>NW_027362765.1:512356449-512956449 GCF_046119375.1 Phyllobates terribilis | reverse complement strand
TTATATATATTTACTACTGTAAAACACTAGCCCTGGTACTGCTTGATAAGGTGAACTGCTTCAGTGTAACATTATCTGCCCTTATCTTGGGGAACAAAAAATTCCGGCTGTTACTGAGGTGCCATTACTTTCCTGGTAGGTAATACCTCTATTTGGCATACTGCTCTGTGCTATATATTTACCATGCTGTGTATACGGATTATAACTATCCATCCCAGTGCTGCCCAGTATATATGGCACTTCCCCTATATATATATTACTGTACCCCTGAATTATAGCGGTTACCCGGTATATGTTGCTGTACCCTAGTATATATGGCACGTCCCCTATATATATGGTTGTATCCCTGAATTATAGCGGTACCCCAGTATATGTGGCTGTACCTCTGTATATATGCCAGTACCTTGGTATATATGGCACTTCCCTTATCCAGGGCCGTATTTTGTGTTCATGCTGCACTAGGCATGCTAAGTCCTGACGCCCCCTACTGATAAGTCAGACTAAAATTGCCTATACCCTTTAGATAATAGTTATGGTATAGATAATTGAATGGGAGGCGGATGTGCAGTACCTTGCAGCGGCCACTACAACTTGACAGCCAAGCACCGCAGGCAAGGACTTGCGGCCGGCACCGCTGACAACTAATCGGCGGGGGTGCCGCGTGTGGGACCACGCCCGATCATACATTGATACCCTATCCTACGGCATCAATGTGAAAGTAGTGGACAAACCCTTTAAAGCCCCCCATACACACCAGACTAAAGTCGTCTAAACTCGCCGGTATAACCAGGTTCGGCTGACAGTCTAAGGGCGCATGCAGACAAGTGTATGAGAAATCACCTGAGTTTCTGTCATGCAAGGTGAGGGAAGGCACAAGTATACAATGACGGGTAGAGGGAGGAGGGAGACCAACAACTAGGAAAATGGGGAGTGAAGACCCATAGGGTAGTCAGGGTGATATTATATCTGCCTATCGTCCCTATATAGGTTCTGCACCTATCGCCGAGCAGGAAACCTAATCCTTGAATGTCCCTAGAGCCAGGCCCTAGGTAGGGAAGGGACAGGGTGAATACTAGTCAGGCCCCCTGTAACTAAAGTCAACAAAGCAAGGGGATACACTTAGCTTGAGAAGATACCAGAGAGATAATGCCAACTGTCCTCCAAGGGAAGTCCAAGAAGAAACTAGCTGACTACTAGAACTCCAGGCATGGGTAGAGGAACATAGAACTATCACCGGTGACTCTCTGGAGACACTGAGAGTTTTTAACTACCAAGAAAAGGTGTGTCAATTAGCAGCAGAAGGTGGAGGTCGCTGCTGGGTCCTAAAGGAAGTAGGATATCACTACACTACAGAGATGAGAGAATCAAGAAGGCGTCTGCAATGCAAAGCTCAGTGACTTTCTACAGCCGGATCCAGAGTGACTGTCTGTCACACTTGATGCACCCATGACAGTACCCCCCCCCCCCTTCTACAAGTGTCCTCCAGACATTCAGGGCCAGGTTTCTCAGGATGAGAGGTGTGGAACAAACGAACTAGCCTAGGGGCATTCACCTCTTATGCCGAAACCCACATCCTTTCCTTCCAGTGCACCAAGTACTGTAGGGAACGACGCTGGAGACGAGAATCCACAGCACTCGAAATTTGAAACTTCAAATTATCATCAACCATGATTGGGAGTGGCGGCAGGGGAGAGGACTCAAGAGGTTCTTCATATTTCTTGAGTAGAGACCTGTAAAACACATTGTGGATCTTAAGGGCCTGAGGTAGCTCAAGACGAAACGCTGCTGAATTAATGACGTTGGTTAATTTATAGGGACCAATAAATCTTGGCCCCAGCTTCCAGAAAGGAACCTTCAACTTGATATTCCTGGTAGACAACCACACAAAGTCATGCCTGTGTCTATAGAAGGATGGAAGACTGCAGAGAGAACAGTAATCCTCATGTGCGAGATTTCCTCTCGAACAGCCGACGTCACAGGTACTGAGTGACTCTGATGGGAAGTGAGAAACATGGACATAAAGTGCGGAGGCAGAGTTTTCTTCCAGGCAGCATCCTCCCCATAGCCTGGAAGAACTCATTTATATATAGTAATAAAAGATGATTTATCAACAGCAAGGCATCTGATATGAGACATACAGGTATCACTCTCCTCAGCAGTCTATAATCTGTATGCCCATATTAATAGTTTAGAAAGGTCAAATATGGGACAGATTCCCTTTAAAGGGGTATTCCCATCGCCAAGATCCTATCCCAATATGTAGTATTTGTAATAATTATAGTATGAGCAAATACCTCTAATTAGAAATGTAGTATAGTTTTTCTGATTTGCTATGTCCTTTCTTCAAGTGTAGGCATTGCAGGACCTTAGGTATTAATGGCTACGACCACTGACATAGTGACAGCTTGCTGCTAGCGGTCATAACCGTGGATACCTAAGGTCCTGCAATGCCCTGCACATGAGGAAAGATTGGGATAGGGTCTTGGAAATGGGAATACCCTTTTCAGCTTACTTAAATATCATTGTTCTCGGCAGCAGATCATCCAGTGTAAACGAGCTGCCAAGTACATTTTTATTCTATGTGCACAGAGATATCATATTAAGGATGGCTTTCTGCGCATGAAGGTGCAGTTGGTCAGTCTGAACAGGTTAATAAATGACTGCCAATCGGCTTCATAAAACCGGTCAGTGGTCATGTAAGTGCTGCGATTGACCAGTGTAAATGCCTCCTTAGATCCCGGTACATCATAGGTGAAATCTCCTCTGATTGTCATTCTTCTCCTCTTCTTCTTCATCTGGTCACGTCGCTATAGCTCGTCTCCGCAGACGTCCCTCTTCTACAGAATTTGGCAGCACATCCTGACACAGAGCCCTTAAAAATAAAAAGTGTCATTATAATGCCAACAAAATAAAAATAGCTGCCCATGCTGTGCCCTAAATAAATAATTGCTCCTCACTGTGCTTTCTGCCCCAAAAAGTGACACCCACACTGTCCCTCTTATGATACATGACCTCCTCTCCTATAAAATATTGCCTCCCCACCGTTCCCCCTTATATATTATGCCACCCCATCCCTTCCCCATGAACTATGCCTGCCACACTGGCTTTCTTTATGAACAAAACAGTCAAACCACCCCCCCTTAACAATTATGGTCTATACACTGTCCACCCTCCACAATGTACCTGCGTTATAAACTGTAGCCTCCAAATTGTCCCCATCTGCAGTATCCCTCCCCACACTATATTCCCTCCATACTGTGCCCATAAATACCTCTCCCCCTCACTGTCTACAGTAAAAATTCCATGTATCTTCAATTCCACTAAGGAGTGCTTACCTTCCCCTTACCTTCCCCTCCTTTGTGGCGCTCTATCACGTACAGTCCGCACCCCATGTACCGCACCCCATGTACCGCACCAGGGCTGTGGAGTCGAGTCGGTGTCCATTTTGGTGGAGTCAAACTTGGAGTCGGTATAAAATAGTCTGACTCCATCTCCTAAAATGTACATTAAATTGGGCACAGTAGTTTAATGCAGTTTGTGGGGAATATTTTTTTCATAAGAATTTGGGAAAGTTATGAAATGTCCTATAAATGTCTGTCCTATTCCTGATCTAAGGGTATAGACTTTTAGCTGAGATGAATCTGTGCTACAGTAAATTTATCACTTAAACATGAGCCATGTATGAGGGAGTCGGAGTCAGAGTTGTTGTCATGGAAATTGAGGAGTCGGAGGTTTGGCTTACTGACTCCACAGCCCTGATGACGCCTCTCCTGAATATATGTTGTATAACTATCTAAAGAAGCTGTCTAAAGTTCTTAAATGGTTAAAGTTGCAAATTGTTTGTAACAACAAGCTACTTTGCAATGTAACTCTTTTTAAATGTCCTTTAAATTCTCAAATATGGAAGGATTTTTACTTTTACAGATTACAGCTCGTTGCCTCGGTTACCTGCCACCCGAGTAACAGTCAAACAGACCGAGATCAGAACACAGTGCACGGACTGGCCAGCGGACGCCCGAGCCAAGCGTGACAGCTTCATGTGTTTCTAAGGAGCTGTCATGTTCGGGTCGGAGAGTCTCCTGCCAGTCTGTGCTCTGCTTTCCAATCTCTGTTCGATTTATATTTCCGTCTACCTGCGCCCTAAGAATTACTTAGGTAAGGAGTGTGAGGCCACAAGCAGGCTCTATGCTATAAAGCTGTAGGATCTGGGCCCTGTGCTACTCCCAAGAAAAAGCTATGAGATTTCAGTAATCTCATGCAGACACTTGCTTTTCTTCCTGATTGAATTGGAAAACTGCTGCTTCTTTTGAAATCTGCAGCATGTCAATTCTTTCAGCATTTTTGCTGCGTTTTTTCATCACAGAAAGCAATGAGTAAATGCAAAAATGCTGGAAAAAAACACAACCCTGCGTGTTTCTTGCACTTTTGCTACCTTTTTGGTGAAAAAAATAACTTTATTGAACATGTCCTGTAGACAAGTGATATACAGGTGCATCTCACTAAATTAGAATATCATTAAAAAGTTAATTTATTTTAGTTCTTCAATACAAAAAGTTAAACTCATATATTATATAGAGGCATTACAAACAGTGATCTATAAGTGTTTATTTCTGTTAATGTTGATGATTATGGCTTAGACAATGAAAACACAAAAGTCATTATCTCAGTAAATTAGAATACTTTATAACACCAGCTTGAAAAATTATTTTAAAATCCAAAATGTTGTCATACTGAAACATATACTCAGTAAATGCACTCAATACTTGGTCGGGTCTCCTTTTGCATCAATTACTGCATCAATGTGACGTGGCATGGAGGCGATCAGTCTGTGGCACTGCTGAGGTGTTATGGAAGCCCAGGTTGCTTTGATAGCAATCAAGCATTGTTGGGTCTGGCATCTCATCTTCGTCTTGACAATAGAGCATGTCAGCGTTTTTTCACCCATATGAATTAATGGGTGGTGAAAAAAACACCGAAAAAATGCACCAAAAATTGCATCAGCATTTTTTCAGCATTTTTGATGGCAACATAGAATGATTTTTTTTACAGAACTTTATGTACATGCATAAATAGTGACAGGACAGTGAAAAAAACATTGCAAAAAACACAGCAAAACCTGCGTTTTTGACGCAGCTGATTTCCTGCCAGAGATTAGATTTTCCTGCAGATTTGTGACGCTGAAAAACCCAACAAAAGCTATAAGCTGGGTCTCACAGGCACAGTCAATGAGACACTGACAGCGTCATACACTGCAGTGCACGAGTACTGCAGTGTATGAAACCAGTGATCAAACTGAAATTATACACGTCCCACAGTGGGACTTGGAGACAAAAAGTAAAATAAAGTATGTAAAAAAAAACAAACGCTAGAGTGCACACAAATCACAAAAATGTGTTTCGCCACTCAAAACGCAGTGTTTGCGATAAAACAAAAATAAACAAAAAAACACACATAATTGGTATTGCTGCATCTGGAATGGCCCGCTCTATAAAACTGGCATGTTATTTATTCCATATGGTGAACACCGTAAAAAATAATAATTAAAAACATGCCAAAAATGTCGCTTTTTCATCATACCGACAAAAAAGTGAATAAAAAGCGATCAAAAAGTGATATGTAAAAAAAAAAAAATGTATAAATGAAAACGCCAAACCATCCGGCAAAAAATAAGCTATAATATGGCTCATTCGGGAAAAAAATAAAAAAAGTTACAGCTCTCAGAATATAGCGATGCAAAAACAAATTCATTTTTGTAAAATAATGTTTCTAGTGTGTAAAAAAATAGCAAATCGTAAAAAAAAACAATATAAATCTGTTATAGCTGAAATTGCATCGATTCAAAGAATAAATCTGCCTTATCACAGCGAATGGCGCAAAAATAAAAATAACTATTTTAGAACTGCTGTCTATTTCTTCATTCTGCTTCCCAAAAATCAGAATAAGGCTCGGCTTACATTTGTTCTGCGCTCTCAGCTGAGCACTGACATTGGAGTTTCCTTGTAAATTCCCCAAAACTGCGATTCAGACAAAACACCAGATGAAGCCACTCACTTATGAAGTAGATGGAGACACTTTGGACTGGTCTCTGTTTCGGCGAGGTCCCATCATTTTAGGCATCTATTTAGCGCACAAGTGTGGGCAACCACAGATCTGTGCATGCCTAAAAAGATGGATACCACTGGAGCCAACGCCAAACGGACTCCAAACTGTCTCCTTCTGCCTCTTTATGGTGGGTGGTTCCGTTGGGGGTTTCATCTGAATTGCATTTTTGTGGGATTTAAACGGAAACCCGACGCAAGTGCTCAGTGTAGAACACAAGAATGTGATCCCAGCCTTATCCTGGAAGCGATAGAAAAATATAATGTACCCAAAATGTTACCAATAAAAACGCTAAATTATCCCGCATAAAACCAGCACCCACTCAGGTCTGTCATCTGTCACTGGAACTATAGGGGGTTCCCACGTTACTGATTAAACAAAGGCTCTGAAAAAGCGATTGCTCCCATCCCCTCAAATAAAATCCAGTGAATTCTGCACTCCCAAATCCAAGTGCCTCCTCCTGAGCCCTACTGTGCCAAAACAGCAGTAAACGTCTATATGTTTGACATTACTTTAGTAGAGAGTGCTCACTTAAGCTGGGCACAATGTATGGGAGCACAATGTATGGGCACTAAACTGGCATATTTGCAATTCTCCAGAAAAGAGCCTGGCGTGGATGTTACAAAATAATTACTGCAGCCATAGATTAATTAATTGAGAGGTATAATTTCTACAATGGGGTCACTTTTGTGGTTTTTCTGCTGTTCTGGCACCTTTGGGACTCTGCAAATGTCGCCCGCAAACTATTCTACCAAAATCTGTGTGCCAAAAGTCAAATAGCGCTCCTTCCTGCTCACTCCTGACGTGTGGCCTAACATTAATTTCTGATGACATATGGGGCATCACCGCATTCGGGAGAAATTGCACAATAAATTATGGGGTCCAGTTTCACCTATTAACCCTTATATACCTTAAAATTTGCAACAAATACAAAAACTACTTTTTTACCACAAAAATGTCATATTTTCACATCTCAATGTTATAACTCTGTGAGGCACCTATGAGTTCAACTACTCACTACACTCCTAGATGAATTCCTTGAGGGGACTAGTTTCCAAAATGGGGTCACTTGTGGAGGGGTTTCTGCTGTTTTTGCAAGTTAGAGGCTCTCCAAATGCGACAGGGCATTGATAACCTATTACAGACAAATGGTGCTTTTTCCTTTCCTAGACCTGCCATGTACCCAAACAGAAGTTTTTGACCACATATGGCATTCAGGAGAAATTGCATAACAAATCATGGTGTCTGTTTTCTCCTATTATCCATTGTAAAAATTAAACATTTTCTGGCTAAATGTATGTTTTCATGAAAAAAACATTTTTTGAATATGACGACCTAATGTTATCAAGTTCTGTGTAGTAGCTGTGGGTTCAAAAAACTCACTATAACCTTGGATCAATACCTTGAAGAGTTTAGTTTCCAAAATGTGGTAAATTGGGGTGAGGTGGGGGGTTCCACTGTTTAGGCACATCAGGGGTTCTCCAAATGCGACATGACGCCCGCAGACCATTCCTTCAAAGTCTGCTTTCCAAAACATCACAGCTTCCTTTCCGAGCCCTGCTGTGCAAGCAAACAATAGTTTTCCTATACATATGAAGTATCGGCATACTCAGAAGCAATTTCACAAAAAATTTTGGAGTCCATTTTCTCCTGTTACCTTTGTGAAAATAAAAAATTTAGGGCACATCACTGGCTCTCCAAATGGAACATGGTGTCCTCTCTTGATTCCAGCTATTTTTGCATTCAAAAAGTCAAATGGTGCTCCTTCCCTTCCGAACCCTGCCATGTGCCCAAACAGTAGTTTTACCCCATATATGGGGTATCGGTGTACTCAAGAGAAATTATGCAACAAATGTTGGAGTTTATTTTCTGCTGTTACCCTTGTGAAAATAAAAAAAACTGGGGCTAAAATAATTTTTTTTGTGAAAAAAAGTAAAATGTCCCTTTTTTTTCTCTTCCACATTTCTTTCGTTCCCGTGAAGCACCTGAAGGATTAATAAACTTTTTGAATGTGGTTTTGAGGACTTTGAGGGGTGCAGCTTTTTATAATGGTGTTACTTTTCGGTATTTTCTGTCATATAGGCCCCCAAAAGTCACTTCAAATGTGATGTGGTCCCAAAACAAATGGTTTTGTACATTTTGGTGGAAAAATGAGAAATTGCTGGTCAACTTTTAACCCTTACAACTTCTTAAGAAAAAATATTAAGTTTAAAAAATTATGCAGATGTATAGTAGACATGTAGGAAATATTATTTGTTAATTATTTTGTGTGACATAACTTTCTGATTTAAGGGTATAAGAATTAAATGTTTGAAAATTGCGAAATATTCGCCAGATTTCCATTATTTTCACAAATAAACACAAGTCATATCGAATTAATTTTACCACTGTTATGAAGTGCAATATGTTATGAAAAAACATTCTCAGAATCAGTGGGATCCGTTTAAGCGTTCCAGAGTTATTACCTCATAAAGTGACACTTGTCGGAATTGTAAAATTAGGCTTGGTCATTAAGGACATAATTGGCTTGGTCACTAAGTGTTTAAAGGGATTTTCTATTAGTCAAAAAATGCTAAACCTGAAAAGTTTTTGTGTTGAAGCTTATTTCAATACATTTTTGTTTTCTTGTTTTGGTGGGTTTTTTTCAAGTCCTATTATCCTGAGCGCTTGCCATTCATTTGCTTTCAGGTTTATGGTCGTGGTACCAGTTCAGCATCTTTATTCTGCCACTATACCTCCTTGTTATGTAAGGCCAATGACACCTCCTTTTCCATCTATATCCACCCAATACATCCTTTGCTGCACTAATGTATTATATTCCCATTACATCCTCTTGCACCAGGTCTACATTTCCATATGTCATGGGCTTGAGGCTACTGAAATGGTGCACAGTTTGGTGCTACTGTGGGGTTAGTACAGTGACTATAAAATCTGATCATCCTCTACATGATTTGTGATATGCAGAGACTTTAGTGTAGAGAGATTGCACTTGGGGTAAAGAGCAGTAGCTAATGATGTTAGCACTAACCCATGTACAACATGTGATTGATGATCTGGTGCATACTGGGGCAGTGACATTAGTCTGGGAAAACCATATGACAGATGGCCATAATATCATTGTCATGATGGGAAAAATCGACAGCGAGATCATGTGACCCAACTCCCAGCAAAAAAACAAAATACGATTAACTCTTAATTCTTTGCCATTTGTAATATTCACTACGGCAGTCCAAAATTAAAATATTAGTCTCAGCAGAATGAACAGCATACAAAAAAGACACAGACACAAGGAATAGAGATTAATCATTTTTATTCTTATCTATTATCAAATTTATTTTATTTTAATCATCCAGTGCCATTTATAAGATTTACTGCATAAAAAGGATGTGAACCAGAGGAAGGCAAAACAACCCCAATTACAGGGGAAAAATTCCTTCCTGACCCCAAGTACTGGCGATCGGCTAATCCCTGGTTCACTGCTGCATCAGCACTGGATGGGGCCCTGTCAAACCTTTTACATTAAAAATTTAATACATATCTAATGCATATATTCCTATCTTATCTCTATATCTATTTAGGATTTTTTTACTGAATTTTAAATATACTTATTCATTCTTACATATATTTACCTACATTTTACTTTCTTACCTATATTTACCTATACTTATACTTCATTCCTATACTTACCTACACTTATTCTTTCATACCTATACTTAACCTATCTTTCCTACACTTATCCTTACTTAAACTTATCCTTTCTTTTTATATTTACGTATATTTATACCTGCTTACCAATACTTACCAATACTTTTTCTTTCTTACTTATGCTTATTATTTTTTTCTATATTTAGCTATACTTATCCTTTATTACCTATAATTATAAATTTTTTGCTTTTTTATTGAATTTTAAATATAATCCTTTCTTACCTACATTTAACTAAATCTATCCTACTTTACCTATATTTATTCTTTTCTATCTATACTTATCTTTTTTTTAAAAAAAAATTCTGTATACTTATCCTTACTTACCTATACTTTATTCTTTTTTTCTTATTTTTACTAAATTTTAAATATACTTATCCAATATGTAGAAAATACCTTATTAATTATTTACAACCAAGGTAGATAGAGAAAACACTAAGGGCCAATACACATTTTTAAACCAGAAAAAGTGCACATAGCAGTGAACCCAGTCATAAAAACTCACCAAATATTATTAAACAAATGTAGAAATAATGTAAGCTTCTAAACTATAAAAGAGGCGGGTATATATGATGATAGACTCCCCCACCTGTGTAGATGTACCTAGAAACAGCCTATATAATATATCATGAACAACCCCCCACATACATATGTTGAATGAGAGTCCGAATCCAAACCTATGTATTACCTCAAGGAGCCACAGACCGGGACCACCACCCTGCAAATGTCCCCTGACGCACGTTTCGGTGTTTCTCAAGGGATACTAAATATTACCACATGCCAGCTATAAACAAGGAACACCGCTAATAGCACACCAATAGTATCGCGTGCGCCTCCTCTACCACCACGCCCATTCAGGAGATTGTATTGTCATAGGTACTACGGGCGTCTACCCATAGTGCTACATGCACTACCTTATATGACGTAAACTGTCTCACCCAAAGTTCCGGCTAGTATGCCCGAGAAGTGTAGTGCGCATGCCTGATATGACGCAGAGCGCGTCACTGTAACCAAGATACATGACGATGTCGGCATCAAAGTCACTCACAGACGAGGACCTCATGATGCCAAAGGCCGGCATGCATATCAGGACCGTGACACCTCTGCGTACAAGCACCGCACACAGAAATCATCAATAGAATCAGGCCAGGGACACACATATATCTCAGGGACAGGGGAAGGAGGAAAAAAATAAAACAATAATAAACATACAGTCTCCATATAATACAACATAATATGTTAATTACAACACATTAAGATAATGTATCAGATAAAACCATAATGTCTGATACCCACAGATCACAACTTGCAAGAAAAGGAAAACGCATAGAAATAATACAAAGCCAATGAACACATACATGCAGCACAATAAAGTACCCACATATAAAGCACATCCCGATATATATTCATATTGCACCTAGAAGGATAATAAAAGAATCAAAAATACCCCAACATGACATAACTGGCAACCAATCACACCATATAAATAGACAGTATCCCATCACAACCATATTATATTATAATTCATGTATAATCCTAGTCAGATTGCCTTATATGTCATATAGGGGGATTCACGATACATTATCCTCAAAAATATATCCATAGGCTGGATCACCTACCCACAAAGAATAACTATTACTACAGCTACAATTACTAAAACATACGAGATTGTCCCGTATAGATCCATCCATGACACAGAATTCTTGAATCGTCAAGGATCAATTGTAGCAGGAGCGATCCAAAGCCGATAGATGTGTATCAGAACAGATGTAGCCCATTTCTTGCAATATTCACCATATGGTGGAAGCAGATATCATCATGGAGACTATGTTCATAAAGGTGTTCCATCCACAGCAATTAAGTGTAGTATAATTAGCATAAGACCTAAAACAATATATGAAAACAAGAAGGAATTAAAATCATATAAAAATATATACCATAAAATGTGTAAACCCAGATGACAAATAGGTAAAACAGCAAGCCACGAATCACAAAAATAGGACAAACTAAGGTTTTTGTTAAGTCTAGAAATATGCAATGTTTTCAGGATCCAAATCCATCAGGATTCCAATTGCTCGAAACATTGTGAAATGGGGCCTCCATGTATCTTCGCCTCAATTGCATCAATGCCTCTAACCCTCAAAAGACTCGCATTGCTTTGATGATAGAGTTTAAAATGGTGCAGGATGGTCTTCAACATGGATGCATCCGTGTGGTCAGCTGCAGCAATTATACCCAAAACATGTTCACAAACTCTTACTTTGAATTGGCGAGTTCAAAGTAAGAGTTTGTGAGCATGTTTTGGGTATAATGGCCGCACACGGACGCATCCATGTTGAAGACCATCCCGCACCATTTTAAACTCTATCATCAAAGCAATGCAAGGCTTTTGAGGGTTAGAGACATTGAAGCTATTGAGGCAAACATACGTGGAGGTCCCATATTACAACGTTTCGAGCAATTGGAATCCTGATGGATTTGGATCCTGAAAACATTGCATATTTCTGGGCTTAACAAAAACCTTAGTTTGTCCTATTTTTGTGATCCGTGGCTTGCTGTTTTACCTATTTGTCATCTGGGTTTACACATTTTATGGTATATATTTTTATATGATTTTAATTTCTTCTTGTTGTCATATATTGTTTTAGGTCTTATGCTAATTATATTACACTTACCTGCTGTGGATGGAACACCTTTATGAATATAGTCTCCATGATGATATCTGCTTCCACCATATGGTGAATATTGCAGGAAATGGGCTACATCTGTTCTGATACACATCTATCGGCTTTGGATCTCTCCTGCTACAATTGATCCTTGACTATTCAAGAATTCTGTGTCGTGGATGGACCTATAAGGGACAATCTCCTATGTTAAAGTAATTGTAGCTGTAGTAATAGTTATTCTTTGTGGGTAGGTGATCCAGCCTATGGATATATTTTTGAGGGTAATGTATCGTGAATCCATATGACACATGTGGCAATGTGATTAGGATTATACATGAATTATAATATAATATGGTTACGATGGGATAACGTCTATTTATATGGTGTGATTGGTTGCCAGTTATGTCATGTTGGGGTATTTTTAATTTTTTTATTATCCTTCTAGGTGCAATATGAATATATATCGGGATGTGCTTTATATATGGGTACTTTATTGTGCTTCATGTATGTGTTTTCATTTTCTTGCAAGTTGTGATCTGTGGGTATCAAACATTATGTTTTTATGTGAAAAATTGTCTTAATGTGTTGTAATTAACATATTATGTTGTATTATGTGGAGACTGTATGTTTTTTATTGTTTTGATTTTTTTCCTCCTCCCCCTGTCCCTGAGATATATATCTGTGTCCCTGGCCTGATCCCATTGATGATTTTTGTGCGTGATGCCCGTACGCAGAGGTGTCAGGGTCCCAAAATGCATGCCGGCCTTTGGCATCATGAGGTCCACGCCATCATGTATCTTCGTTACAGTGACGCGCTCTGCGTCATATCAGGCATGAACACTACACTTTTCGAGCATACTAGCCAAAACTTTGGGTGAGGTGGTTTACGTCATATTTGGTACTGCGTGGAGCACTATGGGCAGACGCCCATAGTACCCATGACAATACAATCTCCAGAATGGGCGTGGTGGAGGAGGGAGGCGCACGCGATGCTATTGGCTTGCTATTAGCGGTGCTTCCCTATTTATAGCTAGCATGTAGTAGTATTTAGTATCCCTTGAGAAAGGCTCCACACCGAAACATGCATCGGGGGACGTGTGCAGCGCTTTGGTCCCGGCCTGTGGCTCCTTGAGGTAATACATGGGTTTGGATTCTGACATATGTATGTGGGGCGTTGTTCATTATATACCCGCCTGTGCCTTTTTCATTATATAGGCTGTGTCTAGGTACATCTACTCAGGTGGGGGAGTCTATCATCATATATACCCGCCCCTTACTTTTATAGTAAAGGAGCTTGCATTATTTCTACATTTGTTTGATAATATTTGGTGAGTCTTTACGACTGGGTTCGACTGCTATGTGCACTTTTTCTGGTTTTAATGTGTATTGGCCCTTAGTGTTTTCTGTATTTACCTTGGTTGTATATAATCAATAGAGGAAAATGTAGCACTCACCAACTTCCTTAAAAACAGTCTTTTAATGCAAATAGCGGCACATGGGAGCTTCGTGCAGTGGGTGCGGGGGATCAGAGGACGACGGCCGTTTCGCTTCTTAGCCGACATTTCCTCGGGTTCAGAGTGAGGGATGATGTATAACTGCTTCCTTTTTAGGGCTGTGCAAGAGTACACTTCAATACATATACATTGTAAAAAAGATAAGTTAAAATTCAGTTATAAAGATTAAATCACAGAAACACTGATAGAATAGACCTAATGGGCCCTGTGCTGATGCATTTATGATCCACTTAGCCTCTCTCCTTAATAGATATTTGTTATGGTCCCCATCTTGCGGTGGATGCCTTACTTGTTCAAGACCTGCGAATCACAATATTTTGGGATCTGCTCTATGACATTCCTGTATATGTTTGATCAAAGTAAGGGAGCCTTTATTAGTATATATACAGTAAAGTGAAAATGTTCACGGATGCAGATAAACAAGCGTCGAATGGTTTTATCAATATAATAATGACAGGGACAGAAAATTACATAAATCACATTACTTTGCCAAATGTGGCAAAGAACAATGGCCACATTTAACATTGCCTCTTAAATTGTGCCTATCTAACCAGTTGCTATTATTTGCGGACATCCTATCTCTAACTAAAATGTCACCCAAATTATGACATCTCCTATAGTCATTTTTTTATTGCTATCCCCTTTAAATCCTTATCAGTTTCTATTATATGCCAATTCCTTTTGATTGCGGTGTGTATAATGTCATCCATAGAAGCGGGTTTAAATGTGAATACAAATCTGCGATTCTCTGTGTTAGGAGTTTTGAATTTGGGTTTTTTCCCTTGGAGTAATTCCTGTTCAGTGATGACATTCACTTTGTTAAGAGCTGAATTCACAGCTACAGAAGGATACTCTCTTCTTATAAATCGGTGTGTGAGCTCTTTAGCTTGTTTTTTAAAATTCCTTTGGTCATTATTTATCTTCCGCAGACGTAAATATTGGCTATATGGTAACCCTAATTTGGTGTGCTGTGGATGTATACTGTATGGTGTCACAGGGTATTTGTAGGTTTTTTATATGCATGTGCAGATTTTTTTTACTTGTAATTTTACGTTGAGGAATTCCAAAGAATCCCCGCCATACATTGATGACGTTCTCAGAATTAGTGTCATTTAAGTAATCAACACAAGATAAAAAATCTTCTTTTTTACCAGCCAATACTATTAAAATATCATCCACATATCTTAAATACGTTTTTATGTATTACAATCGAGTTTACGATTGTGGTTATTTATTTGCTCTCATAATGGGCTAAAAATAAATTTGCAAAAATGTATGTTGTAGGCGTGCCCATCGCTGTACCTGTTTTTTGAACATACCATTTTTCCATCAACTTAAATGCATGACATCAAGAGTTTCTGATATAAAATTAATATAGGTTTGGTTCGTATTGGTATTTTGAAGAATATTTTGAATTTCCTCTATAATTTTTGTGGGATTCTTGTATGCAAACTTTCAACATCGATAGAGGTGAGGGTGAAGTCCTCTTGCCATTCAATATCATTAATGGCTCTCAAGAATTCCACTGTTCCCCAGGCTACCCATAGTGTTTGGGGTAGGGTTGATCACAGAACCCCTCTTCAAATATTTGGATTGGCTCTTAAAACCTCTCTTTACCAAATATACCATCGTATATAAAGGATACAGGGTAGGTCTTAAGAGCCATTAATGATGCTGAATGGCAGGAGGACTTCACCCTCAACTCTATCGATGTTAAAAATTTGTATACAAATATCCTCCAAAAATTGGGTATAGAGGTAATTCAAAATATTCTTAAAAATATGAATAAGAGCCAAACCTTTATTTATTTTATATCAGAAGCTCTTGACCTCATGCTTTCACACAATGCATTTAAGTTTATGGAAAAATGGTATGTTCAAAAACCAGGTACAGCGATGGGCACGCCTTCAGCATGCATTTTTGCAAATTTATTTTTAGCCCATTATGAGAGCAAATACATAAGCACAATCGAAACCCCTATTTGAAATACATAAAAGCAATTTAAGATATGTGGATGACATTTTTAATAGTATTGGCAGGTACAAAAGAGGATTTTTAGGTTTGTGGATTACTTAAATGACATTAATTCTGAGAATATGCGTTTTACATCAATGTATGGTGGGGATTCTTTGGAATTCCTTGACGTAAAATTACAAGTAGAAAATGGGCAAATCTGCACAGGGGCATATAAAAAACCTACAAGTACCCTGTTACACTATAACAGTGCACATCAGTAGCACATCAAATTAGGGTTACCATATAGCCAATATTTGCAGAAGATAAATAATGACAAAGGGAATTTTTAAAAACAAGCTAAAGAGCTCACACACCGATTTATAAGAAGAGGATATCCTTCTGTAGCTCTGAATCTGCTCTTCACAAAGTGAATGCCATCAATGAACAAGAATTACTCCAAGGGAAAAAAACAAATTCAAAACACCTAACACAGATAATCGCAGATTTATATTCCCATTTAAACAGGGTTTTATGGATGACATTATACACACCGCAATCAAAAGGAATTGGCATATAATAGAGGAGGATAAGGATTAAAAGGAGACGGCAACAAGAAAACCACTATTCTCCTATAGGAGATGTCATAATTTGGGTGATATTTTAGTTAGACATAGGATGTCCGCAAATAATAACAACTGGCTGGATAGGCAAAATTTAAGAGGCAAAGTTAAATGTGGCCATTGTTCTTTTTGTCAATATCATGTAACTGAAAATCCGCTGAGAATAGGACCTATTACCCATAAAGCCATAAAGTATCTGATTTTATTTCCTGTACAACAAACAATGTAATTTATGTAATTTTCTGTCCCTGTCATTTTTATAATAATGGTAAAACCATTCGACTCTTGCTTATCTGCATCCGTGAACATTTTCGTTCTATATATACTAATAAAGACTCTCCTAATTTGATCAAACATATATAAAGGAATGCCATGGAGCAGATCCCAAAATATTGCGATTCGCAGGTCTTGAACAAGTAAGATATTCACCGCAAGGTGGGAACCATAACAAATATCTATTAAGGAGAGAGGCTAAATGGATCATAAATGCATCAGCCCAGGGCCTATTAGGTCTAAACGATAGAATAGATCTATCAGTGTTTCTGTGATTTAAATTTTAGAACTGAATTTTAATGTATTTTTTTACATTGTGTATGTATTGACATGTACTGTTGCACAGCCCTAAAAAGGAAGAAGTTACACAACATCC
Organism: Phyllobates terribilis; assembly: GCF_046119375.1. Classification (NCBI taxonomy): domain Eukaryota; kingdom Metazoa; phylum Chordata; class Amphibia; order Anura; family Dendrobatidae; genus Phyllobates; species Phyllobates terribilis. The sequence goes on along the minus strand of NW_027362765.1, from coordinate 512,939,243 downwards.
CTCACTCTGGACCCGTGGAAGTGTCAGCTAAGACACGAAACGGCCGTCGTCCTCTGATCCCCCACACCCACTGCACGCCGCTCCTATGTCCTGCTATTTGCATTAAAAGGCTGTTCTTAAGGAAGTTGGTGAGCGCTACATTTTCTTCTTTTCTGCATATTGGATACTCAATTACTTTATAAAGCACTGCACCGCCTGAATCCTATTGCTTAATGGTTAGGTGCTGAAGACCACTTCTTATTTGATTAATTAAACTTATCGTTTCCTACCTATGTATATCCTTTTCTATCTATTTTTATCCTTTTTTAATTAATTTATCCTTTTTTTACCTATGCTTATACTAGCTTACCTATACTTATACTTTTTTTCTTATTTTTAAATTTTTTTTGAATAATATACTTATAATTTCTTACCTATATTTAACCTATACTTAGCCTTATCTCAACAGATTGTTTATGAAGGAGGCAATCCTGGCCCTTGCTGTTCTCATCATCCTTCTTGATGAAATGTAGGGCCAGGCGCAGCAGGTTGTTTCCTCCCCCTCCTCCTCCTCCTCTGTAATTGTGCTGCTTTCTCCTGAGACAGGTTCTTCCTCTACTGTCGTAGTGACGTCTTCTGGTGGAATATGCTCTGTCTCTTGCTCCTATGAACACAATAAAGATAATAAATAACTAATAATAATAAACTAAATGCCTTTTTGGTGTCAAGTATGTCAGAATGGTGAACAAGATACATGAATTTGGTATAAAGTTAAAAATGGGTTTTCTCTTTGTCTTGAACTTTTTTTTGTCACTTTTGGCGCTAAAAATTGCACTCAATACTGGCTTACTTAAAATACAACAATGGTTGGACTGAAGTAAAGTTGTAGCAAATTTTGAAAAGGTTTCAATTGATGAATCAGGATAAAACATCTGGAATTACCAGACTCTCGCCACAAAGCGGAAAACAAAAACAGAGAAGCACATAAAAAATAGACTTCAAAAAAGGCTCAAAGAAAATAACGAATAATATGCAAAATAAAAAAGAAGCTAAACACACAAAAGTAGTCAAAAAACAGGCGCAAAGGCAATGATGAATCAGGGCCTGTGACCTGGAGCCGTTCTGTATGTGTAATAATCCGAGGGGCTAAGAAGTGCATCAGCTGAGAGATGGGGGAGATACTGATATATAACCAGCTGTGTGTAGGTATAAATACTATGTGTAGTGATGGGGATCTGTATATAACTACTATAACCAAATATAAGGGCATTTCCAGTTTTTTTCCTCTACATGATGCTAATGTAAATCATGTCCTTTCAGTTCAGTATGAAGATACACGCTGTATAATCACTTACGTCTTCCTCTGGGATCCTGATGCCTTGATCCAGCTTCATGTAGATAGGCTGCAATACAACAGGTAAGAATTAGTTTGTTTGTATTTTTTTTTGATACTGTAAAGGGCTTGTGTAGCCTTGGTGGAATTTTCATAAAGCATTGTATCCTAACACACTGTCAGGATTCAGCTACGCGTGCCGGATCAAGCAGTTGTCATGTGACCAAAACTATGTGATTTGCATATAATTGGTCATGTCAGTAGAACATTACATACTGTTCGGATTCTGCATTCTGCTGAAAATTACACCTGGGCTTAACAACCCCTTTAATTTCAACCATTTTATTAATTCCTGATATTATTGCATACTAGGAGGTATAGCTTAGAGATGCCTGCAGGGCCATAGGTAAGGAAGCACTTGTGTAGACTATGGTGCCAATGGGGCTCTTACCCCGTCATCGTCGTCATATCCTTCCGCATCCTGATCCTTATAGAAGAAAAGAATAAAATTAGAAATTGTATTGGGTGAATGTTTGGGCGCTCTCAGATCTGCACTATGATATTATTGGTGTTTTTCTCTGTGTATTTGTGATTTTTTTTTATATTCTAGCTTTGATGCAGTTGGTTTATGCTTCATGTACCATAAATTGTAGACACACAAATATATATATATATAATGTTGTGCCCTTTCCATCAATTGCCTAATATGTTGCAATTTAGATTTTTCAGAACATTACTTTTTGTACATAACACAGAGCGGAGTGACCTAAGTGAATAATCTTTGATGCGGGGTCTGGTGCTGAGCCCGCATCTTTTCAGGCATATGATCGCTGATTTGATCATCTGTCAAGTGCTCCTAACAGCCACGGGTGGGATTACGATCAAACCGCGGCTGTTAATATGTTAAATGCCACTGTCAATCGCTGACAGCGGCATTTAACATGCCCGTGCCATAAGCGCCCATCAGCTCCACCCATCAGAGCCTCTGTCATATGACCACGGGGCGCCAATGAGTTGGCATGACACCGGGGTCTGCAGGAGACCCTTGTGGTTGGTCATTGCCCGTCTGCTATGAGCGCCGCTCAGTGGCCAGCGCTCATAGCAGATGATCATTTTTGCTACACATAGCAGGGCTGCAGCTCTGTTATGTGTAGCACAAGCAATCAGATGATCGCAGCTTCAAGTCTCCTAGGGAGTTTATAAAAGCAAATGAAAAGTAAAAAAAATGGTTTTAGAAATATTAAAAAAGTTTAAAAAAAGATAAAAATTCAAATCACCCCCTTTAGCCCCATTCAAAATAATACAATAAAAAAATCAAAAATACACATATTTGGCATAGGCGATGAAAGATGAATTTGATACATCTTACTCCAGCACTGGATCACGACTGGTGCGTAAACCACTCATTTTGATACATTTTCCCCTGTGTACTTATATCTCTGCTGTACAGTTGGAATACACTTTAATGATATGAATTGCTCATATCACTTACGTGGTGTTCGGTGATCCGTAATCCATAGTGTCTTATCTATTGCAATGAGGAAATAAAAACATAAATTACTAATAATCTGTTTTCTGGTAACAGATCTGAAAGAACTCGACTCATGTGGTTTCTGTTACAAACATTTTTATTAATAGCCAAATCGGGTCTCATTCTTTATATGTATCTGCCCTCCCACTGCACATTATACATTATCATATACAGTGGGGAAATAAGTATTTGATGCACTGCCGAATTTGCAAGTTTTCCCACTTACAAAGAATGGAGAGGTCTGTAATTTTTATCGTAGATACACTTCACCTGTGAGAGACAGAATCTAAAATTAAAAACCAGAAAATCACATTGTATGATTTTCAAAAAACTGAATTGTATTTTATTGCATGAAAATAAGTATTTAATCACCTACCAACCAGCAAGAATTCTGGCTCTCACAGACCTGTTAGTTTTTCTTTAAGAAGCCCTCCTACTCTGCACTCATTACCTGTATTAATTGAACATTTTTGAACTTGTTACGTGTATAAAAGACACCTGTCCACACAATCAATCACACCCCAACCTCTCCACCATGGCCATGACCAAAGAGCTGGCTAAGGACACCAGGGGCAAAATTAAATTTTAGACCTGCACAAGGCTGGGACGGGCTATAAGACAATAGGCAAGCAGCTTGTTGAGAAGGCAACAACTGTTGGCACAATTATTAGAAAATGGAAGAAACACAAGATGACTGTCAATCTTCCTCGGTCTAGGGCTCAATGCAAGATTTCGCCTTGTGGGGTAAAGATGATTCTGAAAAAGGTCAGAAATCAGCCCAGAACTACAGGGGAGGACCTGGTAAATAACCTGAAGAGAGCTGGGACCACAGTCTCAAACATTACCGTTAGTAACACACTACACCGTCATGGATTAAAATCCTGCAGATCACACAAGGTCCTTCTGCTCACGCCAGCACTTGTCTAGACTTGTTTGAAGTTCACCAATGACCATCTAGATGATCCAGAGGAGGCATGGGAGAAGGTCATGTGGTCAGATGAGACCAAAATAAAACTTTTTGATATCAACTCCACGCGCCGCGCTTAGAGGAGGAAGTATGATTATAACCCCAATAACACTGTCCCAATCATGAAGAATGGTGGAGGAAACATCATACTTTGGGACAGTTTTGCAAAGGGTATAGGACGCCTGCACCATATTGATGATTGAAGGGAGGACGGATGGGGTCATGTATCGCAAAATTTTGGACCACAACCTCCTTCCCTCAGTAAGAGCATCGAAGATGGGTCATTCCTGGATCTTCCAGCATGACAAGGACATGAAATACACAGCCCAGGCAACTAAACAGTGGCTCCGTAAGAAGCATTTCAAGGTCCTGGAGTGGCCTAGCCAGTCTACAGGCCTGAACCCAATAGAAAATCTTTGTAGGGAGCTGAAACTCAATGTTATTCAGCGACAGAGCTAAAACCTGAAAGATCTGGAGAAGATCTGTATGGAGGAGTGGGCCAAAATCCCTGCTGCAGTGTCTGCAAACTTGGTCAAGAACTACAGGAAACGTCTGACCTTTGTAATTGCAAACAAAGGTTTCTGTACCAAATATTAAGTTCTGTTTTTCTATTTCATAAAATACTTATTTCATGCAATAAAATGCAAATTAATTATGTAAAAATCATAGAACGTGATTTTCTGGATTTTTTAAGATTCTGTCTCTCACAGTTGAAGTGTACCTACAATAAAAATTACAGACCTCTCCATTTTTTGTAGGTGGGAAACCTTACAAAATCAGCAGTGTATCAAATACTTATTTTCCCCTCTGTATCTGTGCCAAATTCCTCATCAAATATTGGTGGGATCTGGAAAATTACTGCTTTTGTTACTGAGGTTAAGGATTTCTTCAGATCTGCATCGTTTCTGCCAGCAAAAATAGCAGAGCGCTGTGACAAAACAGACACAGCCCCTGAACGTCAGGCCGAGTCCACACAACTTTATTATCGGTCTGAGTGCTGTCCATGAAAAAACTGACGTCACACGGACGGCACGAGGACCAATGTGATTCCACTAGTTCATAGGAGCGTTTATTTTGTTTCATTGTTTTTTTCATGGACTGAATCTCCACTTGTAAAACATCTCAGCGTCCATTAGTTTCTTCCATAGGTCGGATGAGACTCGCCTATTCAAGTCTATGGCTGTGCAAAAAAATTGGATCCCATATGGGTCATCCATATAGCGTAAGATTTTTATGGATACAAACAATTCTTTAACATAAGAAACTGGATTTCATCTTGTAAATTTTCAAAACTGAAGTATAAATATCGATGCCGCACGGAAGAAAATTGAGATAAAAAGTATCTGCTTTTCAGGATGAAAATCGGACGATATTTTTGCATATTCTTGTGTGAACTTAGTCTTGCAAAACTAATAGCATACAGACAGCACAAGGACCAGTTCAAGTCTACGAGGTTGTTGACTTGAACATTTTTACTCACGGACTGATGGTCCCAGCATGCACTACTGTGATTGCTATTCTGGATCAGCCTCACCCATTATAGGGCAATGAGTGTAACAGATCGATCACATACGAGTTATCATCCTTATGTCATGTGATTTCACAGATATGTTACAATAATAAAGATAGGAAACTGTATTTGATCTTTATTATGTATTAAATTCCGCTTATGTGTGTGAGAATGAACTTATGGATTGCATATGGATGTGAATAAAAATGGACATATAGATGACAATACAGATGAAAAATCATCATATTTTTTTGGGTGTAACCGGATGATTTGCATACACTTCTGTGCACCCGACCTCAGTGTGAGCTGATGTTCCCCTGCTCCTGTGAGGAATGTCTTATCATGTAGATGTGAGGCTCTTACCTCCTCCAGGGTGATCTCTGTCCTGAACAGGTTCCTGAAGAGCTAGAAAGATCAGACATCACGTAGATGACATGAGCAATATATGCTGGGGTAGGAGAGAGGGCACTTCCACTTATTCTGGGGGTAGGAGAGGGGGCACTTCCACTTATTCTGGGAGTAGGAGAGGGGGCACTTCCACTTATTCTGGGGGTAGGTGAGGGGGCACTTCCACTTATTCTGGGGGTAGGAGAGGGGGCACTTCCACTTATTCTGGGGGTAGGTGAGGGGGCACTTCCACTTATTCTGGGGGTAGGAGAGGGGGCACTTCCACTTATTCTGGAGGTAGGTGAGGGGGCACTTCCACTTATTCTGGAGGTAGGTGAGGGGGCACTTCCACTTATTCTGGGGGTAGGAGAGGGGGCACTTCCACTTATTCTGGTGGTAGGGCAGGGGGCACTTCCACTTATTCTGGGAGTAGGAGAGGGGGCACTTCCACTTATTCTGGTGGTAAGAGAGGGGGCACTTCCACTTATTCTGGTGGTAGGGCAGGGGGCACTTCCACTTATTCTGGGAGTAGGAGAGGGGGCACTTCCACTTATTCTGGTGGTAAGAGAGGGGGCACTTCCACTTATTCTGGGAGTAGGAGAGGGGACACTTCCACTTATACTGGTGGTAGGGCAGGGGGCACTTCCACTTATTCTGGGGGTAGGAGAGGGGGCACTTCCACTTATTCTGGGGGTAGGTGAGGGGCACTTCCACTTATTCTGGGGGTAGGAGAGGGGGCACTTCCACTTATTCTGGGGGTAGCTGAGGGGGCACTTCCACTTATTCTGGGGGTAGGAGAGGAGGCACTTCCATTTATTCTGGGGGTAGGAGAGGGGGCACTTCCACTTATTCTGGAGGTAGGTGAGGGGGCACTTCCACTTATTCTTGGTGTAGGAGAGGGGGCACTTACATTTATTCTGGGGGTAGGAGAGGGGGCACTTCCACTTATACTGGGGGTAGGAGAGGGGGCACTTCCACTTATTCTGGGGGTAGGTGAGGGGGCACTTCCACTTATTCTGGGGGTAGGAGAGGGGGCACTTCCACTTATTCTGGGGGTAGGAGAGGGGGCACTTCCACTTATTCTGGGGGTAGGTGAGGGGGCACTTCCACTTATTCTGGGGGTAGGAGAGGGGGTACTTCCACTTATTCTGGGGGTAGGTGAGGGGGCACTTCCACTTATTCTGGGGGTAGGTGAGGGGGCACTTCCACTTATTCTGGGGGTAGGTGAGGGGGCACTTCCACTTATTCTGGGGGTAAGTGAGGGGGCACTTCCACTTATTCTGGGGGTAGATGAGGGGGAACTTCCACTTATTCTGGGGGTAGGTGAGGGGGCACTTCCACTTATTCGGGGGGTAGGTGAGGGGGTACTTCCACTTATTCTGGTGGTATGAGAGAGGGCACTATCACTTATTCTGGTGGTAGATGAGGGGGCACTTCCATTTATTCTGGGAGTAGGTGAGGGGGCACGTTTACTTATTCTGGGGGTAGGTGAGGGGGCACTTCTACTTATTCTGGGGGTAGGTGAGGGGGCACTTCCACTTATTCTGGGGGTAGGTGAGGGGGCACTTCCATTTATTCTGGGAGTAGGTGAGGGGGCACTTTTACTTATTCTGGGGGTAGGTGAGGGGGCACTTTTACTTATTCTGGGGGTAGGTGAGGGGGCACTTCTACTTATTCTGGGGGTAGGTGAGGGGGCACTTCCACTTATTCTGGGGGTAGGTGAGGGGGCACTTCCACTTATTCTGGGGCTAAGTGAGGGGGTACTTCCACTTATTCTGAGGCAGGTAAGGGGGCACTTCCACTTATTCTGGGGTCAGGCTGGGGTTCTGGTTCTATATATGTTTGGTTTTGGTTCTGTGTAGATTAGTGATAATGCCAAATAAACTGATGCATGTTTTGTGCCTGATAAATATGGGCGTCTGGATTCATAGATACGTCACGGTGTGTTATCTGTTGCTGTCACTTACACGGTCCTCAGCGGTCCTCAGGATACGCTCCATAGTGTGGAGTGGTGGAGGCTACAGTATAACAGGAGATACTCATATTTTAGGACATTTCATAAAGAAATCAAGTTTATACATTACACAGCCAATTTAATGGATGAAAGAGCCTGGCACTGACAGTATTCTTGTAGCAGTCCAGCAATGCTGACGCCATCATGGTGGTCACGTTACTCCATCCATCGTCCTGTGGCTGGAGGTCCATCTCTAAATGGAAGGAGGTGGATCCCAGGTTCCTGGGAAGAGATAAAAATATGTTTAAATGTGTAAGAATATGTCATATTCCAGAGCCACCAGTGTAAAGTGAAAATGTGACATCATAACATAAGGTTAGAAATGTGCTGAGTAAATGGATATAATAGAGAGAATACAATATCTGATGCCCGATCACATAAGTACAAGATAAAGGATGACTGTACAAATCTATATTCCCCTGCGCCATGAAGTCAGAGGTACGGACTTAGTTCACTTTCTGAACATGAAGCATTTATTACTCTTCTGATCCCAGCATTTTACACCAGTTATGGCCTTTATTCAGTCCAGTGGGTTTTCTGTTTAATCCTTTATGAACAGGGCGAATTTTCATTTTTGCAATTATGTGTTTTCCTCATTTTCTTCCAAGAGCCAAAAGATTTCTTTATTTTTCCACTGACATGGCCATCTGAGGTTGTATTTTTTGCAGGATGAGTTGTACTTTTGAATGACAGCCTTCATTTTACCTTGGGATGTACTGGAAAATTCAGCAATAGTGTTTTGGGTTTCGTTTTTATGGCATCCATTGTGCAGTAAAATGTCCTAGCAGTTTGATTCTCCTGGTCAGTGCGATTACAACAAAACCAAACTTACATATTTTTTTATTTAATGAAATGAAATTTGGAAGTTGGAAAAAAAATATCAGAAAATGGGGGATTTGGTTTGTTGGAAATAGCGCTGCCAAGGATTTTTAAAACGCAATACCACTAAGGTAATGACTTTTTAAAAGTTTATTATTTGCTATGCGTTTCAGAGTTGTTCTAGCCCCTTCTTCAGGCAAATATTAAAGATTTTTGCCATTTCCTGACTATATCCCTGGATTCCCAGCGGGATCCAGTGGGTGGAGGAGCGGCCAACTGGAGTATACATGCTACCTGGCTCAGTGTTGTGCCTGAGATGAACTCACTCTGGTGAGTAATACCACCATTGAGTCTTTACTTGTCCTGTTTGATCTGCACAAGGTGCGCTTCTCTTTCTTCTTCTTTATGTAAAAAAAAAAGTGATATTGCCATTTTCCAAGAGCTGTTTAGTTTAATTTTTCAGTGAATGGAGCGGTGTAAGGGATTGTTTTTTGCCTGGCGAGCTGACGTGTTTATTGATATTATTTTGGGGTAGATATCATGTTCTGTTCACTTATCGCATTTTTTACGGAGTTGCTGCAGCTGAAAAATCACAAATGTTTTTCAATTTCTACATTTTTTTTATAATTCTTTAAAAAAAATTAAATTTTTTTTTTACTTTATTTTTTTTTCTTTTTGAGGGACTTGGGGTCTGATTGTCTAGTGTTAATACTGTAATACAACTGTAAAATCAAGAGTTTTCACAAGCCTCCTTGATGAGGAAATGTTTAGAAAAATCGTGGCCCATCATCTTGGCAGATTGTGCTCTATCCAAATACTCACCTAATAAATCTAGTATCACCTTTCAGAGGAGTAAAAACCTCCGTGATAGTGTTGTACATACAGTTATATGAAAAAGTTTGGGCACCCCTATTAATCTTAAGCTTAATGTTTTATAAAAATTGGTGTTTTTGCAACAGCTATTTCAGTTTGATATATGTAATAACTGTTGGACACAGTAATGTTTCTGCCTTGAAATGAGGTTTATTGTGGTAATTAGAATTAGCAACTGTGCGCCTGCAAGAGGAGATGAGTGGTGATACAGCCCTTGTGTCTGCTCCTCAGGGTCCCCGTGTGCCTGCAGCAGACACTGGGGTGAAGAAGCAGGTACACATGGGGACTCAGAGGAAGCGGCAAGGAGCTGCTGCTGCTGGGGGTGTTTGTTTTCACTTGGTCAGTTATTTGGAGAGATTAGGGGATGACATGGTTGCCTGCTTGGCAGAGCTACTGGGTTCTAGCACACCCAGTTTAGCTCTGCTTGTAACTTGGGAAATATGCAAAACCACCAAAGATATTTTTTATGATGTTTCTGCTGACAAATCCTGTGAAAAAAATGTATGTATGTGTATATATACAGTGTATATGTATATATATATATAAATATATATATACAGTACAGACCAACAGTTTGGACACACCTTCTCATTTAAAGATTTTTCTGTATTTTCATGACTATGAAAATTGTACATTCACACTGAAGGCATCAAAACTATGAATTATCACATGTGGAATTACAGTGGTGGCCAAAAGTATTGGCACCCCTGCAATTCTGTCAGATAATACTCAGTTTCTTCCTGAAAATGATGGCAATCACAAATTCTTTGGTATTATTATCTTCATTTAATTTGCTTGCAAGGAAAAAACACAAAAGAGAATGAAGAAAAAATCAAATCATTGATCATTTCACACAAAACTCCAAAAATGGGCCAGACAAAAGTATTGGCACCCTCAGCTTAATACTTGGTTGCACAACCTTTAGCCAAAATAACTGCGAACAACCGCTTCCGATAACCATCAATGAGTTTCTTACAATGCTCTGCTGGAATTGTAGACCATTCTTCTTTGGCAAACTGCTCCAGGTCCCTGATATTTGAAGGGTGCCTTCTCCAAACTGCCATTTTGAGATCTCTCCACAGGTGTTCTATGGGATTCAGGTCTGGACTCATGGCTGGCCACCTTAGAAGTCTCCAGTGCTTTCTCTCAAACCATTTTATAGTGCTTTTGGAAGTGTGTTTTGGGTCATTGTCCTGCTGGAAAACCCATGACCTCTGAGGGAGTCCCAGCTTTCTCACACTGGGCCCTACATTATGCTGCAAAATTTGTTGGTAGTCTTCAGACTTCATAATGCCATGCACACGGTCAAGCAGTCCAGTGCCAGAGGCAGCAAAGCAACCCCAAAACATCAGGGAACTTCCGCCATGTTTGACTGTAGGGACCGTGTTCTTTTCTTTGAATGCCTCTTTTTTTTTCCTGTACACTCTATGTTGATGCTTTTTCCCAAAAAGCTCTACTTTTGTCTCATCTGACCAGAGAACATTCTTCCAAAACGTTTTAGGCTTTCTCAGGTAAGTTTTGGCAAACTCCAGCCTGGCTTTTTTATGTCTCGGGGTAAGAAGTAGGGTCTTCCTGGGTATCCTACCATACAGTCCCTTTTCATTCAGACGCCGACGGATAGTACGGGTTGACACTGTTGTACCCTCGGACTGCAGGGCAGCTTGAACTTGTTTGGATGTTAGTCGAGGTTCTTTATCCACCATCCACACAATCTTGCGTTGAAATCTCTCGTCAATTTTTCTTTTCTGTCCACATCTAGGGAGGTTAGCCACAGTGCCATGGGCTTTAAACTTCTTGATGACACTGCGCACAGAAGACACAGAAACATTCAGGTCTTTGGAGATGGACTTGTAGCCTTGAGATTGCTCATGCTTCCTCACAATTTGGTTTCTCAAGTCCTCAGACAGTTCTTTGGTCTTCTTTCTTTTCTCCATGCTCAATGTGGTACACACAAGGACACAGGACAGAGGTTGAGTCAACTTTAATCCATGTTAACTGGCTGCAAGTGTGATTTAGTTATTGCCAACACCTGTTAGGTGCCACAGGTAAGTTACAGGTGCTGTTAATTACACGAATTAGAGAAGCATCACATGATTTTTCAAACAGTGCCAATACTTTTGTCCACCCCCTTTTTTAGGTTTGGTGTGGAATTATATCCAATTTGGCTTTAGGACAATTCTTTTTGTGTTTTTTCATTGAAGACAAATTAAATGAAGATAATAATACCAAAGAATTTGTGATTTCAATCATTTTCAGGAAGAAACTGAAGACAGGAAGACACGGTGGTTGGAACCAAAGATCTCAAATTTGAACTCATCAAACCAAAGCACAGATTTCCACTGGTCTAATGTCCATTCCTTGTGTTCTTTAGCCCAAACAAGTCTCTTATGTTTGTTGCCTGTCCTTAGCAGTGGTTTCCTAGCAGCTATTTTACCATGAAGGCCTGCTGCACAAAGTCTCCTCTTAACAGTTGTTGTAGAGATGTGTCTGCTGCTAGAACTCTGTGTGGCATTGACCTGGTCTCTAATCTGAGCTGCTGTTAACCTGCGATTTCTGAGGCTGGTGACTCGGATAAACTTATCCTCAGAAGCAGAGGTGACTCTTGGTCTTACTTTCCTGGGACGGTCCTCATGTGAGCCAGTTTCTTTGTAGCGCTTGATGGTTTTTGCAACTGCACTTGGGGACACTTTCAAAGTTTGACCAACTTTTCGCACTGACTGACCTTAATTTCTTAAAGTAATGATGGGCACTCGTTTTTCTTTACTTAGCTGCTTTTTTCTTGCCATAATACAAATTCTAACAGTCTATTCAGTAGGACTATCAGCTGTGAATCCACCAGACTTCTGCACAACACAACTGATGGTTCCAACCCCATTTATAAGGCAAGAAATCCCACTTATTAAACCTGAGAGGGCACTCCTGTGAAGTGAAAACCATTTCCGGTGACTACCTCTTGATGCTCATCAAGAGAATGCCAAGAGTGTGCAAAGCAGTCATCAAAGAAAAAGGTGGCTACTTTGAAGAACCTAGCATATAAGACATATTTTCAGTTGTTTCACACTTTCTTGTTAAGTATATAATTCCACATGTGTTAATTCATAGTTTTGATGCCTTCAGTGTGAATGTACAATTTTCAAAGTAATGAAAATACAGAAAAATCTTTAAATGAGAAGGTGTGTCCAAACTTTTGGTCTGTACTCTACATATATATATATATATTTTTTTCCCCATAGTTTATTAAAGGGGCTGTCCAGGCTTGAGGTTACTGTCATACTTTTGAATCCTCACAGCGCCCACACTGGTGTTGGGAGCGTTTGTGTACTCCCAGCCACATTCCAACTAGACGTGTCCAGTCTCGCTCAATACAATTGCAATGAGTGAGGCAGCACTCATCCATTCAGCATGTGCCTGCTTGCATGCAAATCACATACTTGTGGTCACATGGGCGTCCGCTACTGGCACTGGAGAATCCTCACAGGGCGCAATGCAGGCGCTGTGAGGATTCAAAAGTCTGATATTAACCTCAAGCCTGGACAACCCCTTCTTGATCTAAATGTTTGGCACTGATAAAATAAGAAAGCTTCTACTTGCCTCCTGTGCTTGGGGTTCTCGTGCGGTTGTTGTGACACATTACCCCGGCACCCAATCAGCGTTGGCGTCTCTGTCTCAGCCTTCGTACAGACTGAACATGAAGAGGAAGGGAGCAAACAGCCGCAGCCCTGGCCTCCTCTTCGTGTTCAATTTGTATGAAGGCGGGGACAGTGACACCAGCGATGATTGGGTGCCAGGGTCACGTGTCACAGCAACAGCACGGGACCTCCAACACCGCTGGAACGGTGCCAGCACGGGAGGCAAGTATAAGCTTTTAAAAAAATACATTTTATTATATATTAAAGGGATTGTCACTATTTTGGCAACCCCTTTTAAAATAAAGTAGTCCACCTTGTAAAATAAAAATACAGTTCCAGTGACGTCGGCGCTAGGTTTCTTGGGGCTCACAAGGCATAACGCCAATCAGTGGCTGCTATCACGCTGCTGCACTCTCACTATTTCAATTTATCCAAGGTTCAGGCAAAGAAAGTGAGAGTGCAGCGGTCTAATAGCAGACGCTGATTGACTGCAAGGCTCACGTGGCATAACGTCACATGACACCTGGCGCCAACAATGCCAGCACTGGAAGGGAGTACGGATTGCTTTTATTTTACAAGGTGGAATATAGTAATTAAGAAGGTTTGTCTGAGTACTGGACAATTCCTTTAGCTCTACTGCCAGTATTCAGTTGTGTCTCCACACCCAATGTCATATCAGACAGTAGAGTGTACCTCAACATTAGGGCTGCGTTCACACATGCGTATGTTCTCTCATGCGAGAGAATCAAGCTGATTATGCTATTGACACTGAGATCAAATTCTGATCCTAGTGTTATTGCAGCACAGGTACAGAGAATATACAGTAATTTCTCCATCTTCTCATTGCCAGCGTCCACGGCAATAAGACTGCACTCGGGTGACATCCAAGTGCAGTCTGATGTTTCACTTGAACCCATAGACTTGTGTGGCTGCTCATGATCCGAATATCGGAGCCACCTGCAGCATGCCCTGAATCACCATGAGAAAAAAATTGCAGACCTGCACCGACCCAAAGTATAACATTGGGCAGAGTGCTATCTGATAAAACATTGCATAGCAGTCGGCCATGTTATCCGCCAGTGTGAGCGAGCCCTTATATTTATAAAAAGGCTAGCTTGTTTTGTGCTTGGTTAGACACTTTGTGCTCTGTCCAGCCTCAGCTTCGGCAGCGTCCACCTTTCTGAGGAGGACACAAGTGCTATCGACCATGCTTTTGTGCACGCCTCAGTAAGATGGACACTGTTAAAAGTGAGGTCAGGTAAAGCACAAAGTGACCCCGTCTGCTTCATTAAGGTCAACAGCCCCCTCATGAGTTGTGCTATTATCCTGTATTTCAGGGATTCAGACAGAAGCCCAGATGGAGCAACAGACGAGCGGCAAAAGCACAATATGAACACAGCCCTAACATGACAGGTCCACGCTCCTTGAAGGCCAAAATCGCACAGATAATAATTATGTGCTGTTGATTAATTGGGGCAATGAAAGGGGTTATCCAGGACTTTTGTATATTTTTTCTTAAGGGGCTAAGAATTTGCAGGCAGGAAGTTGCTAACTACCTGCCTGTTCTGCCCAGCACCGATCTCTGCCGACAGAGTGGTCATGGACGCTCCTGCCGGTGATTCTGCGGCTTCATTTGACCTCACTGTTAAGAGAGGTGAGGGGAACGCTTCTCAAGAGTTCAGCAGACATGCAGAACAATAAGTTGACTGTATTCTCGAATTGCTCCTATTAACCAAAAGCACAATATTTTGACCTATCATGTAATGTGCAGCTTTTATATTTTATTCATTATTTTTTGAAAATATTTTTTTTTCTGTTTTTAATTGTGTAGAAAACAATCTGATCGGAAATGCTGAATGGGTGTGGTTGGGGCGTGGATATGGGTGTAGTTAAGGGCATGGTTTAGAAATTGCCATGGTGCACTGTGTGCGTCGCAAATTTTGTCTCTCTTTCTCTTCTTTAAAAGTTGGGAGGTATGGCTGTATGGGAGGTATGGCTGTATGGGAGGTATGGCTGTATGGGAGGTATGGCTGTATGGGAGGTATGGCTGTATGGGAGGTATGGCTGTATGGGAGGTATGGCTGTATGGGAGGTATGGCTGTATAGGAGGTATGGCTGTATGGGAGGTATGGCTGTATGGGAGGTATGGCTGTATGGGAGGTATGGCTGTATGGGAGGTATGGCTGTATGGGAGGTATGGCTGTAAGGGAGGTATGGCTGTATGGGAGGTATGGCTGTATGGGAGGTATGGCTGTATGGGAGGTATGGCTGTATAGGAGGTATGGCTGTATGGGAGGTATGGCTGTATGGGAGGTATGGCTGTATGGGAGGTATGGCTGTATGGGAGGTATGGCTGTATGGGAGGTATGGCTGTAAGGGAGGTATGGCTGTATGGGAGGTATGGCTGTATGGGAGGTATGGCTGTATGGGAGGTATGGCTGTATGGGAGGTATGGCTGTATGGGAGGTATGGCGGTATGGGAGGTATGGCTGTATGGGAGGTATGGCTGTAAGGGAGGTATGGCTGTATGGGAGGTATGGCTGTATGGGAGGTATGGCTGTAAGGGAGGTATGGCTCTATGGGTGGTATGGCGGTATGGGAGGTATGGCTGTATGGGAGGTATGGCTGTATGGGAGGTATGGCTGTATGGGAGGTATGGCTGTAAGGGAGGTATGGCTGTATGGGAGGTATGGCTGTATGGGAGGTATGGCTGTATGGGAGGTATGGCTGTATGGGAGGTATGGTTGTATGAGAGGTATGGCTGTATGGGAGGTATGGCTGTATGGGAGGTATGGCTGTAAGGGAGGTATGGCTGTAAGGGAGGTATGGCTGTATGGGAGGTATGGCTGTATGGGAGGTATGGCTGTATGGGAGGTATGGCTGTATGGGAGGTATGGTTGTATGAGAGGTATGGCTGTATGGGAGGTATGGCTGTATGGGAGGTATGGCTGTATGGGAGGTATGGCTGTATGGGAGGTATGGCTGTAAGGGAGGTATGTCTGTATGGGAGGTATGGCTGTATGGGAGGTATGGCTGTAAGGGAGGTATGGCTGTATGGGAGGTATGGCTGTATGGGAGGTATGGCTGTAAGGGAGGTATGGCGGTATGGGTGGTATGGCGGTATGGGAGGTATGGCTGTATGGGAGGTATGGCTGTATGGGAGGTATGGCTGTATGGGAGGTATGGCTGTAAGGGAGGTATGGCTGTATGGGAGGTATGGCTGTATGGGAGGTATGGCTGTACGGGAGGTGTGGCTGTATGGGAGGTGTGGCTGTATGGGAGGTGTGGCTGTATGGGAGGTGTGGCTGTATGGGAGGTGTGGCTGTATGGGGGTATGGCTGTATGAGGGGTATGGCTGTATGGGAGTTATGGCTGTATGGGAGGTATGGCTGTATGGGAGTTATGGCTGTATGGGAGGTATGGCTATATGGGAGGTATGGCTGTAAGGGAGGTATGGCTGTATGGGAGGTATGGCGGTATGGGAGGTATGGCTGTATGGGAGGTATGGCTGTATGGGTGGTATGGCTGTATGGGAGGTATGGCTGTATGGCAGGTATGGCTGTATGGGAGGTATGGCTGTATGGGAGGTATGGCTGTAAGGGAGGTATGGCTGTAAGGGAGGTATGGCTGTATGGGAGGTATGGCTGTATGGGAGGTATGGCGGTATGGGAGGTATGGCTGTATGGGAGGTATGGCTGTATGAGAGGTATGGCTGTATGAGAGGTATGGCTGTATGGGAGGTATGGCTGTATGGGAGGTATGGCTGTAAGGGAGGTATGGCTGTATGGGAGGTATGGCTGTATGGGAGGTATGGCTGTATGGGTGGTATGGCGGTATGGGAGGTATGGCTGTATGGGAGGTATGGCTGTATGGGAGGTATGGCTGTATGGGAGGTATGGCTGTATGGGAGGTATGGCTGTACGGGAGGTATGGCTGTAAGGGAGGTATGGCTGTATGGGAGGTATGGCTGTATGGGAGGTATGGCTGTATGGGAGGTATGGCTGTATGGGAGGTATGGCTGTAAGGGAGGTATGGCTGTACGGGAGGTATGGCTGTACGGGAGGTGTGGCTGTATGGGAGGTGTGGCTGTATGGGAGGTGTGGCTGTATGGGAGGTGTGGCTGTATGGGAGGTGTGGCTGTATGGGAGGTATGGCTGTATGGGGGGTATGGCTGTATGGGAGTTATGGCTGTATGGGAGGTATGGCTGTATGGGAGTTATGGCTGTATGGGAGGTATGGCTGTAAGGGAGGTATGGCTGTATGGGAGGTGTGGCTGTATGGGAGGTATGGCTGTAAGGGAGGTATGGCTGTATGGGTGGTATGGCTGTATGGGAGGTATGGCTGTATGGCAGGTATGGCTGTATGGGAGGTATGGCTGTATGGGAGGTATGGCTGTAAGGGAGGTATGGCTGTATGGGAGGTATGGCTGTATGGGAGGTATGGCGGTATGGGAGGTATGGCTGTATGGGAGGTATGGCTGTATGAGAGGTATGGCTGTATGGGAGGTATGGCTGTATGGGAGGTATGGCTGTAAGGGAGGTATGGCTGTATGGGAGGTATGGCTGTATGGGAGGTATGGCTGTAAGGGAGGTATGGCTGTATGGGAGGTATGGCTGTATGGGAGGTATGGCTGTATGGGAGGTATGGCTGTATGGGAGGTATGGCTGTATGGGAGGTATGGCTGTATGGGAGGTATGGCTGTATGGGAGGTATGGCTGTACGGGAGGTATGGCTGTAAGGGAGGTATGGCTGTATGGGAGGTATGGCTGTATGGGAGGTATGGCTGTATGGGAGGTATGGCTGTATGGGAGGTATGGCTGTAAGGGAGGTATGGCTGTATGGGAGGTATGGCTGTATGGGAAGTATGGCTGTATGGGGGGTATGGCTGTATGGGAGGTATGGCTGTATGGGAGGTATGGCTGTATGGGAGGTATGGCTGTATGGGAGGTATGGCTGTATGGGAGGTATGGCTGTATGGGAGGTATGGCTGTATAGGAGGTATGGCTGTATGGGAGGTATGGCTGTATGGGAGGTATGGCTGTATAGGAGGTATGGCTGTATGGGAGGTATGGCTGTATGGGAGGTATGGCTGTATGGGAGGTATGGCTGTATAGGAGGTATGGCTGTATAGAAGGTATGGCTGTATGGGAGGTATGGCGGTATGGGAGGTATGGCTGTATGGGAGGTATGGCGGTATGGGAGGTATGGCGGTATGGGAGGTGTGGCAGTATGGGAGGTGTGGCTGTATGGGAGGTGTGGCTGTATGGGAGGTGTGGCTGTATGGGAGGTGTGGCTGTATGGGAGGTATGGCTGTATGGGAGGTATGGCTGTAAGTATATCAGTGACTTCATGGATGGAGCATAATATAAAATATTTAACATCAAACCTATTTTCAACCAAACAGTAATCTGATTTCAGGAGATCCCTCAGGTTTACAAATAAAGCCACATTATCTGGTGAATACATTAGAGAATATAGCGGGCACTTTCCATTTCATTTCTTACGCAGAAGATCAAATGATTCTTAGGCTCCTCATGCTTCATCTCCTACACAAGATATAAAATATTTAAAGGGGTTGTCTGGTTCAAATCCATAAGTCTGTAGTCACTCTGTTTGACTGCTGACTTATGAATTCCCCCAGAGCCCGCACTGTGTGCTGTGAGGATCCGCTGGTTTCTGATCCGGGACCTGACGGTATATACAGTACAGACCAAAAGTTTGGACACACCTTCTCATTTAAAGATTTTTCTGTATTTTCATGACTATGAAAATTGTACATTCACACTGAAGGCATCAAAACTATGAATTAACACATGTAGAATTATATACTTAACAAAAAAGTGTGAAAAAACTGAAAATATGTCTTATATTCTAGGTTCTTCAAAGTAGCCACATTTTGCTTTGATGACTGCTTTGCACACTCTTGGCATTCTCTTGATGAGCTTCAAGAGGTAGTCACCGGAAATGGTTTTCACTTCCCAGGTCTGCCCTGTCAGGTTTAATAAGTGGGATTTCTTCCCTTATAAATGGGGTTGGGACCATCAGTTGTGTTGTGCAGAAGTCTGGTGGATACACAGCTGATAGTCCTACTGAATAGACTGTTAGAAATTGTATTATGGCAAGAAAAAAGCAGCGAAGTAAAGAAAAATGAGTGGCCATCATTACTTTAAGAAATGAAGGTCAGTCAGTCTGAAAAATTGAGCAAACTTTGAAATTGTCCCCAAGTGCAGTTGCAAAAACCATCAAGCGCTACAAAGAAACTGGCTCACATGAGGACCGCCCCAGGAAAGGAAGACCAAGAGTCACCTCTGCTTCTAAGGATAAGTTTATCCGAGTCACCAGCCTCAGAAATCGCAGGTTAACAGCAGCTCAGATTAGAGACCAGGTCAATGCCACACAGAGTTCTAGCAGCAGACACATCTCTACAACAACTGTTAAGAGGAGACTTTGTGCAGCAGGCCTTCATGGTAAAATAGCTGCTAGGAAACCACTGCTAAGGACAGGCAACAAGCAGAAGAGACTTGTTTGGGCTAAAGAACAAAAGGAATGTACATTAGACCAGTGGAAATCTGAGCTTTGGTTTGATGAGTCCAAATTTGAGATCTTTGGTTCCAACCACCATGTCTTTGTGCGACGCAGAAAAGGTGAACGGATGGACTCTACATGCCTGGTTCCCACCGTGAAGCATGGAGGAGGAGGTGTGATGGTGTGGGGGTGCTTTGCTGGTGACACTGTTGGGGATTTATTCAAAATTGAAGGCATACTGAACCAGCATGGCTACCACAGCATCTTGCAACGGCATGCTATTCCATCAGGTTTGCGTTTAGTTGGACCATCATTTATTTTTTAACAGGACAATGACCCCAAACACACCTCTAGGCTGTGTAAGGGCTATTTGACCAAGAGGGAGAGTGATGGGGTGCTACGCCAAATGATCTGGCCTTTACAGTCACCAGACCTGAACCCAATCGAGACGGTTTGGGGTGAGCTGGACCGCAGAGTGAAGGCAAAAGGGCCAACAAGTGCTAAGCATCTCTGGGAACTCCTTCAAGATTGTTGGAAGACCATTTCCGGTGACTACCTCTTGAAGCTCATCAAGAGAATGCCAAGAGTGTGGAAAGCAGTCATCAAAGCAAAAGGTGGCTATTTTGAAGAACCTAGAATATAAGACATATTTTCAGTTGTTTCACACTTTTTTGTTAAGTATATAATTCTACATGTGTTAATTCATAGTTTTGATGCCTTCAGTGTGAATGTACAATTTTCATAGTCATGAAAATACAGAAAAATCTTTAAATGAGAAGGTGTGTCCAAACTTTTTTGTCTGTACTGTATGTGTAATACATACTCCTGGCCAGGGTCCATCTTGTGGGCATCACCTCGCTCCATACACTTGCATAGAGCAAGGCCGTGCTATGACAGAGGTTGTGGTCATCTAGAGGGTGTGGCCTCGCTCCATACACTTGCATAGAGCAAGGCCGTGCTACGACAGTGGTTGTGGTCATCTAGAGGGTGTGGCCTCGCTCCATACACTTGCATAGAGCAAGGCCATGCTACGACAGTGGTTGTGGTCATCTAGAGCAGGGGTCCTAAAACTACGGCCCGCGGGCCACATGCGGCCCGCGGAGGACTTTTATCCGGCCCGCCGGGCTATGGGCGGAGGAGAGGGGAGCCGTGTCAGCGCCCACCCTTCTCCCCCGCTTGCTCAGGGCCCCGGCAGGCGGATACTTACCTGTCCCCATGCCTCTGCAGATCTGCTGTCTTCCTGCTCTGCGCTTCCTGTGACGTCTCAGGTCAGAGGGTGCGGTGACGTCTTTACACCGCGCCCTCCCGAGTGTCGTCACAGGCAGCGCAGAGCGGGCCGCCGCCGCCGCGACGCTGGAGTCCAGACCAGAGTAGAGCAGCGGTAGCAAGTGAGAAGTGAGGTGAGTATTGGATTTTTTTTTTTTTTATGTATGGAGGCATAGGTCATTATATGGAGGGGTGACATCCTGCAAGGGGTATAATATGGGGGGGGTGACATCCTGCATGGGGCATCATATGGGGGGTGATATCCTGCATGGGGCATTATATGGGGGGGGGGGTGACATGCTGCATGTGGCATTATATGGGGGGGTGACATGCTGCATGGGGCATTATATGGGGGGGTGACATGCTGCATGGTGCATTATATGGGGGGGTGACATGCTGCATGGGGCATTATATGGGGGGGTGACATGCTGCATGGGGCATTATATGGGGGGGTGACATGCTGCATGGGGCATTATATGGGGGGGTGACATGCTGCATGGGGCATTATATGGGGGGGTGACATGCTGCATGGGGCATTATACGGGGGTGTGTGACATGCTGCATGGGGCATTATAAAGACAGGGGAGTGATATCCTGCATGGGGCATTATATGGGGGGTGACATCCTGCATGGGGCATTATATGGGGGGTGACATCCTGCATGGGGCATTATATGGGGGGTGACATCCTGCATGGGGCATTATATGGGGGGTGACATCCTGCATGGGGCTTTATATGGGGGGGAAAGGGACATCCTGCATGGGGCATTATATGGGGGGAAAGGGACATCCTGCATGGGGCATAATATGGGGGGAAAGGGACATCCTGCATGGGGCATAATATGGGGGGAGGTGACATGCTGCATGGAGCATAATATGGGGGGGTGACATGCTGCATGGGGCATAATATGGGGGGGTGACATGCTGCATGGGGCATTATATGGGGGGGGTGACATGCTGCATGGGGCATTATATGGGGGGTGGCATCCAGCATGGGGCATTATAAGGGGGGAACAGCCTGCATGGGGCATTATAAGGGGTGGAACAGCCTGCATATTGCATTATAAGGGGGAAACAGCCTGCCTATTGGGAACATTTACCTGCCCATTGAGGACCTATGCTGCCTATTGGGGATATTTACCTGCCTATTGGGGATATTTACCTGCCTATTGGGGACATTTACCTGCCTATTGGGGACCTATGCTGCCTATTGGGTACATTTACCTGCCTATTGGGGACCTATGGTGCCTATTGGGTACATTTACCTGCCTATTGAGGACCTATGCTGCCTACTGGGGATATTTATCTGCCTATTGGGGATATTTACCTGCCTATTGAGGACCTATGCTGCCTATTGGGGATATTTACCTGCCTATTGGGGATATTTACCTGCCTATTGGGGATATTTACCTGCCTATTGAGGACTTATGCTGCCTATTGGGGATATTTACCTGCCTATTGGGGATATTTACCTGCCTATTGAGGACCAATGCTGCCTATTGGGGATATTTACCTGCCTATTGGGGATATTTACCTGCCTATTGGGGATATTTACCTGCCTATTGGGGACCTATGCTGCCTATTGGGGATATTTACCTGCCTATTGAGGACATATGCTGCCTATTGGGTACAGTTACCTACCTATTGAAATACCGGTTGATTTAACTTTACTTGTTCTTCATTTTAAATATTGTATTTGTTCCTGTATTGTTTTTTTTACTACAATATAAGATATGTGCAGTGTGCATAGGAATGTGTTTATAGTTTTTTTTAAAAACAATATTCCGGCCCTCCAATGGTCTGAGGGACCGTGAACTGGCCCCCTGTTTAAAAGTTTGAGGACCCCTGATCTAGAGGGTGTGGCCTCGCTCCATACACTTGCATAGAGCAAGGCCGTGCTATGACAGTGGTTGTGGTCATCTAGAGGGTGTGGCCTCGCTCCATACACTTGCATAGAACAAGGCCGTGCTACGACAGTGGTTGTGGTCATCTAGAGGGTGTGGCCTCGCTCCATACACTTGCATAGAGCGAGTCCGTGCTACGACAGTGGTTGTGGTCATCTAGAGGGTGTGGCCTCGCTCCATACACTTGCATAGAGCAAGGCCGTGCTATGACAGTGGTTGTGGTCATCTAGAGGGTGTGGCCTCGCTCCATACACTTGCATAGAGCAAGGCCATGCTACGACAGTGGTTGTGGTCATCTAGAGGGCGTGGCCTCGCTCCATACAATTGTATGGAAGTGAGGCCACGCCCACTGGCCAGGCCATAGCCATGAGTATATATAACACATGCGTACCCTCCTTTGCTGCCATATAAGGTGTCACCATGACTTCAGGCAAAATTTATGTGTCCTGATATAGTGTAAAGGGTACACGTTGATTATAGAGGTTTTTTTTTCCCCCAGAGTAATTTAGGTGGCCCCCTTCTCTTGTTACCTATGACCTTTTGTGCTGGAAGGTGAAATAGTACCTATAGAAATAGTACCTACAGCATAGCACTTTAGTTGGGCTAAACTGTACAGCATAGTAATTTAATGGTGATAACATTGGGCATTAGTCCATTATTTTAAATTTGGCTGCTTGGAGTTGACCCTTCAAAGCTAAATAGGTAGTTTGTATTCTGTCTTTTTATGGGGTGTTATGTTTGTATGTTTTAAGACTTGTATCAATAAAATTATGCTTTTTTTACCCTCCGGTCGTGGCTCAGAAACCAGCGAATCCCCACAGCGCACAGTACGGACTATGGGGGGTGCATTATACTATATGGAGGACTATGAATAACAAAATAAAAAATGAATTTGGCACTCCAAGTATATGTGAAAATAATGTGTTTCTTATACAGGTTCCTCTGTGTGCATAAATTAACATTTCGACCTATATCTGGCCTTCTTCAGTACAATCTGGAGTTCAGCAACATGTCTATGTGGGATGGAAACATATGACCAGGGAGACAAGATGCGCTGTATGCAGATGGTGTTAAAGGGCGCAGGAGTATCGATGGCGCTCACTGACATATTAATAGCAATAGATTCACTAGGTACATTTTAGGAAAAAATGCACCTGCACCATATTATGGCCCAAAAATGGGGGTGAATGTTTAATTCCACTCCAAATAATCAATGTATAGCAATCAGACAAATAGGAATTTTTGGCAAAAAAGTTAAACACTTTATTAGACGATCATATAAAATACACACACATGATTAATAAAGGATGACAACCACACACCCATAACTGAGTGACATATGCATGAAATATCATTAATGTAAACCATATACAGTGCTCAAAAGTTTACATCACTCGGCAGAATTTTTCCTTTCTTGGCCTTGTTTCAGAGAATATGAATGATAACAAAAAACTTTTTCTCTACTCATGATTATTGGTTGGGTGAAGCCATTTATTGTCAAACTACTGTGATTTTTCTTTTTAAATCTTAATGACAACCAAAAACATCCAAATGACCCTGATCAAAAGTTCACATACCCCAGTTCTTAATACCGTGTATTGCCCCCTCTAACATCAATGACAGCTTGAAGTCTTTTGTGGTAGTTGTTGATGAGGTTCTTTTTTTTCTCAGATGGTAAAAAGCCTCCAGTTCCTGTAAATTCCTGGGCTGTCTAGCATGAACTGCGCGCTTGAGATCTCCCCAGAGTGGCTCAATGATATTGAGGTCAGGAGACTGAGATGGCCACTCCAGAACCTTCACTTTGTTTTGCTGTAGACAATGACAGGTCGACTTGGCCTTGTGTTTTGGATCGTTGTCATGTTGGAATTTCCAAGTAGGTCCCATGCGCAGCTTCCAGGCTGATGAGTGCAAATTTGCCTCCAGCTTTTGCTGATAACGTGCTGCATTCATCTTTCCTTCAACTTTTACCAAGTTTCCTGTGCCTTTGTAGCTCACACATCCCCAAGACATCAGCGATCCACCTCTGTGCTTTATTGTAGGAATGGTGTTCTTTTCATCATAGGCCTTGTTGACCTCTCTCCAAATGTAACGTTTATGGTTGTGGCCAAAAAGTTCAATTTTGGTCTCATCACTCCAAATTACCTTGTTCCAGAAGTTTTGAGGCTTCTCGCTGTGCTGTTTGCCGTATTGTAGGCCAGATACTTTGTGGCATTTGCGCAGTAATGGCTTTCTCCTGGCAACTCGACCATGCAGCCTATTCTTCTTCAAGAACCTCCTTATTGTGCATTTTGAAACAGCCACACCGCTAGTTTTCAGAGAGTGCTGAATTTCAGTTGATGTTATTTGTGGGTTTTTCTTTGCATCCTGAACAATTTTCCTGGCAGTTGTGGCCGCAATTTTTGTTGGTCTACCTGACCGTCTACCTACGCTTTTACAGAGCCCCTGATTTTCCATTTGTTAATTAAAATTTGAACGCTGCTGACTGGCATTATCAATTCCTTGGATATCTTTTTGTATCCCTTTCCTGTGTTATACAGTTCAACTACCTTTTCCCGTAGATCCATTGACAATTCTTATGCTTTCCCCATGACTCCAGAAACGTCAGTGGCTGGATGAAAGATGCAAGGGTCTGTCTGGATCCCAGAAACTCACTCAGCTTTTATGCACACACACTGATTATAAGCAAACAAGTCACATGTGAGGATGTTACCTTTAGTAGCCATTCAAACCCATTTGTGTCAAATTCTGTGCATGTTATCAGGCCAAAATCACCAGGGTATGTGAACTTATGATCAGCGTCATTTGGATGTTTTTGGTTGTCATTAAGATTTAGAAAGAGAAAACACAGTAGTCTAACAATAAATGGCTTCACCCAACCAATAACCATGAGTGAAGAAATAGTTTTTTGTTCTCATTCATATTCTCAGAAACAAGGCCAAGAAAGGAAAAATTCTGCCATGGTATGTAAACTTTTGAGCACAACTGTTGGTCTCAATGGAAGAAAGTACAACAATAATTCTGTGGCGGTGAAGATATGTAGTGGGTGTGATCTATAGCATAATTGTAGATATCACTATGGACATATAGATTCCACACCCAGGAACACCCTTAATTGTAGTTATCAATTAGTCATACCCCTAATATTGCACTCTTACCCATATAGAGCCATGTATATTTCTGTGTTTGTCACTATAGATATTATCATTAATATGCCATAAATAAGAAACAATCTTAATATCCTTCTAATATCGCATAATGTGGTCTCTCCACTGTGCTGTATACAGTTAATACAATGCTCCTGTGCACCATCTTGTGGCCTTTTTTGAGTATTACGCTCCCACTATGCACAGTGTTCATTTCTCTCAACTATGAATGCTAGACTACTTTTGCAGATCGACCCGGCAGCACGCATGCACATCTGGTTCTTCGTCTCAACCCAGTTTGTGACACGGCCGGTCACGTGACGCCAGTGTTGGCAAGCTCCTGGATGTCACCAGTTTGCGCATGCACCAATACACGCCGCGTCCCTCTCCTATTTGCTAGTGCTGCATTGTTATACTCCCTCTTCCTATAATGATGCCACCCCCTGATGAAGACATTGTCAAAATGCGTGTTCTGGTCAGCGCATCGCAAGGGAGCTCCTGCTGTGAACCAAGTATGTGCTAAACTAATTTTTTCCCATCCATCCTGAGTGTATGCTGACTATTTGACCATGCAATATATGGGAATATCTTTACCTTTTACTCCAATCTTGTATACTTGACCATTATTTAGTCACCATACACACTGTATCTTATGATTGCATCATTAATATTATATATGTATTTTTATACATATTTCCTTATATATATTTCTGATGATGGTTACGTTCAATATACTATATTTGTGATTTTCTACTAAGCACAGAGTCTCCTTTACATTTTCATATACACTATTTTTATTTATGATGTTTTCTGTTTTTTGTATGTCCACTACACCTTTCTACTTGATCAATACAGTTAATCTTTTATGACATTTATTTATGACTCGCTATATTGACTTAATTATTGTTTTTTTGTGTCCCTTCTATCCATTGCAAAAAATAGTATACAATTTATTAATTTTACTCACTTATATAGTGCCAGTAATTCCAAAGCGCTTTACAGATATTATCATCACTGTCCCCATTGGGGCTCACAATCTAAACTCTCTATTGGTCTGTCTTTGAAGTGTGGGAGGAAATCAACGCACCCACGGGGAGAATATACAAACTGCTTGCAGATGTTGTCTTTTTAAGATATTTTACAATGCTATTAAGATATTTTATTTTTTAATTTATTAATAGTAATTTTATTTGTTATAAAATCGCTTTGTAGAAACATGTACATTTTACAACACTTGTGTATCATTTTTCCAGCCCACCCTCAATAAACAGGAAAAGGTGGAGAAAGAAAGCAGAAAAGGGAATGGGTTAAAAAAAAACTAGGGAGGGGAGAGGGCAGGAAGATTTGATGACTTTAATAGACTTATTATATACCAGTCAGGCGCATCCTTTTAGCATAAAAACATAAATAATGTGTACGTTAACAAATGTCTATATATGATGTGAACATTGTCTTACTGGTCAGGTCCCATAGAAACATCAAACATGAGGGGTATACCTGCCATAGAAGGAGCCTGTCTGCAGACAGATGCCATTAGCCTGCAGGCAGAGGAGTCATTTGTAGATAAATACTATATTAAACATGTGCAGCAATCTAATTGGAAGAGCGGCTGCAGGGAGAAAATAAAGTTACACTCTCCCTGCAGCCGCTCCCTTCCAGTCATCAGGGCTCGGACAGTGAAGAGTCAGTGATCTCTACACACTGAGTGCTCTGTAATCACATCCACCGCTCCGACATCCATAGAGCAGGATGTCAATGAGAAAGAAGGGAGAGATTACAGCTCGCTCACAGTGTAGTGATCGCTGACTGCTCACTGCCCGGTGCTGCCCCAGAACAGGAAACAAGCGGCTGCAGGGAGAATACAACTTCATTTTTCCCCACTTCCAATTAGATGACCCACATTGTATAAAACAGCTTTTATCTGCAGATTTATATTTTTGCAGAGAGGTTTCTTTTAAGACTCTAAAGTTATAAATCTGTTATACAGCTCGTCCCAATCATATAATGTGAGCAGTTCTGTTCCCATCTCTGTGTATACACTGTGTAATGTGAATGTATTGTGCTCTGTGAACTGTATATGGGGCACAGAGAATGATACTTGCCACATGATGACCAGTAACGGATGATGTAATCCAGTCAATCCAGCAAAAATGATAAAAGGGGAAATGGGGGAGGGTACAAATGTGAAGGAAAGGGAAAAATATGACAAAACACTGCGCTTCTAAGGCTAAGAACTCTCCAGATGCTCCTTGTAGACAAGTCGCTGCCGTCGCTCTCTCCCAACTGTCACCTGAGATACAAATGATAACATTACAGATGCCAGGAGCGACCAGTAACTGCCAATCACCTGCAGTCACATGACCTCCTCACTGCAGCCAGCACATTCCTCTTACATGGGAAACCTTCCAGTAAAGATTTAGCCGCGATTCACCAAGACCGGCCGTTCTCATGCCGGAACGTGCTGGTTTCTGGCCCTTAGTCTGACATTTATTGGTTAGACATTGTGCCTGCATGAGCTCCTGAGTCTGTTTTGGGCATTTGCAGTAACTGGGGCTAATACTGAGGTGATGGAGGTTTCCCTTTTGTCAAAGAATTATAGCAGAGTCTGGAGATTCATTAAATACAAACACTGTGGCCCGATTCATCATTTGTGATTTATTCAAGTCACTTTTCTTTTTTGTTTTGTGGCATTTACTAGTGTTTTTTTCATAAAATTCTTCAATATGGCATACGCGGTCAAGCACTGTCAGGAGGGGGGCTTATTGCAGAAGGGTCAGCAATTATAGACAGGGGCATAACTACAATAGGTGCAGGGGTTGCAATCACATCTGGACTCTAGAGCCTAGAGGGCCCAAAAAGTCCCTTTGGTTTGTATGAAAAGACCAATACTATTAAAGACTTGCAATAATTGGGGGCCCTGTTGGAGCTTTTACATTGGGGCCCATGAGCTTCAAGTTACTCCACTGATTATAGGAAGTATTGAGAAAGTGCAAGTTCAGCGAAGGTTCCTGAGTGAGTTAAAAAAAGGCCGAGCCTTGAGGATCAGTCAGATTGTTTGCAGAGGTAACAGCTCTTATCTAGTGAGAAAGCAGGCGGCAGGGAAGCTCTTAAAGGAAATCTGTGAGGTTGAAGAACACTATTGACCTGCAGATAGATGGTTGATCTGTTTTTGGATTGCTTTACTAATGAATCAGAATTTTTTCTGAAACTCTGAGTGCCGGATTTTTTCTTCTTTGAGAACATGGAGTGTTATCATATTCTGGCACCATATTTTTATAAAGAGTGACGTACATCCTACTTACATATTATAGGTTTCAGGTATATGATGATGACATTGATCACGTTACTGTACTTGGACCGCATGACCCCTCACATGGGGGGGGCACACAATCTGAACTGCCCGGGCCCTGGCCACCCTTAATCCACCCCTGGTAGCTGTGTCTTTCATATAGAAATGTACTGAGTTTTGGCTAAACTTACAGTTAGTTTCTTGCAGTGTGTTGCCAGCACTGTGACCTTGGAGATTGGACGCACCATTCGCTAGTGATGAGCAGCTTTTTTCTTATGCACAATAAAATTGCATTAATTTTATTTATTTATTATACCTTGCTGATATATTCATATTCCACAGCACTTTACATACATTATCATCGATGTCAGTATATCTTTGGAGTGTGGGAGGAAACCGGAGAACCCGGAGGAAACCCACGCAAACACAGGGAGAACATACAAACTCCTTGCAGATGCTGTCCTTGGTGGGATTTGCACGGCCAGTATAGCTCTGGATCGGCGTACACGACAGAGTGTTCAAGTTCCTGCCAATATCCAGCAATTTTGCACAGTCATTGATGAGAGGACCAACATTTCACAACCAACAACCTGATCAACTCTAAGCGAAGGAGATGTGTTTGCACCACGTGAGGCAAATGGTGGTCACACCAGATACTGATTGGTTTTCTGAGATAATGACTTTTGTGTTTCCATTGGCTGTAAGCCATAATCATCAACATTAACAGAAATCAACACTTGAAATAGATCATTCTGTAATGACTCTATATAATGAGTTTCACTTTTTGTATTGAAGAACTGAAATGAATTAACTTTTTGATGATATTCTAATTTTGTGAAATGCACCTGTATATAAGAAGGAAGGATCCTGCTATAATTGAACTTTTGATATATTTTTTCTCATTTTACATACAGTTTAAATAATTTAATATTTTGATAAACTAGACTTTTTTTGGACACGACAATACTAAGTAAATGTTTTTTTTATTTCAACTTTGTATTTTCTTAATTTTTAAATAGGGAAAAGAGGCATCTAAATGGTTGACGACAACGATCGGAGCTAGCTCCAGCCAAAGCTGTCAGAGAAAGATGCCGGCTCTGTATCGCATACTGGGCATCTGCCACTTATGAAGGGCTCTCAGCTCCTCACCATTGCAGCCTATGGCTATGTGCCCACGATGCAGATTTGGTGCGTTTTTTGTGTGTTTTTTTTTTCCGTGTGGAAATGTAGCTGAAGCACATTGCACATCTCAGGATTTTTTCTGCTCGGATTTTAGGTGTGGAAAAAAACGCAGCATGTCCATTCTTTATGCGTTTCAGCATGCGGATTTGCCTATACAATGCATTTGAAAAACGCATGGCAAATCCGCAAGTAAAAATGCTTCAAAAGCGCGTGTAAAATCAGCATGCGTTTTTACTGCCAAGGACATGCAGAAATGCTGCGGAAAATTTCAGCTTCATTTCTGCACCGTGGGCACATAGCCTATCACTGGGCTCTGAGGTTTAGTTGGTGCAGAAAGGGGCAGCAGCAGAAACCCACAATAACAAACATCAAGAGCAGCGGCAGAGAGTCACCACTGGACCTGTGGAGGGTGAGTAGAGCGCATTTTGCTTGTTTTTTAAATAAACTGCAGCTGGGGAATAGAGGTCTTCCAAATCTGGAATACCCATTTAACCTCTGGAAGCCTCGGGGGTAAACAAATAATTCTCAGAAAATCCTTTTCACCAAAAGTCCTGGCAGCACCCCAGGCAAAAACTATAGTACCCCATTATAATAGTCCGCCCGGCACCACTGGGCTCTGTCCTGCGTCGTATCTCTCAGGCTTTGGCTATAAACAGAAATGACAAAACTATGTCTTTTTTGGAAGCGGAAAATCCAATGAGATTTTCCGGAGGAATTTGCGTTGCTTTTTCTGTTTGTTTTGGGGTTCTTTTCTTGAAGCGTTATTGAAGTATTTTCTCCTTATGGTCTTTTGCAGCCTGTGACAGTGTCGAGTTTGGAGAAGATTCCATGAGAATCCGCCTCACAGAAGTGACGTTAATTATTATCATTTTTTATTTTGTGCAGTGAGGTTTTTAATGTTTAGTCAGAAAAACTCTCAAAATAATTCACAATATGAACAGCCGTGTGGATATTCCACAGCAATGAATATGAGGAGTAGTCAGAGTATCTGAAGCAGTTTTTTACGTGGATTTTGGAGTGGATCTGACACAATATCCATGTAGAAAACTGTGTGTGAACTTCGCTCAAGGTAGATAATAAAGAGGTTGTCTCCACGTTGATCTTCAGCACCCCGATCCCCATCCTCCCGACTTCTGGTTGCCGGGTGGCTGATGCTGTCCTGCTTGATTGACAGGTCAGACATGTGGCAATGTCGCATCGCTGAACCCAAATGGTGCGCCCTCCGATGCTGACACATGAGGCATCTTTACCGCTGCAGCCCCGGAGAGTGCAGGGTACTAAATCCGGGCAGCCTCAAATCAGTGTGTACAAGCTCTATAGAAAACAGCTTGTAAGCGCTGCACTCCTAGCACAGCAGTGGCCGGTAACCTAGGCAACGAGCAGTAAACAAAACTAAAATTCCTCCTCTCCTTGAGAATGAAAAGGATTTTTTAAAAACAAGTAAATCACAAAGCTGCTGCTTTTTATAAACAATTCTTCCCATTGATGAGGTCACTTTTATTGGGCGGCTACTACTAGAGAACAAATGGCGTTTCCACCTGTCATTGACTCCCTTTACATGTGGTAATTAAGCACCAGCAATAACCCCGCGGGTACAGCACATTACGGCCATATACGGAGATGACACGGCCTCTCTGCTCGCTGCCTTGTTACGGTGCACCCCTCCGCTATGCGCTTGGTATGGTCCCGGGTATAAATGCGCACTGCCCCGCGCCCTGGACGCTGTAGTGGCAGCTGTCGGCTGTGAGGTGCAGCAGTCATGGCTTCTTGGAGGTTTCTCAGCTCGTCCGTCGCGCTGTGCCCCGGAGTGCAGGGACCGTGTGCCTCAGCAGACCATGCGTCAGAGCAATGAGCGCTGGAGGTGGGTATGACAGCCATGGTGGACTGTGGCCGCCTCCTGTGTGTGGTGTGAGGACTGCTGTGTATTACTAGGTGTGAGGCTGGAGTGTGCGGTGTCCCCTGTGAAGGGCATAGGACGGGACAGTGTACGTGACTTTGCAGCAGTGTAGTAATGTGCGCCGCCCATCAGCACGTACTCACTGCTCCAGTGACAGCAGGTGACACCCAGGACTGTGACCTTGTGCACGGGGTCTGCCAAGCCCCTGCACAGGTTACACTTCCACTACTGTACCCTCTGTACAGACTGAATTGTCACACAGCTCTGCTGGCTATTGTCCTCTGTTATCAGCCACTTTCAGGTCACTTTGTTTTTTCTTTGTAGTATTCTTGCTATGATCTGTCCTTTTTGTGTCTTTTCTGTTTAGGTATCCCCACTGATGAGGAGTAGGCGACGGGCCTGGAGAGGAAAGTCCTGAACGCTTTGAAGAAGGGAGAGGTATATGACCTAATGAAGATAATTAAGACTGAAATGTACAACTGGGGACGCTAGAGTGCTACTCCCCTCCATTAGAGTGCTACTCCCCTCCATTAGAGTGCTACTCCCCTCCATTAGAGTGCTACTCCCCTCCATTAGAGTGCGTCTAGGACCAGGCTGAGCCATGTTCACACACTTATATCTTACTCCTTGTGTTTACTGTTTGTTTTTGTTTTTTTTACAATTTTCTTGTATTGTGCCAAGTAGTGGACAAACCCTCCTTACTATATCCCTCAGTGTAAAATGGAAACAAACTCCCCTCCTGTGCGGGTGCCATTCTAGCAATGTGAGTGCTGGGTCTCCCTGGTCTCCCATGATATTTGTATACCGTGTGAGTGCTGCAGCCAGTCTGCTGCTAATGGGCCACTGTTCTCACACTTTCCTCTGATGTCCAAAGTTCATCTCCAGGAAGTGTGAGCGAAGCAGCCTGTTAGCGGCTGCTGATTATTCCATATGGGACCGGGAGACCTATTGCTGACACTGTTGGAACGACGCTGGTGTGAAACTGGAGTTTGTTTTATACCGGGTAATACAGCCTTTAAGAAAGGGGTTGTCAAGTCTTTGACAAACCTTTTAATATCCTTGTGTGTTTAGAGGAACAAACATTGGCTTTGCCCACTTCTCAAAGTTGTCTAAGCTGGCTGGGACACACATGTGTCAAGAAACTATTTGCTTTCAGCAACAAAAAGTTGTGCAAAAATGTAGCGAGATTCCAGGTTTTACAGTAGAAACCTGGTGACACTTGATGAGTCTGGGACAAAGTGAAACTGGCTGAAGAGGGGTCCCCGTCTTCAGATGCATCTGTAGGTCTTGTGCTTGTGATGTAAAGTTTGGGTCCTGGTGACATCCCCTATACTTTATTGGTGTAGCTGCTAGTCACACCCCGGTGTATATGGGGCATTATTAGTGACCTGCTAGACAGTCTAGCCACAGGGAACACACATCTGGTCACTTCTGTGTTCTGTAGTCATGCTTCCCAGGTCCTATTTCTTCGCGCTTTTTTATTTAATCCCTTATATAGCGCCTTTAATTCCGAAGCACTTTACCGACATTATCACTGACCCCATTGGGGCTCATAATCTAAATTCTCTATCAGTATGTCTTTGAAGTTTGGGAGTAAATTAGAGGAAACCCACGCAAACACAGGGAGAACATACAAACTCCTTGCAGATGTTGTCCTTGGTGGGATTTGAAGCCAGGACCCTATTACAGAGTGGGGAACTAGGAGAAACTGGATACTTTTTCCAGCGTATAAAACAGGATGGGATATGTAGTCTAGGAATGATGGCCGTATCCACAAATAGGCATGAGAAGAATTTTTTTATTATTATTTATTTATTTTACTATGACCTAAAAACTAACAGGCAGGTAGTTGCTAACTGTCTGTCTGTGCCTGGTGTCTGTCTCTGCCAGCACAGAGCGGTCAGACTGCTCCTGCTGGCGATTCAGCGGCTTCCACGGACGTCTTGTCAACAGAGCAGCTTCTTCTCTTCTGCTCTGTTGACAGCCAGCTTCCTTTTCCCAAAGTAAAAATAAAATGGCCCTGGACAACCCATTTAATGATACTTTGGCAGCATCGTTTAATAACTTTGTTCTACCTTGTTTCTCACTG
Source organism: Phyllobates terribilis (assembly GCF_046119375.1). NCBI lineage: Eukaryota > Metazoa > Chordata > Amphibia > Anura > Dendrobatidae > Phyllobates > Phyllobates terribilis. The sequence goes on along the minus strand of NW_027362765.1, from coordinate 512,904,908 downwards.
TGAAGGACTCCAAACATCTGTCATGTGGCAACAACTCAAGGGGTAATGCCACCAGATTACTTTTTTTACGTTCTTTCTCATGCACCCTCTCCACAGGTCCTCAGTGCATATGGATGTCATAAAGCAGAATGGGGTGCTAACCATGTACCCATCACTTTAGACATCATAGTGGGGAGGAAGGGTTTCTCCTGCTGTTGACATACTTGGCCTCCATTACATTGATCACTGCTGGCAGGAGTATTATAATAAGTTTGTCCTACGACAGCTTCTTTCCAGACCTTCTTATAAGATGGTGTTCTTGCTTCAACACACGGTAAATAGTGCAGGTCTGAGATTAGGCAATGTACTGTATAGCTGTGCATGGGATATATTGTGCTGATTTCAGTGGATCAACCATGTAAGTACAGCAGTGCCTATCATGAGTTTCAGGCCTTGTTCCAGTTATTCCTTTGTTTCCAGGAGAAGTAAAGCAAATGACCGACCTCTTATACAAATGTGGATTAAGGTCAAAGTCCATAATGAGTCCTTTGCAGGAATCTCTCAGTGTATCTGGATTCATGACAAGACATTGCTAAATTATTTTGTTCAGTGTCTTTAAATAAACATTTGTGTTCTTTACATATACAGGTGCATCTCACAAAATTAGAATATCATCAAAAATTTAATTTATTTCAGTTCTTCAATACAAAAGCTGAAACTGATATTATAGTCATTACAAACATAGTGATCTATTTCAAGTGTTTATTTCTTTTAATGTTGATGATTATGGCTTACAGCCAATGAAAACACAAAACTCATTATCTCAGTAAAGTAGAATAATTAATAAAAAACACCTGCAAAAGCTTCCTAAGCGTTTAAAAGGGTCCCTTAGTCTGTTTCAGTAGGCTCCACAATCATGGGGAAGACAGCTGACTTGACAGATGTCCAGAAGGCAGTCACTGACACAATCCACAAGGAGGATAAGCCACGAAAGGTCATTGCTAAAGAATCTGGCTGTTCAGAGTGCTGAATCCAAGCATATTAATGGAAAGTTGAGTGGAACAAAAAAGTGTGTAGAAAAAGGTGCACAAGCAATCGGGATAACCGCAGCCTTGAAAGGCTTATTAACAAAAGGCCGTTCAAAAATTTTGGGGAGACTCACAAGGAGTGGACGGCTGCTGGAGTCATTGCTTTAAGAGCCACCACACACAGACGTATCCAGGACATGGGCTACAAGTGTCGCATTCCTTGTGTCAAGCCACTCATGACCAATAGACAACGCCAGAAGCGTCTTACCTGAGCCAAGGAGAAAAAGACCTGGATTGTAGCTCAGTGGTCCAAGGTGGTGTTTTCAGATGAAAGTAAATTTTGCATTTCATTTGGAAATCAAGGTCCCAGAGTCTGAAGGAAGAGTGGAGAGGCCACAATCCAAGCTACTTGAGGTCTAGTGTGGAGTTTCCACAATCAGTGATGGTTTGGGGAGCAATGTCATCTGTTCGTGTAGGGCCACTGTGTTTTATCAAGACCAAGGTCAGCGCAGCCGTCTACCAGGAAACTTTATTGCACTTCATGCTTCCCTCTGCTGATAAGATTTTTGGAGATGGAAATTTCATTCTCCTGCAGGACTTGGTACTTCTGGCAGTGTGGACAGGTGCCAATACCTGGTTTACAAACAGTATCACTATGCTTGATTGGCCAGCAAACTCGCCTGACCTTAACCCCATAGATTCTCTATGGGGTATTGTCAAGAGGAAACATTTTTCAAGCTGTTATAAAGTATTCTAATTTACTGAGATAATGACTTTTGTGATTTCTTTGGCTGTAAGCCATAATCATCAACATTAACAGAAATCAACACTTGAAATAGATCACTGTTTGTAATGACTCTATATAATGAGTTTCACTTTTTGTATTGAAGAACTGAAATAAATACATTTTTTGATATTCTAATTCAGTGAGATGCACCAGTAAGTGGTATAACACTTACAACTCATTTTGTCTTTTTAAGGATCCTTTTAATGTCCTCAAGCCAAAATCCTATGCAGGAACCAAAGAGAATCCACACATTGTGCCATCAGTCAATAAGCAGAGACTTGTGGGCTGCATATGTAAGTTTCTTTGCTACACGTTTCATTTCAGTGTAAAACTTATAGAAAGGGTGATTAACCCCTGAAAGCTGTACAGATTTGTCATGAGCACATGTCACTTTGGGCTGTGTGCCAGATATGTACACCATGCCAATTAACCCATCAGATACCACAGTCAATCACAACAGCAGCATCTAAGTGGTTAAAAGGGAGAATACTCACTCTTTAACACTATCTGCTCATCGCGATTGTAATCGTGGGTGCCAATAGTTTGCATTGCACCCTGAGGTCATCAGATGACCTCGGGGTACAGTGGCCTGTTGGACCCTCTTTATGGCAGTGTCTAACAGACTGAGTCAGTGAAAATCTAACAGGTCTCATGCACTGTATTGTGAGTACTGCGTGAGTACTGCAGTGTATGGGACCAGGAATTGGTGAGAAATGTTCATGTTCCACAGTGGTACTAGGTTAAAGTAAAAGGATTAAATAAAATGCATGTATTAAATAAAGTATAATTACTCTTAACTTTCCCACAAAGAAAAATCCCCCACCTAGCTCTTGTGGTAAATAAGTTTCAGCTTCTAGAATATGGCGATGCAAAAACAAATTAATGTTTGTAAAATATTGTTTTTAGTGTGCAGAAGTAGCAAAGCATAAAGAGCTAAAACTGGTATCCTTATAATCATACTGAACCAAACAATAAATCATTCTTACTACTAATAGCTTTTACCACACAGTGAACCACATAAAAATATATAAAACCAATAACTGAATTGCTGTTCTTTGTTTTTTTGTTCATCCTGCATCTGTGTAAAAAGTGATCAAAAGAATGTTCTGTATCCCAAAATGGTACTTAAAAAAGGATCAAACTCCTCCTGCAAAAATAAGCTCTCGTACAGCTCTTGGCCAGATAAGTTGTTGCTCTCAGAATGTAGACCAAAATTTTTTTTTTTATAAATCTGACATCGCTGTAAATGTATTGAACAGAATAATAAAGCAGTCTTATCACTTATACCACACGAAAATTGCGTAAAATTTAAAAACTATTTTACTGCTGTTTTTGTTCATTCTGATTCCCAATAATCTGAATAAGGCTCGGTTCACATTTATCCTGTGCTCTCCACTGAGCACTTGCGTCTGGGTTTCAGTGTAAATTCCCCAAAAAATGTGATTCAGATAGAACCCCCAACTGAACCACTTGCTATAATGAGGCAGGTGGTCACTTTGGACTCCATCTGGTCTGTGTTCCACCAAAGTCCCATCAGTTTAGGTGTCTTTTTAGCGCACAAGTGTGGGTGACCACTGTTCTGTGCATGTCTCAAGATGGATACCACCGGAACAGATGCCAAACTGAGTCCAAAGTGTCTCCACCTGCCTCATTATGGAGAGCGGTTGCATTGGGGGGTTTCATCTAAATCACATTTTTGTAGGATTTACACGGAAACTCCAGCGTAAGTGCTTAGTGTAGAACACAATAATATGATCCCAGCCTTCTATTGAAAACAAGGGATGTCCCCCAAAATATTACCAATAAAACACTAACTTAGACCTGAGTGGAGTTTTGTGCAGGATATCTGTCACTGGAAACATAGGGGGTCCCACATTACTGGTAGAACAAAGACTCTTGAAAAGCGACGGATCCCAACCCATCAAATAAAATCCAGTGAAATCTGTGCTTCCAAATTCCCCTCCTTCTGAGCCCCCCTATGCCTAAACCACAGTAAGCGGCCACATGTTTGGCATTATTGTAGCTGGGAGAGTGCACTTAACAATTTACGGGGTGTATGTCTCCATAAGCTCAAGCTGGGCACAATATATGGGGCTACTACACTGTATGGGGGCACAATGTATGGGCATTTAAGTGGCAGATTTGCAATTCTCAAGGGGAAAAAAGCCTGGCGTGTATGTTGCAAAGCAAACTCCTGTGGGCCAAAATAGTTACTGCAGCTGTAGATGAATTCATTGAAAGGTACAATTTCTAAAATGGGGTCATTTTGTGCGTTTTTCTATTGACACCTTCGGGGTTCCGCAAATGTCACCTGCAAAACTTGTGCACCAAATAGCGCTCCTTCCTTCTCAGCCCTGACGTGTGGCCTAACAGTAACTTCTGATGACATATGGGGCATTGCTGCATTTGGGAGAAATTGCTCAATAAATTATGGGGTCCAGTTTCACCTAATAACCCTTGTGTAAATGACAAACTTTCAGCTAATAAAAAATGTACAGTTCTACCACTAAAATGTTAGTTCCATGTCCCCATATCGCAAAATTCTGTGAGGCACCTGTGGGTTCAAAATACTCACTACACCCCTAGATGAATTCCTTAGGCAGTGGAGTTTCCAATATGGAGTCACCGGGGGGTGGTGGGTGTTTCTGCTGTTCTGGCATTTCAAGGGCTTGGCTAATGGAGTCCACAATCTATTAAAACAAAGTCTGCGTTTTAAAAGCCAAGTAGCGCTCCTTCCCATCCGATCCCTCCGTGTGCTCAAATAGCAGTTTACACCCCCATATGGGGTACTACCACGTTTAGATATACTGGTCATACACACATCTAGAATAATGTACAAGACCATAAACTCACAGAAATCCGCTCAAAGGGATTGAATCTAGAAAACTGGTATAAAATACAAAAAAATATACTGTATAATTCCAATGGCCCTGCAATCACTCTTTACCTATTTATAGAAGTCCATATATTCCAGCCGCCTAAGCAATGCCTGTTCAGGTTCAGATAGTTGTGTATATTGTTGTTGAAAGTTCTAAGAGAAAATGCCATTATTTTTTAAAATGGTGGATATTGCAGCAGCATGATGAAGTCTGGCACCAATGTGAATTTTAAAGGACTCAGTTTGTAGTTGTACAATAAATTCAAGCACTAAAACATAACCTTTTATCATTTTCTTTCTTCCAGGTGAAGAAGATAATTCTCAAGTTATCTGGTTCTGGGCCCATGATGGGCAGGTAAATCGCTGCCCACAGTGTGGCTCTCACTACAAGGTTGTCCTTTATGAGCTTCCACACTGAAGAGGACTTGTATTACTATTGACAGCCATATGTTAAAAAGTTAAAAAATCTTTTATTAAATACTTGATATATTGTAATGTGTTTTATTTTCATTAGCATTGGTCGTGCATACAGAACAATACTTAAAAAAGCTAACGTTCTCCCATCCTTTGAATTGGAGTTGACAAAGGTCTGTAAGAATTTGGCAGTTTGGATGGGCAAGATGCGTTCTGTGGTCTGGATCTCCACTCTGGCTTCCACTAGTGGCTTCTGCAGGATAAATTATAGGAGTGGTTCGAAACTAATAAGGATTTTAATCCTAAATGTCTTTCTATTGTACTAATCTAATCGCTCTTCTAATTGACTTTAAGAAGTCACTGCTGTTCCCTCTTTAGTTTAACTTTTTTTTTTACCTACTTTGTTTTGATGACATTTTTTGAGAATCCCCAGAATCTCCTGGTTATCTGGGAGCCTTGGCTTGGTCACTGCCGCAGCCCCTGTCTCCACCCTGAAACACGGAGTCATCATTGACATCAGTTTCAGGGGTAGGGTTATTCCCTGCTGTACAGAGCATGTGACGGTTGTCCATTCTGACTCTGTATGAGCTTCCTTGTCACTGTGTAGTACTTTCAATGCACACAGTGTGCTCCCTCGCTAGCCCTAATGGGAAGAGACTAGCCGACAAGAGTGCACTTGGTGTGCATTGTAAGGTGAGGGGACATGCAGAGTACAGCAGGGACTGCCCACCCCCTGAAGCGGATGTCACTGACTCTTCATTTCAGGGTGGAGATAAACTGTTAAATTTTAAATAAAAACTCCCTTTTAGATAAGCTATTAGAATCTTACTACATAAAGATCTTAATGTTGAGGTGAGTCCGAGAAAAGAATCAGCTGACGGTGGAGTCATGTTGTAGATGATAAAAGGGAGTGTTTTCCTATTGAATTTTTAAACGGCTTAACCCTGTCAGCCATGCCAAGTCGTTGCCTTATCCTTAAAGGGATCGAGCCACCATAAAGAATACAGTTAACCAACCAGAAAAGGTGGAAATAATTTTGTTATTTAGTGATTCAAAATTATGCTTCATTCAAAAGATACCAAACTTTTTTATTTTTTTGAATTCGGCTTTCTGGCGCCCCCTGGTGTTGTTCCATTCCGTTTTGGTAGTGGGTGATCAGCTGGTCGCGTTTGCACAGTGCCTGTCATAAGAGCCCCCCCCAAGTCCACACCCGCAGTGTGCACAATGTATTCTGTCACAAGTCTGACAGTCTGCTGTAAGCACAGTGTGTGATTCACCCCCTCCCCCTGCACTCACAGCTCCCCTCCCAGTGAGATGGTTCTGCTTCACAGCCTAAGCGCAGAAGGTGTGTCTCTGCTATTGTGCTTACAAGTCTGTGATGTGAGGAAGAACCATCTCACTGGGAGGGGAGCTGTGAGTGCAGGGGGAGGGGGTGAATCACAGACACTGTGCTTACAGCAGACTGTCAGACTTGTGACAGAATACATTGTGCACACTGCAGTTGGGGGGGCTCTTATGACAGGAACTGCAAACTCGACCAGCTGATCACCCACTACCAGGACATATTGGAATAAAGTCAGGGGGCGCCAGAGAGCAGAATTCAAAAAAATGAAAGCTTGGTATCTTTTGAATGGAGCATAATTTTGAATCACTATAAATTACAAAACCATTTATTTCTCCCTTTTCTGGTTGGTTAACTGTATTCTTTATGGTGGCAGAACCCCTTTACCCCCGAGGGTGGTTTGCACGATAATGACTAGGCAAATTTTTACAATTCTGACCACTGTCACTTTATGAGGTAATTACTCAAACGCTTCAACGGATCCCCCTGATTCTGAGAATGTTTATTTTTTCGTGACATATTGTACTTCATCATAGTGGTAAAATTCCTTCGATATCACTTGCGTTTATTTGTGAAAAGCTCGGAAAATTTAGCAATTTTCAAAATTAATTTTTATGCCGTTACATCAGAGAGATGTCACACAAAATAGTTAATAAATAACATTGCCCACATGTCTACTTTACATCAGCACAATTTTGGAACCAACATTTTTTTTATTTTTTATTAGGGAGCTATAAGGGTTAAAAGTTGACCAGCGATTTCTAATTTTTAAAACAAAATTTGCAAAACCATTTTTTTTTTTAAGGGACCACATCACATTTGAAGCGACTATAAGGGGCTTTTATGACAGAAAATACCCAAAAGTGACATAATTCTAAAAACTGCACCCCTCAAGATTCTCAAAACCACATTCAAGAAGTTTATTAACTCTTCAGGTGCTTCACAGGAATTTTTGGAATGGGGAAGAAAAAAATGAATATTTACCAGTACGTCCATCATAACAGCACGACATGAGTTAAGTCCTCTGTTCCTCTAGGGACAGGAAACGCATGAGAGGTTAAAAGCCCCCCCCCCCCCCCCCATCACACCCTCAGTGTTTTTTCTGTCCCTAGCAGGAGAGGACACTATGGAGAGGTTCTCCGAAGATGGAAGTTACGTGAGAGCCAGGGGGATTGGGGGGGTCTGAGAACTCTCCCCTTCCTTCGGTCCAGAGGCTCCATGCTGATACCCCTTTGCGGGGTCCCTCAGCCAGAAGACCGCCGCTTGCCGCTGTATCCCCCGGACAAGCTGAGTGTTGCGCTATCCCACCGGCTGAAAGGCCGGCGTGCGCTCCACGGAGGAGCGCGGTGTATGGCTTCCGGCGGGAGGCGGAGTCATCAGGGCAAACATCCGCTTTGGAGCCGGCGTGCGTTCCAGGGTGGAGCGCACGCCGAGCGCGGTGCGAGACTTCTGGCCAGGAGGCGGAGTCAGAAGAGCGGACATCCGCTTTGGCCGGCGTGCGTTCCAGGGTGGAGCGCACGCCAGTTCTCCTTCCGGCATTGAGAAGAGGGGCTTCGGCACCCAGAACGCACAGGTGCCCGGAGGCAGTGGTGAGCCTCCAGGGCATTAAGAATAGCGATTATCATTGGGGGCGTGGCTACCACCTGGATCAGGTAAGACCCTATAAAAGGGTACACCTCAGCCACACACACACTGACACCATGGAAGCTAATCCTTCACGGTCAGAAGCCCCTTCAGAGTCCCTGGGCAGTGTGAGTACAGCCTTAGGCCCTTCTCTGGATAAATCAGAGTATTCTAGGACAGATTTTTATAGTAAATCTCCGGTGTCCTTTTATATTTTTTATGGATTAGGAGAGGGGAACCCAGAGGTCTGGATCTTCTTCCAAAAAATCAAGACGATGTGTAGACTGTAACACGAAGCTTCAGGACTCGTATAAAAAGTGGCTGTGTAAAAAATGTATAGCCGAGGTCCTAAAGGAAGAAAAAACTTCCTTTTTGACGGATATAAGATCTATGATACGTGAGGAGGTCCAGAGTACAGTCTCGAGCCTCATGCCTTCCCGTACACAGCCGTCACACCAAATAGTTCAACCCTCTCCTCGCCAGAAAAGACCTTGGTGGGAGGTGGAAGATGTGTCTGAGGAAGGAGAATATTCGGATTCCGCATCAGAGCAGTCTAGAAGAGGATGAGGATCGCTTCTCTCAGTTACCCTCACGAGCGAAAGAAATATGTCTTCTCTACGGAACATATGGATGAACTATTAAAGTCCGTCAGGCGTACTATGAACTTGGAGGACACTCAGGTCTCCCATTCCAAACAGGATGAAATGTTCGCAGGTCTGAGAACTCAGAGAAATAGAGTATTCCCTGTAAATGAGCATTTAAAATCAATGATTATGGAGGAATGGGAAGAAGTGGAGAAAAGACTCATTGTGCCAAGAGACTTTAAATCCCGTCTTCCTTTCAATCCGGAGGATATCAAACTTTGGGAGGAAATCCCTAAAGTAGATGTCCCAATAGCGAAAGTGGCTAAGAAAACATCCATCCCCTTTGAGGATTCGTCTTGCCTCAAGGACGCAATGGATAGGAAGGCAGAGAGCATGCTCAAGAGGAGTTGGGAGGCCTCAGCAGCCATAATTAAGTCAAATATCGCTGCCACTTCAGTGGCAAGATCCATGTGCCTTTTGGTTGGACGAGCTGTCAGATCAAATTAGGTCGGACTCCCCTGTAGAGATGCTATCAGACTCTCTTCCCATGTTAAAGCTGGCAACGCAATTCATGGCTGATGCCTCGGCCGAATCGGTCAGATTCGCAGCTAGATGTAGCGTATTATCTAATACAGCTAGATGGGCGATATGGCTAAAGATGTGGTCGGGGGATAGCCACTCAAAGACTAAACTGTGCTCAATTCCCTTTTCGGGTGCTTGGGTCTTTGGTCCAGTGTTGGACGAGATCCTAGAAAGAGCATCAGACAAGAAAAAAGCATTTCCCGAGGATAGGGTTAAAAGATACCGGCCCTTTCGTGGACCCCGTCGATCCCCTAAACGTGATTACAGGGGTAAGGGTAAGACGGGGAGATGGTCTTACAGGAAGGGAGGAAAGGACAGAGCAGATCAGGTTGCCTCTGGAGCCCCAGCTAGACCATGACGTCATTGGAGTAGAGGGCAGGCTTCTTTTCTTTTAGGACAAGTGGGTGTCCATTACAAAAAATCAATGGATCCTACGTTCCTTAGGGGAAGGTTTCAAAATAGACTTCTCCCATGCCCTCCCTCGTCGTTTCCAAATCACTCGTCCTCGCTCCCCCGTAGATCTCAAAAGTCTATGGCAGGATATATTAGTCCTTCAATCCCTACACGTGGTGAAACAGGTCCCCCCCTTCAGAGCAGGGTTTAGGCCATTATTCCTCCCTCTTCTCGGTATTAAAACCCTCGGGCAAACGCCGTACGGTTATAAACCTCAAGCCCTTAATCCAGTGGGTGGAATACAAAAGGTTCAAAATGGAAACTATAAAAACCAGCATTCCATTGATAGAGAAGGGATCGGTAATGTGCACCCTAGACCTCAAGGATGCATATTATCATGTTCCAATTCACTCAAATCACCAGCAATACCTAAGGTTCGCTCTAGAGCAGGAGGACACAGTACACCACTTTAAATTCACTTGCCTAACCTTCGGTCTGTCCTCGGCCCCCCGAATATTCACAAAGGTTATGACAGAAGTAGCGGCCTTCTTAAGAACACAAGGGGTTATAATCATCCCTTACCTGGACGATATATTGTTGGTGGCTGAGTCAGTCTCTTCTTCTCGGTCAACAAGAGCATACGATCAAAACCCTGGAATATTTGGGGTGGAACATCAATTGGGAAAAATCAAGCCTCCATCCAAGTACTACAAAAGTATTTCTAGGGGTACTCTTAGATTCCAGTCTTCAAAAGTCCTCCTTGCCCCAGGAGAAAAGAAAAAATAAAACTGGAAATTTACAACTTCGAGAAACTGAAGACCACCTCAATCAGATACGCCATGCGGATGTTGGGACTGATGACCTCAATCATTCAGAGAGTGAAATGGGCACAGGCCCGTTCACGGCCGTTACAGAAGTCGATCCTGTCAGTTTGGAACAGACGACCATCGGGGTTGGACAAGAAAATGAGACTGTCAAGAGAGCTAAAAAACTCCCTTTCCTGGTGGACAGACCCTTCAAACTTAGAAAATGCAGTAGACTGGATCCTTCTTCCTTCAATCCAGATCCATACGGAGCAAGCATAGGAAACGGATATCTACAAGGGATGTGGCCCAAAGAGATACAACACAGGTCGTCAAATTTCAGGGAGCTAAAGGCGGTCTGGGAGACTCTTCAAAGATGTCAGCATTTGCTCAGAGGAAATCATGTAAAAAATTTCTCAGACAACAGCACCACCATCGCTTTTCTTCGTCGACAAGGAGGTCCAAGAGGGAAAGGTTACAATCCTTGGCGTCAAGAATTTTCTACTGGGCGGAGAGAAATGTCCTTTCAATATCGGCTATTCATCTAAGGGGGTCCGAAAATGTGGTAGCAGACTTTCTCAGCAGAGCAAAAGTTGGTCCCTCAGATTGGGAGCTGAATCCGGAGGTGTTTCATCAAATCATTCAACGATGGGGCACCCCGTTCATAGACCTGTTCGCAACAAGAAAAAACAGGAAGCTGCAGCCCTTTTTTTCCTTGGACCCAGCCGACAGCCCAGAAGGAATAGATGCCCTTTCTCAATCATGGGGGACAAAACTGGTGTACGCCTTTCCTCCAATCCCTCTCATCTCAAGAGTACTAAGGAAAATCCAACAGGAGAGGGGAGCTCTTATTCTGATAGCGCCCTACTGGCCCAAAAAGAGCTGGTTCCCTCTGCTACACCGGATGGCGGTGGATCTCCCATTCAGACTCCCAGCCAGGAGAGATCTTCTATTGCAGGGTCCCTTGTTACATCCGAACATCCAATTCCTCCAATTGACAGCTTGGAACCTGAGAGGCGGATCCTAGCCTCTAGGGGCCTTTCCCATCGGGTAATTACAACTCTACAAGCCTGTAGGAAACCAGTAACGTCAGCCATCTATACTAGGATTTGGAAACAGTTCTGTAGCTTTGCAGGTCAGTCTGTGGGAAATTCGTCTCACCCCAATATTCCAACGATATTGGATTTCCTCCAAGAGGGGTTTGATAAGGGTCTGAGGCCAAATACGTTAAAAGTTCATATCTCGGCCCTAAGTGCTTTTTTGGACTACTTCTTAATAGACGACCCATGGATATGAAGGTTCATAAAAGCAACTTCTCATTTAAAACCCACGATAAGGAGTCTAGTACCGCCGTGGGATCTGAACCTGGTGTTGAGGGCTTTATGTAAGTCTCCCTTTGAACCCCTAGAAGAAACATCAGTAGACCTGCTTTCTATGAAATCAGCCTTTCTTGTGGCAGTTACTACAGCGAAATGGGTAGGCGAGATCCAGGCCCTCTCAGTTCTGGACCCATACCTTAAGATTGTGGAGGACAGATTGGTTCTTAAACTGGATCCCTCCTTTCACCCTAAGGTGGTGTCCAGTTCAAACCTGAATCAAGAGATAATACTGCCGTCTTTCTGCCAGTCCTCCAAAAATAAAGGAAAAATCCTTCCATACCTTGGACGTCAGGAGGGCAATTGTTCGGTATATAGAAATCACAGCCCCCTGGAGGAGAGACTCAAACCTTTTTCTGCAATTTTCGGGTGTGAATAAGGGCAAGAAAGCTTCTAAGCCGACTCTAGCAAGGTGGTTGACAAGGACTATCGCCCTCGCATATGAATCTGAGGGGAAGGATCCACCAATTTCCCTTAAAGCTCATTCTACTCGGGCAATCTCCGCTTCTTGGGCAGAGAAAGCTGGAGCGTCAGTGGGCCAAATTTGCCAGGCAGCAACCTGGTCCAATATATCCACATTTAGTAAACATTATAAATTGGATGTATTGTCCAGTCAACAATTAGCCTATGGCCGTAAAGTCCTTCAGGCAGTAGTCCCGCCCTAAATGTTCCATTTCTTTTGATTTGGTATGTCTCCTGTCATGCCGTTATGATGGACTCCTGGAAGCGTAATTAACGGTAGGAATATTTCCTATTTTTAACTTTTTTTCACAAAAATGTTACTTTAGACCCAATTTTTTTTTATATTTTTGCAGGGGTAACAGGAAAAAATGGCCCACAAAATTTGTTATGCAATTTCCCCTGAGCACGCAGATACCCCATACGTGGGGAAAAAAACACTGGGCGCACGGCAGGCTTCAGAAGGGAAGGAGCGCCATTTGACTTTTTGAATCTAAAATTTGCTTGAATAATTAGCGGACGCCATGTTGCGTTTACAGAGCCTCTGATGTGCCTAAACAAGGGACACCATTTTGGAAATTAGACCCCTCAGGGAACTTATCTAGATGTGTGGTGAGCACTTTGAACCCCCAGGTGCTTCACAGAAGTTTATAACCTGGAGCCGTGAAAATAAAATTTTTACATTTTTCCCACAAAAAATGTTTTCAGCCCCCAGTTTTGCATTTTCATAAGGGTAACAGGAGAAATTGCACCATGTAACTTGTTGTGAAATCTCTCCTGAGTAAGCTGATACCCCATATGTGGGGGAAAACCACTGCTTGGGCGTACGGCAGGCTTCAGAAGGGAAGAATAATTAGCGGATGTTCCCCTGATGTGCTTGAACAGTGGAAAAACCCCACAAGTGACAACATTTTAGAAACTAGGTCCCTCAGAGAACTTATCTAGATGTGTGGTGAGCACCCTGAACCCCCAGGTGCTTCATAGAAGTTTATAACATGGAGCCATAAAATTAAAAAAAATCAAACTTTTTCCACAGAAATGATCTTTTAGGTCCAACTTTTTTATTTTCACAAGGGTAAGAGGAGAAAATTGAACCTAAGAACTGTTGTGCAATTTGTCCTGAGTATGCCAATACCCCATATGTGGGGAAAATACACTGTTTGGGCGCATGTCAGGGTTCAGAAGGGAAGGAGCACTGTGACTTTATGAATGCAAAATTGGCTGGAATCAAGAACGAATGCCATGTCATATTTCGGGAGCCCCTGATGTGCCTAAATAGTGGAAAACCCCCACAATTGACTCCATTTTGGAAACTACACCCCTCAAGGATTTTATCAAGGGGTAAAGTGAACATTTTGAACCCAGAGGTACAACAGAATTTGATAACATTAGGCCATTCAATTGAATAAGTTGTCATTAGTCTTGAGCGCAAGTGCTCACTACTTGAGTTTGCATTGGGTACTCAGGTATGCACCATGTATCGCGGGTGCTCGAGTGACATGCTCGAGTCCCCGCCCTGCATGTTTTACGGTTGTTAGACACCCCCCAAAAAAAAGATACGGGTATCGCTCGTGCATGGCAGGTGATCCCAGCAACATTTTTTTTTGGGCCGTGAAGCATATGGGGCAGAGACTCGAGCATGTCACTTGAGCACCCGTGATACTCAGTGCATAACCGAGCACCCAATGCAAATTCAAGTAGCGAGCACTTGTGCTCAACACTGGTCTCCATATCGTCATCATTTTTTTTTTTTGCTCGACCCTAACCCTAAAGTTTATTTTTTACGCCATTCCTTGTGTGGTCTAAGCGATTAGATGACTTTATTCTTCGGGTTGGTGCGATTACAGTACAGCGATACCAGATACATAACAAGTTTTTATGATTGACAGCTGTCACACACTAAAAGACGCTTTTTTTGCAGAGACTATTTTTTGCATCGCCCTATTTTGAGAGCTATAATTTTTCCATATTTTGGCCGACAGTCATGTGACGGCTTGTTTTTTGTGGGACAAGTTGACCTTTTTATTGGTACCATTTTCGGGCACGTGACATTTTTTGATCGCTTTCTATTCTGATTTTTGGAAGGCACAATAAACAAACCAGCAAATCCGGAATTGATTTTTTGTTTCTTTTATGCTGTTCAGCGTGTGGTAAAATTGATAAGGTAGCTTGTTCTTCGGGTCAGTGTGTTTACAGCGGTACCAAATTTATATATTTTTTTTTTATGTTTTGACGCTTTTACTCAACAAACTATTTTGTAGAAAAAATATTTTTTTTTGCATCGCTTTATTCTGAGAGCTATAACTTTTTTTTTTTTTTCGGATGATGGAGCTGTAAGGCGGCTTGTTTTTTGCGGGACAAGATGACTTTTTCAGCGGTACCATTTTTATTTACATTCGTCATTTTTATTGTGTGTTGTTCCATTTAAATTAGATAAAGCATTTGCTTGTTGTTTTTTTTTTTTTTTTTACAGTGTTCACTAAAGGGGTTAACTAGCCAGTTTTATAGGTGAGGTCGTTCCGGACGCGGCAATACCAAATGTGTGCATTTATTTATTTATTTTTTCTTTTTCATAATTATTGATGGGTACATTATATTGTTTTTTGTTTTTTATATTTTTACAATTTATTTTTTTTACTTTTACATTTTGTCCCACTATGGGACGTTCACTTTTTGTAGCCTGATCGGCTGTACAACATAGAGAGCAGGAGCAGCTCCCTATGTTATGCAGCCTGTTGTAGCATCGGCGTCTCTGCCCCGTTCTAGGCAGAGACGCCGTCCCTCTCACCTCCCCGTTCCTGGCGCGGCGTCCTCCAGCGCTTCTCCCCCCGCTGCTTCCGGCACGCACTCCTTCCCCGGCAGTGTGCTTAGGGCGCGCGCGCTCCCCCTCTCTTAAAGGGACCGCGCGCGCCGTCCTAAGGAGTCCCCGGCCAATTGCCGGAGGACCTCCCATATAAAAGGCACCTCCTCCAAAATGGAGGTGCCCGAGCAATGTTGTAGCACTGTTCACTACTCTGCTTCAGCCCTCAGGTCCCGTTGCCAGTTACCTGCCTGATACCTGCCAGATTCCTGCCAGTCTGCTGTCTAATTCCTGCCTGATATCCTGCTACCTGCCTGCTTGCCTGAGGTCCGACGGTCTGCCTTCCAACTTCTGTCAGTCTGTCTAAGGACCAGCTTGCCCGCTCACCTGGGAGCGCACATCTTCTACCTGCCTGCTTGCCTGAGGTCCGACGGTCTGCCTTCCAACTCCTGTCAGTCTGTCTAAGGACCAGCTTGCCCGCTCACCTGGGAGCGCTCATCTGCTGCCTGTCTGCTAGCCTACCAGGAGGCTCTGCCGTCACGTGCTGTGACCACCCGCCTGTCCAGAGACTCCTGCCCGCTCACCTGGGAGCGCTCATCTGCTACCTGTCTGTTGGTCTTCCTGGAGGCTCCGCCGTCACATGCTGTGACCACCCGATTATCCAGAGACTCTCGCCTGCTCACCTGGGAGCTCACGTCTATCATCTGCCGCCACAGGTCGTACCAATCCTTTACCCAGAGACTGCCCCGGGCACTTGCCGTGACCTCCTGCCCGTTCATCCAGAGACTGCCCCGGTCACTTGCCGTGACCTCCTGCCCGTTCATCCAGAGACTGCCCCGGTCACTTGCCGTGATCTCCTGCCCGTTCATTCAGAGACTGTCCCAGTCACCTGCTGTGACTGCCTGCCCGTCTACCTTGGTCGCCACCCGCTCCCTTACAAGGACCGCCCCCTTGTATAGTAGCTCAGAGGTTCCGCCTCCCAGACCCGTTACAGTTTGCTCGGGCCATGGAACCCGGTGGCACCCAAGCTCCCTCGCTCTCGGACCTGTGTCATGAACTGTCCCGTCAGAGGTCCCAACAGGAGTCCATCCTGGGTCACCTGCGGAATGTCAATTCTCGCCTGGACACTCTGACTGCTCTGCCTGCAACCACCGCCAGTGCCATGACTCGCAATCCGGCAGCTCCACTGCCCACTAATAACATGGTATCCTACCCCGGACCCCGGCTTTCTGCACCTCCTCGTTTCGGAGGCGACTCCGCCCAGGCTCGGGGCTTCATAAATCAGTGCACCCTGCACTTTGAACTCCTGTCTCACCAGTTTAACTCCGACCGGGCCAAAATTGCCTTCATCATGTCCCATCTCACCGGAGAGGCCCTGGCCTGGCTAAATCCTCTATGGGAGAGAGGAGACCCCCTGGTGTCCGACTTGTCTGCCTTTCTCACGGCTTTCCGGAAAGTCTTCGACGAACCCGGACGGAAGACCTCATCCGCATCATCTCTGCTACGCCTCCGTCAGGGAAGTCTCACCGTGGGCCAATATGCCATACGGTTCCGTACCCTTGCCTCGGAGCTGGCCTGGGATAATGACGCTCTGGTTTCCGTCTTCTGGGAGGGTCTGTCCGGCCGTATTAAAGATGAACTTGCCGGTCGGGACATTCCTACCACTCTCGATGACCTAATAACTCTTGCCACCCGGATTGACCTGCGGTTCCAGGAGCGTGCCAAAGAGGTCACCCGTGAGAGGAGGTTTCCACGTCTAGCTCCTACTTTTCAGAAACCCGTCACTCCCTCCGTCTCTCCTCAGCTACACTCTCCTGAGCCTATGCAGGTCGACCAGACCAAGATGGTCGGTTCTCGCCAAGAATCTCGCCGAGCCGAGGGAAGCTGTTTCTATTGTGGCAGTATGAAGCACTTCATCCGTTCCTGCCCGGAAAAGCCGGGAAACGCCAGTGTCTAGGACCACTCGGAGAGGTCGTCCTAGACAAAAGTAAGCCCTCTCCGTCTCTGACCTTACCGGTCTCTATTGCTTGGGGAGAAAATCGTCTCTTTGAACTCGCCCATCTGGATTCTGGAGCTGCTGGAAACCTCATCTCCCAGTCTCTGGTAGAGAGATACCATATTCCCACCAAGTCCCTGGCTGAACCATTGTCAGTCGCCTCCGTGGATGGAAGACTTCTCTCGGAGACCATCCTGCTCGTCACCGAACCCATAACCCTGCAGGTGGGAATGCTGCACTCTGAGGAGATCTCATTCCATGTGCTGTCCGGACTTTCTCACTCCCTGTTGCTAGGTCTACCTTGGCTCCAGACACATGAACCCGTATTGAACTGGCGGTCCGGTGAAGTACTCCGATGGGGTCCTGACTGCCATAGGACCTGCCTGGTCCCGGTCCGTCCACTTCGCCCTCAGCCTACTCCAGCTAACTTACCTGGTCTCCCGGCTCCCTACTGGCCCTATGCGGACGTCTTCGGTAAGAAGGAAGCTGAGACGTTGCCACCCCATAGGCCATACGATTGCCCGATCGACCTGGTACCTGGCACCACTCCTCCCCGTGGGCGTATCTACCCGTTGTCTGCAGCCGAGACCCGAGCCATGTCTGAGTACATTGAAGAGAATCTGGCTAGGTAATTTATCCGAAAATCTACCTCCCCGGCTGGAGCCGGATTCTTCTTTGTCAAAAAGAAAGACGGCTCGCTACGTCCCTGTATTGACTACAGAGGACTCAATCTCATCACGGTAAAAAACAAATATCCCCTGCCACTCATCTCCGAATTGTTTGACCGTCTCAAGGGCGCCAGGATCTTCTCCAAGCTGGATCTACGAGGAGCGTATAATCTGGTCCGTATCCGTCAAGGAGACGAGTGGAAGACGGCATTCAATACCCGGGACGGTCACTACGAGTACCTTGTGATGCCCTTCGGTCTCTGTAATGCTCCCGCGGTCTTTCAGGAACTAGTCAACGACATCTTCCGTGACCTCCTGTACTCCTGCGTAGTGGTATACCTGGACGATATCTTGGTCTTCTCTCCGGATCTCCCCACACACCGGAGGGATGTTCGTCAGGTCCTGCTTAGGCTTCGGCAGAACCACCTTTACGCCAAATACGAGAAGTGCCTCTTCGATCAGACCTCCCTTCCGTTCTTTGGCTATGTCATCTCCCAAACAGGTCTGCAAATGGATCCCGAGAAGCTCTCTTCCGTTCTAAAATGGCCTCGTCCTGAAGGTTTGAAGGCGATACAGCGATTCCTGGGCTTCGCTAATTATTATCGTCTTTTCATCCCACACTTCTCGTCTCGGACTGCTCCCATATCTGCACTTACCCGTAAGGGGGCTAACCCCAGGACATGGTCGCCTGAAGCCGAGGAGGCCTTCCTTTCCCTAAAGAAAGCCTTCGCCTCTGCTCCCGTCCTGCACCGTCCGGACTGTAATAAACAATTCTACCCGGAGGTTGATGCCTCCTCCTCCGGAGCCGGAGCGGTGCTCACTCAGAAGTCTTCTACCGGGAGAATGGTAACGTGCTGCTTCTTCTCCAAAATCTTCTCCTCGTCGGAGCGCAACTACTCCATTGGAGACCGGGAATTGCTAGCCATCAAATTGGCACTGGGAGAGTGGCGCTATCTGCTTGAAGGGGCTCTCTACCCGGTAATTATCTACACGGATCACAAAAACCTGGCATATCTCCAAAATGCCCAGAGACTCAATCCTCGCCAGGCCCGGTGGTCGTTGTTTTTTGCCCGCTTCGACTTCATTCTTCATTTCCGTCCGGCGGACAAGAACGTCAAAGCTGATGCCTTGTCCCGGTCCTTCCTGTCCTCCGATCAAGAGGAGGAACCTACGCACATCATCGACTCCTCCAAGGTGATGAATGTGGCCCCCTTGGATCTGACTCGTCTTCCACCCGGTAAGACGTTCGTAGCTGTGCCAGATCGGGAGAGGGTTCTTCGCTGGGGACATTCTTCTAAACTAGCTGGCCATGCTGGCCAAAAGAAGACCTTCCAACTTATTACCCGGCATTACTGGTGGCCTACCCTGCGTAAGGACGTGGTAGACTTCGTCGCGGCCTGTTCATCCTGTGCCCGTAACAAAGTTCCCCGACATCTACCTGCCGGCCATCTCCTGCCCCTTCCCGTACCTGCTGCTCCTTGGCAACACATCGCTATGGACTTTATCACCGACCTTCCAGTTTCTGCCGGTTGTACTGTCATTTGGGTTGTCGCTGACCGTTTTTCTAAGATGGCCCACTTCATTCCCCTGCCTGGTCTTCCGTCTGCACCCGAGCTGGCTAAAGACTTTATCCGCCACATCTTCCGTCTCCATGGTCTGCCCCTCCACATCGTGTCGGATCGTGGGGTTCAGTTCACCTCTCGCTTCTGGAGAGCCACATGTAAGCTGCTGGACATTACCCTGGATTTCTCCTCCGCTTACCACCCTCAGTCCAATGGTCAAGTGGAGCGGATCAATCAGATCTTGTCCAGCTACCTCCGGCACTTCGTTGATGCTCACCACTCGGACTGGGTGGATCTCCTACCATGGGCCGAGTTCTCTTATAACAACCATGAGAGCGAGTCCTCTTCCAAATCCCCGTTCTTTATAGTCGGTGGCCAACATCCCCGGATTCCACTTCCTGTCTCCGTTTCTGTGGACAACCCTGCTGCGGAGTCTCTTGTCAGCGAATTTTCTACTATTTGGGAGAGCACCAGGTCCGCTCTTCTTCTCTCCTCTGAGCGGATGAAGAGATATGCTGATAAGAGACATCTGGATCCGCCCCAATTCCGTCCGGGAGACAAGGTTTGGCTCTCATCCAAACATGTGCGGCTCAAAGTACCCTCCTACAAGTTGGGTCCTCGATTCATCGGCCCCTTCGAAGTCCTCAGGCAAATTAACCCTGTGGCCTACAAATTAAAACTCCCGGCCACCCTACGGATCCCCAACTCCTTCCACGTATCTCTCCTCAAACCCGTTGTCTTTAACTTTTTTTCCAAAAATCCAGGTGCCCCTCCTGCTCCGGTTTCCGCTGATGACATCTTTGAGGTAGAGAGTATTCTGGCCTCCAAGAGGGTAAGAGGAAAAACCTTTTTTCTGGTAGATTGGAAGGGGTTTGGTCCTGAGGAGAGAACTTGGGAACCCAGGGAGAACATCAACGCCCCGCTTCTCCTTGAGAAATTTCTTTCTGGCCAAAAAAAGAGGGGGCCTAAAGGGGGGGTACTGTAGCATCGGCGTCTCTGCCCCGTTCTAGGCAGAGACGCCGTCCCTCTCACCTCCCCGCTCCTGGCGCGGCGTCCTCCAGCGCTTCTCCCCCCGCTGCTTCCGGCACGCGCTCCTTCCCCGGCAGTGTGCTTAGGGCGCGCGCGCGCGCTCCCCCTCTCTTAAAGGGACCGCGCGCGCCGTCCTAAGGAGTCCCCGGCCAATTGCTGGAGGACCTCCCATATAAAAGGCACCTCCTCCAAAATGGAGGTGCCCGAGCAATGTTGTAGCACTGTTCACTACTCTGCTTCAGCCCTCAGGTCCCGTTGCCAGTTACCTGCCAGATTCCTGCCAGTCTGCTGTCTAATTCCTGCCTGATATCCTGCTACCTGCCTGCTTGCCTGAGGTCCGACGGTCTGCCTTCCAACTTCTGTCAGTCTGTCTAAGGACCAGCTTGCCCGCTCACCTGGGAGCGCACATCTTCTACCTGCCTGCTTGCCTGAGGTCCGACGGTATGCCTTCCAACTCCTGTCAGTCTGTCTAAGGACCAGCTTGCCCGCTCACCTGGGAGCGCTCATCTGCTGCCTGTCTGCTAGCCTACCAGGAGGCTCTGCCGTCACGTGCTGTGACCACCCGCCTGTCCAGAGACTCCTGCCCGCTCACCTGGGAGCTCTCATCTGCTACCTGTCTGTTGGTCTTCCTGGAGGCTCCGTCGTCACATGCTGTGACCACCCGATTATCCAGAGACTCTCGCCTGCTCACCTGGGAGCTCACGTCTATCATCTGCCGCCACAGGTCGTACCAATCCTTTACGCAGAGACTGCCCCGGGCACTTGCCGTGACCTCCTGCCCGTTCATCCAGAGACTGCCCTGGTCAGTTGCCGTGATCTCCTGCCCGTTCATTCAGAGACTGTCCCAGTCACCTGCTGTGACTGCCTGCCCGTCTACCTTGGTCGCCACCCGCTCCCTTACAAGGACCGCCCCCTTGTATAGTAGCTCAGAGGTTCCGCCTCCCAGACCCGTTACACCTGTCAGCACTGCACAGGGAGAAGTTGTTTTTGTTATGCACTGTGCATGACCAAAGCAACATCCTGCCTCCTGGAGACCCGAATGTTGTCATGACTACATCAGGTCGTCATGACGACATCCGGGACTGGACTTGGACACTGGGAGAGGGGGTGAGTATCGGCGCTTAACTCCGCAATGCTGTGATTGACTTCGATCGCAGCATTGCAGGGGTTAATGTGCCGGGAGCGGTGCGGGTGCGATCGTATCACGCGTAATAGTACTGATTACAGTCTCAACCCCAGAAAACATGCTTTTAATTCTTGTTTCTGCTAAACTGTTTGTTTAGTTTTGAGTAAGGGGCTTATTGTTTTCATGCAATTTTATGGAAAGCAACTGAGACATGGCCTATTTCAGTACTACAGTTTGTATCTAATATCCAATACTCATTTTAAGCCATCACACAACAGATCTACCATATTCTTAGTGAGCTTGCAATTCATGTCTAGAAGAACATCCAGAAAGACAAAATGGTGTAAGTTTATGGCTCTTGCTCTCCTGTAAATTCACAGGGCAGGGTTAAATCTCCTGCTCATGCAATCTAGCAGGGCCGTGTTGGGTCTTCATCTGTCAGACTCTGCCTGGGATCCAGGGGAGAAGACGGGAGCAGTTTATTACTGCTTCAGTCTTCTATTTCACTGACTAAATCGCATTGTGTGATGGGATTGCTGATGCTTCTGTAGGACCCGGCAATCACATGATCATGAGGTGTCTCAAGCATAGCAAAGCTCCTGGATCCTAGCAGACTTTGATGGCTCTGCCAGTGACATTTGTCATTGTAGTGTGCTATTTTATCTTGTAAATGGGGCTCCTATAAATGCCCCAGTTACAATGTAAGAAAATCAATAGTAATAAAAAACTGAGGATATTTTTCATATCTTTAATTATTGTTTAGGGGAACAAATTGTCTAGTGTTTATGTACACTACTCAAAAAAATAAAGGGAACACTCAAATAACACATCCTAGATCTGAATGAATGAAATATTCTCATTGAATACTTTGTTCTGTACAAAGTTGAATGTGATGACAACAAAATCACACAAAAATCATCAATGTAAATCAAATTTATTAACCAATGGAGGCCTGGATTTGGAGTCACCCTCAAAATTAAAGTGGAAAAACACACTACAGGCTGATCCAACTTTGATGTAATGTCCTTAAAACAAGTCAAAATGAGGCTCAGTATTGTGTGCGGCCTCCACGTGCCTGTATGACCTCCCTACAACGCCTGGGCATGATCCTGATGAGGTTGCGGATGGTCTTCTGTGGGATCTCCTCCCAGACCTGGATTAACCCCTTCGCAACCTTGGGTTTGTCGTTTTTAATTTTTTAGTTTTTTACTTCCCTTGTTCCCAGAGCCATAGCGTTTTTATTTTTTGGACAATATGGTCGTGTGAGGGCTTATTTTTTGTGGGACAAGTTGTACTTTTCAACGCCATTACTGGTTTTACCATATCTTGTACGGGAAAACGGGAAAAAAATTCCAAGTGCGGTAAAATTGCAAAAAAAGTGCAATAGCACAGTTGTTCGTTCTTTTTTTTTTTTACCACGTTCACTGAATGCTAAAACTGACCTGCTATTCTTATTCTCCAGGTCATTACGAGTTCGTAGACACCAAACATGTATAGGTTATTTTATATTTAAGTGGTGAAAAAAAATTCCAAAATTTGGTAAAAAAACCTAAGAAAAAAAAATAGCGCCATTTTCCGAGACCTGTAGCGTCTCCATTTTTCGTGATCCGGGGTTGGGTGAGGGCTTATTTTTTGCACGCCGGGCTGACTTTTTTATTGATAACTTTTTGGGGTAGATCCGATGTTTTGATCGCCCGTTATTGCATTTTATTGCAATTTTGCGGCGACCAAAAAACGTAATTCTGGCATTTAGAATTTTTTTCTCGTTACACCGTTTACCGATCGGATTAATTCTTTTTTTATATTGATACATGGGGCGATTCTGAACGCGGCGATACCAAATATGTGTATGTGGGTTTTTTTTTTTATATATTTTATTTTGAATGGGGCGAAAGGGGGGTGATTTAAACTTTTTTATATTTTTAAAAACATATTTTTTTTTCACTTACTGCATGCTTCAATAGTCTCCATAGGAGACTAGAAGCAGCAGTTGTTTGATAGGCTCTGCTACATACAGGGGACCAGCAGATCCCCTGCATATAGCAGAAATGGTCCTGTGCTATGAGCGCCGACCACTAGGTGGCGCTCATAGCGACGAGATCATGATAACCACAGGCGTCTGCTGCAGACCCTAGGTTGTCATGCCCACCCATCGGGGTCGCCGATGGGCGGGGCTTATGACGCGCAACCCTGAAGCGCGCGTTAAATGCCGCTTTCGGAGATTGACAGCGGCATTTAACATGTTAACAGCCGCGGGTGGATCGCGATTCCACCCGCGGCTGTTGCGGGCACATGTCAGCTGTAAGAATCAGCTGACATGTGCTCGGTTCAGTGAGGGCTCAGCGCAGCAGCCCTCACTGAACCGGGGGTGCGCAAATGTGCGTACTAATACGGCAAGGGTTGGAAAGGGGTTAAAGCAACCACCAACTCCTGGACAGTCTGTGGTGCAACGTGTGATGTTGGTGGCTGGAGTGAGACATGATGTCCTAGATGTGCTCAATCGGACTCAGGTCTGGGGAACAGGCGGGCCAGTCCATAGCTTCAATGCCTTCATCTTGCAGGAACTGCTGACACACTCCAGCCACATGAGGTCTGGCATTGTCCTGCATTAGGAGGAACCCAGGGCCAACCACACCAGCATATGGTCTCCTAAGGGGTCTGAGGATGTCATCTTGGTACCTAATGGCAGTCAGGCTACCTCTGGCGAGCACATGGAGAGCTGTGCGGCCCTCCAAAGAAATGCCACCCCACACCATTACTGACCCACTGCCAAACTGATCATGCTGAAGGATGTTGCAGGCAGCAGATCGCTCTCCACGGCATCTCCAGACTCTGTCACGTCTGTCAAATGTGCTCAGTGTGAACCTGCTTTCATCTGTGAAGAGCACAGGGCGCCAATGGCGACTTTGCCAATCCTGGTGTTCTGTGGCAAATGCCAAGGGTCCTGCATGGTGTTGGGCTGTGAGCATAACCCCCATCTGTGGACGTTGGGCCCTCATACCACCCTCATGGAGTCGGTTTCTAACCGTTTGTGCAGACACGTGCACATTTGTGGCCTGCTGGAGGTCATTTTGCAGGGCTCTGGCAGTGCTCCTCCTGTTCCTCCTTGAACAAAGGCAAAGGTAGCGGTCCTGCTGCTGGGTTGTTGCCCTCCTACGGCCCCCTCCACGTCTCCTGGTGTACTGGCCTGTCTCCTGGTAGCGTCTCCAGCCTCTGGACACTACACTGACAGACACCGCAAACCTTCTTGCCACAGCTCGCATTGATGTACCATCCTGGATGAGCAGCACTATCTGAGCAACTTCTGTGGGTTGTAGAGTCCGTCTCATGCTACCACGAGTGTGAAAGCACAACCAACATCCAAAACATAAGCCAGAAAGCATTGGTACTGAGATGTGCCCCCCCCCCCCCCCCCCTGCAGAACCACTCCTTTCTTGAGGAAGTCTTGATAATTGCCAATAATTTCCATCTATTGTCTATTCCATTTGCACAACAGCATGTGAAATTGATTGTCAATCAGTGTTGCTTCCTAAGTGGACAGTTTGATTTCACAGAAGTTTGATTCACTTGGAGTTATATTCTGTTTGTGTTCCCTTTGTTTTTGAGCAGTATATATAACTTAACTATTTTTGTTAAATTTATTTTTGCACATGAAAGTACCAACTGCAGACAAATGAAAAAACTACTTTTCCCATTAAGACATTTTTATTACATACATGTAAAGAAAAAAACCCTACACATTACATATCTACATAACCTGGAATATTCTCAAGTGGCTCTTCGGTGTGAAATTTGAACAGTATAAAAAATATAGTAAACTGAAAATGGCTTGTTCTTAAAGATTTGCATCACAAAAAAATTAAATTGTCTAGCAGGTAACATTTCTCCAGGTGGAGAGTGGCAAGTTGCATAGGACATCATTGGTGCAACCTGTGCAGATGTAAGGGAGGGGGGCATTTCTACATCCAAACCAGGTGGAATTGTGCATTATGAGGAGCTACTGGAGTGCAAAGGGCTCATATACTTTTCTTGCACTGGGCCTCTTCTGTCTGTCACTGGCAACTTCTAGGCCATGCAATGCTCCAGAAGCTGTTAAGAGAAGAGGAACCCTAGTGTCACCTCTTGGAAGTAGTAATCTAGTAATCCTAAAGGTCAATTTCGTTCCTTATTAAAGAGTCTTGCAATGTGACTTTTTAAGAGGTAATTTCAATGTATAAATTCCTGAGGGAGTGTTGTATGAACTAAAGTTTCCTCCTTATGCTTGCTTGGCACTCTTCAGTGAGAAACTTTACCCCTTTGAGCCTCTGCTTTGCACTTGGGGGGCAAACGCCGCAATTGTGTCTGCAGATGGAGTTTCTGGTTTGGCTTTTTATCTGAAGTCACGTGGCATGGCTCTTCAAAAGCTGTGTTCACATGTCTAGTAGTCATCTGTTAGAACAGATCCAGCAGCAATCCGGTGGCAAAAAAAGTTGTAAAGAGACAGCTTTTGTCATGTTTTTTTTTTTGTTTTTTTTTTAAAAAAAAAAAAACAAAACAAACTAATATCGGCTTGAGCTGTTTTTTTAACATTGACGTCTATGGACAATGGATCTGTTAATTAGCCATCTGTTATCTTCTATTTGACACTGGTCCTGTAAGTATAAAATGGATGGCAATTTAAAGGATCCATTGTTCATAGACTTCAATATTAAAGCTCCCCTCCAGCGTTTTTTTATTTTATTGCTGTAGTGGTGCTACTGGCGGTTTGGCGGTTTGTGACGGCTGCTCAAGTGTTTGCTGGAACGAGCCAAAGGTCACACTTCAGTGCAAGTCTATGGGAGCCTCGTTTTTTTCAGGTTGTGATGTAACTTCTGATCCATCAGAAGTTCCCAGGCATTTAAAGCATCTTTTGATCTGTTTAATAGCAGCATGGGTATCTATGATGTAAATTTGGTTTGATAGATCCATGTTTGTCAGTTAATATATGATGATATTTAAAGTCTTTATTAGCATGGATTCACAGGTGTCCAAATTTTCTCACAAATACATTGACATATATATTTTTTGAGAGAAAAGGGGTGGCTTAAAGAAGTTGTCCACTACTTTTATATTGATGCCCTATCCATAGCAATATTATTATTATAACAATATTTCCTTTTTGTAATGTGTACTGTAAATGTTTATATCTTAGTATTTCTTGTTCAATAAATCATTCAATCTATTTTGCTGTGCCTGTTAACATTAACCCTGGAACTGCCTTTTCTCACAAAAAACATGTATTGACATGTTTTTTCTTACATACGGCGCTTACACTTTAACCTATAACATTGGGGGTGAAGGGTATGATCGTCTTCTAGCAATTCGGTTTACACAAAGCTAATGGGGAATGTGCCCAGCTTACACATTAATCTGCAACCTTACAGAGAATCGAGCCGCTGTTAATAGGGAATGTGCCCAGCTTACACATTATCCTACAACCTTACAGAGACACTGTCGCCGAGCGCATGGTTAACTTTGTAAATATTAGCATTGAAATGTATTGTAACCTATAGATTTGCTTGTATAATGTTGTATTTTTAGATCTATTTACACCTTTTTCCATTTCTTGATTTGTGTATACCTCTAAGTGAATCTACAATAAATGTATATTTTTTTTAAACACTTTTATTACGTCATTATTATGAACACTACAGAATGCTACCATTAACCCTAGGGATCCTGGGGCTGCCTTTTCTCACAAAAACATGTCTTGACATGTTTTTCTTACATATGGCGCTTACACTTTAATCTACAACCTTGTGTGAAGGGCATGTGGGCTGTCATGGGGGACGTAACAGAGGCTGAACATGGGCTGCTTCCGGGGCAGGAACGGTACTGACGTAACAGATATTGACACACCTAGGGGCGGTAAGGGTTGGCTTCCGGGGGCGGGGACGGAACTGACGGAACAGGTATTGACACACACAGGGGCGGAGAATGGAGAGGGGAGGGGTTTAGACCAGAAGTGGAGGCGGAACAGATGCCAAAAAGGGGTGGGCACCTGTCAAAAACCAGAAGTGGGCGTGTTGACGAGAGGTGGGTGCTCTTACTACTCCTGTCAGGTATATATTATTGGAGGCAGCAGAATCTATGGGCTCCTATCAGGTATATAGTATTGGAGGCAGCAGAATCTATGGGCTCCTGTCAGGTATATAGTATTGGAGGCAGCAGAATGTATGGGCTCCTGTCAGGTATATACTATTGGAGGCAGGAGAATGTATGGGCTCCTGTCAGGTACATATTATTAGAGGCAGGAGAATGTATGGGCTCCTGTCAGGTATATATTATTGGAGGCAGGAGAATGTATGGGCTCCTGTCAGGTATATAGTATTGGAGGCAGGAGAATCTATGGGCTCCTGTCAGGTATGTAGTATTGGAGGCAGCAGAATGTATGGGCTCCTGTCAGGTATATAGTATTGGAGGCAGGAGAATGTATGGGTTCATACCAGGTACATATTATTGGAGGCAGGAGAATGTATGGGCTCCTGTCAGGTATATAGTATTGGAGGCAGGAGAATCTATGGGCTCCTGTCAGGTGTATATTATTGGAGGCAGGAGAATGTATGGGCTCCTGTCAGGTATGTAGTATTGGAGGCAGCAGAATGTATGGGCTCCTGTCAGGTATATAGTATTGGAGGTAGCAGAATGTATGGGCTCCTATCAGGTATATAGTATTGGAGGCAGGAGAATGTATGGGCTCCTGTCAGGTATGTAGTATTGGAGGCAGCAGAATGTATGGGCTCCTGTGAGGTATATATTTGCTATTTATCATTTTTGGATGTGCTCTCCTGTGAACCCTGCTGCATATACATTGTTCATATATTGGGGCTATTTGGGTTCTCTGTCTTTTTAACCTCTTTTATTTTTTAATTACGTTCTGATTTTCTTCTTTTTTTGTGATTTATTCTTAAAGGATCTTATTGGATTTCTTTCCTGATGTCCAGATATCAGATGCATCTGAACTCTTCTAACAACGATTAATTAAATATATATATCTCTTGGAGTGATTTGCAACAATATATCTGTCTGTGCATCATGGTGTTTGTTATTTGTCTTTGTTTCATGTGTCGTATTTATGTGTATTTATTGTACCATTTTCTTTCTTTGCCCCCTCTTCACTTTTTTATTCCCCTTCTCGTATGTTTATATATATATATATTTCTGCTATTATTATTTATTATTTCTTGCCCCCAATTATCCTGCTGTACACCTGTCTATATTCCCCTATATTTTTACACTGCATGACAGCCCCTATCAGTACGGAGCTGTATCTCTTTGCAGCGTCATATAGGGAACCGTCCTTGGAGTTCTACTGTGCTCATGCGCTGGGCGACTCGCTCCCCCTGCTCTCGCGTCGCCCATCTCCATGGCGCCGGCGCGTTAACCGGATGTCCTCCTGACACTTCCAGGTCGCGCCCGCGTCATGATGGGCGGGGCGGGACTCCGGGGGGCGCTGACTCTCCCAGTGTATGCGCCGCCTGTACCTCTCCGCTGATGGCCATCCTGAATCATCACATGACCCTACACGTGATGCCTATAGGGGGCGGAGCTATACATTTAAAAAGGTCCTTGTACCCTTGCCATTCACGCCTCTTGAAAAAGCACCCGCGAAACGCGCGTCGAGGCTGCCCTCTCTGACAGACACCGGCCCTCACTTGTCCCTAGCCACGTGTGATACTCTGGGGTGAGTTACCTATACCATGTACATGATATGCACTTAGCAATGGAGTTATTGTACAGGACTACGGTATATGTGATCCCCATATATTAAGTGTCACATTCTTTCTTACTCTGCTCTATTCTACTGTTATTTCCATTCTTTTTGATTATCTGGATTATTATTTTTTGGATCTGTTTGTCTGCATCTTACTGTTTTACCATCTATATATGAATTTTTTAACATGAAATTATAATAAACTTTTGCATGCCAAGATACTTGCCTTTTCTCCTGTTTTATTATATTTCGTTCAAGTTGGCTACATAATATGGGGTGTGAGTGGTTATTTATCCACACCACCCTATTTTGAATCTCTAAATGTGGGCTATTGTGTTTCTCATATATTATTGGAGGCAGGAGAATGTATGGGCTCCTGTCAGGTATATATTATTGGAGGCAGCAGAATCTATGGGCTCCTGTCAGGTATATAGTATTGGAGGCAGGAGAATGTATGGGCTCCTGTCAGGTATATATTATTGGAGGCAGCAGAATCTATGGGGTCCTGTCAGGTATATATTATTGGAGGCAGGAGAATGTATGGGCTCCTGTCAGGTATATAGTATTGGAGGCAGCAGAATCTATGGGGTCCTGTCAGGTATATATTATTGGAGGCAGGAGAATGTATGGGCTCCTGTCAAGTATATAGTAATGGAGGCAGCAGAATGTATGGGCTCCTGTCAGGTATATAGTATTGGAGGCAGCAGAATCTATGGGCTCCTGTCAGGTATATAGTATTGGAGGCAGCAGAATCTATGGGCTCCTGTCAGGTATATAGTATTGGAGGCAGCAGAATCTATGGGCTTCTGTCAGGTATATATTATTGGAGGCAGCAGAATGTATGGGCTCCTGTCAGGTATATATTATTGGAGGCAGCAGAATCTATGGGCTCCTGTCAGGTATATATTTTTGGAGCCAGCAGAATGTATGGGCTTCTGTCAGGTATATATTATTGGAGGCAGCAGAATCTATGGGCTCCTGTCAGGTATATATTATTGGAGGCAGCAGAATGTATGGGCTCCTGTCAGGTATATAGTATTGGAGCCAGCAGAATATATGGGCTCCTGTCAGGTATATAGTATTGGAGGCAGAAGAATGTATGGGCTCCTGTCAGGTATATAGTATTGGAGCCAGCAGAATCTATGGGCTCCTGTCAGGTGTATATTATTGGAGACAGCAGAATCTATGGGCTCCTGTCAGGTATACATTATTGGAGGCAGCAGAATATATGGGATCCTGTCAGGTATATATTATTGGAGGCAGGAGAATGTATGGGCTCCTGTCAGGTATATAGTATTGGAGGCAGCAGAATCTATGGGCTCCTGTCAGGTATATATTATTGGAGCCAGCAGAATGTATGGGCTCCTGTCAGGTATATATTATTGGAGGCAGCAGAATCTATGGGCTCCTGCCAGGTATATATTATTGGAGGCAGCAGAATCTATGGGCTCCTGTCAGGTATATAGTAATGGAGGCAGCAGAATGTATGGGCTCCAGTCAGGTATATAGTATTGGAGGCAGCAGAATCTATGGGCTCCTGTCAGGTATATAGTATTGGAGCCAGCAGAATATATGGGCTCCTGTCAGGTATATAGTATTGGAGGCAGAAGAATGTATGGGCTCCTGTCAGGTATATAGTATTGGAGCCAGCAGAATCTATGGGCTCCTGTCAGGTGTATATTATTGGAGACAGCAGAATCTATGGGCTCCTGTCAGGTGTATATTATTGGAGACAGCAGAATGTATGGGCTCCTGTCAGGTATATAGTATTGGAGCCAGCAGAATGTATGGGCTCCTGTCAGGTATATAGTATTGGAGGCAGAAGAATGTATGGGCTCCTGTCAGGTATATAGTATTGGAGCCAGCAGAATCTATGGGCTCCTGTCAGGTGTATATTATTGGAGACAGCAGAATCTATGGGCTCCTGTCAGGTGTATATTATTGGAGACAGCAGAATGTATGGGCTCCTGTCAGGTATATATTATTGGAGCCAGCAGAATGTATGGGCTCCTGTCAGGTATATATTATTGGAGCCAGCAGAATGTATGGACTCCTGTCAGGTACATATTATTGGAGTCAGGAGAATCTATGGGCTCCTGTCAGGTATATATTATTGGAGCCAGCAGAATGTATGGACTCCTGTCAGGTATATATTATTGGAGTCAGGAGAATCTATGGGCTCCTGTCAGGTATATAGTATTGGAGGCAGCAGAATCTATGGGCTCCTGTCAGGTATATATTACTGGAGGCAGCAGAATCTATGAGCTCCTGTCAGGTATATATTATTTGATAATCATGCCCATTGCCCAGCTCCCGCCATATGTCGATCGCCAGCCACATAAAACAAGGCAGCTGGGGGCTGGGATTCGCAGCATCTTAAGACCCAAGCGTTCTTGGCCCCCCAGGCTGAAAATCGCAGCCCACAGCCACCCATGAAAATGGCGCATTCATCATAGCACCATTTCCAGGTGCTTTACCCGGCTCTTCCAGCGGCCCTGGTGGTGAGTGGCACCCTGGGTAATAATAGGGTTAGTAATAGGCCAGCTTTGTACTATCAGCTGGTACTAAGCCCGAAATTTATGGTGTGACGCCAAATTAGTCATAGCCACCATGAATTTCTCGTAAATATAAAAAAAAAAAACACATTTAGGGACTCCATCTTTAACCCCTTAAGGACCAGAGCATTTTCCGTTTTTGCTTTTTCATTTTTTGCTCCCCTTGTTCCCAGAGCCATAGCGTTTTTATTTTTTGGGCAATATGGCCGTGTGAGGGCTTATTTTTTGCGGGACGAGTTGTACTTTTCAACGCAATTACTAGTTTTACCATATCGTGTACGGGAAAACGGGAAAAAATTCCAAGTGCGGTGAAATTGCAAAAAAAGTGCAATACCACAGTTGTTTTTTATTTATTTTTTTACCACGTTCACTGAAAGCTAAAACTGACCTGCCACTCTTATTCTCCAGGTCATTTCGAGTTCGTAGACACCAAACATGTATAGGTTCTTTTATAAGAGGTGAAAAAAAATTCCAAAATTTGGTAAAAAAAAAAAATATATATATATAGCGCCATTTTCTAAGACCTGTAGCGTCTCCATTTTTCGTGATCTGTGGCTGGGTGAGGTCTTTTTCCTTTGTGCGCCGGGCTGACGTTTTTTATTTATAACATTTTGGGGTAGATCCGATGTTTTGATCGCCTGTTATTGCATTTTATTCCAATTTTGCGGCAGCCAAAAAACGTAATTCTGGCGTTCAGAATTTTTTTCTCGTTACGCTGTTTACCGTTCGGATTAATTCTTTTTTTATATTGATAGATCAGGCAATTCTGAACGCGGCGATACCAAATATGTGTATGTGGGCGAAAGGGGGGGTGATTTAAACTTTTATATTTTTTTACATTTTTTTATATTTTTAAAAAACGTTTTTGTTTCACTTTTTGCATGCTTCTATAGTCTCCATAGGAGACTAGAAGCTCAACTATCCGATCGCCTCTGCTACATACAGGGGATCAGTAGATCCCCAGCATATAGTAGAATTGGTCCTGTGCTATGAGCGCCGACCACTAGGTGGCGCTCATAGCGACCAGCTCATGACAAACACAGGCGTCTGCTGCAGACCCTGGGTTGTCATGCCCACCCATCGGTGACCCGCGATCACGTGAGGGGTAGCCGATGGGCGGGGCTTAGGACGCGCTTCCCGGAAGCGCGCGTTAAATTCTGCTGTCGGAGATTGACAACGGCATTTAACATGTTAACAGCCGCGGGTGGATCGCGATTCCACCTGCGGCTGTTGCGGGCACTTGTCAGCTGTAAGAATCAGCTGACATGTGCTCGGTTCAGTGCAGGCTCACCGCCGGAGCCCTCACTGAACCGGGGGAGGAGTCCTATGACGTACTAAGACGTCATGGGTTGCAATCGTCACTCCAACGTAATCCATAGGTCTTCTGTCTTCAGCTCGGCTACATCTTTGCCATGAGACAAATATGTCTGCTGACAGAGATGAGCAGACACAGAATGACACTGGAGCACTGTTACTGTGTAATGCGGCACTATGTTTCTTTTTTTGTCATGACATTTCATGTAGAAATCTTGTGAAAAGTGTGGATTGTGCTCCGGAAGTGATCAGTTATAGCTAACTTTGTTATTTTCTGCAGAGATAAGTCCTGCATAGAAGATGTGATGTATCGGTCTGCGGCAGATAAAGAACTTCACCTAGAGACATCACTGGTGAGTATGTGTATTACCTATACACATACACTGACACTATATACAGAGCTCCTGTGTATAATGTCACTGGTGATCACTGTATTACCTGTACACTGACACTATATACAGAGTTCCTGTGTATAATGTCACTGGTGATCACTGTATTACCTGTACACTGACACTATATACAGAGCTCCTGTGTGTAATGTCACTGGTGATCACTGGTGATCACTGGTGATCACCTGTTATGCACACGCCCGGACTGACTGGCGTGTGCGGGTGTTGTGGTTCCACTGGACCATGGACCGGAGAGTGCCTGGAGGGGCGTGACTAAGTATCTGGCCGATCCGACCAAGGTGGCACGACGGCATACGACGCCAGTGCACCAGGGAGAAACCGGGCAGAGGGACCAGGTGCTACTCCAGGTCAAACTCCGGACACGGGGGTTGACCCACACTAGGATTACTGGAACAGGCAGGTTAGGCTGGCACAGACTGGTGGATGTAAGCAAACACGGCAGGTATGCAGATGGGTGGATACAGGCGAGTATGCAGGCAGGGAGGTACTGTCCGAAAGGACGGGCTGGAGCACAGAGAGGTTAAGACCCAGTACAGACTGGGTCACAGAACCGCAGATGCGGTAGACAACCACAGCAGAGAGGGAACGCCCGAAGCGGTGGGCAAGAACAGAGCAGGACGGGGCTGCAGGAGCAGCGAGCACAAGCAGGGCAGGACAGGACTGCCGGAGCAGCGGGCAGAAGCAGGGCAGGGCGGAAACCGCAGAAGCAGTAAGCAAGATAAGAGCAGAGCAGAAACCGCAGGAGCGGCAAGCAAGGCAAGAGCAGAGTGAAAACCGCAAGAGCGGCAAGCTAAGCAGGAGCAGAGCGGACACCGCAGAGCGGTAAACAAGGCAGGAGCAGAGCAGAAACCGCAAGAGCGGCAAGCTAAGCAGGAGCAGAGCGGACAACGCAGAGCGGTAAACAAGGCAGGAGCAGAGTAGAAACTGCAAGAGCGGCAAGCTAAGCAGGAGCAGAGCGGACACCGCAGAGCGGTAAACAAGGCAGGAGCAGAGCAGAAACCGCAAGAGCGGCAAGCTAAGCAGGAGCAGAGCGGACACCGCAGAGCGGTAAACAAGGCAGGAGCAGAGCAGAAACCGCAAGAGCGGCAAGCTAAGCAGGAGCAGAGCGGACACCGCAGAGCGGTAAACAAGGCAGGAGCAGAGCAGAAACCGCAAGAGCGGCAAGCTAAGCAGGAGCAGAGCGGACACCGCAGAGCGGTAAACAAGGCAGGAGCAGAGCAGAAACCGCAAGAGCGGCAAGCTAAGCAGGAGCAGAGCGGACACCGCAGAGCGGTAAACAAGGCAGGAGCAGAGCAGAAACCGCAAGAGCGGCAAGCTAAGCAGGAGCAGAGCGGACACCGCAGAGCGGTAAACAAGGCAGGAGCAGAGCAGAAACCGCAAGAGCGGCAAGCTAAGCAGGAGCAGAGCGGACACCGCAGAGCGGTAAACAAAGCAAGGGGATAGGACTCTGTTCACAAAGAACAGACGGAGAAGGAAAGGCAGAACCAGAAGCACGCACAGTACTTACATAGAAGTAGCGAGCG
Organism: Phyllobates terribilis; assembly: GCF_046119375.1. Lineage (NCBI taxonomy): Eukaryota > Metazoa > Chordata > Amphibia > Anura > Dendrobatidae > Phyllobates > Phyllobates terribilis. The sequence continues at coordinate 512,869,945 of NW_027362765.1, read as the reverse complement.
TACACTAAATTCACAACAGAGGTACAGAGACGATGAGAAGGAATTTAGGAGCGGGTTCAGACTCTGCAGAAAGACGCAGAAAACAGACATAGAGGGAAAAGGGAGACAAAGTTAAAGTAGAAACGAGGCACAGACAACAGGGAACAGAGGAACGGGAACAGAGACAGCAAGGCAGGAACACAAACAGGACTCTGTTCAGACGGGAACAGATACCGCAAGGCAGGGACACAAACAGGACTCTGTTCAGACGGGAACAGATACCGCAAGGCAGAGACACAAACAGGACTCTGTTCAGACGGGAACAGATACCGCAAGGCACAGACAGGCAGATCTAGGAATACGGCCCCTAGAAGGTGAAAGAACAGGCAAGAGGCGTGTTCACAAGAACAGACCACAGTTCAGACACAGAACTGGAAAACAGGCAGGAAAACAGGATAGGACCTGGCATGTCAGAGACAAAAAGCCAACTGACAAGAAACAATGCTCAGGCGCCATCTTGAGGACGAAGGTGGTATAAATACCCAAAGATGGACAGCAATAGGCTGAAGGTGCAACAGGGGCGTGTCGCAGCAGGTACAAGAAACAGGAAGTTCAGCGGGCGTCGCCCTATGCAGCCAAAGTGGAGCAGAGCAGAGCACAAGGAAAGAAGCCAGACCAGGAAGCTGGGCGGGAGATGAAGTTTGCGATCTTGCATGATGAGAGATGGAACACCATGCAAGAACGCCGCCAGGTATGCTACATTACCCATACACTGACACTATATACAGAGCTCCTGTGCATAATGTCACTGGTGATCACTGTATTACCTGTACACTGACACTATATATAGAGCTCCTGTGCATAATGTCACTGGTGATCACTGTATTACCTGTACACTGACACAATATACAGAGCTCCTGTGCATAATGTCACTGGTGATCACTGTATTACCTGTACACTGACAATATATACAGAGCTCCTGTGCATAATATCACTGGTGATCACTGTATTACCTGTACACTGACACTATACACAGAGCTCCTGTGTGTAATGTCACTGGTGATCACTGTATTACCTGTACACTGACACTATATACAGAGATCCTGTGCATAATGTCACTGGTGATCACTGTATTACCTCTACACTTACACTATACACAGAGCTCCTGTGTATAATGTCACTGGTGATCACTGTATTACCTGTACACTGACACTATATACAGAGCTCCTGTGCATAATGTCACTGGTGATCACTGTATTACCTGTATACTGACACTATATACAGAGCTCCTGTGCATAATGTCACTGGTGATCACTGTATTACCTGTACACTGACACTATATACAGAGCTCTTGTGCATAATGTCACTGGTGATCACTGTATTACCTGTACACTGACACTATACACAGAGCTCCTGTGCATAATGTCACTGATAATCTCTACATTATCTGTACACTGACTCTATATACAGAGCTTTTTAAAATTTTCATTATCAGTCACTATCTGGTGCCATTATGTGCCATGGTCATGGCGTGGCGGTATTTGTCCCTTGTATGTGGTATTATTCGGACAGTCACTATGTGGTGGTAATATGTGGTCTTCTCATGGTGTGGCAGTATATATATCTTGTACTTGATAGTATTTGATCACTATGTGGTGGTATGTGTTCTGGTCATGTTGTGGTGGTATTTCTCTCTTCTATATGGTATTATTAGTCTAGGTATAGTGGATTGTTGTCAGTCATTTGTTTTTTCGGATATTAAGAATGGGAACATTCTTTATTTGCAATACATATTAAATACTTGGATGTTTAACCTATCCCTGTGTTGTGACTACTACACAGCAGCAGAGATGCACGTCAGCTCAAGACGCAAACAATAAGCCGTCACACTGCCCCAGATCCAAAAAAATGAGAACACTACGGTGCGCAGAACATGGCGTGAAAAGTGTGATTTTTTTTTTTCAAACTTATGAATTTGTTTTCACTACTTAGATACCAGTAAAGGTATACAATTTGGTATCTACGAACTCGTACTGACCCGAGGCATCACACTGTCACGTCGGTTTTACCATATAGTGAACATGGTGACTAAAAAACCCAATAAACAAACGTGTAATTGCACTGTTTTTGCAATTTTACTGCACTTGGAATTTTTGTTGCCATTTCCCTGTACACAATATGGTAAAATAAATGATTGCATCTGAAAGTACAACTCGTCCCGCAAAAAAAACTGTCTTTCAGCAGCAGAAGGGAAGGAAGGGTGACACAGATTCTCTACTTCGTGGGTAGGCGGAGCCCCATAGGATAGTCACCTCAGATTGGAAAAAGACGACCGGCCCCTCCAGTATATAGGCTCCTCCTACTCCCATGTTCATCAGTATTTTTATCTGAGGTCTCAGAAGATAGTCGCTGCTTTGGCAGCTCTTCAGAAGAGTTGTTATTTTCTATCCAGCGAGTCCTGGACCCCCCGTGGTCTAGAGGTCTCTGGGGGTCTCGGCGCTGCTGAGACCCCTGACCCTCCCCTGGCAGCTCTGTGTACCCCTTGAGGAGGTTCCCACTTATGCCTGCTGGCCCCGGGGGATACAGGGCGCTCCCTGGCGGAGGCGCACACCACACATCTGAGAGGGTCCCTGCGTGCTCCGCCATAGGGGGGAGCAAAGGGCCATGGCGCCACACATCCCTGAGGATCCCTGTGGCGTTCAGCCGGGTAAGTGCTCTTTGGTCTAAAGAGTATCTTTGACGGCTACGGCAAGTGTACTGCCTGTGTGTTTCTTGTCTATTTCAGACGCTGCCTTGACTGGGGAGCAGAGACGGAGGCCAGTAATTTTTATTTTTTATTTGCGCATGCTTTTTCGTTTTTGCTTCCTGCCTTCATTGAGGCAGGAAGCTCCCTGTATTGGCGCGCGTTTTCTTGCTTTTATTGACTTGCTTCCTGCCTTCATAGAGGTAGGAAGTTTTCTGCCCTCATTTTTGTTGTTTGAATAAGGCGGGGGCATGGCCTAGCGGGGGCGTGGCTTAGCGTCTCCTGGCTTCCTGCCGTCATTACTTAGGCAGGAAGCGCTTGGTTGAGCGTGCGCTGGCGGTCCCTGCTTCTCCCTCCGGCGTCCAGCGGCGCCTCCTGCTCTCTGCTCCCCGTCCGTCCACACACTTAAGAGGAGCGGTCGCCGCAGTACCGGTGAGTCCCCTCTGCCTCTGGCAGGGGTTCTTTGTCAGTGCTGTCTCTCCAGGCTACCTATTAGGAGTCCTCGTGAGCACTGCCGCTTTCTCTCCTAAAGCTATTTACTTCACTGACCTTTTAGGCTGCGTAGTATTATAGTTGCTGTGATGTTAACCCCTTCTGAAAAAGTGGAACTTTAGGGGAAACACATGGTGTTTAAGGGAGTTTCCCCCTATTGATTTTTGCTTGGCATTTCTGGGGTAGCTCTTTTCTAAGGGTGAGCTTTAACCCTTCAGAGCCTGTCGCATATATATAAAAAAAATAAATAAATAAAAAAATAAAAGAAAAGAAAAGAAAAAAAAAAAAAGTGAGTTTTGAAAACAGGCTGTGCAGCTTTCACACTTTTTTGCCATCCTTGTTGTACATCCTGGCATCTGGTGTGGGTGGCATGTCGGATCAGGGGCCTGGGAGTGCTCATCGGTCTCCTGATCCTTTTCAGGTTCAGTCGCACGCCTCTGATACACTCAGGCCTTCTACTACATCAAGTTCAACGCTCAGTGATGTTAAGGTGGAGGCGCTCACTCGCTCCATTGATAGTCTCTCTAGTCTCCTGGGACAGTGGGTGTCAGCTAGATCACACCCAATGCCACGAGGTAAAAAGCGCCGCAAGACTATGGTGGCGTTGTCTCCCTCGCAGAGCGCATCAGAGGCTTCGGATTCACCAACAGATTCGGTTGATGAAATTTCTGAGTCCGAAGAGGAGGATCAACAGGATCGCTCTGTTTCTCTTTCTGGTCGCGTAGATGGGCTTATTAAGGACATGCGGGAAGTATTAGAGCTGTCTGAAGAGCCGTCAAGACCGTCTAGGTCGGGCCGTCTGTATCAGAAGACGCGCCGTGTTCGTTCTACATTACCTGCGCATGAGGAACTTAACGAAGTGGTGGAGAAGGAGCGTCAGTGTCCGGATAAACGCTTCCGAGGAACGCGTTTTTTTGATGCCCTATATCCCTGTGCCAAGGAGATGGTTACTAATTGGGTTCCCTCTCCTGAGGTGGATATATCTCTGTCTCAGCTGACCAAGTCTTCCCTGCTTCCTGTTAAAGGGAGAGCCAATCTTCAGGATCCTTTTGACAGAAGATCGGAGTCAGCGGCGAAATCCATCTATGAAGCCGCGGGTCATGGTTTCCGAGCGGCCTTGGGGGCCATGTGGGCCAGTGAGGCTTCTCTGCGGTGGTTGGATCAGCTGCGTGCGGCGTGGCAGGATGGGACTTCGCGCTCAGAAGTGGAAAAGCTTTTTCAGCGAATGGAAGAAGCTATGTGTTATGGCAGAGATGCAGTACTGGACACTGCTTCAATTCTGTCCAGGGCTCAGGCTTCGGCAGTCACGATTAGAAGAGCTCTGTGGCTTAAACAGTGGACCGGGGATGCAGTATCCAAACAGGGATTGCTTAGTCTGGCATATAAGGGCGGTCAGCTCTTTGGTTCAGATCTTTCGGAACTAATTGCCAAAGCTAAAGCTAAGGATGTTACTCTGCCTGGGAAAAAGGCAGTGGCATCCACAGCCAGCAGGACAGGGCCCGGCAGAGGTCTTCGGTCCTTTCGGGCCAGGGGACGATTCAGTCAGCCTTCTTGGAGATTGGGTCGTCCCTCATCCTCCGGCAGATCCGCCCAGAAATCTTGTACTCCTTGGAAGCAACGGTCCCGTCAGGACAGACGGGAGGTTGATAAAAAGTCCGCTAAGGCTGACTGACGCCAGGGATCCCCCCGAGGGCTCTCGGGTGGGAGGTCGTCTGCTACAATTCGGGTCGATCTGGGCATCCCACATAGCAGACGCCTGGGTGACACGGGTTATGTCGGCAGACTATTTCATAGAGTTTCATTCGCTGCCTCCAGACAGGTTTCGTCTGACGGGCGTTCCGTCCGTGCCAAGACTGGCTGCCGCACTGTTTCAGGAGGTCGACTCTCTCCTACAGCAGGGTGTGGTGGTTCAGGTTCCTCCGGAAGACCAGGGAAATGGTTTTTATTCCAACCTTTTTGTGGTCCCCAAAAAGGAGGACAAGTTTCGTCCGGTGCTGGATCTCAGGGATTTGAATATTTACGTCCGGACACGGAAGTTCCGCATGGAGTCTCTCCGATCTGTGATAGCGACCCTGTCGCAGTACGATTTCTTGGTGTCCATAGACATCCGCGACGCCTATTTCCATATCCCTATCGGCAGGGCTCACCAGCGTTTCTTGCGTTTCGCTATAGGTCAAACCCATTACCAGTTTGTGGCCCTGCCTTTCGGGTTGGCCTCAGCTCCCAGGGTTTTTACAAAAATTCTGGCTCCTCTCATGGCGCTTCTTCGAAGACAGGGGGTTACGATCCTCCCCTACCTGGACGACCTGTTCATAGTGTCTCCCACAGCGGAGGAGCCAATAGCGGCTCGCGATCTCTCCCTTCAGTACCTGATGGACTTCGGGTGGCTGATCAATTGGAAGAAATCGTCATTGGAGCCAGCACAGTCCATTCTTTTCCTGGGGATGCAGTTCGATACTGTTCGGGCAGTTGTGTCCCTGCCTCCTGTCAAACAGACGAACCTTCGTCTTCTGGTCCAGGCTATGAGGTCGGCGCTGTCAATGTCCCTTCGGGAATGCATGCGCCTTCTGGGTCAAATGGTGGCAACTATGGAAGCAGTACCATTTGCACAATTTCATTCCCGGGATCTCCAGAGCCTTATTCTGACCCATTGGGATCGATCGCTAACTTCTCTGGATCGCTCGGTCATTATCTCCCGCAGGGTGCGAGAATCTCTTGGATGGTGGTTGCGTCCGGAGACTCTATCCGTGGGGAAATCCTTCCTCCGAGATGGTCGGTGGTGACAACCGATGCCAGCCGGACAGGCTGGGGGGGAGTTTGGAACAACCTCTGGATTCAGGGAGTCTGGTCGCCAAAGGAGTCGTCTCTCCCGATCAACATTTTGGAGTTGAGAGCAATATTTCTCTGCCTCCAACATTGGACGGTCTTATTGAGCGGTCTACCGGTCCGGATCCAGTCGGACAACGCTACGGCTGTCGCGTACATCAACCACCAAGGCGGGACGAGGAGTTCCAGTCTCATGTCGGAGGTCTCTCGGATCCTGGTGTGGGCCGAGTCCAAAGTTCCAGCAATCTCTGCAATTCACATTCCAGGGGTGTTGAATATCTCGGCGGACTTCCTCAGTCGCGAGCAAGTGGACCCTGGGGAATGGAGTCTCCATCCAGAAGTGTTTTCTCTGCTGTGTTCCCGTTGGGGGACTCCTCAGGTGGACTTGATGGCATCCAGGCTGAACGCCAGGGTTCCGACGTTCATGTCCAGGTACAGGGACCCGGAGGCGGTGGCGGTGGATGCTCTAGTGGCCCCGTGGGGTCAGTTCAAGCTGATCTATGCGTTTCCGCCGATGTCCTTACTACCTCTGGTGATCCGACGGATCAAACTCGAAAGGGTATCAATAATTCTGATAGCACCAGACTGGCCGCGGAGGACATGGTATTCGACGCTGGTGTCTCTTCAGGCGGCACCTCCACTTCCGCAGCCCCTTCGCCCGGACTTGCTCACTCAGGGGCCCATTCGTCATCCGGACCTGAGGTCCCTTCGTTTGACGGCGTGGCTCTTGAGACCGATATCTTGACCCGTCGCGGTTTTTCGCCCGAGGTCATTGCTACCTTGCGGGCGGCCCGGAGTCCAGCTACGTCCAGGATTTATCACAGAACTTGGGAGTCTTTCTATTCATGGTGTTCTGGATCCTCAAGAAACCCGAGGGTTTTTTCCATCCCCAACTTCTTGGCCTTTCTGCAATCTAGTCTGGCCAGGGGTTTGGCAGTTAGTACGGTGCGGGGACAGGTATCTGCTCTTTCCGCACTTTTTAGGAAGGCTATTGCCTCTCGCAGGGATGTGCGCTCTTTTTTTCGCAGAGTCGCATGTCAGTTTCCGCCACGGAGGGCAGTTGTGGCTCCATGGCGGCTTAATCTAGTCCTGGAAGCCCTTCAGCATAGGCCTTTTGAGCCTATGGATTCTGCTAAACTTTCACTACTTTCTTGGAAGGTGGCCTTCTTGGTGGCAGTCGCCTCTTTGAGAAGGGTATCGGAATTGGCAGCACTTTCTTGCTCACCTCCTTTTCTGGAATTTTTTCCGGATCGCGTGGTGCTTCATACTCGTGAAGATTTTTTGCCTAAGGTAGTGTCACAATTCCACATTAATCAGGACATTGTGTTGCCTTCTCTTTGTCCAGGACCTAAGAATCCAAGGGAGCGGGCCTTGCACTCGTTGGACTTAGTGCGGGCATTTGAAGTTCTATCTTACGATCACTCAAGGTTTTCGGAAGTCGGACTCTCCTTTTATAATTCCGGCAGGTCGTCGGCGTGGTCAACGTGCTTCCAAAGACACGATAGCTCGGTGGATCCGTTCAGCTTTCCTGGAAGCGTACCGGCTCAAGGGCGAGCCTTGTCCGGTTAAAGTTAAAGCTCATTCCACGAGAGCCATTGGCTCATCGTGGGCTTTTCGTCAGGGGGCTTCGGCAGCGCAGCTCTGCCGGGCGGCCACCTGGCGCTCCGTTCACACCTTTACTAAGTTTTATAAGGTGGACGTAAGTGCTTCAGCCGATGCGGCCCTGGGACGCAGGGTCCTGCAGGCGGCGGTAATTTAAGTTATCCCTTTGCTTAGTTTTCCGTTATTTAGCGCGGTTTGCTCTCTTGCCTAAGTTTTGGGGTATGGAAGCTTCTGCCTCTATTTCCCACCCTTAAGTAGGTACTGCTTTAGGACGTCCCACGAAGTAGAGAATCTGTGTCTCCCTTCCTTCCCTTCTGCTGCTGAAAGCCGGATTTTGGTAAGAACTTACCTGTAAAATCCTTTTCAGCGAAGGAAGGAAGGGAGACACAGCACCCTCCCAGGGCAGAAGTGTTTTTTTGTGTTTCTAGATGCAGCGCGTCTCCTTCCTGATGTCGATCTTCTGGACTGGGTTTAGCGCTCTACGGCTCTCCTTCCAGTTTCGCCAGCTCTACACAATTGTCAGGTCCAATGGGGTATGCCTAAGACTGTGTTTCTATTACATAACCTGTTTTCTCTCATTTCTGAAATTTCAGAAGGGGATATATTGTTCTGCTGGTTGGTCTGCTCTTCCTTAGCTTGTGTACGGACTGATGAACATGGGAGTAGGAGGAGCCTATATACTGGAGGGGCCGGTCGTCTTTTTCCAATCTGAGGTGACTATCCTATGGGGCTCCGCCTACCCACGAAGTAGAGAATCTGTGTCTCCCTTCCTTCCTTCGCTGAAAAGGATTTTACAGGTAAGTTCTTACCAAAATCCGGCTTTCCTGCTGCTACAGACTTTTATATGACTACAATTTACATTCTGCTGCTTACGCAAACATTTTTGCAGTTTACAAGACACTTCTTACACTTGCTTGCACCCAGGTTTCATGTGAAAGAGTGTTCTCAAAGCTGAAAATTGTAAAAAAAATCATCTGAGGTCTTCAATTGGACAGGAGCTTTTAGAGTCACTCCTTCTGTTGAACATTGAGTATGACATTTCAAGGAACTTAGACTATGATGACATTATTAATACGTATGCAATGTCATCTTCTGTTCTGAAAAAAATGCCCCCCTAGTGAACCTTGGCCTACCTCCTTTTACCTTGCTCCTGCTAGGCCGCAGTTCCGCCGGTGACGGTCTCCTTCAGGACCTGGCGTCGCACGCGTCTGACGTAAGCGCTCACTGGGGCTCCTTCCAGGAACCTGGCGCTGCGTTAGTGCGTGAGGCGGGGCTTGGGCTTTGCGCGCTTCCAGCGGTTACGCCCCTCTTCTTCCCGCGCGGCGACCCAGAAATGGCGGACAATGGCGGGAAACAGCGGCAATTGGCGCGAAACTTCACCACAGTATGCGACACAGTTCTTTAAGGCGCACAGTACCAGGTGACAACGTGCACGAAATCCTGCCGACTACGCCAAAGTTGACGCGCCCCCTGGGCCGTGGGGTACCCGGTGCCGGGCCGGTCGATGCTGGGGGTTGTAGTCACAGTGGCGGTGACCCATTCCGTGACCCAGGGCGGTCAATCCAAGGGGTATTTATTTGTATAGGTGTTAATGTCCAACTATGCCACCTGGGGAATGCGGCCAATGGAGACCACCGCTGCGGAACAGTCCTCTGAAGCTGGTGGTTTTGCAGCCAGGGTGGTATAACTCCCCACAGGAAGAGTTAGCTTCAGGGCAGTGTGTGGATGATGGTGGTTGTGCAGGGTGTCAGTAATAACCAGAGAGTCAGTATAGTGCAGTCCCAGGGCCTTTACTGATGACAATTAGACAAGCCTGGACTGGAGTACTGGCTAGAAGTAAGAGTCCGGTCAGCCTGGAAGCAAACATAGAGTCCTCCTTGCCAGGTGGAGTTGTAGGCCTGCCCTTCTCACTATACTCTTTAGCTTTACTGATTGTAGCTGTGTTGTAGCCCACGTCCCTGAGTGTGACGTTCTGTGCTCACCCGTATGGCTGGCAGCCCGGGCTTTGTGCATGCGTCGCTCCTCCGTGGCGGTGCTGGTCCCTCTGTGCTGCTGAGCCTCCGGCGTCTGATGGGGCCAGGAGACCTGCAATCTCCTGCCCTACGGTATCTGCTGCTGGGCCTGCAGTGCCCCCACAGCCTCGGACTCCGGTGTCCGGTCCTCTGTGTATTTCATCTAGGACGAGCTTCCTCAGCTCCAGTCCCTAGTTCCTCTCTCCTCGAAGTCCTAAACTCCACTCCTCACACTAAGACTAACTAACCCCGCCCCCAGATCCCAGTTGCAAAGGGGAGGGGACTCCCCTTGCTGGTCTGGAGCCAGGAACGTGTTGCATGCTTAGTATCCCTGACTAGGGGATCCCTGCTTGCTTCCAGGCATGGCATTACCTCTTTTGAGGGAGGCAAAGCCACTATGGCAACCGGACCCCTAAGGTGCCACATAAGCTCTTGCAATATACAGTGGTGGGCAAAAGTATTGGCACCCCTGCAATTCTGTTAGATAATACTCAGTTTCTTCCTGAAAATGATTGCAATCACAAATTCTTTGGTATTATTATCTTCATTTAATTTGCTTGCAAGGAAAAAATACAAAAGAGAATGAAGCAAAAATCAAATCATTGATCATTTCACACAAAACTCCAAAAATGGGTCAGACAAAAGTATTGGCACCCTCAGCCTAATACTTGGTTGCACAACCTTTAGCCAAAATAACTGCAAACAACTGCTTCCGGTAACCATCAATGAGTTTCTTACAATGCTCTGCTGGAATTGTAGACCATTCTTCTTTGGCAAACTGCTCCAGTTCCCTGATATTTGAAGGGTGAACTCTCCAAACTGCCATTTTGAGATCTCTCCACAGGTGTTCTATGGGATTCAGGTCTGGACTCATTGCTGGCCACCTTATAAGTCTCCAGTGCTTTCTCTCAAACCATTTTATAGTGCTTTTGGAAGTGTATTTTGGGTCATTGTCCTGCTGGAAGACCCATGACCTCTGAGGGAGACCTAGCTTTCTCACACTGGGCCCTACATTATGCTGCAAAATTTGTTGGTAGTCTTCAGACTTCATAATGCCATGCACACGGTCAAGCAGTCCAGTGCCAGAGGCAGCAAAGCAACCCCAAAACATCAGGGAACCTCCGCCATGTTTGACTGTAGGGACCGTGTTCTTTTCTTTGAATGCCTCTTTTTTTTCCTGTACACTCTATGTTGATGCTTTTTCCCAAAAAGCTCTACTTTTGTCTCATCTGACCTGAGAACATTCTTCCAAAACATTTTAGGCTTTCTCAGGTAAGTTTTGGCAAACTCCAGCCTGGCTTTTTTATGTCTCGGGGTAAGAATTGGGGTCTTCCTGGGTATCCTACCATACAGTCCCTTTTCATTCAGACGCCAACGGATAGTACGGGTTGACACTGTTGTACCCTCGGACTGCAGGGCAGCTTGAACTTGTTTGGATGTCAGTCGAGGTTCTTTATCTACCATCCGCATAATTTTGCGTTGAAATCTCTCGTCAATTTTTCTTTTCCATCCACATCTAGGGAGGTTAGCCAGAGTGCCATGGGCTTTAAACTTCTTGATGACACTGCGCACGGAAGACACAGGAACATTCAGGTCTTTGGAGATGGACTTGTAGCCTTGAGATTGCTCATGCTTCCTCACAATTTGGTTTCTCAAGTCCTCAGACAGTTCTTTGGTCTTCTTTCTTTTCTCCATGCTCAATGTGGTACACACAAGGACACAGGACAGAGGTTGAGTCAACTTTAATCCATGTTAACTGGCTGCAAGTGTGATTTAGTTATTGTCAACACCTGTTAGGTGCCACAGGTAAGTTACAGGTGATGTTAATTACATGAATTAGAGAAGCATCACATGATTTTTCAAACAGTGCCAATACTTTTGTCCACCCCCTTTTTTAGGTTTGGTGTGGAATTGTATCCAATTTGGCTTTAGGACAATTCTTTTTATGTTTTTTCATTGAAGACAAATTAAATGAAGATAATAATACCAAAGAATTTGTGATTGCAATCATTTTCAGGAAGAAACTGAGTATTATCTGACAGAATTTCAGGGATGCCAATACTTTTGGCCACCACTGTATGAATGATTTAGAAAATATGTATAAAGGTTATTTACTAAGCCCATTTTGCTTCTGCAAATATATTGGGGGAAAAAACAAGAACAGATCAGCTCTTTTCTAGTTCTGTTTTTTTACAAAAAAAAAGTAGTTGTAGAGCTACGTACAAGGATATTGTCAAGAGAAGAGGTTCATTGAGATGGTTATGTATATGTGACACCTAAACACATACAAGTAGAAGCACACGCACTTGATGGATATGATCAGCGAACCCTCATTATAAATGACACTATACAGTGTTTCTAAATAATGCTGCCACAATATTGTTGCCATACAACATCTTCTTGATCCTTTCATCTCTATAGTGTAGTGGTATTCTTCTCTCGCTAGGACCCAGCAGTGATCTCCACCTACTGCTGCTAATTGACACACCCTTGCTTGATATTTAAAAACCCTCAGTGTCTCCAGAAAGTCGCCGGTGATAGAACTATTTTCCCCTGCTCAGGCCTGGAGTACTAGCAGTCGGCTAGTTTCTTCTTGGAGTTTCTTGGTGGATTGTTGTCGTCTTCTCTGTGGTGTCTTCTCAAGCTAAGTGTATCCCCTTGGCTGTTTTCCTTGTTTGTCTTTAGTTGCAGTGGGGACTGACTAGTGCTCACTCCTTCCCCTCCCTGACTAGGGCCTAGCTCTAGGGACAGTTAAGGATTAGGTATCCTGCTCGGTGCTAGGCTATTTAGGGACGGTAGGGGAGTCAGGCTGCTGTAAGATCAGCCTCGGGGTCTCCACTCTCCCTTTTCCTAGTTGTTGGGCTTTCCCCCTTTTCCCATCATCGTACACTTGGTCCTCCCCTTACCTAGCGTGACATGGGGTCAGTAATGATAATGTCTGTAAAATGTTGTGGCATATGATGGCCATATATAAGTGAGCAAATAAATAAAATGAGGTGTGATACGTATCACCCCAAATTTTAACATATTCTGCCATTTACATAGGCCCAGGTGTAAAATTCATTTTTTTGACTATTGAAAGCCTTATGTAACACCCCTTTAGGGCTACAACGGTACACTAGGTGTTATGGGGGGTCTCACCTCTCTAGGGCGCAGTGCCTCCATCCGAATCTTGATTGGAGCTCTCTCTGGAACTGCAGAAGGACTGTTATCTTCTGCCAGGGACTGATTCAGGAAGCCCTTGCCACAGCTCAGTACACGCTCACAGGGAACAGGAGTAAAACCGTTTAACAGGTTTATTGCTATGCAGCAGAAATTAGGTGGATTTAAAGGAATAACATACAATACAAGTAACTGTGCTCTGTAAAAGTCATATACACATCACAATCTAATTCTACTCCGACCCTGCAAATATAACGTAGCAGGTTTCCCTTTTGTTTGAACTCAATCCAAAACATTGGGGCCCAGTTGCTGCAGATGTTGGCGCGCAAATTAGAACCGTTGATGCACATAGATGAATATTAATGTCAATAGCCTGGGTTGTAGTGTACTCACTGTAAATAGCGCTGGTAGAACCACAAGTCTCAGAAGGGCACTCACGGTGCGTCTCAAACGGTCGGATGGTTCTCTGGACACCAGCTGGGGGCGGCAGGATTCAGGTCTTTATACGGTGGGAGTGTCGGCAGAACTCTCCGAGTCCTTGATGTAACTTGCTTCAGAGGGTGACAAGGCCGCAATCTCTCCAGCAGCGCGGGTATATCAGAGGGGACGGCAACACTCTGCAGCGTAGAGGTATACAGATCCGCAGCGCTCCGTCCCTCACCACAAGTTGCCACACTCTTCTCCCTCTCAACTTTTGCTTTCACTTTCTGCCCAGTTCCCTCCCCCAAGTCCCTCCTCATCCAATCCATGCTCTCTCCTTCAATCCTTCCAGGCTGTGTCATCTGCCTGAAACAAGGGTCCCTGGGAATTGTAGTCCACTGCAGCTCAGGGGAAAAACTGTTAATGTCTGTAGGTCCCTGTTTAACAGCAGCTGCAAAGCTCTTCTTAGTGACTGTAAGCTCCAGTATACCAGTAGCTGCTCTGACAGTTTTCTGTGCATGTGTTACACTTAAAAAATGGTGAATCTAGTATATTTCCAGGTATTTCATTAGGTGAATTATTGAGTTAAGGTTTGGTTGCAGGTGTGAATGGAATGCACTTTATTGGTATGCAAAGTTCCCATTGTTTGCACCCTTTCTCACATTAAGAGGTCTTTGTTACCACAGGTCTCTGTTTAAGATGCTAAATAAGAGTGTGATGAATATGGAAATAAATGTATACATCAGGTGGGGTCTCAGCTGAAACAACTGGTTGATAAGGAAGTGGCACCACCATTTTGTTTGAATACTGTATGAAGAGGAGGCACAACCTGGTCATTAAAATCTTCTTTAATTAGTACTGTCAGACTTTATGTCACCAGGTAGGGGGAGCTCAGATAACTGTAGACACCAAGGTTTGTAGCTTTTATGGGCAATAGTGTGAAATACATTTAATCCTTTTTTTTTTACTTTAATCCCTTCCCATTCTTTGATGTCCTATGTCACAGGCAGGTGGAACTTAATAATACTAGTCAAACTGTTGCGACAGTCGCATTGTGCAGGCTCAGGAGCTGAACTTGTGCTTGAAGGAGTGGGTGTCAGCTGGTATATACAGCTGAGACCCCAAAGTAAATGCCGGGGTCCGTGCTAGTGTGGTGCCCCTGCGGGTTCAGTCACCACAGAGGTACTGCATCTCACCCAGAGGTGTGGTATCTCACTCTCAGGTAAGGATAGCGTGCTGCCCGGGACCCCAACACCTGCATCCAACACTACACTACTCCAGACCGGCAGCAGGAGCAAGATGCGTCGCTCTCCTGCTGAGCCCTGTCCCTGGCTGGAGTGCGGGGAACCAAATAAGGGGGAACCATGTAGTGGGTGTGGGTGGAGGAAGAAGTACAGAGGAGCACTTGTTAGGAAGATATAAAGGGGGGAGCCATCTTCAAAGAGTCCAGTCCAGTCAGAGAGGAGAGAGTGTGTGGAGCAGGAGCTCAGCAGGAGCTCTGCTCAGGAGGAGGGCCCAGTGAGAAAGGCCCAGGACAGACGGAAGAGAGAGAGGAGCAGGAGAAAGGCTCCAGGAAAGTAGAAAGGATCCTAGGGGCACGGGCAGTGCTGATGCCACCCGTGCGCCCGAGTCTGCAGAGGAGCAGAAGGATCAGGTCGCAGAGAGGGGACCGGCCCCTAAACTAGCAGAGTTCTTTAAGCCTCAACTAGATAACCGGAGGGTGCAGCATTTCAGGTGCTGCCGCCAACAGCCACATCTAACTCACCAAAAAGGTGGCCATAGAGGACCCAGGGGACAGAGAAGACGTCGTCCGACAAGGTCCGTGGTCACTGGCTTGGGACACTGGGTGTGAGGTGCAGGGAGACGGTCAGAAGGAACACACAGAAGGGGGTCCCGTTATGTACTCCGGAGGTACCTGAGGGTTTGCTGAACCCCTCCCTGAGTAAGCACAGGACGGCGTGGGAAGTTATCCTGGCCTGGTAACTTGGAGTCTAAAACTGAAGACTGCATCCCACTGTCTCTGCGAATTATTACTGTGCCATCATCCCCTGCACTACACTGCACAGCAATATCTAATAAAATCACCACTTCCTGCCCTGGAGCTAAGCTCTACCTGTGGAGAGCCAAACCAACTCTGCTGCATTATCAACAGCTCCAGAGGATTTGCTCTGCAGCGGCTGCTCCCTTCAGCCGCATACCACAGGTGGCGTCACGAGTAGAGATTAGAGATGAGCGTTGTTCTACTCGAACTGTTCGCCAATCTCAAATTCGAGCTGTTTTGGGCGGTGTTCGAGCCGGTCGGCGAACACGAACAATTTGAGAAAAATTCGGCTGTTCGAGGTTATGTTCGATAACTGTTCGTGCACCAAAATCATAACTGGATTTTTTCTCAGTAATGATGAAAATTAATGTTAATAC
The DNA here is from genome assembly GCF_046119375.1 of Phyllobates terribilis. Taxonomy (NCBI): domain Eukaryota; kingdom Metazoa; phylum Chordata; class Amphibia; order Anura; family Dendrobatidae; genus Phyllobates; species Phyllobates terribilis. Next base: position 512,854,291 of record NW_027362765.1, on the reverse strand, counting down.
GCAGTTTGAGTGTACAGCGGGGCGGGGGGACGGGCAGGGGATGGATCTCTGCAGGAACAATGAAGATCTCCATTTTTTTTTCTCTTTCCCGCATTTGCAGTGGGGAGGTGCAATCTGTCAGCCTATCAGCAGCGCACACACGGAGCGAAGTGCTTTTTTTCACACAAGCAAGGGCATGTGTGATTGGCAGTGTATGTCACATGTCCTTGCCCTATAAGACCAAGCCATTTTCCCCGTCGCCACCATTTTCTCACTGCTGCAGCTGCGTGTTAGACGGCACCGCTGTTGCTGTGTGCGCTATACCTTGTTAATTTCAAGCCAATTTTCGCACAAATATACAGATAGCTTGGGAGTAGGGAATAGTTGTGATTGCAGTCCTTTTAAGGACTAGGTTACAGCATTTCCTACGACTTTTATCAGGCAGGTCTGTGCTCTTAAATAGATAGATTGTGGGAGTAAAGACTAATTGTAATTGGAGTCCTTTTCAGGACTAGGTTACATGAGTTCCTATCAGTTTTTGCCAGGCAGGTCTGTGCCAGTGCTGTGCAAGTTTTTTTCACAGCATTTGGCTGAATCTAGCAAAGCTAATCCTTTTTGGCCTATTGCAGAGTGTGTTAGTCAGTGGAGTAGCCTATCTGTGTTGCAAGATATACCACCTGTGTATAGAATACCAATTTTTTTACTGCACCTAGTGAAGTAAAATCTTTTGGGCATAGCATCATTCTATTAGTCCATCTATACTGACCTCCATCAGGTTGCAAACTGAATATAATTTTTTTCTGCATCTAGCTCTGAAAAAATATTTGGGCTTCTAGCAGTGTGTGGGACTTGGTCTATTAGTCCATCTATACTGACCTCCATCAGGTTGCAAATTAAAAATAATTTTTTTCTTCATTTAGCTCTGAAAAAATATTTGGGCTTCTAGCAGTGTGTGGGACTTGTTCTATTAGTCCTTCTATACTGACCTCCAGCAGGTTGCAAATTGAATATAATTTTTTTCTGCATCTAGCTCTGAAAAAATATTTGGGCTTCTAGCGGTGTGTGGGACTTGGTCTATTAGTCCATCTATACTGACCTCCATCAGGTTGCAAATTAAAAATAATTTTTTTCTGCATCTAGCTCTGAAAAAATATTTGGGCTTCTAGCAGTGTGTGGGACTTGGTCTATTAGTCCATCTATACTGACCTCCATCAGGTTGCAAATTAAAAATAATTTTTTTCTTCATTTATCTCTGAAAAAATATTTGGGCTTCTAGCAGCGTGTGGGACTTGTTCTATTAGTCCATCTATACTGACCTCCATCAGGTTGCAAATTAAAAATAATTTTTTTCTGCATCTAGCTCTGAAAAAATATTTGGGCTTCTAGCAGTGTGTGGGACTTGGTCTATTAGTCCATCTATACTGACCTCCATCAGGTTGCAAATTAAAAATAATTTTTTTCTGCATCTAGCTCTGAAAAAATATTTGGGCTTCTAGCAGTGTGTGGGACTTGGTCTATTAGTCCATCTATACTGACCTCCATCAGGTTGCAAATTGAATAAAAAAATTTTCTGCATCTAGCTCTGAAAAAATATTTGGGCTTCTAGCGGTGTGTGGGACTTGGTCTATTAGTCCATCTATACTGACCTCCATCAGGTTGCAAATTAAAAATAATTTTTTTCTGCATCTAACCCAGCCAATAGTTTTGGCCTAATACCACAGTTTGGCCACTCAGCTCTGCTCGGTTACCATCCATTGTTTTTTTGTGCAAACAACTCCAGAGTTGTGAATTAGTTAACCACCAAAATGAGTGGAAAAAGGCCTGCCGCTGGTGGAAAGGGGAATAGGCGTGTTGGGAAGGGGAAAAAAGGTTGTGTCCGTGGGGTAGGTGCAGAAGAAAGACCATCTTCCAGCCAAACTAAAATGTCTACTTCTTTTAGCGGACAATGTGATAAGATCCCTTTCTTACGGCCACGCCAATCGCTACAAATTCCAGATGAGGCACAAAAACAGCAGGTGCTTCAACGGATATCAAGTGCTCCTTTAAGTGGGCTCTCCTCCACATCAACTTCAACATCACAAATACTCCAGTCCTCAAAGGTGTCACCCAAATCGCACTTGCTTCCTCACAGCTCCCAAATCTCCAGCTGCCCGTCTGAGTATGAGGTAGAACAGATGGTTGAGTCTGCAGAGCTGTTTACTCATACTATAGCCTGGGAATCAGAGGTCGACTCCAGCGCTTCTGTGAATCCAGACGAGGAAATGATCTGCACTGATGCCCAGAATCTTTATGAGTCGGATCCAGGACCAGACGCAGAAGGTTCTGACCATAATGTAGACCCTCATTCCCACACTGTAACTCCTGTTGGTGGAGACAATGAGGAAGACGATGATAAGACTCAAATACCTGATTGGAGCGACAACTTTAGTTTTTTGTCAGGGCAGGAACAGGTTGGCTCTGAGGACGACGGGTGTGATAACGCACAGGGTGATGATGATGAGGTCGGAGATCCCACTTACTGTCAACCCACAGTCAGCCAAGAGATGAGGTCAGCAGAGGAGGTGGAGGAAGATGCTAGTGACGACGAGGTCAGGTTGCGCCTTCCTGGACAGAGACGTAGTACTGGAAGCACGTCAACAACTGCATCCTCAAACACAACTCTGCCTCTCACCACAAGTCGTGGTGGCTCTTCAGGTCGCATGGGTGCTAAGCCTTGCATAGCCTGGGCATTTTTTCAGATCGATAAAGATGACCCAACTCATGTTATCTGTAACATTTGTCAGCAAAAGCTAAGTAGAGGCCAAAAAATACATAGTTTGAGTACTTCATGCATGAACCGGCACATGGACATGAAGCATAAGTTGCAGTGGGAAGCTCAGTGTGCTACAATGCGGTCTAGCCGGCCGGGCCAACCACCGTCTGCCATATCTTGTGCATCCGCGGCCTCTTCATCCTCTGTGACTGGGGGGACAGCAGTCACACCTGTTTTGGGGCGCAGACCTGCCACCTCTTTACCCGCAACAGCCAGCGTGATTGGCAGGTCATCATTTTCTTTGGAGGTGGTAACACCAGCTGGTCTTGAGCGCTGTCCGACATCGATAGCACCACCTTTGGATCAAGGCAACCTAACATGTCCGCCTGCATCTTCCTCACAGACCGGCAGTTTGCCGGGGACACCCTTATCAACCCCGTCTAAGCACAATAGCCAGCCCTCGGTCCCTCAGATGTGGACAAGTAAAAGACCATTTCCTCCTAGCCATGAGAAAGCTAAGAGGTTGAATTTCACCATCTGCAAGCTCTTGGCTACAGAAATGCTGCCTTTCCGCCTGGTGGACACAGAGGATTTTCGAGACCTTATGTCCGTCGCAGTGCCCCAGTACCAGATGCCCAGTCGGCACTACTTCTCAAAGAAAGGTGTGCCTGCGCTCCACCAGCATGTCGCACACAACATCACCGCTTCTTTGAGAAACTCTGTGTGTGATAGGGTGCATTTCACCACAGACACTTGGACGAGTAGGCATGGACAGGGGCGTTACATGTCGCTGACTGGGCACTGGGTAACTATGGTGACAGCAGGACAAGGGGCTGCTGTCCAAGTCTTGCCGTCCCCACGAGTTGTGCGTCAATCCTCTTTATGTCAAAGTTCCACCACTGCTTCTGCCTCCTCAACCTCCTCTCGGTCTTCCACCTGCACCCAAAGCCTGTCTGGTCATGCCACAAGCTTTCTAACTGCGCAGAAGGGATCCTGCACACCTCCTTACTATGCTGGCAGTAGGGCTCAACGTCATCAGGCGGTTTTTACATTGAAATGTCTGGGAAATGTGAGTCACACAGCTGAGGAGTTGTGGTCAGCTCTGGAGAACCAATTTCATGAATGGTTGTCTCCACTGGACCTGAAACCAGGGAAGGCCGTGTGCGACAATGCTGCAAACCTGGGTGCGGCCCTTCGCCGGGGCAATGTCACACACGTGCCTTGTATGGCTCACGTGTTGAACCTGGTTGTCCAGCAATTTTTAGCCCACTATCCCAGACTAGATGGCCTTCTGCAGAGGGCACGGTCGCTGTGTGCTCACTTCCGCCGTTCGCATCCCGCAGCTCAGCGACTTACATCTCTACAGAAGTCGTTGGGTCTGCCACTTCACCGGCTAAAATGCGATGTGCCTACCCGGTGGAATTCAACTCTGCACATGTTGCAGCGACTGTGGCAGCACCGACAAGCCCTGGTGCAATACGTTCTGACGTATAGCCTGGGCCAACGAGATTCAGAGGTGGGGCAAATCACGCTGGAGGAGTGGTCTCAGATCATGGACCTATGCACCCTTCTGCACAGTTTTGAAATGGCGACGAAGATGTTTAGTGCTGACGATGCCATTATCAGCATGACTATTCCGGTGATTTACATGCTGGAGCACATGTTAAACAGAATTCGGAGTCAGGTGGTGGCACAAGAGGAGGTGGAGGAAGTAGAGGAGGAGGAGTTGTATGCGGAAGGGCTAACATCTGCAAGGTCCAGACGGTCGGCAGCACCAAGGCGGCAGGCATGTGAGGGTGGGGGAGATGGTTTTACCAGGGCGCATGGTAGCAGCCAAACTAGTGAGGAAGGTGCAGGAGCCCAGGAAGAAGTGGAGGACGAACTGATGGAAGACTCATCAGATGAGGGAGACCTTGATCACATTTCTGTTGTGCGAGGTTGGGGGGAGAGGACAGAGGAAGGAAGCATGATTGTTACCTCGCCACCAACACAACAGGGACTTGGTGCTCCTGGATGCGCAACACACATGAGTGCCTTCTTGCTGCACTACCTGCAACATGACCCTCGAATTGTGAGAATTAGAAATAATCCTGACTACTGGGTTGCCACACTGTTAGATCCCCGGTACAAAAGTAAATTTGCAGAAATTATTCCTGCCATAGAAAGGGATGCACGCATGCAGGAGTATCAGCAGAGACTGTTGCAGAATCTTACATGTGCTTTTCCACAAAATACCAGTGGTGCACGTAGTGAATCTCACAGTTCCAACTTGCCAACCGTGGGACCGTCAAGTGTTCAGCACTCAAACCGTGACAGAACCACAGTATCTGCTGGTAACATCAATTTTGCGGAATCATTTCACCACTTTTTTAGCCCATCCTTTGCAAGGCCACAGGAGACAAGAAGTCTGACACATAGTCAACGCCTAGAGACGATGGTACAGGAGTATCTCCAAGTAAACATTGAAGCCACGACTGTGTCACTGGACCCTTGCTCTTTTTGGGCTTCCAATCTGGATAAATGGCCGGAGCTAGCCACTTACGCCTTGGAGATCTTGTCATGCCCCGCAGCCAGCGTTCTGTCTGAACGTGTGTTCAGCGCTGCTGGTGGTGTGCTGACAGATAAGCGCACGCGGCTCTCCACTGATAATGTAGACAGACTCACGTTCATAAAGATGAACAAATCATGGATCCGAAACGACTTTTCTACCCCTGTGTCATCCTGGGGAGCGTAAAAGCTTGATGATTGGTTAAAATCACCCTACCAACCGTTTTAAGCTTTCAAATTACTAATCATGTTTATCTGTATCTTGACTGGAAAATAATTTGGGCTTTGTAGCAGTGTGCAGCACTGATCCTATTAGGCCATCTATACTAAAGCTTCACCAGATTTAAAATTAAAAATAATTTTTAGCTGCATCTAGCCCGGAAAATAATTTTGGGGCTCCGAGATGCGCAAGGCACATAAGTGCCTTCTTGCTGCACTACCTGCAGCATGACCCTCATATTGTCAGAATTCGAAGTAATCATGACTACTGGGTTGCCACACTCTTAGATCCCCCAAACTTTTTGATCAACCTTTTCATTTTAATAAAGACCAAAAAAATGGTCATTTTTGAAATTATAAGCATTAGCAGGTTGTTAGAAACTGAAATCAAACAGTTTTCAACTCAAAACTTTATTCTAGGTGATGTTACATTTTCACATAGGACCCCTTGTTCGAAAGGAGCTTCTGAACTCTCTCGTCCATTGAATTTGTCAGGTTTTGGATGGTTTCTGCTTCAATTGTTTTGCATGAGGACAGAATACCCTCCCAGAGCTGTTGCTTAGATGTGAACTGCCTCCCGCCATCATAGACACTCCTTTTAATGATGCTCCAAAGGTTCTGAATGGGGTAGAGGTCAGGGGAGCATGGGGGTCACACCATAAGTTTGTCCCCTTTTATGCCCATATCAGCCAGAGATGCAGATGTTTTATGTGCAGCATGAGATGGTGCATTATCATGCAGAAAAATGATCTTGCTGTGAAATACACGGTTCTTCTTCTTGAACCATGGCAGGAAGTGCTGTTTGAGAAAATCCACATACATTATGGAGTTCATCTTTAGCGCCTTCAGGGATCCTAAAGGGGCCGACAATCTCTCTCCCCATGATTCCAGCCCAAAACATTACTCCACCTCCTCCTTGTTGGCGCTGTAGCCGTGTTTGCGTGGGGTGTCCATCAACCAGCCATCCTCCACTCCATCCATCTGGACCATCGAGCGCTGCACGGCACTCATCCGTGAACAAAACAGTTTTGAAATCAGTCTTCATGTAATGTTTGGCCCACTGGAGCCGTTTCTGCTTGTGTGAAGTGGATAGAGGAGGTCGACAGGATGGCGCATGCACAGCTGCAAACCTCTGAAGGACCCTGCATCTTATTGTTCGGGGGACGTTGGAGGCACAAGCAGCTTCAAAAACTTGTCTGCTGCTATGACAAGGCTTTTTTGCCGCTGCTCTTTCAACCTGACGTAATTGCCTGTAGGAAAGAGTCCTCAATTTGCCCTTATCAGCACGCACACGTGTGTACTGTGAATCGGCTACATACTTCTTGATTGCCAAGACACTTCATCCTGATCATCGCACAATGTTGATTGTAGTCATGCCTTGACCTAAACACTCCACAATTTGTTGCTTCTCAGCAGCCGACACATCCTTTTTCTTTCCCATTTTGGCAGAAAATGTAGGCTGCTTAATAATGTGAGAGAGCCTTCTTAAGTAGTCTTGCCTTTCATTGGACACACCTGCCAAACTAATTAGCACAGGTGTCTGCAATTGCTTACAGTGATATAAAGAGCCCTGACACACATCACCATCAATGAGTTTAACTGACAAACAAACAAATTCTTCCCTTATCACTCCTAAACACTTTTTGTATAATAATTTGGAACGCAGTGTACATGTGCTTTTCCACAAAACACCAGTGGTTCACGTAGTGAATCTTACAGTTCTAACTTGCCAACCGTGGTCTGTATGGAGTTGTTCAATAAAGGGCCCAAAATTAAGATAACATAGATGGGAGAGGTCTCTATGAATAGGAATTCCTAAGTATTTGATACCCTGTGAGGGCCAGGCAAAGGGAAAGTTGGACTGGATGGAATCCTATATGGATTTGGGGAGGGAGACATCGAGGGCCTCAGACTTCGCTGCATTGATTTTAAAATTTTACCATGTAACAAAGTGATCTATTTCAGCCATAACAGCATGGATGCATATATGTGATTGAGTGATATATACTAGGACATCATCAGCAAATAGAGAGCACTTGTACTCGGTGCCTCCCACCTCAATCCACCTAATATTGGGGTTATGGCGAATTGATGAGAGCAGGTGCTCCGTCACTAGGATGTATAAGAGAGGGGACAGAGGACATCACTGCCTTGTCCCATTGGTGATTGTGAAAGGTGATGAAAATGTTCTGACGCACCCCCTGGGCCTTGGGACACCCGGAGCCGGACCCTTTTTGGTGGATGCTGGTGGTTGTAGTCTTCGTGGCGGCGACCCAGTTCCGTGGCTCAGGGCGGTCAAACCAGTGGCGGAACTATTTATGTGGTTTTCATGTTTAAATGTCCGACTACGCCACCCGTGGATTGCGGTCAGAGTGAACCGCCGCTACAGGGCAGACTACTGAGGCTGGTGTTGTGGGTGCAGCAGAGCGTAGCATAACTCCCCACGGGAGGAGTATAGCCTCAGGGCAGTGTATGCGGAGGATGGGGGTGATGGTGCAGGGCAGCAGCAGTAACGACACGGAGTCAGTGATGCAGTTCAGGGCCTTTACTCACAGTTCTTATTATCCAGACCACGTCTGCAGGTAACGGCTGCCCACGTCGTACTGTGCTCACCAGGTGAGGGGCTCAGACAACTCCCAGATAACTTTGGAGCACTTCACAGGACCCCCTTTGTGTGTCATTTGTCTGGCCTTTCTTACCAACACTTCTGTCCGGCTGCCTCGGGCCTCCTCTTGGTAAACTTGGCGCCAGTTTCCCTGACCCTATGTGGTGCCTTCCTAGCGGGTGTAGCGAGGGGCTGCGCCACATAAAATGTCAGAGCCTCCGGTTTCTAGCTGAGGGTCTTTTCCTGCCTCCACTAGTTCGGGGACCGGTCTCCCCCTTTGGCCTGACCCCTCCACGAAGGTGGATTCGGGCGTACGGTGGCGACTCGCCCGTCCGCACCCCTGGGATCCCTTCATTCCTCGTTCCTGGAGCCTTCTCCGCTCCTCTTCCTTCCTTCTCCCTCTTCCAGGCCTGGGCCTCTGTTACTAGGCCCGCCTCCGGAGCAGAGCTCATGCAGAGCCCCTGCTCCCTGCCACTTCTGCTCAGACTTCTCTGCACTGAACTAAGATGGTGCCCACCTTTTATACTCCCTTCTCAATGCACCCAGGAACTGCTTCCTCCCTGCTCCTGCACTACAGGGTTCCCCTTCCTCAGTGTTCCCTCCCCCCACTCCAGCCAGGGACAGGGACTGTCGTGCCCATCTCAGGGGCATATTGGTCGCCCTGCCCCACGGCAATGTGGTGTAATGCATGCAGGTGCCGGGTCCTGATCCACACTCCATCCTTACCTGAGAGTGAGATATCACACCTCTGGGTGAGGTGCAATACGTCTTTAGCAACCGAGCCCTCAGGGTGCTACAGTTCCATTTATCTTCAGCCTAGGTGACGTATTGCGATACAGGGCCGTGATTTTGGCTATAAAAGGGTCCCCTAGACCCCTACCCCAAGCTTTTTAAGAGAATCATATATGACGTGCCAGGAGACTCTATGGAATGCTTTCTCAGCATCCAACGAGAGTATCTAATTACAAATTTTTAACTGCATCTAGCCCAGGAAATACTTTGTGCCTAGTAGCAGTGTCTGCTAGTAAGCGGATTATCCCGGCTGTTAAGCAAGCTGCACCACCTGTAGTTTAGACACTTAATTTTTTCAAAGGAAATGCTTCGGGACCATGGGATACTTAGTGAAGAGCATCAGGAGGCACCCCAAGGCATAGGGGCTGGGACTGGCAGTAGGATGCCTTGCGGTGGACAGCCGAGCTCGATCCTTATAAAAGCTTTTTAACTGCAGCAGCTTTAGTGGACGCTACTGGAGCTGGAATTACCGCGGCTGCTGGCATGAGACTTGCCCTCCAATAGATCCTTGTAAATGGATTTAAAGTGTATTCATTCAAATTAGAGAGACAATTTAAATTAAAAAGCTTAGAGCTGCCTCCACCACAGGGGGGCTCGCTCGACCCACCAGCGGACAGGCACCAGTATTGGGAGAGGGGGGCTGGCCGTCAGGGTTCACCGCGGCTCTGGCACAAACCCGGCGACACGGAGGTGGCACGGGCAGGAGCGGACTGGCCGTGTCGGCTTCTCACTTTTTGGATTTTAGAAGGGCATGACATGCCTATATCTGTGTCTCCCCCTCCTTTTACTCCTCCACCTCTTTTATTTTCGCATGACTATATGTACTTGTCACTTTTCCATGTGTTAGTTATGTCTTCTGAGCAGTTTGTCAGCTTTTGGACACCTTTGAAGGTGTTTTCTATGTGTTTCTATGTGTTTTTGTTTGCCTGCCATTGGTTTTAACGGTGTTCGAAGGTGTTCGACGAACAGTTCGACGAACAGTTCGGCGAACACACGGGTGTTCGACGAACCGAACCGAACTCGAACACTACGGGGGTGGCTCAACACTGGTAGAGATGAGCGTTGTTCTACTCGAACTGTTCGCCAATCTCAAATTCGAGCTGTTTTGGGCGGTGTTCGAGCCGGTCGGCGAACACGAACAATTTGAGAAAAATTCGGCTGTTCGAGGTTATGTTCGATAACTGTTCGTGCACCAAAATCATAACTGGATTTTTTCTCAGTAATGATGAAAATTAATGTTAATACGCAGTTTGAGTGTACAGCGGGGCGGGGGGAGGGGCAGGGGATGGATCTCTGCAGGAACAATGAAGATCTCCATTTTTTTTTCTCTTTCCCGCATTTGCAGTGGGGAGGTGCAATCTGTCAGCCTATCAGCAGCGCACACACGGAGCGAAGTGCTTTTTTTCACACAAGCAAGGGCATGTGTGATTGGCAGTGTATGTCACATGTCCTTGCCCTATAAGACCAAGCCATTTTCCCCGTCGCCACCATTTTCTCACTGCTGCAGCTGCGTGTTAGACGGCACCGCTGTTGCTGTGTGCGCTATACCTTGTTAATTTCAAGCCAATTTTCGCACAAATATACAGATAGCTTGGGAGTAGGGAATAGTTGTGATTGCAGTCCTTTTAAGGACTAGGTTACAGCATTTCCTACGACTTTTATCAGGCAGGTCTGTGCTCTTAAATAGATAGATTGTGGGAGTAAAGACTAATTGTAATTGGAGTCCTTTTCAGGACTAGGTTACATCAGTTCCTATCAGTTTTTGCCAGGCAGGTCTGTGCCAGTGCTGTGCAAGTTTTTTTCACAGCATTTGGCTGAATCTAGCAAAGCTAATCCTTTTTGGCCTATTGCAGAGTGTGTTAGTCAGTGGAGTAGCCTATCTGTGTTGCAAGATATACCACCTGTGTATAGAATACCAATTTTTTTACTGCACCTAGTGAAGTAAAATCTTTTGGGCATAGCATCATTCTATTAGTCCATCTATACTGACCTCCATCAGGTTGCAAACTGAATATAATTTTTTTCTGCATCTAGCTCTGAAAAAATATTTGGGCTTCTAGCAGTGTGTGGGACTTGGTCTATTAGTCCATCTATACTGACCTCCATCAGGTTGCAAATTAAAAATAATTTTTTTCTTCATTTAGCTCTGAAAAAATATTTGGGCTTCTAGCAGTGTGTGGGACTTGTTCTATTAGTCCTTCTATACTGACCTCCAGCAGGTTGCAAATTGAATATAATTTTTTTCTGCATCTAGCTCTGAAAAAATATTTGGGCTTCTAGCGGTGTGTGGGACTTGGTCTATTAGTCCATCTATACTGACCTCCATCAGGTTGCAAATTAAAAATAATTTTTTTCTGCATCTAGCTCTGAAAAAATATTTGGGCTTCTAGCAGTGTGTGGGACTTGGTCTATTAGTCCATCTATACTGACCTCCATCAGGTTGCAAATTAAAAATAATTTTTTTCTTCATTTATCTCTGAAAAAATATTTGGGCTTCTAGCAGCGTGTGGGACTTGTTCTATTAGTCCATCTATACTGACCTCCATCAGGTTGCAAATTAAAAATAATTTTTTTCTGCATCTAGCTCTGAAAAAATATTTGGGCTTCTAGCAGTGTGTGGGACTTGGTCTATTAGTCCATCTATACTGACCTCCATCAGGTTGCAAATTAAAAATAATTTTTTTCTGCATCTAGCTCTGAAAAAATATTTGGGCTTCTAGCAGTGTGTGGGACTTGGTCTATTAGTCCATCTATACTGACCTCCATCAGGTTGCAAATTGAATAAAAAAAATTTCTGCATCTAGCTCTGAAAAAATATTTGGGCTTCTAGCGGTGTGTGGGACTTGGTCTATTAGTCCATCTATACTGACCTCCATCAGGTTGCAAATTAAAAATAATTTTTTTCTGCATCTAGCTCTGAAAAAATATTTGGGCTTCTAGCAGTGTGTGGGACTTGGTCTATTAGTCCATCTATACTGACCTCCATCAGGTTGCAAATTGAATAAAAAAAATTTCTGCATCTAGCTCTGAAAAAATATTTGGGCTTCTAGCGGTGTGTGGGACTTGGTCTATTAGTCCATCTATACTGACCTCCATCAGGTTGCAAATTAAAAATAATTTTTTTCTGCATCTAACCCAGCCAATAGTTTTGGCCTAATACCACAGTTTGGCCACTCAGCTCTGCTCGGTTACCATCCATTGTTTTTTTGTGCAAACAACTCCAGAGTTGTGAATTAGTTAACCACCAAAATGAGTGGAAAAAGGCCTGCTGCTGGTGGAAAGGGGAATAGGCGTGTTGGGAAGGGGAAAAAAGGTTGTGTCCGTGGGGTAGGTGCAGAAGAAAGACCATCTTCCAGCCAAACTAAAATGTCTACTTCTTTTAGCGGACAATGTGATAAGATCCCTTTCTTACGGCCACGCCAATCGCTACAAATTCCAGATGAGGCACAAAAACAGCAGGTGCTTCAACGGATATCAAGTGCTCCTTTAAGTGGGCTCTCCTCCACATCAACTTCAACATCACAAATACTCCAGTCCTCAAAGGTGTCACCCAAATCGCACTTGCTTCCTCACAGCTCCCAAATCTCCAGCTGCCCGTCTGAGTATGAGGTAGAACAGATGGTTGAGTCGGCAGAGCTGTTTACTCATACTATAGCCTGGGAATCAGAGGTCGACTCCAGCGCTTCTGTGAATCCAGACGAGGAAATGATCTGCACTGATGCCCAGAATCTTTATGAGTCGGATCCAGGACCAGACGCAGAAGGTTCTGACCATAATGTAGACCCTCATTCCCAAACTTTAACTCCTGTTGGTGGAGACAATGAGGAAGACGATGATAAGACTCAAATACCTGATTGGAGCGACAACTTTAGTTTTTTGTCAGGGCAGGAACAGGTTGGCTCTGAGGACGACGGGTGTGATAACGCACAGGGTGATGATGATGAGGTCGGAGATCCCACTTACTGTCAACCCACAGTCAGCCAAGAGATGAGGTCAGCAGAGGAGGTGGAGGAAGATGCTAGTGACGACGAGGTCAGGTTGCGCCTTCCTGGACAGAGACGTAGTACTGGAAGCACGTCAACAACTGCATCCTCAAACACAACTCTGCCTCTCACCACAAGTCGTGGTGGCTCTTCAGGTCGCATGGGTGCTAAGCCTTGCATAGCCTGGGCATTTTTTCAGATCGATAAAGATGACCCAACTCGTGTTATCTGTAACATTTGTCAGCAAAAGCTAAGTAGAGGCCAAAAAATACATAGTTTGAGTACTTCATGCATGAACCGGCACATGGACATGAAGCATAAGTTGCAGTGGGAAGCTCAGTGTGCTACAATGCGGTCTAGCCGGCCGGGCCAACCACCGTCTGCCATATCTTGTGCATCCGCGGCCTCTTCATCCTCTGTGACTGGGGGGACAGCAGTCACACCTGTTTTCGGGCGCAGACCTGCCACCTCTTTACCCGCAACAGCCAGCGTGATTGGCAGGTCATCATTTTCTTTGGAGGTGGTAACACCAGCTGGTCTTGAGCGCTGTCCGACATCGATAGCACCACCTTTGGATCAAGGCAACCTAACATGTCCGCCTGCATCTTCCTCACAGACCGGCAGTTTGCCGGGGACACCCTTATCAACCCCGTCTAAGCACAATAGCCAGCCCTCGGTCCCTCAGATGTGGACAAGTAAAAGACCATTTCCTCCTAGCCATGAGAAAGCTAAGAGGTTGAATTTCACCATCTGCAAGCTCTTGGCTACAGAAATGCTGCCTTTCCGCCTGGTGGACACAGAGGATTTTCGAGACCTTATGTCCGTCGCAGTGCCCCAGTACCAGATGCCCAGTCGGCACTACTTCTCAAAGAAAGGTGTGCCTGCGCTCCACCAGCATGTCGCACACAACATCACCGCTTCTTTGAGAAACTCTGTGTGTGACAGGGTGCATTTCACCACAGACACTTGGACGAATAGGCATGGACAGGGGCGTTACATGTCGCTGACTGGGCACTGGGTAACTATGGTGACAGCAGGACAAGGGGCTGCTGTCCAAGTCTTGCCGTCCCCACGAGTTGTGCGTCAATCCTCTTTATGTCATTTTTCCTCCACTGCTTCTGCCTCCTCAACCTCCTCTCGGTCTTCCACCTGCACCCAAAGCCTGTCTGGTCATGCCACAAGCTTTCTAACTGCGCAGAAGGGATCCTGCACACCTCCTTACTATGCTGGCAGTAGGGCTCAACGTCATCAGGCGGTTTTTACATTGAAATGTCTGGGAAATGTGAGTCACACAGCTGAGGAGTTGTGGTCAGCTCTGGAGAACCAATTTCATGAATGGTTGTCTCCACTGGACCTGAAACCAGGGAAGGCCGTGTGCGACAATGCTGCAAACCTGGGTGCGGCCCTTCGCCGGGGCAATGTCACACACGTGCCTTGTATGGCTCACGTGTTGAACCTGGTTGTCCAGCAATTTTTAGCCCACTATCCCAGACTAGATGGCCTTCTGCAGAGGGCACGGTCGCTGTGTGCTCACTTCCGCCGTTCGCATCCCGCAGCTCAGCGACTTACATCTCTACAGAAGTCGTTGGGCCTGCCACTTCACCGGCTAAAATGCGATGTGCCTACCCGGTGGAATTCAACTCTGCACATGTTGCAGCGACTGTGGCAGCACCGACAAGCCCTGGTGCAATACGTTCTGACGTATAGCCTGGGCCAACGAGATTCAGAGGTGGGGCAAATCACGCTGGAGGAGTGGTCTCAGATCAGGGACCTATGCACCCTTCTGCACAGTTTTGAAATGGCGACGAAGATGTTTAGTGCTGACGATGCCATTATCAGCATGACTATTCCGGTGATTTACATGCTGGAGCACATGTTAAACAGAATTCGGAGTCAGGTGGTGGCACAAGAGGAGGTGGAGGAAGTAGAGGAGGAGGAGTTGTATGCGGAAGGGCTAACATCTGCAAGGTCCAGACGGTCGGCAGCACCAGTGCGGCAGGCATGTGAGGGTGGGGGAGATGATTTTACCAGGGCGCATGGTAGCAGCCAAACTAGTGAGGAAGGTGCAGGAGCCCAGGAAGAAGTGGAGGACGAACTGATGGAAGACTCATCAGATGAGGGAGACCTTGATCACATTTCTGTTGTGCGAGGTTGGGGGGAGAGGACAGAGGAAGGAAGCATGATTGTTACCTCGCCACCAACACAACAGGGACTTGGTGCTCCTGGATGCGCAACACACATGAGTGCCTTCTTGCTGCACTACCTGCAACATGACCCTCGAATTGTGAGAATTAGAAATAATCCTGACTACTGGGTTGCCACACTGTTAGATCCCCGGTACAAAAGTAAATTTGCAGAAATTATTCCTGCCATAGAAAGGGATGCACGCATGCAGGAGTATCAGCAGAGACTGTTGCAGAATCTTACATGTGCTTTTCCACAAAATACCAGTGGTGCACGTAGTGAATCTCACAGTTCCAACTTGCCAACCGTGGTCTGTATGGAATTGTTCAATAAAGGGCCCAAAATTAAGATAACATAGATGGGAGAGGTCTCTATGAATAGGAATTCCTAAGTATTTGATACCCTGTGAGGGCCAGGCAAAGGGAAAGTTGGACTGGATGGAATCCTATATGGATTTAGGGAGGGAGACATCGAGGGCCTCAGATTTCGCTGCATTGATTTTAAAAATTTACCATGTAACAAAGTGATCTATTTCAGCCATAACAGCAGGGATGGATATATGTGATTGAGTGATATATACTAGGACATCATCAGCAAATAGAGAGCACTTGTACTCGGTGCCTCCCACCTCAATCCACCTAATATTGGGGTTATGGCGAATTGATGAGAGCAAGTGCTCCGTCACTAGGATGTATAAGAGAGGGGACAGAGGACATCCCTGCCTTGTCCCATTGGTGATTGTGAAAGGTGATGAAAATGTTCTGACGCACCCCCTGGGCCTTGGGACACCCGGAGCCGGACCCTTTTTGGTGGATGCTGGTGGTTGTAGTCTTCGTGGCGGCGATCCGGTTCCGTGGCTCAGGGCGGTCAAACCAGTGGCGGAACTATTTATGTGGTTTTGATGTTTAAATGTCCGACTACGCCACCCGTGGATTGCGGTCAGAGTGAACCGCCGCTACAGGGCAGACCGCTAAGGCTGGTGTTGTGGGTGCAGCAGAGCGTAGCATAACTCCCCACGGGAGGAGTATAGCCTCAGGGCAGTGTATGCGGAGGATGGGGGTGATGGTGCAGGGCAGCAGCAGTAACGACACGGAGTCAGTGATGCAGTTCAGGGCCTTTACTCACAGTTCTTATTATCCAGACCACGTCTGCAGGTAACGGCTGCCCACGTCGTACTGTGCTCACCAGGTGAGGGGCTCAGACAACTCCCAGATAACTTTGGAGCGCTTCACAGGACCCCCTTTGTGTGTCCTTTGTCTGGCCTTTCTTACCAACACTTCTGTCCGGCTGCCTCGGGCCTCCTCTTGGTAAACTTGGCGCCAGTTTCCCTGACCCTATGTGGTGCCTTCCTAGCGGGTGGAGCAAGGGGCTGCGCCACATAAAATGTCAGAGCCTCCGGTTTCTAGCTGAGGGTCGTTTCCTGCCTCCACTAGTTCGGGGACCGGTCTCCCCCTTTGGCCTGACCCCTCCACGCAAGTGGATTCGGGCGTGCGGTGGCGACTCGCCCGTCCGCACCCCTGGGATCCCTTCATTCCTCGTTCCTGGAGCCTTCTCCGCTCCTCTTCCTTCCTTCTCCCTCTTGCAGGCCTGGGCCTCTGTTACTAGGCCCGCCTCCGGAGCAGAGCTCATGCAGAGCCCCTGCTCCCTGCCACTTCTGCTCAGACTTCTCTGCACTGAACTAAGATGGTGCCCACCTTTTATACTCCCTTCTCAATGCACCCAGGAACTGCTTCCTCCCTGCTCCTGCACTGCAGGGTTCCCCTTCCTCAGTGTTCCCTCCCCCCACTCCAGCCAGGGACAGGGACTGTCGTGCCCATCTCAGGGGCATATTGGTCGCCCTGCCCCACGGCAATGTGGTGTAATGCATGCAGGTGTCGGGTCCTGATCCACACTCCATCCTTATCTGAGAGTGAGATATCACACCTCTGGGTGAGGTGCAATACGTCTGTAGCAACCGAGCCCTCGGTGCTACAGTTCCATTTATCTTCAGCCTAGGTGACGTATTGTGATACAGGGCCGTGATTTTGGCTATAAAAGGGTCCCCTAGACCCCTACCCCAAGCTTTTTAAGAGAATCATATATGGCGTGCCAGGAGGTTCTATGGAATGCTTTCTCAGCATCCAACGAGAGTATCTACTTACAAATTTTTAACTGCATCTAGCCCAGGAAATACTTTGTGCCTAGTAGCAGTGTCTGCTAGTCAGCGGATTATCCCGGCTGTTAAGCAAGCTACACCACCTGTAGTTTGGACACTTAATTTTTTCAAAGGAAATGCTTCGGGACCACGGGATACTTAGTGAAGAGCATCAGGAGGCACCCCAAGGCATAGGGGCTGGGACTGGCACTAGGATGCCTTGCGGTGGACAGCCGAGCTCGATCCTTATAAAAGCTTTTTAACTGCAGCAGCTTTAGTGGACGCTACTGGAGCTGGAATTACGCGGCTGCTGGCATGAGACTTGCCCTCCAATAGATCCTTGTAAATGGATTTAAAGTGTATTCATTCAAATTAGAGGGACAATTTAAATTAAAAAGCTTAGAGCTGCCTCCACCACAGGGGGGCTCTCTCGACCCACCAGCGGACAGGCACCAGTATTGGGAGAGGGGGGCTGGCCGTCAGGGTTCACCGCGGCTCTGGCACAAACCCGGCGACACGGAGGTGGCACGGGCAGGAGCGGACTGGCCGTCTCGGCTTCTCACTTTTTGGATTTTAGAAGGGCATGACATGCCTATATCTGTGTCTCCCCCTCCTTTTACTCCTCCACCTCTTTTCTTTTCGCATGACTATATGTACTTGTCACTTTTCCATGTGTTAGTTGTGTCTTCTGAGCAGTTTGTCAGCTTTTGGACACCTTTGAAGGTGTTTTCTATGTGTTTCTATGTGTTTTTGTTTGCCTGCCATTGGTTTTAACGGTGTTCGAAGGTGTTCGACGAACAGTTCGACGAACAGTTCGGCGAACACACGGGTGTTCGACGAACCGAACCGAACTCGAACACTACGGGGGTGGCTCAACACTAGTCACGAGCATTATATAAAAACTATAAATCCCCTGCAAATATCCCCTTTTATTGACCGCCCTGGGTCATTGACCGGGTCACCACAACTATGACATCTCCCCTAGCAATGACCGGCCCGGCTACCAAGTACCCCATGGCCCAGGGGGCACGTCACTAGCACCTATATTGACACTTTAACCCCTTTACCCCCGAGGGTGGTTTGTGCGTTAATGACCAGGCCAATTTTTACAATTCTGACCACTGTCACTTTATGAGGTAATTATTCGGGAACGCTTCAACGGATCCCCCTGATTCTGAGACTGTTTTTTCGTGACATATTGTACTTCATGATTGTGGTAACATTTCTTCGATATCACTTGCGGTTATTTGTGAAAAAAACGGAAATTTGGCGAAAATTTTGCAATTTTCAAAATTTTAATTTTTATGCCCTTAAATCAGAGAGATACTGTATGTCACACAAAGTAGTTAATAAATAACATTTCCCACATGATTACTTTACATCAGCACAATTTTGGAACCAACATTTTTTTTTGTTAGGGAGCTATAAGGGTTAAAAGTTGACCAGCGATTTCTCATTTTTCCAACAAAATTTACAAAACCATTTTTTTAGGGACCACATCACATTTGAAGTCACTTTGAGAGGTCTGTATGACAGAAAATACCCAAAAGTGACACCATTCTAAAAACTGCACCTCTAAAGGTGCTCAAAACCACATTCAAGAACTTTATTAAACCTTCAGGTGCTTCACAGGAATTTTTGGAATGTGGAAGAAATCACATTCATCATCATCGATCGCTCCAATCCGAGCAGGCTGGGGCTTCTATTACATCACAGGGGGTCATGCGGAGATGACAGGCCTGTTACCGCGCGGTCCCGCTGTGATCGGTGCGATCGATTAGATCGGCGATCGCACTGATCCTAGCAGTTTGGGGAGAGGGCTGGGGTTACTAGGCAACAGCCTAGGATCGGTGCTCTTAGGAGCACCGATCCTAGGCTGCACATCACTGTTTCCGGCAATCTGATTGCCGGAAGCAGTGAGAAATGCTGTGATTGGCTGTTCAGAATTGAACAGCCAATCACAGCGATCGTGGGTGTGAAGGGGCGGTGACACCCCCTGAGATGCCGGCGCCATCTACCCTAAGGTAAGATGGCACCGGAATTTTAATGCTATCACCGCGACTTCGGTCGCGGTGCCGCATTAAAGATATGGCGTATTAATACGTATCTGGTCCATAAGGCTCAGGGCACACATACGTATTAATACACCCTATGTCGTAAAGGGGTTAAAGTTGTATTCCTATCTTGTCCATTTCTGGCAAATACGCAGGACATAATTTTTTATAAGTGATTTTATTGCAAAAAAGTACTAAAATATAAATGAACTATACATGTTTTGTCTCACTGTGTCCATAAGAACCCAAAATACAAAATAAATAGGTTGTTTATTCTGTACAATGAGAACATGAAAAAACAAATCCAGAATTGCTGTTTTTTTGTTACCTTCTCTCACATAAAAGTGGAATAAAAATGCGATCAAAAAGGCACCTGTGACGATGAAGCATAAATTCTTAATTATGCCAGACATACTTTCTGATGGCAAGAGAAGCATACCTTTATTTTTATGTTGACTCTTTAATCTGTGCTCTTCTTTAGTTGATTAACACAGACTATTATTTGTATAACCCTGAGTGTTATATGTTCTTTGATTCTGAAACAATGATATGTATTTACAAGTGCCTCTGTGATACAAACTATGTAAATAGATTAGCTAGAACAAGGAATGTTTTCTAGATATGTTAAATACCATTGTAAGGTGTTTGCCAGTCAATCTTGGGGGATGAGCTGTGGATACTCAAGCCTTGTGAAATAATATCATCCCTAATTCTTAACCTGTGGATGTGTATTTAAGAAGCGACATGTGTTTCTGAGACAGAATAAGACTTGGGACAGAGAATCAAAGAACATCAGAAAGACCTTAGAAGGAAAATGAGAGACATCATTCAGGAAAGCAGATGGATTACGTGGCATCCAAAGAGACACAGATTTGTATTCTACATGATTCTAGTCTAAAGATATGGCCCTGACTGGAAAGATTTAGATCTCCTCAATTAACCATCAGAGAGACCATGGATACTTTTAGGGAGACAAGGAGAGGACGAAGAAGTCACCTGGCGCCATGGATAAGTTGTTTTGGGGTTGCTAGGAGGGGCTCTCCGGTTGCTTAGAACCCATGGAGACATTGGGATTTGCCAGGAGGGACGCACTGGTCATCTGACCCCATGGAAACTCTCGGATAGGCCAGGTTGGGACCCTCGGGTCTCCTGACCTTGTACCTCGATGGACTGCTAGCTTCCTAAGCTTGCCGCTACCTTCTCTCTGTGAGGGCCCACCAGAAGCGGGGGGCCACTGGTTGAGGTAGTCGGCCCTGGAAGTCTCCAAAGTTACAGCTGTTCTATCCCAGGTGGGCGGAGAAGGAAGGGTTAGACTGTGTAATGTTGCACCATCTTGGGCATTTGCTGGGACTGTTCTTTGTGTTTATTGTCCGCTTTGTGGTTCAATAAAATATTGCTACGCTGTTTTACCCTCACCCTGCGTTGTCTGAGTAGCGTTACCCCCACGGAAGACCATGGGTCCTCACAGCACCTATACTCCAAAATAACAACAATAATAAAAAATACAACTCGTCCCGCAAAAAAATAGGTTCAACTTCTCATACAAATTTGTTAACAGAAAAAATAAGTTATGGCTCTCCATATATGGCAATGTAAAATTGTTTTGTTTTTGAAAATGTATTATTTTCATGCAGACATCATAAAACATAAGTAAATGGTGATTTTATGTTAATTGTACTGACCCACAGAATAAAGTTAATATGTAATTTATATGAAATGGTCAATGCTGTAAAAAATAAACCTTAAGTGGGGAAAAATGTATATTTTCACCATTTGACATGTGCTGCGTATTTATCTCTTGAACTTACTTTTAAGTTAAAAAAAAAAGATCACCGCATCCCTTGATAAATGTCGTGAGGGATAGAGGCATATTGTGAAAAAGCACAAACATTATTAAAAATACATAAGATTAAGAAATCATTAAAATCATTAAAAATAAAAATACATAAGATTAAAAACCTGATGATAAATGAATCTATGCAGTAAAAAAAGGGTGAGACAGATAGAGTCCCTGTATGCGTAAAGCTGGGTATAAATAGAGATACAAATAGGATTAAATCATTACAAGAATAAACGATCTGTGTATAAATGTGTTTAAAAAATACTCGTTCTGTTAAATGTCTGGTTGACAACACAAAGAAAATAATGGGACCTATAGTGTCAAGTCATAATTATCAATGGCAGGCTGAGACTGAGGGCTCGTCCACACGACCGCTTAACATGGCCGAGTGCTGTCCGATGTTTTATCAGATGGCACTGTCCCACAGTATAACATTGGTCAGAGTGCTAACTAGTGTTTTTTTTCTCATGCCGATTTTGCATACAAGTCTATGGACTTGTATGACATCAGTGTGAAACATTGAACTGCACTCGGATGTCATCTGAGTGCAGTCCAATTACCACGGACTCAGACAAGGGAGAAGATGGAGAAATTATGTACTTTGTCTACTCTGCACCTGTGATACAAATCTCGCATGAGACAGAATCGGATCGCACTAAGTTGACACTCAGGTCAATCTCTGACAGAGTTTGATCCAAGTGACATCTGGTTTTATGATTTTTTAAATCTAATATATTTTTAACGAAGTTTGCAATTTTTACATTATACTCATATCTCTTGGCCACTTTTGAAAACCATTCCAGCAAGATTGGCGCTCCTATCTTTCTGCGTCCAAAAAGTGGTATATGACCACATATAAGATGTTGCCGTTCTTGGGAGAAATTGCATAATAAAATACAGTGTATTTCATTAATTTTCCTCTTGTAAAAATGAACAGTTTTGATCTAAATCTGCATAATTTAACTCTCACCTTCTTCATCATCAAGGATACCTCACGAGGTGAGATTTTGCATGATGCTCCAGATCAATGTCGATTGACAGTCATTTTCTATTTCTTCCATTTTCTTTACTCATTGCACCAACAATTGTCTCCTTCTCACCCAGCGTCTTACTTATGGTTTTGTAGCCCATTCCAGCTTCGTGCAGGTCTATGATCTTGTCCCTGACATCATTAGAAAGCTCTTTGGTCTTGCCCATGTTGTAGAGGTTAGAGTCTGACTGATTAATGGAGTCTGTGGACAGGAGTCTTTTCTACAGGTGACTATGTAAGACAGCTGTCTTTAATGCAGGTAACCAGTTGATTAGGAGCATCTAACTGGTCTGTAGGAGCCAGAACTCATAATGGTTTGTAGGGGATTAAATACTTATTTCTCACAGCAAAATGCAAATAAATTATGCAAATAAATTTATCTAATTTATACAATGGGATTTTTTCTTGATTTTTTTTGGATATTCTCTCAATGTTAAAATTAACCTACCCTTAAAATTATAGACTGTTCATGTCTTTGTCAGTGGACAAACTTACAAAAACAGCAAGGGATGGAATAATTCTTTCCTTCACTGTATTTAGATTTCCCTGCTCTGATATATTTCTTGTTCTCATTTTGTTTGATTTTTCAATTTAAAAGCATAAAACAGAAGAGCAGCGTATTCTTACCACAGGAGCAGCTATGTTATGAAGGGGTTGTCTCATCATAAATGGGTACAATTTTAAAGCACTTGAAAAAAGCAAAAGCAATTTTGCAATTTGCTTGTTACTAAAAATCCTCTCCAAGAATGGAGTCATTTTTAAGTATTATTGCTTACAGCTGAGGAGTAACTAATCTACTAGGCAAGGAGCAATTCTGAAGCTCGCTGGATTGCTGGATCAGGACAGGTTCAGGACCACCCAGCTCCTCCAATGCTGTAAGACAAGGATGACTTTGCTTGCAGAAACGAAGAGCACACAGTCCGACAACAACGCCACAACCTCCGCACAAAAGGAAGCTGGGCAGCAGGGAAACGGTGAGCTCCTGAGGTGAAGAAAACCTTTAAGGCCAGTGCACAAGAGCCAAGGAGGCCATATGGAGGGTCTGGGTATAAGCTTCATGCGTTTTGTCTACACCGTGAGCTGGCTCTTTGCTGGAAGGATTTTCCTAGATTCCAGTAGTGGTAACAAGTCCACCAGTAATTCACAAATAGTGGTATACCGTACTGCTTCCCATCATCACTAGAAGAGCACATCATTAGAGAAAAAAACGCATGACTCACTTTTCTAGTTAACTGACAGCTGCAGCCAATCACTAGCTGCACTGGTTCTCTGACTTTGTAAAAAAGTAGGCATCACTTCAGGAGTCGTCACCGATCTCCGAAGTGGACTGCGCTTGATGTGCGAGGGCAGTGTAGGGAGCGTATGCCACCATTTTTTATTTTAAGCACATTCGTGCCTTATATTTTTATTACTGTAACAGCAACCTATTTAATATCAATTTAATTGAACCTGTGTTATGTAAAAATGAAGAGTTGTTCTATAACACTCCTAATATTTTCCTTTTGTATATATTTAGCCTACAGAAACAATGTGTCACATTTTAGACAGAGGTTAGTACCCAGCTTTTCCAGTCTGCATAATGCCAGATCTGCCCAGGTAGTCATTTATAAGTCATTAACTCTTCTTTTATAATAGTGTGACTAGTCTGGTTGCTATTGGTGACTAAGCCCCGCCCCTTCCGAGACTTTCACGTTCAGCAGTGATGGAACACTCACATACATCTGCTGACATCACAGTGAGTGTGACATCACCGGCACAGTGACATCACATTCCACAAAGTTCCATAAACAACTGACTGCAGCCATTGAGCTTTAGTTGTAGTTGGCTTTGACTACAATATACGTGTGGATTGCATTTAGTAATTTTACATATGTTTTTTGGATAATTTCCCTGTTGTTGCCTGATGCAACATGGACTTTACAGGGAAAAGAAAGAGAAAAAGGAAAGAAACACCAGATGGAGAAGACACTGGAAATAACCAGGAACCTCCACCAAAGATAAGGAAGATGGACTCCAAGAAATCTGGGCAGGATGGTCAAATATTACCTGACAATGAGGGAACCCAGAATATTTCCTTCCTAGACACTGTACGAAACAGATGTGACAAGTTTGTGGGATACATCACAAATCAAGCTGATACCAATCTACAAAAGCTGAGAACAAGAGAGAGGAAAAGAGAGACTGTGGGTCCAACCAGGATCATTAACACGAGAGGTAATGAAAGTGCAGCAGAAGAGAAGAGAACTGGGAGAAAAAGGAAACATCATGAAGATCCAGCCACCAGTCAAGATGACATCTCAGGTGAATTTAGTGGCCCCAGTAGCAAAAAAATAAAGACCACTGTCCCTCTCACCAGGGATAAGTTTATCTGCCATGGCATACTTGGAGAAGGGAGTTATGGGAAGGTTGTACTGGCCACGGATAAGATACGGAAACAAAGTGTGGCCCTTAAAATCATAAAGAAGGAAAGCCTAATCTCCTTCCCTGAATGCCTTGTTGAACACCATGTCCTGAAGCTTAGCCACAACAGCAGATTCTTAACTCATTGCCATGCTGCGTTTCATACTGAAAACCATGCCTATTTTGTCACCGAGCTGGCCAGTGGAGGGGATCTGCATGACTATATATATAGTACCATTCCCCTGAAGGAACCTGTAACCTTTATAGCAGCAGAAATCGTCTGTGGCCTACAATTCCTGCACAGCAATGACATCATTCACCGGGACTTAAAACCGGATAACATCCTGCTGACTGGTGACGGCCACATAAAGATTACTGATTTTGGACTATCTCTTTATGAGTTTGATAAGAGATTTAATGCCAGAGATTTCAGTGGAACACCTGGGTATGGCGCCCCAGAAATGATCATGGGAGACGCTTATGATGAAGGTGTAGATTGGTTCGCCTTTGGAGTCATATTGTACAACATGATTTTCCAAGACTCACCATTTCCAGGAGACACCACTGAAGAGATTGAGAGAAATGTCATCTACTCTGAACCATCATATGAAAACCTCACTGACCACGATGCTGTGGACATTATGTCCAAACTACTCTGCAAAGACCATTATGTCCGGCTAGGGGTTAATGGAAAAATCAGAAAACACCCCTTATTTTCAAATCTAAACTGGAAAGACATAGAAACAGGGAAAGCGCCATCTCCAGTTATTATAAGAAGGAACATGAATGTCAGCATGAGACAGCAGATCCCAGCACCGCGCAGTGAAGACCTGAACGAGACAATTCCGGCTGAAGAACAGAGGATTTTTACGAGTTTCCCATTTGTGGCTCCAGAATGGAGCACAACTTACCACTAAGTGGAGAAACGGCATAATACCATCTAATCCTCCTGTATCTTGACTTAAGACTATCTACTTTGGGGTGTGTGGCACCTCATCCCGTATCCCGCATATTCTTAATATGTAACAATAAATTTTGCTTGTTTTTCATCCTTTGGTTCTTTGGAGCATTTTCTATTTTTTTCCTGTGTATATACAGTGTATATATGTACAGGTCATGTGTATATATAAAAGTCATGTATATATGTGTATATATAATGTGTAGGTCACGTGTATGTATAATGTGTATGTGTATATTGTGACAAAAAAAAATCAGATTAAGAAACAATTCTATTTTTTTAACCCCATAGTGACCACCAATACGTCTTTTTACGGACCTGCGATATAAGAGATTAGCATTCCCCGACAGGTGACAATCCTGCAGCTATCAGCTGTACACTATAGCTAACAACTTGCTGCATCAGCCACGATCAGGGTCGGCACTGATTATGGCCATTTAACCCCTTAAATGCTGCTGCCAATAGTGACTACGGCATCTAGATGGTTAACAGAGTGTGGGGGCTCCCTCTTTAACTACATTGGCACCCTGAGATCTTGATCGTGCTGTCCTGATGTTCGCCATGGCAGTCGAATAACGGCCTTAGAGCCTGCCGCGTATAGTGGCCTGTTCAGAAGTTATTAAAATGAAGGTGGTGAAAATAAACTTTTTCAATTCCTGTTATGCCACTTTGCATTAATTCCTGAAAAGCACCTGAAGGGTTAATGAACCACCTGAAAGCAATTCAATTTTTAATACGGGGATGCGGTTTTTAAAATGGTATCACTTTTGGGGGGATTTCCAATATATAGGACCCTCAAAGTAATTTCAAAACTGAACAGGTCCCTATAAAAATAAGTTTTGTAAATTTCCTTGAAAATATGAAAAATTACTGCTCCATTTTTAACCCCTTTAAAGCCCAAGACGTACTGATACACATCTGTGCCCTGGGCTTTAAGAGCCTGAGCCATATTAGTACGTCATCGCGATCGCGCGTGCACACAGGCTGTGCGGGCGCGATCGCCACCGGGCGTCAGCTGATTGTCACAGCTGACACCTGGTACTATGTGCAGGGAGCGGTCCCGCACCACTCCCGGCACATTAACCCCCGCAATGCTGCAATCAAAGTCGATCTCAGCATTGCGGTGGCTAAGAGGAGGTGATCGGTATACTCACCTCCTCTTCCAGCCTCCAGTGCTGTCTGACGTGGCTTCCAGGATGTTGCCATGACGACCCGATGTCGTCATGACAACATCCGGGTCACCAGACAGCAGGAAGAGGTTTTTGGACATGCGCAGTGCATCTCCAAACTAACTTCTCCCTGTCCAGCGCTGACAGCCTGCATGGCACAGGGATGGTACTCCTTTCCTGTGCCATGCAGGCGATCAGAGAAAAAAAAGTGAAAGTCCCATAGTGGGACAAAGTAAAAAAGTATAAAAACTCTGAGAAAGTGAAAAAGAAATTAAAAAAAATTGTAAGAATATAAAAAAAAAAAAATAATAATCCACTAAAAATAAAAATATAATGTACCCATCAATAAATATTATTATGAAAAAAAAGCAAAAAAACAATAAAAGTACACATATTTGGTATCACCGCGTCCGTAACGACCTGACCTATAAAACTTTTCCACTAGTTAATCCCTTCAGTGAACACGGTAAAAAAATAAAATAAAAAACAACGCAAAAAACAATGCTTTATCATCATACCGCCAAACAAAAAATGGAATAACATGCGATCAAAAAGACGAATATAAATAAAAATGGTACCGCTGAAAACGTCATCTCGTCTCGCAAAAAACAAGCCATCACATGACTCTGTAGGCCAAAATATGGCAATGCAAAAACTAGATTTTACAAAATATGTGTCTTTTAGTGTGTGACAGCTGTCAATCATAAAAACCCGATATGATTCTGGTATCACTGTAATCGCACTGACCCGAAGAATAAAGTAATCTCATCACTTATACCGCACGAGGAACGGCGTAAAAAATAAACGCTAGGGCTGGGGTTGGGGTTGTGCAAATGTTAGGGTTGGGGTTGTTTTTTTTTTTCAAAAGTTCAAAAGAAAAAAAAAAAAAAGGATGACGAAATGGCAACTAGTGTTGAACGCAAGTGCTCGCTACTTGAGTTTGCATCGGGTGCTCGGGTATGCACTGAGTATCGCGGGTGCTCCGCCCCATATTCTTCGCGGCCAAAAAATCCTCGCGGGGATTGCCTGCCATGCACGAGCGATCCCCGCATGTTTTTTTTGGGGTGTCTAATAACCGTGAAACATGCAGGCGGGGACTCGAGCATTTCACTTGCGCACCCGTGATACATGGTGCATACCTGAGTACCCGATGCAAACTCAAGTAGCGAGCACTTGCGCTCAAGAGTAATGACAACTTATTCAATATTATGACCTAATGTTATCAAATTCTGTGTCGTACCTCTGGGTTGAAAATGTTCACTATACCCCTTAATAAAATCCTTGAGGGGTATAGTTTCCAAAATGGGGTCACTTGTGGGGGAGCTCCACTGTTTAGGCACATCAGGGGCTCTCCTAACGCGACATGGTGTCCGCTAACAAATTGAATGGAAAATCGTCTCAAATTGTTAGCGGACACCATGTTGCGTTTGGAGAGCCCCTGTGTGCCTAAACATTTGAGCTCCCCCACAAGTGACCCCATTTTGGAAACTAGACTACCCAAGGCACCTATCAAGATGCATACTGAGCACTTGGAACCCCTAGGTGCTTCACAAATTGATTCGTAAAAATGAAAAAGTGTTTTTTTTCCACTTTTTCATTCTTACGAATCAATTTGTGAAACACCTGGGGGTTCCAAGTGCTCATTATGCATCTAGATAGGTGCCTTGGGTGGTCTAGTTTCCAAAATGGGGTCACTTGTGGGAGAGCTCAAATGTTTAGGCACACAGGGGCTCTCCAAACGCGACATGGTGTCCGCTAACAAATTAGAACCATGTCGCGTTTGGAGAGCCCCTGTGTGCCTAAACATTGGAGCTCCCCCACAAGTGACCCCATTTTGGAAACTAGACCCCCCAAGGCACCTATCTAGATGCATATGTCACGAAAAAATATTCTCAGAATCAGGGGGATCCGTTGAAGAGTTCCAGAGTAATTACCTCATAAAGTGACAGTGGTCAGAATTGTAAAAATTGGCCTGGTCATTAACGTGCAAACCACCCTCGGGGGTAAAGGGGTTAAACCTTCTAAAATGTTAACAAAATAAAACATTTTTACATATTACAAATGGTGCTGATGGAAAGCAGACATGATTGAAATGTAATTTATTATTGCTTTGTGTGGTATGACTATCTGGATTAAAGGGATAATCATTAAAAGTTTGAAAATTGCAATTTTTTGTAAATTTATATCAAATTTCTGATCTTTTTATAAATAAGGAATGATGCCATACGGATGGCAAAATCGATAAAAATCATCCAAATTTTTTCCACTATTTTTTTTCACACTCGTGTAGCCCCGACCTTACAGTGATACCAGATGTGTTTAGTTTTTTTATGCTTTGCTACTTTTGCACACTATGAACATTTTTTTTAGGAAATATAATTTGATTTCCTCTAAATGACACAGTCACTATTGACTCTATTACATCCAGTGGGTTGAACGGCCGAACTCCAACGATGGTCATGAGGAAACAAACAAACAATCAAACTGAGCTTTTACTCACCCGGGGTCCAGCATTGCTTTTTGCTGCTCCAGACATTTTTAATCAGCTGCATCTTCATGTCAACTGCGCTGCAGCCAATCACTGAGCTCTGTGGTACTGCCAAATTAAATGGGGCATTCTTATAATAAAGAGGCACAAAAGGGGCATTATTAGGTATGGAGGCACAGAGGCATACATCCCAACTTTGAAAGTTAGGAAAGAGTGACACAAACTATGTAGCAATCCACAGTTTTATTTTACACTAAGCCACTTCCCTAACCTTGGTCAGTCGTTTATGTGTGCCTACACAGAAATATTCCTCCTAGTGAACTCATTAATTCTTAACCTGTGGATGTGTATTTAAGAAGGGACATGTGTTTCTGAGACAGAATAAGACTTGGGACAGAGAATCAAGGAACTTCAGAAAGACCCTAGAAGGAAAATCAGAGGCATCATTCAGGGAAGTAGATGGATTGCATGGCATCCAAAGAGACACAGATTTGTATTCTACATGATTCTAGTCTAAAGATATGGCCCTGACTGGAAAGATTTGGATCTCCTCCATTAACCATCAGAGAGACCATGGATTCTTTTAGGGAGACCAGGAGAGGACGAAGAAGTCACCTGGCGCCATGGATATGTTGTTTTGGGGTTGCTAGGAGGGGCTCACCGGTTGCTTAGAACCCATGGAGATATTGGGAGTTGCCAGGAGGGACCCACTGGTCATCTGGCCCCATGAAAACTCTCGGATAGGCCAGGTTGGGACCCTCGGGTCTCCTGACCTTGTACCTCGATGGACTGCTAGCTTCCTAAGCTTGCCGCTACCTTCTCTCTGTGGGGGCCCACCAGAAGAGGGGGGCCACTGGTTGAGGTAGTCGGCCCTGGAAGTCTCCAAAGTTGCAGCTGTTCTATCCCAGGCGGGCGGAGAAGGAAGGGTGAGACTGTGTAATGTTGCACCATCTTGGGCATTCGCTGGGACTGTTCTATGTGTTTATTGTCCGCTTTGTGGTTCAATAAAATATTGTCACGCTGTTTTACCCTAACCCTGCGTTGTCTGAGTAGCGTTAACCCCACAGAAGACCACGGGTCCTCACAGCACCTATACTCCAAAATAACAACAATAATAAAAAATACAACTCGTCCCGCAAAAAAATAGGTTCTCATACAAATCTGTTAACAGTTATGGCTCTCCATATATGGCAATGTAAAATTGTTTTGTTTTTGAAAATGTGTTATTTTCATGCAGACATCATAAAACATAAGTAAATGGTGATTTTATGTTAATTGTACTGACCCAAAGAATAAAGTTAATATGTAATTTATATGAAATGGTCAATGCTGTAAAAAATAAACCTTAAGTGGGGAAAAATGTATATTTTCACCATTTGCCATGTGCCGCGTATTTATCTCTGGAACTTACTTTTAAGTTAAATAAATAGATCACCGCATCCCTTGATAAATGTCGTTAGGGGTAGAGGGATATTGTGAAAAAGCACAAACATTATTAAAAATACATAAGATTAATAGATCATTAAAATCATTAAAAATAAAAATACATAAGATTAAAAACCTGATGATGAATGAAACTATGCAGTAAAAAAAGGGTGGGACAGATAGAGTCCTTGTATGCGTAAAGCTGGGTATAAATAGAGATACAAATAGGATTAAATCATTACAAGAATAAATGATCTGTGTATAAATGTGTTTAAAAAATACTCGTTCTGCTAAATGTCTGTTTGACAGCACAAAGAAAATAATGGGGCCTATAGTGTCAAGTCATAATTATCAACGGCGGGCTCAGACTGAGGGCTCGTCCACACGACCGCTTAACATGGCCGAGTGCTGTCCGATGTTTTATCAGATGGCACTGCCCCACAATATACCATTGGTCAGAGTGCTAACTAGTGTTTTTTTTCTCATGCTGATTTTGCATACAAGTCTATGGACTTGTATGACATCAGTGTGAAACATTGAACTGCACTCGGATGTCATCAGACAAGGGAGAAGATGGAGAAATTATGTACTCTGTCTACTCTGCACCTGTGATACAAATCTCGCATGAGAGAGAATCGGATCGCACTAAGTTGACACTCAGGTCAATCTGACAGAGTTTGATCCAAGTGACATTAGCATAATCGTCCAGATTCTCTTGCATGAGAGAATCGATGGTCATGTGAGTGAGCCCTGACCCACAGGGGAACATGTAAATCCCCCGGGGGTCCCGTATACAGGACTAAGTAATGTACCCCCTAACATGAGCAGTAGTTGGCCCAATACATTTGATTCACTATGTCCAGACAAAATGTAGCTGAAAAATGAGCTCCCATAGTCAATATTACTGGTGGGCTCTTGCCACTTAAGTCCAACACTAACAGGTAGTAGCTTAAAGTAAAAATAGTGATAGCCTGGAAAATTATTTAATAATTAACATAAAACCACCAACAACATGGACACAGGATGCCCAACTCACTTATTGTGTTTCGCACAAGAAGCTACATCAGGATCTAAGTTTATGGATTCATTCTAAATCTGGTTTTATGATTTTTTAAATCTAATATATTTTTAACGAAGTTTGCAATTTTTACATTATACTCATATCTCTTGGCCACTTTTGAAAACCATTCCAGCAAGATTGGCGCTCCTATCTTTCTGCGTCCAAAAAGTGGTATATGACCACATATAAGTGTGGCACCCCAGGTCTGGTCGCCACAGTGGCAGCAATGTCATGTCTGAGAGCAGGTGGGAGGTTCCCTGGTTGGGGACAATTAGCATGCAGCACCTCCTGCCTCAGTCCAGGGAGGGGAGAAATCTGCCCTTTATAAACTGGATCTTGGGCGGGGTTAGAGAAACAAGTGAGAGACAAGCCAGACTCTAGTTCCAGACAAGTTGAAGATAGGGACAGGTCAGCAGCAGGCTGAGGAGTCCCTGTAGGCAGAGGAGAAACACAAGGCCAGGAGGGGAGCCAGCAGAGCTCGTCCTGGCTAGAGACTACAAGGCCGGACACTGCAGTCCGAGGCTGTGAGGGTTATAAGCCCAGCAGCAGAAAACCATCACGCAGGGGACTTCAAGTCCTCTGGCCCAAGGAAGCCCGGAGGCTCAGCCACACGAGAGGGACCACTACTGCCCCGGAGGGGTGAGAAGCACGGAAGGCCCGAGTCGCCAGTCATACGGGTGAGAACAACACGGTACACTCAGAGACGTGGGCTACCACCACACTACAGCGGGATAGCCAAGAAAGAGTGAAGTCAGCACGGTAGGCCTACAAACTCCCCCTGACCAGTGGGATTTCCCAGTTGCTCTCTGACTGACCAGGCCTCCATTGTTAACCTGTATTCCGGACGGGTCTCTTAATACCACCAACAGTAAAGACCCTGACTTGCATGACAGACTCCGTGTGGTTACTGCTGCTCCCGCGCACCATCACCACCAACATCCCTATTTACTGCCCTGAGGCTATACTCTTCCCGTGGGGAGTTATACTATCCTCTGCTGCACCCACAACATCGGCCTCAGCGGTCTGCCCTGCAGCAGCGGTTCACTCTGACCGCAATCCACGGGTGGCATAGACGGACATTTAACCACAAAACCCTATAAATAGACCGCCATTTGGGTTGACACCCTGAGCCACGGGACCGGGTCCCCGCCACGCAAGGACTATGACCCCCAGCATCCACAACGGGTCCGGTTACGGGTATCCCCACACACACACGGCCCAGGGGGCGTATCAACTTTTTTGCGTAGTCGGCAGGATTTCGTGCCCGCCACCAACGGGTACTGCGTGCCTGAAGAAAGACTGTAATACTTACCTTGGTGGAGTTTCCCGCCATCCGCAGCCGTTTCCCGCCATCCGCAGCCATTTTCCCGCCATCGGGTGCCATCTTTGGGACGCCGCGCGGGAAGAAGAGGGGCGTGGATGACGAAAGCGCGCGAGAACTGGAGCTCCGCCTTACGCACGGACGCTGCGCAAGGTCCTGAAGGGACGCGACGCAAGGTCCTCAACCCCGATGGTCACCTGCGGAGCCGCGGCCTACAGAAGAAAAGCAACGGAAGGTAGGCCACGGTTGACTAGGGGGGAGGAAGATGTCAGAAGCGGAGGGAACCAGCGTGGCCACTGCCGCAGTAATGCCGTTCACGATGCCTTACATCCCCGGAGCGGCCTGGTTGCCCCAGTACTCAGGGGAGTCGCATTCCCTGAGCGACTTTAAAAAGAGACTCTATAGCCTATTCAAAGTATACCCCCTGATGGAGGAACAAAAAGTGAGCATACTGATAGGAAGTGAAGGAGATTTTAGCCCGTCTAAAGGACACTTTTGATACCCGCACCTCAGCAGAGATCAAAATGAGATTTTATGGGTGCAAGCAGCGGGCCCAAGACAGTATAAGAGACTATGCTTTGAATTTGCAAGAGGCCCTGAGAGCCATTAAGCAGGCAGACCCTGACAGTGTGAGGAATGCAGATAAACTGCTGACTGAACAATTCATTGAGGGTCTGCTGTCCAGCGCCCACCGAACCCAGTTACGCCTGATGGCCCTGCAGAGCCCTGAGTTAGACTTTGCACAGTTTAAGGACAGAGCCATCCGGGTACTCCGAGAACCCGCACCCGGTGGCGTTGCGGCCTCCAGGCGCCCTGCTATCACTTATTACCAGGAGGCAGCGCCCCAGTCTACAGAACCTGCAGGAGCTAATGCACAGACTATGAATAGTACCCCGTCTACAGACCTGCACCATCAGGTCCAAGAACTGACCAAAAGCGTTGCCGCACTAACCAGGACTGTGCAGTCGTTACAGGTATCCTCTCCAGGAAAGATCCAGCTGGCTACCAGTCCGGAGGACGTCCCGTGGCGCCAACAGATGAGGATCCCACCGTCCAGAGATAAGCCAATGGACCACTACGACCAGGATGGACAACCCATCTGCTGCCGCTGCAGCCAGCCAGGACATATTGCGAGGTACTGTAATTTAAACGAGCCCAACCTGGGGCAGAGGGGCAACCCCCAGGCGTAAGATCATCAGGCCCGTCAAACTGGCGTGACAAATTTGTGGGGGGACGACCAGTCTTGCCTGTGGTACTGGATGGCATTCCCATGAGTGCACTGTTGGACACCGGGTCACAGGTAACCACCATCCCCTATGTTCTTTTCAAGTGGTACTGGAATGACACGGATATTACCCACTACCCAGATAATGACTTGAGCATCATCGCCAGCAATGGTCAGCCCGTGCCGCAGGTGGGGTTCAAGGAGGTGACCATCAAAATTGGTAAAGTTGAACTGCCGGCGCAAGGACTGATTATTGTGGACATTGACTGTCGTGAAAGTCACCCTAAAATAACCTTGGGTACTAACGTTATTGAAAATTGTCTTTCAGAGATAATTGTTATATTACAGCAGGTTGCAATGAATGCCAGCTCCAGCCAGCGGCGTGTCTTACAGAAAGAGATCAGAGCCTTGATGAAGCGGCAACAGTTGGAACTGTCTGGTGGTGAGATTGGTAGCGTTAGGATGAGCGACCCGTTCCCTATCGCCATGCCCCCAAAAAGTGAAATGATGATCTGGTGCCGGACTGCAATCGGGTTAAGAGGTAGAGACTACCAAGCTATGGTAGAACCCGTTTACTCGAACAGTAGGCCTACCATTTTGACAGCACGGGGGGTGGTCGATGTACGCCATGGGAGGGTACCAGTCCGCATCCTAAACATTGGGGAAAGAGAAGTATACTTGCCCCAGTATGCCACTCTAGCCAAATTGTTCACCGTTAACCAGAACTCTGTAAAGGTCGTGGAACCCTTGCCTCCATCTCAACCAGAGGAGGGTAACGGCTCCAAGAAACAAATGGAGGACTGGTGTCAGAAACTGCATGTGGGCACTGACTCCACTCCCTCACACCAAAAACAGGGAGTCTACCGAGTGGTTCAGGAGTATGAAAGAGTTTTTAGCAAACACCCGCTAGACTTTGGGCAAGTAAAGGGGGTAGAACACCAAATCCCCACAGGAAACCATCCACCCATGAAGGAGAGATACCGGCTTGTACCCCCTGCACACTATCAGAATGCCAAGGGTATGCTACGAGAAATGAAGGAGGCTGGGGTGATCATGGATAGCTGTAACCCCTGGGCAGCTCCTCTAGTCCTTGTAAAAAAGAAAGATGGCACGATGAGGATGTGTGGAGATTATAGAAAGGTCAACAGAATAACACACAAAGATGCGTACCCGTTACCTAGGATAGAGGAGTCTTTGGCTGCATTAAAATCTGCTAACTTCTTCTCTACTTTGGATCTCACTAGCGGGTACTGGCAGGTTCCTGTAGCAGAGTCGGACAAGGAGAAGACTGCCTTCACCACCCCGAAGGGTCTCAGTGAATTCAACTGTATGCCGTTCGGACTCTGCAACGCACCAGGGACCTTCCAGAGGCTGATGGAGTGCAGCCTGGGGCACAGGAATTTCGAGACGGTCCTACTCTACCTGGACGATGTCATCGTGTATTCCAAGACCTATGAAGACCATCTAAAGCACTAGGCAGAGGTGTTCGATGCCCTGGCAGGCTTCGGCCTAAGGTAAAACCCTCCAAGTGTCATCTACTGAAGCCAAAAGTACAGTACCTGGGACACGTGGTGAGTGCTGACGGAGTAGCCCCAGACCCCGACAAGATCACGGTGATTAAGGACTGGCCAAGACCCTCCAGCATAAAGGAAGTGTGACAGTTCCTCGGGTTGGTAGGCTACTACCGAAGATTCATCTCCGGGTTCACCAAAATGGCAGCCCCTATGCAGGACCTCCTGTTAGGTCAGTCAAAGACTAAAAGTCAGAAGCCGCCTTTTAAGTGGGACAAGCTGGAGGAGGAGTCTTTCCGCCAGCTGAAGATGGCCCTCACGGGGGATGAGATCCTGGCCTACCCTGATTACGGCCAGCCTTTTATCCTCCACACCGACGCCAGTAACGTGGGGCTAGGAGCCATACTGTCCCAGATCCAGCAGGGCAGAGAACGGGTAATTGCTTATGCTAGCAGAAAGCTGAGACCCACAGAGAGAAACCCTGAGAATTATAGCTCTTTCAAGCTAGAGTTCCTGGCAGTGGTGTGGGCGGTCACCGAACGCTTCAAGCATTACCTGACTTCTTCTAAGTTCACTGTGTACACGGACAACAACCCGTTGACACACCTGGACACTGCAAGATTTGGTGCCCTAGAGCAGAGATGGATGGCCCGGCTGTCCAATTATGAATTTACCATCAAATACCGGACAGGGCGCGCAAATGCCAACGCAGATGCATTGTCCAGAATGCCTCACTTGCAGGACGGGGGAGCGGATCCAGAAGAACTGGAAGAAATTGAACTCCCTGCATTCCACCATCATGGGGTCACCCAGTGTTCCCACTGCGTAAAGGAGAGGTGCTCTGCCACCGCTACGTTCAATCCTTTACCCCACCACGGCTGGCCAGAGACACAAGATAGTGACCCCGCAGTCCATCTGGTGAAAGAAATGCTGACCCAGGCTGATGCCCGCCTTGATCCAGATGCTCCAGAAGAGACCAAACATCTGTGGAAGGAGAGGAGAAAGCTGTTTCTCTACGAGGGGAGGCTGTGCCGCAGACCCGTCAACTCTCGAACACACGAGCTGACCTGGCAGGTAGTGGTCCCAAGGCGGGATGCGGCTATGGTCCTAGAAGCATACCATGACGGAGCAGGGCACTTTGGATGGAAGAAGCTGGAGTTCCTGTTGCGTGAGCGGTTCTTCTGGGTAGGCATGAGAGGGGCTATAGAGAGATGGTGCAGAGACTGTGGCCCGTGCAACCTAAGAAGGAAGGACCGCGCCAGCCAGAAGACTCCCCTGCAGCCCATCATCACAAAACAGCCCCTTGAGCTGGTGGCCCTGGACCACGTAAAGCTGCCTCCAAGCAGATCGGGATACGTCTACGCCCTCACAATCGTAGATCACTACTCCCGGTTCCTAGTTGTGGTCCCTGTCAAAGACCTAACAGCTCAGACGGCCGCCAGAGCCTTTCAGCAGCATTTCTGCCGCCCACACGGGTATCCAGAGCAAATGTTGACTGATCAAGGCCCAGCGTTCGAGGCCGAAGTCTTCCAGGAATTCTGCAACCTGTATGGCTGCAAGAAGATAAGGACAACGCCTTACCACCCCCAAACCAACGGGATGTGTGAGAAAATGAATCAGGTAGTAATAGACCTGCTCAAGACGTTGCCTCTGGAGGAATGCAGCCTGTGGCCTGAGAAACTGCCGGATCTGGTGGACTTGTATAATCATATCCCAGTGGGTTCTACCAACTGCACTCCAGCTTACCTAATGAGAGCAAGACCTGGTAAGCTGCCAATTGACCTGGAGATGGGAGTCCTGACACCCGAGGACACCTCAGCAGAAGCAGACTGGGATACAGAACGACAGCAGCAGTACTGGAAAGTACAGGAGAGTATGGAGCGAAGTCTGTCTCAAGCAAGGGAGAGGCAAGAGAGGAATTACAACCAGCATGCTCCTGCTGCTCCCCTGGTACCTGGAGAGCAGGTCTTGAAGAGGAAGAGACGGCTCCACAAGTTGGATGACGAGTGGGAGAAAGACCCGTACACCGTACTGCCCTCAAGCCATGAAAATCCAAAGGTATGTGTCATCAGTAAGGATGGAGGAGAGACCACAGCCACTGTCTCCAGAGACCACCTGAAGAAGTGTCCCGAGCAGCTGCAAAGTGCTGATGAAGACCAATATAGCCCTCAACCCACAGAGGAAAGGGAAGAAATGGTCAGTACAGTGCTCGGAGAATTTCCCCGGTCCTGGACACAAATCAACAATGCTATAGTGGTACCCTTCCTTACCTTTCTCCAGCCAGCCCCTCAAGGGCCTGCAGAAGAGCAAGTAGTGTTGGAAGAGCAAGTGGCCCCGGAGGCAGAAGAGTACATACCAGCAGCTCAGGAGAATCAACCCTCTGCTGGTAGTGAACCTGCCATGCCCGTGGTGAGCTAAAGAGTACGCAGAAAGCTGCCCAACCTACCCGTAACATCTGCAAACACCTCTAGTGCAGACACGAGCACACCCAGTACACAGGGTGTGGAAACAGGGGACCCGAGTAGAGTACCACCAGACAGTGGGTTACGTAGGTCCACCAGGAGCACTAAAGTTCAAATGCACGCTCGCTGGAGAATCTGAATGCAAAGTATATATCTACCTGTATATTGCAAATGTTTTATGTTTGTTGCCTGGTTACTAATTATGTTTTTCTAGTTACCCGACAGGGTTCATGGACTAACAGGTTATGGACAATGAATAACCGGAACTGTATCTTGTACATAGTTGCACCTGGGAAGGTGCCCTCTTTTGAAGACGACCACAGAACACAAAACCCGTGGAGGTGGCTGAAGACGTGGTCCAGCTCGGGATCATCAAAGCCCTGTAGCCACCCCAGGGCCTACGTGGAGGGTTTGGGACGGGTCCCTTAAAGTGCATCTTGGGTGACAAGGACACCTGGTTACGGGAGCGCCGTGATCTAAAAAGGCTAAACTTCTTGTATATATGTTACTGTATTGTTATTACCTGTTGTGTTTTTGCAAAATGTGTTTAGTCCCGGAGTACTAAATTTCACTAGGGGGGAATGTGGCACCCCAGGTCTGGTCGCCACAGTGGCAGCAATGTCATGTCTGAGAGCAGGTGGGAGGTTCCCTGGTTGGGGACAATTAGCATGCAGCACCTCCTGCCTCAGTCCAGGGAGGGGAGAAATCTGCACTTTATAAACTGGATCTGGGGCAGGGTTAGAGAGACAAGTGAGAGACAAGCCAGTCTCTAGTTCCAGACAAGTTGCAGATAGGGACAGGTCAGCAGCAGGCTGAGGAGTCCCTGTAGGCAGAGGAGGAACACGAGGCCAGGAGGGGAGCCAGTAGAGCTCGTCCGGGCTAGAGACTACAGGCCGGACACTGGAGTCCGAGGCTGTGAGGGTTATAAGCCCAGCAGCAGAAAACCATCACGCAGGGGACTTCAAGTCCTCTGGCCCAAGGAAGCCCGGAGGCTCAGCCACACGAGAGGGACCACTATTGCCCCGGAGGGGTGAGAAGCACGGAAGGCCCGAGTCGCCAGTCATACAGGTGAGAACAACTCGGTACACTCAGAGACGTGGGCTACAACCACACTACAGCGGGATAGCCAAGAAAGAGTGAAGTCAGCACGGTAGGCCTACAAACTCCCCCTGACCAGCGGGATTTCCCAGTTGCTCTCAGACTGACCAGGCCTCCATTGTTAACCTGTATTCCGGACGGGTCTCTTAATACCACCAACAGTAAAGACCCTGACTTGCATGACAGACTCCGTGTGGTTACTGTTGCTCCCGCGCACCATCACCACCAACATCCCTATTTACTGCCCTGAGGCTATACTCTTCCCGTGGGGAGTTATACTATCCTCTGCTACACCCACAACACCGGCCTCAGCGGTCTGCCCTGCAGCGGCGGTTCCCTCTGACCGCAATTCACAGGTGGGGTAGTCGGACATTTAACCTCAAAACCCTATAAATAGACCGCCATTTGGGTTGACACCCTGAGCCACGGGACTGGGTCCCCGCCACGCAAGGACTACGACCCCCAGCATCCACAACGGGTCTGGTTCCGGGTATCCCCACACACACACGGCCCAGGGGGCGCGTCATAAGATGTTGCCGTTCTTGGGAGAAATTGCATAATAAAATACAGTGTATTTCATTAATTTTCCTGTTGTAAAAATGAACAGCTTTGATCTAAATCTGCATAATTTAACTCTCACCTTCCTCATCATCAAGGATACCTCACGAGGTGAGATTTTGCATGATGCTCCAGATCAATGTCGATTGACAGTCATTTTCTATTTATTCCATTTTCTTTACTCATTGTGATGCGCCCCCTGGGCCGTGTGTGGGGGAATACCCGGAGCCGGGTGTCTGTGTAATGTCAGGGGTTGTAGTCTCCGTGGCGGCGACCCAGTTCCGTGGCTCAGGGTGGTCAAACCAGTGGCGGATCTGTTTACTTGGTTTTTAATGTTTAAATGTCCGACTACGCCACCCGTGGATTGCGGTCACTGAGAACCGCCGCTGCGCGGCAGACCGCTGAGGCTGATGTTGTGTGCGCAGCAGAGGGTAGTATAACTCCCCACGGGAGGAGTACAGCCTCAGGACAGTGAGTGCAGATGGTGAGGGTTGTGGTGCATGGGCGCAGCAGAAATGACTCAGAGTCTGTGCAGTGCAGTTCAGGGTCTTTACTGTTGGTAATGAAGAAGGCCCTGCCGGGAGTACTGGCTAACATTAGAGGCCTGGTCAGTCTGTGAGCGAACAAGAGTCCCCCTGGCCAGGTGGAGGTGTAGGCCTTCCCGTCTGACTGCACTCTCTCTGGCTACCCTGCTGTAGTCGTGTAGTAGCCCACGTCCTTGATTTTACCGTGTGGTGCTCACCCGTATGGCTGGTGACTTGGGGCCTTTGGTACCTTCCGCTCCTCGATGGCGGTGCCGCTCCCTTGCTTGTGACTGAGCCTCCGGGCTTTCTATGGCCAGAAGACCTGAAATCCCCTGCCAGGTGGCTTCTGCTGCTGGATGTGGATATCCTCACAGCCTCGGACTCCTGTGTCCGGTTCTCTGCGTCTTCGGCCAGGACGAGCTCTGCACAGCTCCAGTCCCTGGCTTTCAGCTCCTGTCTCCTACAGAGCTCCTTGCTGCTCTGTCCCTGTCTCTGGAACTACTCACTAACCCCGCCCAGATAAAGTTTATAAAGGGCAGGATCCTCCCCTTCCTGGACTGGGGCAGGAGGCATTGCATGCAATATTGCTCCTGACCAGGAAAACCCATGCTCGCTCTCAGACATGGTATTTCTACCACTGTGGCAACCAGACCCCCTGGGGTGCCACATTCCCCCCTAGTAAACTTTAGTATTCCGGGACTAAACACATTTTATGAAAACATACATAACAGGGTATAAGCAATAACATAACATATATACAAGGAGTTCAGTCTTTATAGGTCACCCAAGATGTATTTTGAGGGACCCGTCCCAAACCCTCCACGTAGGCCCTGGGGTGGCTACAGGGCATCGATGATCTGGCGTTGGACCTCGTCTTTAGCCACCTCCACGGGTTTTTGTTCTGTGGTCTGGCACAAAAGGGGCACTTAATAGGTGCAACTATTTACAAGGTACAGTTCCGGTTATTCATTGTCCATAACCTGTCAGTCCATAGAACCAGTCGGGTAACTTGAGAAACATAATTATTATTCATGTAACAAACATAAAATATTTCAACATTTGCAATATACAGGTATATATCATTTTCTTTCTATATTCTCCAGCGAGCAGGCTTCTGACCTCTAGTGCTCCTGGTGGACCTACGTAACACACTATCTGGTGGTGTTCTTTCTGGGTCCCCTGTTTCCACCCCTTGTGTAGTGGGCTCGCTAGTGTCTTCACTACAGGTGTTTGGAGATGTTACGGGTAGGCTGGGCAGCTTTCTGTGTACTCTTTGGCTTACCACGGGCACGGCAGGCTCACTACTAGCAGAGGGTTGATTCTCCTGGGCTGCTGGTATGGAATCTTCTGCCTCCAGGGCCGGTTGCTCTCCCAACTCTACTTGCTCTTCTGTAGGCCCTTGAGTGGCTGGTTGGAGAAAGGTAAGGACGGGTACCACAATAGCGTTGTTAATTTGTGTCCAGGACCGGGGAAATTCTCCGAGTACTGTACTGACCATTTCTTCCCTTTCCTCTGCGGGTTGAGGGCTATCTTGGTCTTCATCAGTGCTTTGCAGCTGCTCGGGACACTTCTTCAGGTGGTCTCTGGAGACAGTGGCTGTGGTCTCTCCTCCATCCTTACTGATAATGCATACTTTCGGATTTTCATGACTTGAGGGCAGTACTGTGTACGGGTCTTTCTCCCACTGGTCATCCAACTTATGGAGCCGCCTCTTCCTCTTCAAGACCTGCTCTCCAGGTGCCAGGGGAACAGCGGGAGCATGCTGGTTGTAAGTCCTCTCTTGCTTTTCTCTTGCTTGAGTCTTGTTTGAGACAGACTTCTCTCAACACTCTCCTGCACTTTCCGGTACTGCTGCTGCCGTTCTGTATCCCAGTCTGCTTCTGGCGAGGTGTCCTCGGGTGTCAGGACTCCCATATCCAGGTCAATAGGCAGCTTACTAGGTCTTGCTCTCATTAGGTAAGCCGGG
Source organism: Phyllobates terribilis (assembly GCF_046119375.1). Lineage (NCBI taxonomy): Eukaryota > Metazoa > Chordata > Amphibia > Anura > Dendrobatidae > Phyllobates > Phyllobates terribilis. The sequence goes on along the minus strand of NW_027362765.1, from coordinate 512,812,007 downwards.
GTGCAGTTGGTGGAATTTACTGGGATGTGGTTATACAAGTCCACCAGATCAGGCAGTTTTTCAGGCCACAGACTGCGTTCCTCCAGGGGCAACGTTTTCAGCAAGTCTATCACCACCTGGTTCATCTTCTCGCACAATCCGTTGGTTTGGGGGTGATAGGGTGTTGTCCTTATCTTCTTGCAGCCATACAGGTTGCAGAACTCCTGGAAGACCTCCGCTTCGAAGGCTGGACCTTGGTCAGTCAACACTTGCTCCGGATACCCGTGTGGACGGCAGAAGTGCTGCTGGAAGGCTCTAGCTGCCGTCTGAGCTATTAAGTCCTTGACAGGGACCACCACCAGGAACCGGGAGTAGTGGTCCACGATGGTGAGGGCGTAGACGTACCTGGACCTACTTGGAGCCAGCTTCACGTGGTCCAGGGCTACCAGTTCTAGTGGCTCCTTGGTGATGATGGGCTGCAGGGGAGTCTTCTGGCTGACACGGTCCTTTCTTCTCAGGTTGCACGGGCCGCAGTCTATGCACCATCTCTCAATGGCCCCTCTCATGCCTACCCAGAAGAACCGTTCATGCAACAGGAACTCCAACTTCTTCCATCCAAAGTGCCCTGCTCCGTCGTGGTATGCCTCCAGGACCATAGCCGCGTCTAGTCTCGGGACCACTACCTGCCAGGTCAGCTCATGTGTCCGGGAGTTGACAATCCTCCGGCACAGCTTCCCCTTGTAGAGAAACAGTTTACTCTTCTCCTGCCACACCTATTTGGTCTCTTCCGGAGCATCTGGGTCAAGGCGGGCATCAGCCTGAGTCAGCATCTCTTTTACCAGGCGGACGGCTGGGTCCCTGTCTTGCGTCTCCGCCCAGCTGTAGTGGGGTAAGGTATTGAACATGGCAGAGTGCTTGTCCCTTACATAGTGGGAACACTGGGTAATCCCATGACGGTGGAACGCAGGGAGTTTAATCTCTTCCAGTTCTTCTGGATCTTCCCCTCTGTCCGGCAAGTTCGGCATCCTGGACAGGGTGTCTGCGTTGGCATTTGTGTGTCCCGCCCGGTATTTGATGGTAAACTCATAGTTGGACAGCCGGGCCATCCATCTTTGCTCCAGGGCACCAAGTCTTGCAGTGTCAAGGTGTGTCAACGGGTTGTTGTCCGTGTACACAGTGAACTTGGCAGAGGCAAGGTAATGCTTGAAACTTTCCATCACTGCCCACACCACTAGTTTGAAGGAGCTATAATTTTCAGGGTTTCTCTCTGTAGGCCGGAGCCTCCTGCAGGCATAAGCGATTACCCATTCTCTGCCCTGTTGGATCTGGGACAGCACCGCCTCTAGCCTGATGTTGCTCGCGTCTGTGTGGAGAATAAAAGGCTGGCTGTAATCAGGGTGCGCCAGGATTTCATCTCCCGTGAGGGCCATCTTCAGCTGGCGGAAAGACTCATCCTCCAGCTTGTCCCATTTGAAGGGCGGCTGCTGGTTTTTGGCCTTCCTGGACTGGCCTATCAGGAGATCCTGCATAGGAGCTGTCATTTTGGTGAATCCAGAGATGAATCTTCGGTGGTAGCCTACCAACCCAAGGAACTGCCGCACTTCCTTTATGCTGGAGGGTGTTGGCCAGTCCTTAATCACTGTGATCTTATCAGGGTCTGGAGCTACTCCGTCAGCACTCACCACGTGTCCTAGGTACTGTACCTTTGGTTTCAGTAGATGACACTTGGAGGGTTTCACCTTTAGGCCATAGCCTGCCAGGGCGTCAAACTCTTCTGCCAGGTGTTTCAGATGGTCCTCATATGTTTTGGAATACACTATGACATCGTCCAGGTATAGCAGGACCGTCTCAAAATTCCTGTGCCCCAGGCAGCACTCCATCAACCGCTGGAAGGTTCCTGGTGCGTTGCAGAGCCCGAACGGCATACAGTTGAATTCACTGAGACCCATCGGGGTAGTGAACGCGGTCTTCTCCTTGTCTGCCTCTGCTACAGGAACCTGCCAGTACCCGCTAGTAAGATACAAAGTGGAGAAGAAGTTAGCAGACTTTAATGCAGCTAAAGATTCCCCTACCCTAGGTAACGGGTACGCATCTTTGTGTGTGATACGGTTGACCTTTCTGTAATCTACACACATTCTCATGGTGCCATCTTTCTTTTTCACAAGAACTAGTGGAGCTGCCCAGGGGCTACAGCTGTTCCTGATTACCCCAGCCTCCTTCATTTCTCGCAACATTCCCTTTGCATTCTGATAGTGTGCAGAGGGTACAGGTCGGTATCTTTCCTTTATGGGTGGATGGTTTCCTGTGGGGATGTGGTGTTCTATCCCCTTTACTTGCCCAAAGTCTAGCGGGTGTTTGCTAAAGACTCTTTCGTACTCCTGCACCACCCGGTAGACTACCTGTTTTTGGTGTGAGGGAGTGGAGTCGGTGCCCACATGCAGCTTCTGACACCAGTCCTCCATTTGTTTCTTGGAGCCGTTACCCTCCTTTGGTTGAGATGGAGGTAAGGGTTCCACGGCCTTTACAGAGTTCTGGTTAACGGTGAACAATTTGGCTAGAGTGGCATACCGGGGCAAGTATACTTCTCTTTCCCCAATCTTTAGGATGCGGACGAGTACCCTCCCATGGCGTACATCGACCACCCTCCGTGCTGTCAAAATGGTGGACCTACTGTCTGAGTAGACGGGTTCTACCATGGCTTGGCAGTCCCTTTCTCTTAACCCGATTGCAGTCCGGCACCAGATCATCATCTCACTTTTTGGGGGCATGGTGATAGGGAACGGGTCACTCATCCTAACACTACCAATCTCACCACCAGACAGTTCTACCTGTTGCCTTTTCATCAGGGCTCTGATCTCTTTTTGTAGGACACACTGCTGGCTGGAGCTGGCGCTCATCGCAACCTGCTGTAATATGACAATTATCTCTGCAAGACAATTTTCAATAACATTAGTACCCAAGGTTATCTTAGGGTGGCTTTCACGACGGTCAATGTCCACAATAATCAGTCCTTGCGCTGGCAGTTCAACTTTAACAATTTTGATGGTCACCTCCTTGAATCCCACCTGCGGTACGGGCTGACCATTGCTGGCGATGATGCTCAAATCGCTATCTGGGTAGCGGGTAATATCTGAGTCATTCCATTACCGCTTAAAAAGCACATAGGGGATGGTGGTTACCTGTGGCCCGGTGTCCAGTAGTGCACTCATAGGAAGGCCATCCAGCACCACAGGCAGGACTGGTCGTCCCCCTACGTACTTATCACGCCAACTCGATGGGCCTGATGGCCTTATGCCTGGGGGTCGGCCCTCTGCCCCAGGTTGGGCCCGTTTAAATGACAATACCTTGCCATATGTCCTGGTTGGTTGCAGCGGCGGCAGATGGGTTGTCCGTCCTGGTCGTAGCGGTCGCTGGGCCTTCCTCTGGACGATCGGATCCTCCTCTGTCGGCGCCAAGGGACGTCCTCCGGACTGGAAGCCAATTGGATCTTTCCTGGAGGGGACACCTGTAAAGACTGCACAGTTCTGGTTAGCGCGGCAACGCTTTTGGTCAGCTCTTGGACCTGATGGTGCAGGTCTGCAGCCGGGGCTTTGTCCAAAGCCTGTGCATCAGCTCCAACAGGCTCTGCAGACAAGGGCGATGCCTCCTGGTGATAGGTGATAGCAGGGCACCTGTGGGTTACAGCGCCACCTGGTGCCGGTTCTCGGAGCACCCGGATGGCCCTGTCTTTAAACTGCGCAAAGTCCAAATCAGGGTTCTGCAAGGCCATTACTTGCAACTGGGTTCGGTGGGCGCTGGACTGTAGACCCTCAATGAACTGTTCAGTCAACAGCCTATCCTCATTCCGCACGCTGTCAGGGTCTGCCTGCTTAATGGCCCTCAGGGCCTCCTGCAAATTCAAAGCATAGTCCCGTATACTGTCCTGTGCCTGCTGTTTGCATCCATAAAATTTTAGTTTGATCTCTGCTGAGGTGCGGGTATCAAAAGTGTCCTTTAGACGGGCCAGTATTTCCTTTACAGTCCCCTTTTCCCTGGCTGACCAGGACTTCACTTCTCTTTGGGCTGCTCCGATTAACTGGCCTATCAGGATGCTCACTTTTTGTTCTTCGGACAGGGGGTATACTTTGAATAGGCTATACAGTCTTTCTTTAAAGTCGCTCAGGGTATGCGACTCCCCTGAGTACTGGGGTAACCATGCCGCTCCGGGGATATATGGCATTGTGAACGGCATCACTGCGGCAGCAGCCGCGCTGGCGGTGGGAGCTCCCTCCATTCCTGGTGTCTTCCTCCCCCCTAGTTAACCGTGGCCTACCTCCCGTTGCTTCTTCTCCGTAGGCCGCGGCTCCGCAGGCGATCGTCGGGATTGAGGACCTTGCGTCGCGCGCTGGTGACGTCGGCGTCCGCTGGGCTCCTTCCAGGACCTTGTGCAGCGTCAGTACGTAAGGCGGGGCTTCAGCTCTCGCGCGCTTTTGGCGTAGACGCCCCTCTTCTTCCCGCGCGGCATCCCAGAAATGGCGCCCAATGGCGGGAAAATGGCTGCGGATGGCGGGAAAACGGCTGCGGATGGCTGGAAACTTCACCATGTAAGTATCACAGTCTTTCTTCAGGCACGCAGTACCCGGTGGTTGCGGGCACGAAATCCTGCCGACTACGCCAAAGTTGACGTGCCCCCTGGGCCGTGTGTGGGGGAATACCCGGAGTCGGGTCTCTGTGTAATGTCAGGGGTTGTAGTCTCCATGGCGGCGACCCGGTCCCGTGGCTCAGGGTGGTCAAACCAGTGGCGGATCTGTTTACTTGGTTTTTAATGTTTAAATGTCTGACTACGCCACCCGTGGATTGCGGTCACTGAGAACCGCCGCTGCGGGGCAGACCGCTGAGGCTGATGTTGTGTGCGCAGCAGAGGGTAGTATAACTCCCCACAGGAGGAGTATAGCCTCAGGGCAGTGAGTGCAGATGTTGAGGGTTGTGGTGCATGGGCGCAGCAGAAATGACTCAGAGTCCGTGCAGTGCAGTTCAGGGTCTTTACTGTTGGTAATGAAGAAGGCCCTGCCGGGAGTACTGGCTAACATTAGAGGCCTGGTCAGTCTGTGAGCGAACAAGAGTCCCCCTGGCCAGGTGGAGGTGTAGGCCTTCCCGTCTGACTGCACTCTTCCTGGCTACCCTGCTGTAGTCGTGTAGTAGCCCACGTCCCTGAGTGTACCGTGTGGTGCTCACCCGTATGGCTGGTGACTTGGGGCCTTTGGTACCTTCCGCTCCTCAATGGCGGTGCCGGTCCCTTGCTTGTGACTGAGCCTCCGGGCTTTCTATGGCAAGAGGACCTGAAAACCCCTGCCAGGTGGTTTCTGCTGCTGGATGTGGATATCCTCACAGCCTCGGACTCCTGTGTCCAGTTCTCTGCGTCTTCGGCCAGGACGAGCTCTGCACAGCTCCAGTCCCTGGATTTCAGCTCCTGTCTCCTACAGAGCTCCTTGCTTCTCTGTCCCTGTCTCTGGAACTACTCACTAACCCCGCCCCAGATAAAGTTTATAAAGGGCAGGATCCTCCCCTTCCTGGACTGGGGCAGGAGGCGTTGCATGCAATATTGCTCCTGACCAGGAAAACCCATGCTCGCTCTCAGACATGGTATTTCTACCACTGTGGCAACCAGACCCCCTGGGGTGCCACAATTGCACCAACAGTTGTCTCCTTCTCACCCAGCGTCTTACTTATGGTTTTGTTGCCCATTCCAGCTTCGTGCAGGTCTATGATCTTGTCCCTGACATCATTAGAAAGCTCTTTGGTCTTGCCCATGTTGTAGAGGTTAGAGTCTGACTGATTAATGGAGTCTGTGGACAGAAGTCTTTTCTACAGGTGACTATGTAAGACAGCTGTCTTTAATGCAGGTAACCAGTTGATTAAGAGCATCTAACTGGTCTGTAGGAGCCAGAACTCATAATGGTTTGTAGGGGATTAAATACTTATTTCTCACTGCCAAATGCAAATAAATTATGCAAATAAATTTATCTAATTTATACAATGGGATTTTCTTGATTTTTTGGGGGGGATATTCTCTCAATGCTAAAATTAACCTACCCTTAAAATTATAGACTGTTCATGTCTTTGTCAGTGGACAAACATACAAAAACAGCAAGGGATGGAATAATTCTTTCCTTCACTGTATTTAGATTTCCCTGCTCTGATATATTTCTTGCTCTCATTTTGTTTGATTTTTCAATTTAAAAACATAAAACAGAAGAGCAGTGTATTCTTACCACAGGAGCAGCTATGTTATGAAGGGGTTGTCTCATCATAAATGGGTACAATTTTAAAGCACTTGAAAAAAACAAAAGCAATTTTGCAATTTGCTTGTTATTAAAAATCCTCTCCAAGAATGGAGTCATTTTTAAGTATTATTGCTTACAGCTGAGGAGTAACTAATCTACTAGGCAAGGAGCAATTCTGAAGCTCGCTGGATTGCTGGATCAGGACAGGTTCAGAACCACCCAGCTCCTCCAATGCTGTAAGACAAGGATGACTTTGCTTGCAGAAACGAAGAGCACACAGTCTGACAACAACGCCACAACCTCCGCACAAAAGGAAGGTATACCGTACTGCTTCCCATCATCACTAGAAGAGCACATCATTAGAGAAAAAAACGCATGACTCACTTTTCTAGGTAACTGACAGCTGCAGCCAATCACTAGCTGCGTTGGTTCTCTGACTTTGTAAAAAAGTAGGCATCACTTCAGGAGTCGTCACCGATCTCCGAAGTGGACTGCGCTTGATTTGCGAGGGCAGTGTAGGGAGAGTATGCCACCATTTTTTATTTTAAGCACATTCGTGCCTTATATATTTATTACTGTAACAGCAACCTATTTAATATCAACTTAATTGAACCAGTGTTATGTAAAAATGAAGAGTTGTTCTATAACACTCCTAATATTTTCCTTTTGTATATATTTAGCCTACAGAAACAATTTGTCACATTTTAGACAGAGGTTATTACCCAGCTTTTCCAGTCTGCATAATGCCAGATCTGCCCAGGTAGTCATTTATAAGTCATTAACTCTTCTTTTATAATAGTGTGACTAGTCAGGTTGCTATTGGTTGACTAAGTCCCACCCCTTCCGAGACTTTCATGTTCAGCAGTGATGGAACACTCACATACATCTGCTGACATCACAGTGAGTGTGACATCACCGGCACAGTGACATCACATTCCACAAAGTTCCATAAACAACTGACTGCAGCCATTGAGCTTTAGTTGTATTTGGCTTTGACTACAATATACGTGTGGATTGCATTTAGTAATTTTACATACGTTTTTTGGATAATTGCCCTGTTGTTGCCTGATGCAACATGGACTTTACAGGGAAAAGAAAGAGAAAAAGGAAAGAAACACCAGATGGAGAAGACACTGGAAATAACCAGGAACCTCCACCAAAGATAAGGAAGATGGACTCCAAGAAATCTGGGCAGGATGGTCAAATATTACCTGACAATGAGGGAACCCAGAATATTTCCTTCCTAGACACTGTACAAAACAGATGTGACAAGTTTGTGGGATACATCACAAATCAAGCTGATACCAATCTACAAAAGCTGAGTACAAGAGAGAGGAAAAGAGAGACTGTGGGTCCAACCAGGATCATTAACACGAGAGGTAATGAAAGTGCAGCAGAAGAGAAGAGAACTGGGAGAAAAAGGAAACATCATGAAGATCCAGCCACCAGTCAAGATGACATCTCAGGTGAATTTAGTGGCCCCAGTAGCAAAAAAATAAAGACCACTGTCCCTCTCACCAGGGATAAGTTTATCTGCCATGGCATACTTGGAGAAGGGAGTTATGGGAAGGTTGTACTGGCCACGGATAAGATACGGAAACAAAGTGTGGCCCTTAAAATCATAAAGAAGGAAAGTCTAATCTCCTTCCCTGAATGCCTTGTTGAGCACCATGTCCTGAAGCTTAGCCACAACAGCAGATTCTTAACTCATTGCCATGCCGCGTTTCATACTGAAAACCATGCCTATTTTGTCACCGAGCTGGCCAGTGGAGGGGATCTGCATGACTATATATATAGTACCATTCCCCTGAAGGAACCTGTAACCTTTATAGCAGCAGAAATCGTCTGTGGCCTACAATTCCTGCACAGCAATGACATCATTCACCAGGACTTAAAACCCGATAACATCCTGCTGACTGGTGACGGCCACATAAAAATTACTGATTTTGGACTATCTCTTTATGAGTTTGATAAGAGATTTAATGCCAGAGATTTCAGTGGAACACCTGGGTATGGCGCCCCAGAAATGATCATGGGAGACGCTTATGATGAAGGTGTAGATTGGTTCGCCTTTGGAGTCATATTGTACAACATGATTTTCCAAGACTCACCATTTCCAGGAGACACCACTGAAGAGATTGAGAGAAATGTCATCTACTCTGAACCATCATATGAAAACCTCACTGACCACGATGCTGTGGACATTATGTCCAAACTACTCTGCAAAGACCATTATGTCCGGCTAGGGGTTAATGGAAAAATCAGAAAACACCCCTTATTTTCAAATCTAAACTGGACAGACATAGAAACAGGGAAAGCGCCATCTCCAGTTATTATAAGAAGGAACATGAATGTCAGCATGAGACAGCAGATCCCAGCACCGCGCAGTGAAGACCTGAACGAGACAATTCCGGATGAAGAACAGAGGATTTTTACGCGTTTCCCATTTGTGGCTCCAGAATGGAGCACAACTTACCACTAAGCGGAGAAATGGCATAATACCATCTAATCCTCCTGTATCTTGACTTAAGACTATCTACTTTGGGGTGTGTGGCACCTCATCCCGTATCCCGCATATTCTTAATATGTAACAATAAACTTTGCTTGTTTTAATTCATCCTTTGGTTCTTTGGAGCATTTTTCTATTTTTTCCTGTGTATATACAGTGTATATATGTACAGGTCATGTGTATATCTAAAGATCATGTATATATGTGTATATATAATGTGTAGGTCATGTGTCTGTATAATGTGTATGTGTATATTGTGACAAAAAAACATCAGATTAAGAAACAATTCTATTTTTTTAACCCCATAGTGACCACCAATACGTCTTTTTACGGACCTGCGATATAAGAGATTAGCATCCCCCGACAGGTGACAATCCTGCAGCTATCAGCTGTACACTATAGCTAACAACATGCTGCATCAGCCACGATCTGGGTCGGCACTGATTATGGCCATTTAACCCCTTAAATGCTGCTGCCAATAGTGACTACAGCATCTAGATGGTTAACAGAGTGTGGGGGCTCCCTCTTTAACTACATTGGCACCCTGAGATCTTGATCGTGCGGTCCTGATGTTCGCCATGGCAGTCGAATAACGGCCTTAGAGCCTGCCGCGTATAGTGGCCTGTTCAGAAGTTATTAAAATGTAGGTGGTGAAAATAAACTTTTTCATTCCTGTTATGCCAGTTTACATTAATTCCTGAAAAGCACCTCAAGGGTTAATGAACTACCTGAAAGCAATTACATTTTTAATTCGGGGATGTGGTTTTTAAAATGGTATCACTTTTGGGGGGATTTCCAATATATAGGACCCTCAAAGTAATTTCAAAACTGAACAGGTTCCTATAAAAATAAGTTTTGTAAATTTCCTTGAAAATATGAAAAATTACTCCTCCATTTTTAAACCTTCTAAAATGCTAACAAAATAAAACATTTTTACATTTTACAAATGGTGCTGATAGAAAGCAGACATGATTGAAATGTAATTTATTATTGCTTTGTGTGGTATGACTATCTGGATTAAAGGGATAATCATTAAAAGTTTGAAAATTGCAATTTTTTTTACATTTATATAAAATTTCTGATCTTTTTATAAATATGGAATGATGCCATACGGATGGCAAAATCGATAAAAATCATCCAAATTTTTTCCACTATTTTTTTTCACACTCGTGTAGCCCCGACCTTACAGTGATACCAGATGTGTTTAGTTTTTTTACGCTTTGCTACTTTTGCACACTATGAACATTTTTTTTAGGAAATATAATTTGATTTCCTCTAAATGACACAGTCACTATTGACTCTATTACATCCAGTGGGTTAAACGGCCGAACTCCAACGATGGTCATGAGGAAACAAACAAACAATCAAACTGAGCTTTTACTCACCCGGGGTCCAGCACTGCTTTTTGCTGCTCCAGACATTTTTAATCAGCTGCATCTTCATGTCAACTGCGCTGCAGCCAATCACTGAGCTCTGTGGTACTGCCAAATTAAATGGGGCATTCTTATAATAAAGAGGCACAAAAGGGGCATTATTAGGTATGGAGGCACAGAGGCATACTTCTCAACTTTGAAAGTTAGGAAAGAGTGACACAAACTATGTGACACTGGCCCTGACTGGAAAGATTTGGATCTCCTCCATTAACCATCAGAGAGACCATGGATTCTTTTAGGGAGACCAGGAGAGGACGAAGAAGTCACCTGGCGCCATGGATATGTTGTTTTGGGGTTGCTAGGAGTGACTCACCGGTTGATTAGAACCCATGGAGACATTGGGAGTTGCCAGGAGGGACCCACTGGTCATCTGGCCCCATGGAAACTCTCGGATAGGCCAGGTTGGGACCCTCGGGTCTCGTGGCCTTGTACCTCGATGGACTGCTAGCTTCTTAAGCTTGCCGCTACCTTCTCTCTGTGAGGGCCCACCAGAAGCAGGGGGCCACTGGTTGAAGTAGTCGGCCCTGGAAGTCTCCAAAGTTGCAGCTGTTCTATCCCAGGTGGGCGGAGAAGGAAGGGTGAGACTGTGTAATGTTGCACCATCTTGGACATTTGCTGGGACTGTTCTATGTGTTTATTGTCCGCTTTGTGGTTCAATAAAATATTGCCACGCTGTTTTACCCTCACCCTGCGTTGTCTGAGTAGCGTTACCCCCACGGAAGACCACGGGTCCTCACAGCACCTATACTCCAAAATAACAACAATAATAAAAAATACAACTCGTCCTGCAAAAAAATAGGTTCTCATACAAATCTGTTAACTGAAAAAATAAGAGTTATGGCTCTCCATATATGGCAATGTAAAATTGTTTTGTTTTTGAAAATGTATTATTTTCATGCAGACATCATAAAACATAAGTAAATGGTGATTTTATGTTAATTGTACTGACCCACAGAATAAAGTTAATATGTAATTTATATGAAATGGTCAATGCTGTAAAAAATAAACCTTAACTGGGGAAAAATGTATATTTTAACTATTTGCCATGTGCCGCGTATTTATCTCTTGAACTTACTTTTAAGTTAAAAAAAAAGATCACCGCATCCCTTGATAAATGTCGTGAGGGGTAGAGGGATATTGTGAAAAAGCACAAACATTATTAAAAATACATAAGATTAAAAGATCATTAAAATCATTAAAAATAAAAATACATAAGATTAAAAACCTGATGATAAATGAATCTATGCAGTAAAAAAGGGTGAGACAGATAGAGTCCTTGTATGCGTAAAGCTGGGTATAAATAGAGATACAAATAGGATTAAATCATTACAAGAATAAACGATCTGTGTATAAATGTGTTTAAAAAATACTCGTTCTGTTAAATGTCTGGTTGACAACACAAAGAAAATAATGGGACCTATAGTGTCAAGTCATAATTATCAATGGCAGGCTCAGACTGAGGGCTCGTCCACACGACCGCTTAACATGGCCGAGTGCTGTCCGATGTTTTTTCAGATGGCACTGTCCCACAGTATAACATTGGTCAGAGTGCTAACTAGTGTTTTTTTCTCATGCCGATTTTACATACAAGTCTATGAACTTGCATGACATCAGTGTGAAACATTGAACTGCACTCGGATGTCATCTGAGTGCAGTCCAATTACCACGGACTCAGACAAGGGAGAAGATGGGGAAATTATGTACTCTGTCTACTCAGCACATGTGATACAAATCTCGCATGAGAGAGAATCGGATCGCACTAAGTTGACACTCAGGTCAATCTCTGACAGAGTTTGATCCAAGTGACATTAGCATAATCGTCCAGATTCTCTTGCATGAGACAATCGATGGCCATGTGAGTGAGCCCTGACCCACAGGGTAGCATGTAAATCCCCCGGGGGGTCCCCTATGCAGGAGTAAGTAACGTACCCCCTAACATGAGCAGTAGTTGGTCCAATACATTTGATTCACTATGTCCAGACAAAATGTAGCTGAAAAATGAGCTCCCATAGTCAATATTACTGGTGGGCTCTTGCCACTTAAGTCCAACACTAACAGGCAGTAGCTTAAAGTAAAAATAGTGATAGCCTGGAAAATTATTTCATAATTAACATAAAACCACCAACAACATGGACACAGGATGCCCAACTCACTTACTGTGTTTCGCACAAGAAGCTGCATCAGGAGCTAAGTTTATGGATTCATGACCTGTTACGGCCAATGTGGTTTCCTACCTGTTGTCTTCCCACTTCTCACAAACCCCCGGGATCCCATGATCCGTCCCTGAAAAAAAGACTCTACAACATGTTATTTGTTGGATAAATTGGCCACAGCGGCCGTTTATTAACAAACAACAAATAACAAGCCAAATAACAATGAAATAAATATATATATATATATATATATATACAGTACAGCCCAAAAGTTTGGACACGCCTTCTCATTTAAAGATTTTTCTGTATTTTCATGACTATGAAAATTGTACATTCACACTGAAGGCATCACAACTATGAATTAACACATGTGGAATTATACACTTAACAAAAAAATGTGAAACAACTGAAAATATGTCTTATATTCTAGGTTCTTCAAAGTAGCCACTTTTTGATTTGATGACTGCTTTGCACGCTCTTGGCATTCTCTTGATGAGCTTCAAGAGGTAGTCACCGGAAATGGTTTTCACTTCACAGGTGTGCCCTGTCAGGTTTAATAAGTGGGATTTCTTGCCTTATAAATGGGGTTGGGACCATCAGTTGTGTTGTGCAGAAGTCTGGTGGATACACAGATGATAGTCCTACTGAATAGACTGTTAGAATTTGTATTATGGCAAGAAAAAAGCAGCTAAGTAAAGAAAAACGAGTGGCCATCATTACTTTAAGAAATGAAGGTCAGTCAGTGCGAAAAATTGGGAAAACTTTGAAAGTGTCCCCAAGTGCAGTTGCAAAAACTATCAAGCGCTACAAAGAAACTGGCTCACATGAGGACCGCCCCATGAAAGGAAGACCAAGAGTCACCTCTGCTTCTGAGGATAAGTTTATCTGAGTCACCAGCCTCAGAAATCGCAGGTTAACAGCAGCTCAGATTGGAGACCAGGTCAATGCCACACAGAGTTCTAGCAGCAGACACATCTCTTCAACAACTGTTAAGAGGAGACTTTGTGCAGCAGGCCTTCATGGTAAAATAGCTGCTAGGAAACCACTGCTAAGGACAGGCAACAAGCAGAAGAGACTTGTTTGGGCTAAAGAACACAAGGAATGGACATTAGACCAGTGGAAATCTGTGCTTTGGTCTGATGAGTCCCCAAATTTGAGATCTTTGGTTTCAACCACCGTGTCTTTGTGAGACGCTGAAAAGGTGAACGGATGGGCTCTACATGCCTGGTTCCCACCGTGAAGCATGGAGGAGGAGGTGTGATGGTGTGGGGGTGCTTTGCTGGTGACACTGTTGGGGATTTATTCAAAATTGAAGGCATACTGAACCAGCATGGCTACAACAGCATCTTTCAGCGGCATGCTATTCCATCCGGTTTGCGTTTAGTTGGACCATCATTTATTTTTCAACAGGACAATGACCCCAAACACACCTCCAGGCTGTGTAAGGGCTATTTTACCAAGAAGGAGAGTGATGGGGTGCTACGCAGATGACCTGGCCTCCACAGTCACCAGACCTGAACCCAATCGAGATGGTTTGGGGTGAGCTGGACCGCAGAGTGAAGGCAAAAGGGCCAACAAGTGCTAAAAATCTCTGGGAACTCCTTCAAGATTGTTGGAAGACCATTTCCGGTGACTACCTCTTGAAGCTCATCAAGAGAATGCCAAGAGCGTGCAAAGCAGTCATCAAAGCAAAAGGTGGCTACTTTGAAGAACCTAGAATATAAGACATATTTTCAGTTGTTTCACACTTTTTTTGTTAAGTATATAATTCCACATGTGTTAATTCATAGTTTTGATGCCTTCAGTGTGAATGTACAATTTTAATAGTCATGAAAATACAGAAAAATCTTTAAATGAGAAGGTGTGTCCAAACTTTTGGTCTGTACTGTATATATATAAATATATGGAGGGAGGGTTCTTGGAGCTAATAGATCTGGCTTTAAATTAACTATAGAAATCAACCGCCATGTTACCCTCAGCCGTTCAGCACCAGCTCGAGGGCACCAAAATTTCCACATTCCGTGAAAGACCAACCAACTAAATGCTCCTGAGGTAAAACCCCGTCCAGAGCCCAGAACCGACTGCCAGATCACCCCCCACTCAATTTAAAATGACCTGGAATTTTTCCCAATTCCTTCCACCGACAATTCGGTACCAACTCCAAGAACCCCACCCCCCGCCAACCAAGTCACTGTGACAAGCAAAACAAAAAGGGACATGTTAATATACCATTTTAAAAAACTAACATAAAACTATAATCAAAAAGGGGAGGGAGGGTGGGTAATCAGTCTGCTGCTCTTCAGGGAATGGCGGTTTTCCCACACTTTTCCCTATATATGCACCTCTCCCACTACCCGCCCCCAACTTCCCCTTATCCAATCCCCAAGAAAGCCTTATTCAAAAACGGGGGGGGGAGTGAAACCTCCAGGCCAACCCCAGTCATGGGTGGCTTCCCCCTAGCTGTGCTGTCTCCAGCCCCCTCCTTTACCTGTTACGGCCAATGTGGTTTCCTACCTGTTGTCTTCCCACTTCCCACAAACCCCGGGATCCCATGATCCGTCCCTGAAATAAAGACTCTACAACATGTTATTTGTTGGATAAATTGGCCACAGTGGCCGTTTATTAACAAACAACAAATAACAAACCAAGTAACAATGAAATAAATATATATATATAAATATATGGAGGGAGGGTTCTTGGAGCTAATAGATCTGGCTTTAAATTAACTATAAAAATCAACTGCCATGTTACCCTCAGCCGTTCAGCACCAGCTCGAGGGCACCAAAACTTCCACATTCCGTGAAAGACCAACCAACTAAATGTTCCTGAGGTAAAACACCGTCCAGAGCCCAGAACCGACTGCCAGATCACCCCCCACTCAATTTAAATGACCTGGAATTTTTCCCAATTCCTTCCACCGACAATTCGGTACCAACTTCAAGAACCCCACCCCCTGCCAACCACGAACTGCCCTGAAACCTTAGGCTCGTGAGTGCCCCAAAGCCACCAACACCCTTTCAATGCCCTCCTGTATTGCAAGGGCCCAAAGATCGATACCGATATCATTGAGATGGACCCCGTCCTTCAACCAAAAATTACCAACCCCCGATTCCAACTCAAAGTGCCTAACACTTATGCCGCCATTCCTTGACACGAAACTGGACATGGCCCTATTTAGTTTCACTCTCGCTCTATTTATACCTTTTTCGGATCTGACCGCCTGCCAATTTTTCCTGGGCATTATATCCAACCAAACAGTCAAAACCCCCGGGAATGAAGTCCTCAATCTCAAAAAATCGAAATGGATATCCCGAATCAACTCTCTCACGGGCCTTGCCCCCAAATCGTTCCCTGACCAAATGCACAACCAGAATATCCGGTGTTCTGTCCAATCTTGCCGCTTTATGAAATTCCGACAAAAACCGGCTCCATACCATCCCCCTAAAACCTAGCCACCTTATAACCACTTGTACCCTCGGAAAGCCCAATTGCCTACCGTCACGCCTTATGTCCGCACGCAGCGCCCCCCAATGCACATACGAATGTCCGAAAATCCAAGCTAACGAGGGAACACCACCTAAAAGGATAACAAACAAGCATATTCAACAACTATCCAACAACTCACAAATGAAACAAGGTCCTGGGTATTTAACGACGAACATACATCAAATAACGGTCCGAACTCCATCTTTCAATCCGCTTTATCACCTCCGCCCCCAAACCGCGCCTATCAGCCTCAGACGCTGCGCCAATCCTAAAGGAATGCGAACCATAAACACCTGGGCTAAGGCCCAACTCCTGCACCCCCTTTTTTAGGACCGCTATAAACTGGAAACGGGAAAGAAATGACCCGTCGCAATGACGTAACAGTGGGCCGGATCTAACCGACCACACTTGCCAATAAACCTCCAAGCACCTTCTTGGACACATCAGAGCCCCATCCACTCTACCCAAAACGACGCGCTTACTTCTACCCAATTGAGAATTTTTGAGCGTCTAATCCAAAAATCGATACCCCAGGCCCAGCTACTCAAGTCTTCGGCTAATAAACCTCCCTCCCTATTCCTGCTGGGGGCGACCAACTCGCCTACTCTCATTGCCCCGAAAAAAGCTAAAGAAAAAGCTAACTTAGCAGAGCCGCCTCAAAAGCAGAACAACAAATCCTTTCCAAAACTAGACCTAACCATTCCAACATACTAAACGTGACTGGCCTACGCTTATCCACACTCTTGCTACCCTTTCGAAAACCTCTAAGTGCCTGCTTGACCAAAAAGTATTTAGTAACATCAGTCAAACCCTGTAACTTGAAACCAAATGCGAGGCCAGCAACAAATTTGCTAACTCTAGATGGCGACCACCCTAAGTCCGCAGCCTTACCAATCAAAAACAAGACCGCCAACGTCCTATCCTCGTCACTCTCTATTGCCCCCCAATGCGACACCCAGCTTTGCCATACTCGCCACGATGCCTCGTAAGCAGACCAGGTTGAACTCGCCACTGACTCCTGGATCAATCTTCCGGCTCGTCCGTAATCAGCTGCCACACCTGCGAAGGGCATTCCACTCCTGCGACCTCTGCCTCCGATGCCAGAGCACGGAAACGCTCCCACTGGAAACGAGACAAAGCATCCGCTATAGAATTTTGGACACCTGGCACGTGCACCGCTGAAATCCATGCATTCAACTCCAAACACCGGAGTACCAGTTCCCTGACCAGCTTAATAACCGGGGGAGACGAAGCCGACAAGCTGTTAATCACCGTCACCACACCCATGTTATCGCAGTGAAACCTGACTCTCCGATTCAAAAAGAACTCACCCCAAATCGAGACTGCAACTACAATTGGGAATAATTCCAACAGAGCGAGATTCTTTGTTAGACCCCTCTCTTTCCATGAATCGGGCCATTTTCCCACGCTCCACTTTCCCTTACAAAAAGCTCCATAGCCAGCACCGCCTGCCGCGTCCGTGTAAATCTCGCAATCAAAGCAGTTCAAAAACTCCTGCTGAATCAACGACCTGCCGTTGTAATTGTCCAAAAAACGCTTCCACACCAAAAAATCCTCTCTGTGCTCTCTATTCAAACGAATAAAGTGATGCGATGCCCGCACTCCCGCAGTTGCCCTTGACAACCTGCGACAAAATATTCTGCCCATAGGCATGATCCTACAAGCAAAGTTCAATCTCCCTAGCAGCGACTGGAGCTCCTTCAATGTCACCTTACGCAGTTTACCAATTTGCTCGACCTCCTGCCTGAGTAACAACAATTTATCCTCGGGCAGTCGACACTCCATGCGATCCGTATCAATCAATATTCCCAAAAAACTCAATACAGTACAGGACCTTCAGTTTTTTCTTTGGCCAAAGGGACCCCAAAACGTTCCGCAACCCACACCATGGCTGCCAACAAATTACCACAGACAAACGAATCTGGGGGACCTATAAACATATAGTCATCCAGGTAGTGGATAACGGACTGCACACCCGCAACATCCCTGACCACCCATTCCAGAAAAGTACTGAAAGTTTCAAACAAGGAACATGAAATAGAACAATCCATAGGCAAACACCTATCCAGGTAATAACCTTTGTTCCAAAAACAACCCAACAGTGGAATGCTAGCCAGGTGAACTGGGAGTAACCTAAAAGCTGATTCAATGTCAGTTTTTGTTAACAATGACCCAGGCCCATGTAATGCACACGCCCGGGCTGAGCGGCGTGTGCGTGTGATTCTACTGGACCGTGCCGGAGAGTGAATGCCTGGAGGGGCGTAACTAGGTATTCACCCGATCCGACCAGGGTCACACGACGGCATACGACGCCAGTGCACCAAGGAGGAACCGAGCAGAGGGACCAGGTGCTACTCCAGGACAGACCCCGGACACGGCTGTTGACCCACACAGGGGAATACAGGAAAAGACAGGTTAGGCTGGCCCACAGACTGGTGGGTATAGGCAGGCACGACTGGTATGCAGGCAGGCGGTTATGCAGGCAGGGGGGTACAGGCAAGCACGGCTAGAGTGCAGACAGGGAGGCACTAGCAGGTAGGAACACAGGCGGGATAGGACCCAGTACACACTGGGACTCAGGAACAGAACCACAGATGTGGCGGACAAACACAGCAGAGTAAGGCCGCCCGGAGTGGTGAGCGAGAGCAGGGCAAGACGAGACCGCCTAGAGCGGTGAGCGAGAGTAGAGCAGGACGAGGCCGCCTGGAGCGGTGAGCGAGAGTAGAGCAGGACGAGGCCGCCTGGAGCGGTGAGCAAGAGTAGTCAGAGCAGAGCGAGACTGCTGGAGCAGTGAGCAAAGGGTCAGAGCAGAGCGAGACTGCCGGAGCAGTGAGCAAAGGGTCAGAGCGGAGCGAGACTGACAGAGCAGTGAGCAAAGGGTCAGAGCGGAGCGAGACTGCCGGAGCAGTGAGCAAAGGGTCAGAGCGGAGCTAGACTGCCGGAGCAGTGAGCAAAGGGTCAGAGCGGAGCGAGACTGTCGGAGCAGTGAGCAAAGGGTCAGAGCGGAGCGAGACTGCCGGAGCAGTGAGCAAAGGGTCAGAGCTGAGCGAGACTGCCGGAGCAGTGAGCAAAGGGTCAGAGCGGAGCAAGACTGCCGGAGCAGTGAGCAAAGGGTCAGAGCAGAGCGAGACTGTCGGAGCAGTGAGCAAAGGGTCAGAGCGGAGCGAGACTGCCGGAGCAGTGAGCAAAGGGTCAGAGCGGAGCGAGACTGCCGGAGCAGTGAGCAAAGGGTCAGAGTGGAGCAAGACTGCCAGAGCAGTGAGCAAAGGGTCAGAGCAGGCCAGAACCGCCGGAGCGGTGAGCAAGGCAGAGCAGGCTAGAACTGCCGGAGCGGTGAGCAAGGCAGAGCAGGCTAGAACCGCCGGAGCGGTGAGCAAGGCAGAGCAGGCTAGAACCACCGGAGCGGTGAGCAAGGCAGAGCAAGGGGGACAGGGCTCTGTACACACGGAACAGGCAGGAAGGGAAAGGCAGAACCAGATACCCACAGGGTACTTACAGTGAAGTAGCGAGTGGACCACAAACTCACAAACGGAAGTACAGTGACAACGAGCAGGAGTTAGGTACGAGTTCAGACTGGTGGGTATAGGCAGGCACGACTGGTATGCAGGCAGGCGGGTATGCAGGCAGGGGGGTACAGGCAAGCACGGCTAGAGTGCAGACAGGGAGGCACTAGCAGGTAGGAACATAGGCGGGATAGGACCCAGTACACACTGGGACTCAGGAACAGAATAACTGATGTGGCGGACAAACACAGCAGAGTAAGGCCGCCCGGAGTGGTGAGCGAGAGCAGGGCAAGACGAGACCGCCTAGAGCGGTGAGCAAGAGTAGAGCAGGACGAGGCCGCCTGGAGCGGTGAGCGAGAGTAGAGCAGGACGAGGCCGCCTGGAGCGGTGAGCAAGAGTAGTCAGAGCAGAGCGAGACTGCCGGCGCAGTGAGCAAAGGGTCAGAGCAGAGTGAGACTGCCGGAGCAGTGAGCAAAGGGTCAGAGCGGAGCGAGACTTCCGGAGCAGTGAGCAAAGGGTCAGAGCGGAGCGAGACTGCTGGAGCAGTGAGCAAAGGGTCAGAGCAGAGCAAGACTGCCAGAGCAGTGAGCAAAGGGTCAGAGCGGAGCGAGACTGCCGGAGCAGTGAGCAAAGGGTCAGAGCGGAGCGAGACTGCCAGAGCAGCGAGCAAAGGGTCAGAGCGGAGCGAGACTGCCGGAGCAGTGAGCAAAGGGTCAGAGCGTAGCCAGACTGCCGGAGCAGTGAGCAAAGGGTCAGAGTGGAGCAAGACTGCCGGAGCAGTGAGCAAAGGGTCAGAGCGGAGCAAGACTGCCGGAGCAGTGAGCAAAGGGTCAGAGCGGAGCAAGACTGCCGGAGCAGTGAGAAAAGGGTCAGAGCGGAGCAAGACTGCCGGAGCAGTGAGCAAAGGGTCAGAGCAGGCCAGATCCGCCGGAGCGGTGAGCAAAGGCAGAGCAGGCTAGAACCACCGGAGCAGTGAGCAAGGCAGAGCAGGCTAGAACCGCCGGAGCGGTGAGCAAGGCAGAGCAGGCTAGAACCGCCGGAGCGGTGAGCAAGGCAGAGCAGGCTAGAACCGCCAGAGCGGTGAGCAAGGCAGAGCAGGCTAGAACCGCTGGAGCGGTGAGCAAGGCAGAGCAGGCTAGAACCACCGGAGCGGTGAGCAAGGCAGAGCAGGGGGGACAGGGCTCTGTACACACGGAACAGACAGGAAGGGAAAGGCAGAACCAGATACCCACAGGGTACTTACAGTGAAGTAGCGAGTGGACCACAAACTCACAAACGGAAGTACAGTGACAACGAGCAGGAGTTAGGTACGAGTTCAGACTCTGCAGAAAAAGGAAAGGTACGGACATAGAGAAACACAGGAAACAGGCTAGAAGAGTATACAGACAAGAACAGACACAGTAGCACAATACAGGAGCGGGTCTAGATATGCAGCCCCTAGAAGGCGGGAGGTACAGGCTAGGAGCATGTTCAGACAGGACAGGAGCGGGTCTAGGTATGCGGCCCCTAGAAGACGGAACGAACAGGCAAGGAGCGAGTTCAGACAGGCCTGGAAATACAGCCTCCAGGAAGGGCAGGCAAGCAAACACAGAAGGGGACCTGGCACATTCAGAGTGAGAGAGCACACTGAATGAAACACAATGCTCAGGCATGGGTTAATTGGAGCAGCTGGTTTAAATACCAGGTGACAGACAGCAATAGGCTGAGGACGCACAAGGGGTGTGCCTGCAGCAGGTACAAAAAGCAGGAAGTGATCGGGCACCGCCCTTAAGCAGCAGAAACAGAAGCAAACAGACAGCATGGAGGGAAGCCAGGCTAGCAGACTGGACTGGAGATCAAGTGCGCGCTCTTGCACAGTGGGAGATGGACCACTATGCAAGGACGCCGCCAGGTATGTTACAGCCCATACCTACGAACCCATGACACAGCCGCATCATCAAATGATGTGTATTCAACTGAACATAATTCCGGCGCTATACCGTCATTGACCGAACAACCTTTCGGGTACGACAAATGCTGGATCAGGCGAAATTTATTCGGCTCCTTCTTAGGCACCACCCTCAAAGGAGAAATGATCACACCCTCAACCGGTAGACTATCAAAAGGCCCCGCCATACGACCTAACTCCACCTCCTTCGCCAACTTAACACCGACAACCTCTGGATGCAACAAAGCAGACCTCAAATTCTTAACAGAAAAAGGAACCGTATGGCCAGGAGGCGGGATCCTGAAACCTTCCAAAAAACCATCATTAATAATCCTGGCCTTCGATTGATCAGGATATCTACTTAGAAAGGGGGCCATCCCTAGCAGATTCACTGGAGTCACCCCCTTGACCGGTACCCACAGACATCCTTCCTTTTCATTTTTTGTAGCATTTTGCTGCCCCATGGGAGCTCCCATTGCAATGGGAACAAACGTGCTTGAACTTACAGCCGTTCCCATATTTGCACTGGCCATCATTAAATTGCCAGCACGTTCCCGACTTCTCTTTTCCTCCCTGTCCTCCCTGACTACCTCCACCCGTTCCCGACGATTGACTCCCGCTTCCTCCGCTCCCGTGAAAGGACTGCCCGTATCTAGCAGGGGCCATCACTTTTAACCAAAGGCCAATATCTTTCTGGTCCCACTTAATCTCAGGCCGCACCGCCTTCCTCTGCCTGAATTGCTCATCGTACCTCAGCCATGTTTGTCCCCCGTAAGTACGATGCGCTTCCCCAATCGCGTCTAAGTAACAGAATAAACCCGAGCAATTTTCTGGAAACTTTTCCCCAATATAGCAAATGCTTGAAGCCAATTTGCAAAAGTCTGAGGGATCAAGCGCCACCTGCGCTTCTCCTCCTCCTCCTTTTTGCTATCATCCTTCCTCCCCTTGTCTAAATTAAATTTCTCCAAGGGAAGGAGGGAGAAAATTTCGACATATTCATCACGCCAAATTTTCTCCTTCACCTCTTTTTTTAAATGTGCCCCCAGTGGCCCCTTGAAGCACACATACACCTCACCCTTTGCCCTATCATCCAGCTTTACTGTATCGCCCTTGTCCTTTTCCGTTTGAACCGATACCGAAACGCCCGTAGACGCTTCCTCAGTGCCCGCCGCAGACCCCTACCATAACGCAACTGGGTTGAAGCAACACCTCCTGGCCTGGTAACCAGGCTCCTACGGGGGATCCCCTTGATCCACCCGCTGCCCCGCTCTCCATTCTAAGAAAAATCTGTGACATGCTATGTAAGATATCCCTAATCCTCGATACCTCTGCACCCCCGGGACCACCTAAGCTCCTCCCCTCTATCCCTGCAAACTGCCCACTACCCCCCCTTGCAAAACAGCCCCTGCGGGCGACAAACGAGACATAGAATTATACTCACGCAGCTGCGCAGGTGCTGTGTCACCGCCAGCTGGAATTCCTGAGTCCTGACGATCACCACTTCCGTCACGGTCACTGCTGGAATCAGATCCTTCAGTGTCCGTTCGCCGCTCAAGGTCCGCGCCCCTGGGCTCTACGTCACCAGGGGGGACCTGAACGGTCACAGATGCTGCAGACTGTCTTCTCCTCGACGCTCGCCTCCCGCCAGACCGTCTTATGCTCCTGGGTGCAGCTCTGGGCCTCTTCCGGCTACCAGACCCAGACACATGGGCCTGGTCCGTGCTGCCTAAACGGACGCTGCCAGGCAGCGCGGTGTCGCCGCCCGCCGCTCCTTCCATTCCACATCTTCTGTGTGAGCCAGGCAGCAGTGGATCCCTGGACTGCTGCCTGCTCGCAGATGCTTGTCTCCCTGGTGTCGTCGTGGTCCTCCCAACAGGCGCCCCGACAGGAGCATCGCCAATGGCGCCTGCCGTTTTTTCCGCTGTTCCCCCGATCCTCCTGGGCCCTCTCTCCTCGTTCTGCCCCCCACCGCTGGTAGCAGCTGGCCTGTGCGGCACAGCTGCGGTGCGCGATCGACGCTCATCCGGGGCCCGGAACCCCGGCTCCAGCGACGCTGTTCCCGGGGGGCGCACATTCGGTGCGGACGTCACTTCCGGTGCGGACGTCATTTCCAGTGCGGCCCTGACTTCCAGTGCGGGCCGCGCTCCTCGTCGTGCAGCACCAACAGGCCAGCTAGATGGATTCCTGCCAGGTTGAGCGCGGCGGGCAGGGACCCCACCGTCTTGCTCTCCTCCCCCAGGGTCCCCGGAGGGGCTCCGGAGCCTGCGCCTGTTGCGCGTTGATCCCTCCGGTGACAGTCTCTCCGGGGGCCGGGTCCTCCTGCTCCTTCGCACAGCTCCGGACGGCGCTTCCATTTTTTCAGCTGCTCCCAGCAAGGCAGAAAGCTGGGCCTCCAGCAGGGCCGGCGTCAGCACCCGGCGCACCCGGGCAAATGCCGGGGCCCTGAGCAGGCAGAGGGGCCCACTGGCAGTCGCGGACCCCGCTGGGCTATGGGCGGAGGAGAGCGGTGTCAGCGCCCGCCCTTCTCCGCCGCTTGCTCAGGGCCCTGGCAGCCGGATACTTACCTCTCCCCGTGCCTCCGCAGATCCGCTGTCTTCCTGCTCTGCGCTCCCTGTGACGTCTCAGGTCAGAGGGCGCGGTGACGTCTTTTCACTGCGCCCTCCCCTGAGCCGTCACAGGGAGCGCTGAACGGGAAGACGCCGACAACGCTGGAGTTCGGAGCTGAGCAGCGAGCAGCGGGCAGCGGGCAGCGGCAGCAGGTGAGGAGAAGGGAGGTGAGTATTTGTTTTTTTTTTTTAATGTATGGAGGCATGGGGCAGTATAAAGAGAAGGGGGGGGGGCATCCTGCATGGGGCATTATAAAGAGGGGGGGTGGCATCCTGCATGGGGCATTATAAAGAGGGGGGGGGACATCCTGCATGGGGCATTATATAGAGGGGGGGCAGCCTGCATGGGGCATTATATAGAGGGGGGGGCAGCCTGCATGGGGCATTATATAGAGGGGGGGGGACAGCCTGCATGGGGCATTATATAGAGGGGGGGGGACATCCTGCATGGGGCATTATATAGAGGGGGGGGGCAGCCTGCATGGGGCATTATAAAGAGAAGGGGGGGGCATCCTGCATGGGGCATTATAAAGGGGGGGGGACATCCTGCATGGGGCATTATATAGAGGAGGGGGGGGAACAGCCTGCATGGGGCATTATAAAGAGAAGGGGGGGGCATCCTGCATGGGGCATTATAAAGGGGGGGGCGACATCCTGCATGGGGCATTATAAAGGGGGGGCAGCCTGCATAGTGCATTATGTGGGGGGGAACAGCCTGCATGGAGCATTATAAGGGGGGGGGCAGCCTGTATGGGGCATTATGTGGGGGGTAACAGCCTGCATGGAGCATTAAAAGGGGGGGCCTGTATGGGGCATTATGTGGGGGGTAACAGCCTGCATGGAGCATTAAAAGGGGGGGGCCTGTATGGGGCATTATGTGGGGGGTAACAGCCTGCATGCAGCATTATAAGGGGGGGACAGCCTGTATGGGGCATTATGTGGGGGGTAACAGCCTGCATGCAGCATTATATGGGGGCCAGTATCCTGTATGGAGAGTTATAAGGGGACCGGTATCCTGTATGGAGCGTTATAAGGGGACCGGTATCCTGTATGGAGCGTTATATGGGGGCCAGTATCCTGTATGGAGTTTTATAAGGGGACCAGTATCCTGTATGGAGCGTTATATGGGGGCCAGTATCCTGTATGGAGCTTTATAAGGGGACCAGTATCCTGTATGGAGCGTTATATGGGGGCCAGTATTCTGTGTGGAGCGTTATATGGGGGCCAGTATCCTGTATGAAGCGTTATATGAGGGCCAGTATTCCGTATGAAGCCTTATATGGGGGCCAGTATTCTGTGTGGAGCGATTCACCGGTTTCTGAGCTATTGTGGAATTTACAATAGATATCACTCATGTAATGCAAGAAGTGAAATCTTTGCATTGTACTATATATATATATATATATATATATATATATATATATATATATATATATATATATATTTCTCCGCTGTATCTCTGCATCATGAATCGTGGTATGTGTTAAAGGGGCCCACTGAGACTCTTTCGCCCGGGGCCCAGAAAAACCTGGAGCCGGCCCTGGCCTCCAGCCATCCCCCTCTCCGTGACCTGGCGACGTCTCTGAGTTGACCCACCAGGGATTCAATGGACGCCATCTCTGGTAATCAGTCTGCTGCTCTTCAGGGAATGGCAGTTTTCCCGCACTTTTCTCTATATATGCACCTCTCCCACTACCCGCCCCCAACTTCCCCTTATCCAATCCCCAAGAAAGCCTTATTCAAAAACGGGGGGGGGGGGGAGTGAAACCTCCAGGCCAACCCCGGTCATGGGTGGCTTCCCCCTAGCTGTGCTGTCTCCAGCCCCCTCCTTTCTAAATCTTGTTTTATGATTTTTTAAATCTAATATATTTTTAATGAAGTTTGCAATTTTTACATTATACTCATATCTCTTGGCCACTTTTGAAAACCATTCCAGCAAGATTGGCGCTCCTATTTTTCTGCGTCCAAAAAGTGGTATATGACCACATATAAGATGTTGTCGTTCTTGGGAGAAATTGCATAATAAAATACAGTGTATTTCATTAATTTTCCTCTTGTAAAAATGAAGAGTTTTGATGTAAATCTGCATAATTTAACTCTCACCTTCCTCATCATCAAGGATACCTTACGAGGTGAGATTTTGCATGATGCTCCAGATCAATGTCGATTGACAGTCATTTTCTATTTCTTCCATTTTCTTTACTCATTGCACCAACAGTTGTTTCCTTCTCTCCCAGCGTCTTACTTATGGTTTTGAAGCCCATTCCAGCTTCGTGCAGGTCTATGATCTTGTCCCTGACATCATTAGAAAGCTCTTTGGTCTTGCCCATGTTGTAGAGGTTAGAGTCTGACTGATTAATGGAGTCTGTGGACAGAAGTCTTTTCTACAGGTGACTATGTAAGACAGCTGTCTTTAATGCAGGTAACCAGTTGATTAGGAGCATCTAACTGGTCTGTAGGAGCCAGAACTCATAATGGTTTGTAGGGGATCAAATACTTATTTCTCACTGCAAAATGCAAATAAATGTATCTAATTTATACAATGGGATTTTCTTGATTTTTTTGGGGGGATATTCTCTCAATCTTAAAATTAACCTACCCTTAAAATTATAGACTGTTCATGTCTTTGTCAGTGGACAAACTTACAAAAACAGCAAAGGATGGAATAATTCTTTCCTTCACTGTATTTAGATTTCCCTGCTCTGATATATTTCTTGCTCTCATTTTGTTTGATTTTTCAATTTAAAAGCATAAAACAGAAGAGCAGCGTATTCTTACCACAGGAGCAGCTATGTTATGAAGGGGTTGTCTCATCATAAATGGGTACAATTTTAAAGCACTTGAAAAAAGCAAAAGCAATTTTGCAATTTGCTTGTTATTAATAATCCTCTCCAAGAATGGAGTCATTTTTAAGTATTATTGCTTACAGCTGAGGAGTAACTAATCTACTAGGCAAGGAGCAATTCTGAAGCTCGCTGGATTGCTGGATCAGGACAGGTTCAGGACCACCCAGCTCCTCCAATGCTGTAAGACAAGGATGACTTTGCTTGCAGAAACGAAGTGCACACAGTCCGACAACAACGCCACAACCTCCGCACAAAAGGAAGCTGGGCAGCAGGGAAACGGTGAGCTCCTGAGGTGAAGAAAACCTTTAAGGCCAGTGCACAAGAGCCAAGGAGGCCATATGGAGGGTCTGGGTATAAGCTTCATGCGTTTTGTCTACACCGTGAGCTGGCTCTTTGCTGGAAGGATTTTCCTAGATTCCAGTAGTGGTAACCAGTCCACCAGTAATTCACAAATAGTGGTATACCGTACTGCTTCCCATCATCACTAGAAGAGCACATCATTAGAGAAAAAAACGCAGGACTCACTTTTCTAGTAACTGACAGCTGCAGCCAATCACTAGCTGCGCTGGTTCTCTGACTTTGTAAAAAAGTAGCCATCACTTCAGGAGTCGTCACCGATCTCCGAAGTGGACTGCGCTTGATGTGCGAGGGCAGTGTAGGGAGAGTATGCCACCATTTTTTATTTTAAGCACATTCGTGCCTTATATTTTTATTACTGTAACAGCAACCTATTTAATATCAATTTAATTGAACCAGTGTTATGTAAAAATGAAGAGTTGTTCTATAACACTCCTAATATTTTCCTTTTGTATATATTTAGCCTACAGAAACAATGTGTCACATTTTAGACAGAGGTTAGTACCCAGCTTTTCCAGTCTGCATAATGCCAGATCTGCCCAGGTAGTCATTTATAAGTCATTAACTCTTCTTTTATAATAGTGTGACTAGTCTGGTTGCTATTGGTGACTAAGCCCCGCCCCTTCTGAGACTTTAATGTTCAGCAGTGATGTAACACTCACATACATCTGCTGACATCACAGTGAGTGTGACATCACCGGCACAGTGACATCACATTCCACAAAGTTCCATATACAACTGACTGCAGCCATTGAGCTTTAGTTGTATTTGGCTTTGACTACAATATACGTGTGGATTGCATTTAGTAATTTTACATATGTTTTTTGGATAATTGCCCTGTTGTTGCCTGATGCAACATGGACTTTACAGGGAAAAGAAAGAGAAAAAGGAAAGAAACACCAGATGGAGAAGACACTGGAAATAACCAGGAACCTCCAGCAAAGATAAGGAAGATGGACTCCAAGAAATCTGGGCAGGATGGTCAAATATTACCTGACAATGAGGGAACCCAGAATATTTCCTTCCTAGACACTGTACGAAACAGATGTGACAAGTTTGTGGGATACATCACAAATCAAGCTGATACCAATCTACAAAAGCTGAGTACAAGAGAGAGGAAAAGAGAGACTGTGGGTCCAACCAGGATCATTAACACGAGAGGTAATGAAAGTGCAGCAGAAGAGAAGAGAACTGGGAGAAAAAGGAAACATCATGAAGATCCAGCCACCAGTCAAGATGACATCTCAGAGGAATTTAGTGGCCCCAGTAGCAAAAAAATAAAGACCACTGTCCCTCTCACCAGGGATAAGTTTATCTGCCATGGCATACTTGGAGAAGGGAGTTATGGGAAGGTTGTACTGGCCACGGATAAGATACGGAAACAAAGTGTGGCCCTTAAAATCATAAAGAAGGAAAGCCTTATCTCCTTCCCTGAATGCCTTGTTGAGCACCATGTCCTGAAGCTTAGCCACAACAGCAGATTCTTAACTCATTGCCATGCCGCGTTTCATACTGAAAACCATGCCTATTTTGTCACCGAGCTGGCCAGTGGAGGGGATCTGCATGACTATATATATAGTACCATTCCCCTGAAGGAACCTGTAACCTTTATAGCAGCAGAAATCGTCTGTGGCCTACAATTCCTGCACAGCAATGACATCATTCACCGGGACTTAAAACCGGATAACATCCTGCTGACTGGTGACGGCCACATAAAGATTACTGATTTTGGACTATCTCTTTATGAGTTTGATAAGAGATTTAATGCCAGAGATTTCAGTGGAACACCTGGGTATGGCGCCCCAGAAATGATCATGGGAGACGCTTATGATGAAGGTGTAGATTGGTTCGCCTTTGGAGTCATATTGTACAACATGATTTTCCAAGACTCACCATTTCCAGGAGACACCACTGAAGAGATTGAGAGAAATGTCATCTACTCTGAACCATCATATGAAAACCTCACTGACCACGATGCTGTGGACATTATGTCCAAACTACTCTGCAAAGACCATTATGTCCGGCTAGGGGTTAATGGAAAAATCAGAAAACACCCCTTATTTTCAAATCTAAACTGGACAGACATAGAAACAGGGAAAGCGCCATCTCCAGTTATTATAAGAAGGAACATGAATGTCAGCATGAGACAGCAGATCCCAGCACCGCGCAGTGAAGACCTGAACGAGACAATTCCGGCTGAAGAACAGAAGATTTTTACGCGTTTCCCATTTGTGGCTCCAGAATGGAGCACAACTTACCACTAAGCGGAGAAACGGCATAATACCATCTAATCCTCCTGTATCTTGACTTAAGACTATCTACTTTGGGGTGTGTGGCACCTCATCCCGTATCCCGCATATTCTTAATATGTAACAATAAACTTTGCTTGTTTTAATTCATCCTTTGGTTCTTTGGAGCATTTTTCTATTTTTTCCTGTGTATATACAGTGTATATATGTACAGGTCATGTGTATATCTAAAGGTCATGTATATATGTGTATATATAATATGTAGGTCATGTATCTGTATAATGTGTATGTGTATATTGTGACAAAAAGCATCAGATTAAGAAACAATTCTATTTTTTTAACCCCATAGTGAGCACCATTACGTCTTTTTACGGACCTGCGATATAAGAGATTAGCATCCCCCGACAGGTGACAATCCTGCAGCTATCAGCTGTACACTATAGCTAACAACTTGCTGCATCAGCCACGATCAGGGTCGGCACTGATTATAGCCATTTAACCCCTTAAATGCTGCTGCCAATAGTGACTACGGCATCTAGATGGTTAACAGAGTGTAGGGGCTTTTTCTTTAACTACATTGGCACCCTGAGATCTTGATCGTGCGGTCCTGATGTTCGCCATGGCAGTCGAATAACGGCCTTAGAGCCTGCCGCGTATAGTGGCCTGTTCAGAAGTTATTAAAATGTAGGCGGTGAAAATAAACTTTTTCATTCCTGTTATACCACTTTGCATTAATTCCTGAAAAGCACCTGAAGGGTTAATGAACTACCTGAAAGCAATTCAATTTTTAATTCGGGGATGCGGTTTTTAAAATGGTATCACTTTTGGGGGGATTTCCAATATATAGGACCCTCAAAGTAATTTCAAACCTGAACAGGTCCCTATAAAAATAAGTTTTGTAAATTTCCTTGAAAATATGAAAAATTACTCCTCCATTTTTAAACCTTCTAAAATGCTAACAAAATAAAACATTTTTACATATTACAAATGGTGCTGATGGAAAGCAGACATGATTGAAATGTAAGTTATTATTGTTTTGTGTGGTATGACTATCTGGATTAAAGGGATAATCATTAAAAGTTTGAAAATTGCAATTTTTTGTAAATTTATATCAAATTTCTGATCTTTTTATAAATAAGGAATGATGCCATACGGATGGCAAAATCGATAAAAATCATCCAAATTTTTTCCACTATTTTTTTTCACACTCGTGTAGCCCCGACCTTACAGTGATACCAGATGTGTTTAGTTTTTTTATGCTTTGCTACTTTTGCACATTATGAACATTTTTTTTAGGAAATATAATTTGATTTCCTCTAAATGACACAGTCACTATTGACTCTATTACATCCAGTGGGTTAAACGGCCGAACTCCAACGATGGTCATGAGGAAACAAACAACCGATCAAACTGAGCTTTTACTCACCCGGGGTCCAGCACTGCTTTTTGCTGCTCCAGACATTTTTAATCAGCTGCATCTTCATGTCAACTGCGCTGCAGCCAATCACTGAGCTCTGTGGTACTGCCAAATTAAATGGGGCATTCTTATAATAAAGAGGCACAAAAGGGGCATTATTAGGTATGGAGGCACAGAGGCATACTTCCCAACTTTGAAAGTAAAGAATGAGTGACACAAACTATGTAGCAATCCACAGTTTTATTTGACACTAAGCCACTTCCGTAACCTTGGTCCGTCGTTTATGTGTGCCTACACAGAAATATTCCTCCTAGTGAACTCATTAATTCTTAACCTGTGGATGTGTATTTAAGAAGAGACATGTGTTTCTGAGACAGAATAAGACTTGGGACAGAGAATCAAGGAACATCAGAAAGACCTTAGAAGGAAAATACGAGACATCATTCAGGAAAGTAGATGGATTGCATGGCATCCAAAGAGACACAGATTTGTATTCTACATGATTCTAGTCTAAAGATATGGCCCTGACTGGAAAGATTTGGATCTCCTCCATTAACCATCAGAGAGACCATGGATTCTTTTAGGGAGACCAGGAGAAGACGAAGAAGTCACCTGGCGCCATGGATATGTTGTTTTGGGGTTGCTAGTAGGGGCTCACCGGTTGCTTAGAACCCATGGAGACAATGAGAGTTGCCAGGAGGGACCCACTGGTCATCTGGCCCCATGGAAACTCTCGGATAGGCCAGGTTGGGACCCTCGGGTCTTGTGGCCTTGTACCTCGATGGACTGCTAGCTTCTTAAGCTTGCCGCTACCTTCTCTCTGTGGGGGCCCACCAGAAGCGGGGGGCCACTGGTTGAGGTAGTCGGCCCTGGAAGTCTCCAAAGTTGCAGCTGTTCTATCCCAGGCGGGCGGAGAAGGAAGGGTGAGACTGTGTAATGTTGCACCATCTTGGGCATTTGCTGGGACTGTTCTATGTGTTTATTGTCCGCTTTATGGTTCATTAAAATATTGCCACGCTGTTTTACCCTCACCCTGCGTTGTCTGAGTAGCGTTAACCCCACAGAAGACCACGGGTCCTCACAGCACCTATACTCCAAAATAACAACAAAAATAAAAAATACAGCTCATCCCGCAAAAAAATAGGTTCTCATACAAATCTGTTAACAGTTATGGCTCTCCATATATGGCAATGTAAAATTGTTTTGTTTTTGAAAATGTGTTATTTTCATACAGACATCATAAAACATAAGTAAATGGTGATTTTATGTTAATTGTACTGACCCACAGAATAAAGTTAATATGTAATTGATATGAAATGGTCAATGCTGTAAAAAATAAACCTTAACTGGGGAAAAATGTATATTTTCACTATTTGCCATGTGCCGCGTATTTATCTCTTGAACTTACTTTTAAGTTAAAAAAAAAAGATCACCGCATCCCTTGATAAATGTCGTGAGGGGTAGAGGGATATTGTGAAAAAGCACAAACATTATTAAAAATACATAAGATTAAAAGATCATTAAAATCATTAAAAATAAAAATACATAAGATTAAAAACCTGATGATAAATGAATCTATGCAGTAAAAAAAGGGTGAGACAGATAGAGTCCTTGTATGCGTAAAGCTGGGTATAAATAGAGATACAAATAGGATTAAATCATTACAAGAATAAACGATCTGTGTATAAATGTGTTTAAAAAATACTCGTTCTGTTAAATCTCTGGTTGACAACACAAAGAAAATAATGGGACCTATAGTGTCAAGTCATAATTATCAATGGCAGGCTCAGACTGAGGGCTCGTCCACACGACCGCTTAACATGGCCGAGTGCTGTCCGATGTTTTATCAGATAGCACTCTGCCCAATGTTATACTGTGGGGCAGTGCCAACTAGTGTTTTTTTCTCATGCCGATTTTGCATACAAGTCTATGGACTTGTATGACATCAGTGTGAAACATTGAACTGCACTCGGATGTCATCTGAGTGCAGTCCAATTTCCACGGACTCAGACAAGGGACAAGATGGAGAAATTATGTACTCTGTCTACTCTGCATCATGATACAGCACTTTGATTCTTTTTATTATTCCTCTTATTATTTTTTGTAATCCATTAAAAACAAGTATGTGGAAAACAGACTTCTGAATGAGGCCTAAATGTCTGGAAGGATCACTGCTGGAAAAAATATAGCCGGGATAAAAAAAAGTGCACCTTGCGTTATAGGTGATTTGTGCATGCGCGGGATCTGGAAGACGAGACTGTACGTCACAGGGCAGGGGAGGGGGGAAACATTGTAATTAGCAAAGTAGTTTGGGATTTCTGTCCGTTCCCCGGCTCTCAAGAATGAGAAAACTAACTGAATAAAAAGACATTTCAAAGCAAGCTGACCTCTAATATTAGGCATACAGGTATGTATAGACTTACATTTCTATCACCTGTATGCCCATATTAGAGGTCTGATAGGTCCCCGGGGATGACAGATTCCCTTTAAAAGCCTCCACAGTTTCTCTAGTAGCCAAATATCCTGTGGTCTCAGCAGCGACCCCTTTTTGTTTAGATTTGATTGATGTTTATGCATATAACAGTGGATGATGCAGGAGAGGTCAGAGGCATCAATCTAACCTAAAGGAGAGGGGTTATGAGGAGATCACTGGATACCAGGGGCGGACATATCATTGGTGCAACCTGTGCGGCCCCACAGAGGCCCAAGAGGTAAAAGGGCCCATTTCTACCTCCAAAGCAGGTGCAATTTTGCATTTTTAGCAGCTCTGGGGCTGCAAAAGGCCCATATATTGTTCTTGCACAGGGGCCCTTTTCTGCCTGTGTCCACCAGTGCTCGATACACGTCTGCTAAAGAAACATCCAGTCTACGATATTAGAGTAATTTGCAACAAAGCAGGAGATATTAAAACTTCTGTTTCTAAGGTACATTTATTATTACTACTACACCTGAGTTTGTACCCATTTAATAGTGATAGTGGTCTTGGAGAGTCAAAATAGCGAACAGATTATTTTTCAGTTGTAAATGTACTTTCAGATAGCGACCACTAGATGTCCCTAGTGAGCTGACATGAAGTTGGCACAAGTATTAAGGCACTGCACATTCACTCATCTCAGGTGTAAAGGAGTCTGGGCTTATGGTGTTGATGACTTATCTACAGGATAGGTCATGAACAGCTGATTGGTGGGATTCTGACACTCAGCGCCCCCCACCGATCAGCTGTTTTTTTGCTCCAGCGGACTGTAAACATTGTAACTACAGTATGCCTGGACAACACCTTTAATTCTGTGCTCTCAGCAGACAATGTTTTTGCTCTGCCTACCTACAACATATATGTAGTAATCTGAAGAGGATTTCCAGGCTTAAGATACTGGTAAGTTATTCTTAGGATAGGTCATCAGTATCAGATGCATGGTGTCCCAGAACGCAGTACCCCACCGATCAATTGTTTTCAGCTCTGGCAGCGGGGGGATGTGAAAGTGACCCATGCAGACCCTCACAGCTCTGTTCACGGTGTATTGGCTGTTCTGTGTGCAGCTCTTATTGCATAGTGGATAAAAACTGAGCTGAAATATTCATGAACAGCCAATAGGCCACGAACCGGACCATGCTGTTCACTCCATTCACTGGTTACATCTGGCAGCCACCAGAGCTGAAAACAGCTAATCGGTGGGGGTGCCGGATATTGATCCTGAAACACCTCTTCTATGTGCACACCGAGTCTTTTTTGCAGTTTTCACAGCAGATCCTCTAAGTTTTTGAGGAGGATTTGTAGAGTTTCCGCTCAGTCTCTGCTCCAATACAGCCTCAAACACTCCTGTGTGCACATATCTGAAGTGAAATTTCACATTTGATGATCACTGACTATATTATTTTAACAAAAAAGAACTAACAGTCTAGTAATATGCAAATCAACATAGAAATAAAACTGGTAAAAAACACAACAGAATTCAATTTGTAGTAAATCACTTCATGACCACACGCTTGTTACAATTCCTCTGCCACTGGAAACCTGCAGCGTGTGGAGGGTCTTCATGAGGAAGATGAAGCTTGAGCGTTAGGGTGCAGACAGGCAGCCATATAACTCGGGTGAAGATCGCATCGCAATCCTCGGACTGGCTGTCGGCTCCTGACCTGAGCGTGACAGCTGCAGAGAAATACATGCTGCCACTCTCAGGTCAGGAGCCGACGGCCAGTCCGAATATTGCGATGCGATCCTCTCCTGAGTTATACGGCTGTCTGTCTACGACCTTAGGCCACATTTATGCGTTCAGTATTTGGTCAGTATTTTACATCAGTATTTTGTAAGCCAAAACCAGGAGTGGGTGAAAAATGCAGAAGTGGTGACGTGTTTCTATTATACTTTTCCTCTGATTGTTCCACTCCTGGCTTTGGCATATAAATACTGAGGTAAAATACTGACCATATACTGAACGTGTGAACGTGGTCTTAGAATTGGTGCGAACCAAGTCACAGGATCTAATTCATCGGCCACGTCCGTAATCAGTGCTTGCTGGAAGGGAGGTCTGAATATCACTTCTTACCTCCTGGCATCGGTGGATCTTTTTTTGATTAGTTGGCCTGGTGCGACATCACATGTACATCACACTCCAACAATGATGTGGTGCCAGGCCGGAGGAGCCGAAGATGCCGTTAGGCAAGAGGCGGTTCTCAGGGCGCCCTTAGAGCAGACACAGATTACTGACCTGGCCAATTGATTGGGTCCTGAAAATCAATTCGCACCAATTCTATTATTACACTATTCTATCCAACAGGACAATGATCCCAAAGGTCCACCAAGGCATGGTTTCAGAAGAAGTCTTAGAAGATTCTCAGGTGGCTGTCACAGTCGCCTGAATTGAAGCCCATAGAAATTTTTGATGGGATTTGAAGAAGGCGGTTGCAACATGGAAAGCCAAGAAAATTAGTTACCTGTAGACCATGATGAATGGGTTAAGATTCCCCAAGAATGCTTCCAAAAGCTATGTCTGGCTGGCTATCACCATTGCAATTCTACTAAGTAGAGTTAGCAGCATGGTGGTGTAACACAGCGTGGAGCAGTAGCCGTGGGCGAGGCACTCGTCTCCAGCGCCCCGGCACATTACATGAAAGTGAAGGTCCTGGCTGGGTGTGTGGATTTGTGCTGTGAGATCCTTACACCCATGCAGGCAAAATGTAGCTAATGTTGCTGGTTTTCCAGAACCAGATGTTTCACAGTTCAATGAGAGAGGCCATCATTAGAAAATAAACTCTACTGAATGGCAACTTGATCAGGGTTATATAAAAGGGATAGCGGGTACAAAGTCTTAAAGACGTTTCCTTTACAGTATGAAGCAATTTCCACACAGTATCATTCCTCTGTAGTATACTCCAGGGCTTTCTATATCTGCTGTTTCTCCCTACTTCGCCACAACCCAGCTTTAACGCAGCGGTCCTGATTAACAAGCCTCCGCTACTTGTTCAGCGGTTCCGCATCCTATTTCTTCCACTACTGTGGCCCTGGAGCTCCTGCTCGGGACCCACATTAGTCCCAGTTTGAAAGTTCTGTTAAGGACATTTCTTTCTGCGTTACAAGCCCAAGGTCTCGTGGCTTGGCGTCCACTCCAAGGACCCGTCTCCGGGAAGCCACTCTGTCTCATCAGTCACTGTTACGGATCCGGGTGGTGGAACCACTGTGCTGCGGTGCAAGGAGGGACCCAGAGGGGCGTAACTAGGTATCAACTCGGACCGACCAAGGTCGTACGGCGGCTCAATCGACTCCGTGAACAGGGAGGGACCGAGCAGAGGGACCAGGTGCTACTCTGGGGACAACCTTGTAAGAGAGCAGGTGACTCCCACAGTTCAGATGGCAGGGACTGACCGGTACAGCAGATGAGCACAACAAGCAGGAGTCTCCAGGTAGGCTGTCAGGTATACACGGCAGGTGCAGGCAGGAGCCTCTAGGTAGGCTGTCAGGTATACACGGCAGGTGCAGGCAGGAGCCTCTAGGTAGGCTGTCAGGTATACACGGCAGGTGCAGGCAGGAGCCTCCAGGTAACATGCAGGTTTTCCAAGTAGGCAGGCTAGCCTAGCCCATAGACAGACTGGCGGGTAGACCGTAGGCAGACCGTCGTGCTGGAGAGTGTCCTTGGCTGGCGGAGACAGGTAGCACGTTAAAGCTCCGTATTAGCGGACTGGCCAAGCCCATAGACAGACTGGTAGACGGAGCTGTAAGCAGACTGTCAGGCTGGAGGGTAGACAAGCTGGCGGACAGGACTGGTAGTCAGGCTGGCGGGCTGGACTGATAGTCAGGCAAGCAGCGGGGCCTGGGGGCTGAAGCAGAGTTAAACACACAAAGCTACAACCTTGCACGGGCACCTCCATTTTGGAGGAGGTGCCCTTTATATGGGAGGTCCTCCGGTCATTGGCCGGGGACTCATTAGGATGATCACAGTGCCAGGGAATCTGCGCGCACCGGCAGCAGATGCAGGAGCGCCAGAGGACGCCGGGCGGGGAGCGTGGCGGTTAGAGGGACGGCGTCTCTGCCTGTCAGAGGGCAGAGACGCCGATACTACAGTCACTTTTCCTCAGGATCTCACTATCCCTTCCCTTCAGTTTCCTCTCATTCAGGGTCCACCTCCAATGCAGCACTGCTCACTATGGACCTTTTAGTCTGCTCACTTTGTACTCTCGACCCTATTGGACTTCCTAGCAGGAAGCTGTCACTTTCCCTTATACTAGCCCCTCCCACTGTGGCCTAGTCCCAACCTTTAACTCCAACTTACACTATGGTCAATTATATACACTACCAACATCATTAACATGTTTATCGCATTACACTATTCATATTACATCACAATACTATTAACACTGATCACATTACATTAATATTTTTAAGACGCAGGACACAATTCGCATGACATAATACAAAATACAGTGGCTCAGTGTGATTAGCACTGCTGCCTTGTAGTTCTTGAGTCTTGGATTCAAATCCCACCAAGAACAACATCTCCAAGGAATTTGTATCTTCTCCCCATGTTTGTGTGGGTTTCCTTTGGGTCCGGTTTCTTCCCACACTCTAAAGACATACTGATAGGAAATCTAGATTGTGAGCTCCAATGGGGATGTAAGGGGGAAGACCAGGGTGTAAGTTCTTTCAGAGCAAGGGATCTGGAACTGCTGGGGCTGTACTTCCTGTTGCAGGGGGGAGACAGACTGCGAGCACAGGAGTCATGTGACTGGGAAGTGGGGGGTGTCCAGAGACAGAGCTGGGAGGTCAGGTGATCAAGGGACTCCTGGTGTGACTAGAGAGAGGAAGAGACGAGGACGTTTTGGCTGGAAAGCGGAGCTGAGTCCTGCGCAGGAGAACAGTGTGAGATGATCCAGGCTCCTGGCTCGAGTACTGGGATCAGGAGTCGGGTGCAGTGGACCGGAGGAGTCAAGCACGACTATAGAGACAAGGGACTCAGTGTCCGTGGAGCCGAGGCATGTAAGGTGCCGTGTTATGGACTAGGGGCTCAGCGGGTAAAACCAGAGACCGCCCGCTGCTGCCAGAAGACGGAGCATTGTTTGGGCGGGGAAGCCTGAAGAAATCATCACCTGCATCTGCTGGCGACTGCCTTGTGAGGAGCCGGAGTCAGCTAAGTGTACAAACTGACGTTTACAACCGGTTCGGCTCTGCTACATCTTGTCAGACTGTGAACTGTTAGTTATAGGCTATGTGCCCACGATGCAGAAATGAAGCAGAAAATTTCTGCAGCATTTCTGCATCTCCCTGGCAGAAAAAAACGCATGCAGATTGTGCATGCGTTTTTCCTGCAGAATACATGCGGATCCACATGCGGGTTCACATGCGTTTCCGCATGCAGATTGACAAGCGCTTTCCAGGCGATAGCATCACTTGGAAAGTGCTTGACAACTAGGTCACACTGTATAAATCCATGCAAACAGCATGGATTTATACAGTGTGAACCGTAAAAATGAAAACAAATAAAGCTATACTCACCCCCGAGGCCCCGGCGTGGTTGCAGCGCTGCTTCCTGGCTGGTTCCCGGCTGCCGGCATATCGCGAGACAGAGCGGTGAAGGGCCTGCGGTCACATGACTGTGACGTCACCGAAGGTCCTTCAGCGCTGCTGGCATTCAGAGAGAAGCCGCCGGACAGGTGAATATAAACTTTATTTGTTATTTTATTCTTTTTTTACAGGTACAATGGTACCCAGGTCTGGATGAGAGTCTCCTCTCCTCCAGAACTGGGTACCATCCGCACATAGAGACGCATAGAAGCCGCTTGTAAAAATGTACAGTCGCGGTTTCTATGCGTCTCAATGCAAGTCAATGGCGGGAGTTCCGCTGCACTTCCGCAAAATTAAATGACATGCTGCGGATTTTTGTACGTAGCATAAACGCTGCGGAAAAATCCGCAGCATGTGCATAGAACATGTGGAATCCCCTTGGGGACCATGGGGTGCGGATTACCTAGCGTTTCACAAGCGTTTACGCTGCGGAAATTCTGCAGCATAAACGCTTGAAAAACGCTACGTGGGCACACAGCCATAGACTTTCACCTGCTATTTCCCTTGTTTTTCCCCCATATTTTCCTTGTTGCTCCCTGCATGGAGATTGACCTTGTTCTTATAAATCCCCCCGTTTATTAACCCCGTATTGTCTGCTCTGTGTTTCTGTGTCACTGCATCTGAAGTACCCGTGTTACAGGGACAGTCATGATAATATCTGTAAAGTGCTGTGGAATATGATGGAGCTATAAAAGAAAGTAAAATAAATAAGTAATAAGGATGTTTGTCACAAAGGAGATGAATAATTCTGAGACTGCAATAGTCATTAAAAATCATCTTTTTTGATGAATTTGGAGAGACCACTTGTTATATTAGTTGTGTTGAGCTATGTAAATAGTGTTTGTTTCATTTGTTTGTTTCCCACAAACAGCAGAAAGTTTGTACATTTTTACTAATAAACCTAATATGCAGTGGTGATTAAATCATTTTGATTACAACTGTGTACATACTTCCAAAATACAGTACTTTGTAGAAATGCAGTAAATAGGGGTCGTTTATTTGGTATTTTTTTTCCTTCCACAGATTTTTCTTAACCCCTTAAGTACAAAGCCTATTTAGAGTCCCAATAGGTGAAAATATCAAACTGAACATTACTTATCATCTACTTCAGCTCTTCACCCCTGCCTCTGGTCTGTTTTGCACTGGCGGTTTCACATCAACAGCTAATTATTGGGCTCAGTGACTCTGTCAATGCAGACAGCATGAGCTGCTGAGCCCAATGATTGGCTGCAGCACTGATGACTTTACATCACTGCTCCCACCTACCAACAAAGAGGGGAGGCAGTTTTGATAATCCTTCACAGGAGCAGGGAAGAGTATGTAAAGCTGTATTTAATATTTCCCCTTGAAAGACTATGAAATTAAAGAAAAAAAACAATTCCTGGAAAATCCCTTTAAGGCCTGTGGAAGTTTTTTTTTTTTTTGAGTTGTATTTTTCAATGGTATCATTTTTGAAGTATATATCACTCATTGATATTAACTATTTTTCCCCTCACTGTGGAGAATAACTAACATGTTACTTGTTTTTCTATGGGTTGGTACTATTTATTGATTACCGAACGTGCTTGTCACTGCTCGGTTCTCGCCCGAGCATCACGGTGCTCGAAAATTTCAGCGAATATTTCGGTGTTGCTAGGACAGGAACTCGGGTCCCCTCCCTGCATGTTTGGCGCTCTTTAGAGAGCCAATGAACATGCAGGGATTGCCTGCATCGCACTGTAATGCCGTAGCCATGTTGGTTGTGGGCATTACAGTGATTGGCTGGCCGCACAGCGTCATCAGGCCTATATAAGACCTGGCGCCGCTATGCTCGCCACAGTCTACCCCGGAAACAGGCAGAGTAGGGAGAGCTGCTGCTGCGTCAGGGAGAGATTTGCTTGTTTAGAGTTAGTATAGGTATTCCACAACATATATATCCATCTGAACTAAGGCTGTGTGCCCACTATGCGTTTTTCAAGCGTTTATGAAGCATAAACGTTTAAAAAACGCTTGGTAATCCGTCCCCCATGGTCCCCAATGGCATTCCGCAATGTCAATGCCCATGCTGCGGATTTTTCCGCAGCGTTTATGCTGCGCTCAAAAATCCGCAGCATGTCCATTAATTTTGCGGACACGCAGTGTAATCGCCACCATTGACTTGCATTGAAATGCATATAATCCGCGTCAGTACATTTGTACACACGGATTATGTGCGTTTCTATGTGCGGATGGTACCCAGGTCTGGAGGAGAGAAGATTCTCATCCAGACCTGGGTACCATTGTTCCTGTGAAAAAAAAGAATAAAATATGATGGCCCCTGCAGCGCTTTGCTCTCCTTTGCCGGCAAATCGCGAAGGACTGCAGAAATGCTGCAGAAATTTTCTGCATGCATCGTGGGCACATAGCCTTACTGTCCTTCTGAGGACTAATCCAGCTGCATATATTCAGTGGTGAATTTGATAGCAGGAGTTAGGCAGGCAGGCAGTGTATGTGGCCGACTGCAGTGCATGATACAGCACAAGAGGGTCCATTGAACATTCTGTCTGCTGCTGCTGTTCTGACATATATTTGTAGACATAGCCTCATATAGCAGGGGCCAGGGCCAATTTTTTTTATCTTAATCCTGATATTACAGCAATAAAAATCCAGAAGTTTGAACTGAACATGGAAAATAATGGCTTACATTTTCATTTTGTAGCAGTGTGTCGGTCAAGCTACTCACACTAGTTCTCTGTGAAGAATAGTATTAGTAAATTACAGGCTTGCTATTTAAAACTGTGGTTCTCTGTCAGACGTATCATATATAACAGCGTTCCAAAATCAGCCATTTCTGCCTTCCATTTCTTTGCAGTGTGTCGGTCAAGCTACTCACACTAGTTCTCTGTGAAGAATAGTATTAGTAAATTACAGGCTTGCTATTTAAAACTGTGGTTCTCTGTCAGACGTATCATATATAACAGCGTTCCAAAATCAGCCATTTCTGCCTTCCATTTCTTTGCAGTGTGTCGGTCAAGCTACTCACACTAGTTCTCTGTGAAGAATAGTATTAGTAAATTACAGGCTTGCTATTTAAAACTGTGGTTCTCTGTCAGACGTATCATATATAACAGCGTTCCAAAACCAGCCATTTCTGCCTTCCATTTCATTGCAGTGTGTTGGTCAAGCTATTCCCACTAGGTCTCACAAACAAACAACAAACACCCACATCTTGTCGCCCGAAGTTCTTGTCCCAATTGCTAGGGGACCACAGCAAAACACTATTGAACCCTGAGCAATGTCAAAAGGTTGTTGGTTATATAGCAGTCACTTTGCCACCACTACTACCACCCTGTCTTCCATATGGTCAAGTCTCAGTAGCCGTGAGTCTGGACCGCATATTCCTAACCCTGATCCTCCTTTCTCCCACCATGCCGAGTGCCCGGAGGCAAATGATCCCACACTTGGACACTCAGAAGAGCTGTTCACTTTTCCATTTGTAGATTCGGGCCTTTCACCCAGCCAGCTTCAAGCGAGTCAAGAGGAGAATGCGTGTAGCGATGTCCAAATATTTGAGCAGCCACGGTCACATGAAGGCAACGGTGGGAAAGTGCAATTACTGTCGCAAGAGGTGGATGATGATGATGAGACACAATTGCCAGAAAGTCAGGAGGAGGACCAGGGTGTGGAAGTGGAAGACGAGGTGGTGAATGATATAGTAACTGACCCAACCTGGCAGGGGGATATGCAGAGCAAGGACAGCATCACACAGGGGGAGGGAGGCGTAGCACCACAACAGGCAGAAAGAAGCGGTGTGGTGGCCACAGACACAAGGTGAGAAAGTGACGCGCCCCCTGGGCCTGTGTTGTGCAGGGAATACCCAGAGCCGGATTGCTGGGGGTTGTAGTCTCCGTGGCGCTGACCCGGTCCGTGCCCAGGGTGGTCAATTCAGTGGCAGTCTTATTAGTGAGATAATAGTCCGACTACGCCACCCGTGGATTGCGGTCAGTGGGGACCGCCGCTGCAAGGCAGACCGCTGAGGCCGGTGTTGTGTGTGCAGCTAAGAACGGGATGACTCCCCACGGGAGGAGTATAGCCTCAGGGCAGTTAGTGTGGATAATGGGAGTGATGGTGCACGAGCGCAGCAGGAATAACTCAGAGTCCGTGCAGTGCAGTTCAGGGTCTTTACTGATGTTATAAAGCAGACCCTCCCGGGAGTACTGGCTAGCAGTAGAGGCCTGGTCAGTCTGAGAGCTAGCAGGATCTCCCCTAGCCAGTTGGAGTTGTAGGCCTCCCCGTCTATCTGTACTCTTTCCTGGCTACCTTGCTGTGTGCGGGTAGAAGTAGCCCACGTCCCTGAGTATACCGTGTGGTGCTGACCCGTACGGCCGGTGACTTGGGGCCTTCTGTTAGCCTCCGCTTCACGATGGCGGTGCTGGTCCCTTGCTTGTGACCGTGCCTCCGGGCTTCTCTGGCCAGAGGACATGGAATCCCCTGCCGGTTGGATTCTGCTGCTGGACCTGGATGTCCCCGCAGCCTCGGACTCCGTGTCCGGTCTTAATGTCTTCAGCCAGGGCGAGCTATCTAGCTTCCAGCCCCTGGCACTCGCTCCTGCTCCTACAGAGCTCCTTGCTGACACTTTCCCTGTGTCTGGAATTGTCTCCAGGCTCTGACTCCCTAATCCCGCCCCAGACCCAGTTTATAAGGGCAGTTTCCTCCCCTCCCAGGTCTGGGCGGGCGGTGTTGCATGCTTAGGGCTCCTGACCAGAGAAACCTCCCACTTGCTCTCAGACGTAATATTTCTATTACTGTGGTAACCAGACCCCTGGGGTGCCACATTCCCCCCTAGTAAAATTTAGTACTCCGGGACTAAACATATGTTTAAAGAAACATAAATACAGGGTATAACAATAACAAGACAACATGAAAAAGTACATTTTGTGGTCACAGCGTTTCCGTAACCGGGTGTCCATATCACCCAAGGTGAAGTTTTAAGCGAGGTAGGGGACTTGTCCAAAAAAAACCCCTTGAGTTGGCCTTGGGCATGGCTGCAAGGCTGAAGCTAGCTACTTTGAGCCGCAAGGAGGCCACGCCAGACAGGTTTTCTCTTCCGCGGCTGTCTTCGCAAGAGGCACAATGTGCAACTATCTACAAGA
Organism: Phyllobates terribilis; assembly: GCF_046119375.1. Classification (NCBI taxonomy): domain Eukaryota; kingdom Metazoa; phylum Chordata; class Amphibia; order Anura; family Dendrobatidae; genus Phyllobates; species Phyllobates terribilis. The sequence goes on along the minus strand of NW_027362765.1, from coordinate 512,768,094 downwards.
TTGTTCCGGTTATCCAGCGTCCATAACCTGTTAGTCCATAGAAATCTGCAGGGTAACTGAGAAACATAATTAATAACAGGCAACAACAAAAACCATAAACATTTTCAAGAAACAGGTAAATTTACAGTGCATTACTTTATATTCTCCAGCGAGCGGGCATCTGACTTTTAGTGATTCTAGTGGACCTACGGAGCTCACTAACTGGTCCTGCACTACAGGGTGTAGGAGGTGTTATGGGTAAGCTGGGCAGCTGTCTGCGTACTCTTTGGCTCACTAGTGGCATGGCAGGCTCACTACTAGCAGAGGGTTGATCCTCCTGCGCTGCTGGTGTGGACTCTTCTGCCTCCTGGGCCGGCTGCTCTTCCTGCTCTACCTGGTCTTCTGTAGGGACTTGAGGGGCTGGCTGGAGAAATGTGAGGACGGGCACCATGATAGCGTTGTTTACTTGTGTCCAGGACCGGGGAAAGTCTCCGAGTACGGTGCGGATTATTTCCTCCTTTTCCTCTACGGGTTGAGGGTCTTCCTGATCTTCATCCGTGCTTTGCAACTTCTCGGGGCACTTTTTCAGGTGGTCTCTGGAGACAGTGGCTGTGGTCTCTCCTCCATCCTTGCTGATAACGTACACCTTTGGATTATTGTGGCTTGAGGGCAGTATGGTGTACGGGTCCTTTTCCCACTGGTCGTCCAACTTATGGAGCCGCCTTTTTCTTTTCAAGACCTGCTCTCCAGGTACCAGGGGAACAGCGGGAGCATGTTGGTTATAAGTCCTCTCCTGCCTTTCTCTTGATTGACAGAGACTTCGCTCGACGCTCTCCTGTACTTTCCGGTACACTTGCTGCCGTTCTGTATCCCAGTCTGCCTCTGGCAAGGTGTCCTCGGGTGTCAGGACTCCCATATCCAGGTCAACAGGCGGCTTACCAGGTCTTGCTCGCATTAGGTAAGCCGGGGTACAGTTGGTGGAACCTACCGGGATGTGGTTATACAGGTCCACCAGATCGGGCAGTTTCTCAGGCCACAGACTGCGTTCTTCCAGGGGCAATGTTTTTAGCAGATCTATCACCACCTGCTTCATCTTCTCGCAGAGTCCATTGGTTTGGGGGAGATAAGGCGTTGTTCTTATCTTCTTGCAGCCATACAGGTTGCAGAACTCCTGGAAGACCTCCGCTTCGAAGGCTGGTCCTTGGTCCATCAGCACTTGGTCTGGATACCCGTGTGGGCAGCAGAAGTGCAGCTGGAAGGCTCTGGCTGCTGTCTGAGCCGTCAAGTCTTTGACAGGGACCACCACCAGGAACCGGGAGTAGTGATCCACGATGGTTAGGGCGTAGACATATCCGCTTCTGCTTGGAGCCAGTTTAACATGGTCCAGAGCGACCAGTTCCAGCGGATGCCTGGTGAGGATGGGCTGCAGGGGAGTCCTCTGGCTGGCATGGTCCCTCCTTCTTAGATTGCACGGGCCACAGTCTCTACACCATCTCTCAATGACTCCTCTCATGCCTATCCAGTAGAACCGTTCATGCAGCAGGAACTCCAGCTTCTTCCATCCGAAGTGCCCTGCCCCATTGTGGTAGGCCTCCAGCACCATAGCTGCGTCCCGTCTCGGTACCACCACCTGCCAGATCAGTTCATGTGTCCGGGAATTGACCATTCTGTGGCACAACTTCTCCTTGTAGAGAAACAGTCTGCTTTTTTCCGTCCACAGTTGCTTGGTCTCTTCCGGAGCGTCTGGATCCAGGCGGGCGTCAGCCTGGGTCAGCATCTCCTTCACCAGACGGACTGCGGGGTCACTGTCTTGCGTCTCCGCCCAGTTGTAGTGGGGTAAGGGGTTGAACGTAGCGGATCGCTGGCCCCTCACACGGTGGGAATACTAGGTAATCCCAAGATGGTGGAACGCAGGGAGTTCGACCTCTTCCAGTTCTTCAGGATCTTCCCCTCCGTCCGGTAGGTTTGGCATCCTGGACAGGGCGTCCGCGTTGGTATTGGAGCGTCCTGCCCGGTATTTGATTGTGAACTCATAATTGGTCAGGCGGGCCATCCATCTCTGCTCCAGGGCACCCAGTCTTGCAGTGTCCAGGTGTGTCAACGGGTTGTTGTCCGTGTACACGGTGAACCTGGAAGAGGCAAGGTAATGCTTAAAACGTTCAGTTACCGCCCACACCACTGCCAGGAACTCTAGCTTGAACGAGTTGTAATTCTCAGGGTTTCTTTCCGTGGGTCGCAGTTTTCGGCTGGCGTAAGCAATTACCCGTTCTCTCCCCTGCTGGATCTGGGACAGTACGGCTCCTAGCCCGATGTTGCTTGCGTCCGTGTGGAGGACAAAGGGCTGGCTGTAATCAGGGTACGCCAGGATTTCATCCCCCGTGAGGGCCATCTTCAGCTGGCGGAATGACTCCTCTTCCAGCTTTTCCCATCTGAAGGGTGGCTTCTGGTTTTTGGCCTTCCTGGACTGGCCTATCAGGAGGTCCTGCATAGGAGCTGCCTTCTTGGTAAAACCGGGAATGAATCTTCTGTAGTAGCCTACCAACCCGAGGAACTGCCGCACTTCCTTTATGCTGGATGGTCTTGGCCAGTCCTTAATCACGGTGATCTTGGCAGGGTCGGGGGCTACTCCGTCAGCACTCACCACGTGTCCCAGGTACTGTACCTTTGGCTTCAGTAGATGACACTTTGAGGGTTTTACCTTTAGGCCATAGTTTGCCAGGGCTTCAAACACTTCTGCCAGGTGTCCCAGATGGTCCTCATAGGTCTTGGAATAGACGATGACATCGTCCAGGTATAATAGGACCGTCTCGAAGTTCCGGTGTCCCAGACAGCATTCCATCAACCGTTGGAAGGTTCCTGGTGCGTTGCAGAGCCCGAACGGCATACAGTTAAACTCGCTGAGTTCCATCGGGGTGGTGAATGCGGTCTTCTCCCGGTCCGCCTCTGCTACAGGAACCTGCCAGTACCCGCTTGTGAGATCCAAAGTAGAGAAGAAGTTAGCAGATTTTAATGCAGCTAAGGACTCTTCTATCCTTGGTAACGGGTACGCATCTTTGTGTGTGATACGGTTGACCTTCCTGTAGTCTACACACATTCTCATGGTGTTGTCTTTCTTTTTCACTAGGAGTAGTGGAGCTGTCCAGGGGCTACAGCTGTCCCTAATTACCCCAGCCTCCTTCATGTCTTTTAGCATCCCCTTGGCGTGTTGATAGTGTGCAGGGAGTACGGGTCGGTATCTCTCCTTTATGGGAGGATGGTCTCCCGTGGGGATGTGATGTTCTACCCCCTTTACTCGCCCGAAGTCCAGCGGGTGTTTACTAAACACTCTCTCGTACTCTTGAACCACCCGATAGACTCCCTGTTTTTGGTGTGAGGGAGTGGAGTCAGTACCCAAATGCAGTTGCTGACACCAGTCCTCCATTGGTTTCTTAGAGCCGTTACCTTCCTCTGGTTGAGATGGAGGCAAGGGTTCCACGGCCTGTACAGAGTTCTGGTTGATGGTGAACAATTTGGCTAGCGTGGCATACCGGGGCAGGTATACTTCTCTCTCCCCGATATTTATGATGCGGACGGGCACCCTCCCATGGCATACATCGACTACCCCCCCGTGCTGTCAAAATGGTGGACCTACTGTCTGAGTAGACAGGTTCTACCATTGCTTGGTAGTCTCTACCTCTTAGACCAATAGCTGCTCGGCACCAAATCATCATCTCACTTTTCGGGGGCATGGCAATAGGGAACGGGTTACACATTCTCACGCTACCAATCTCACCACCAGATAGTTCCACCTGTTGCCGTTTCATCAGTGCCCGGATCTCTTTTTGGAGGACACGCTGCTGGCTGGAACTGGCGTTCTTGGCAACCTGTTGCAAAATAAGAATCACCTCTGCAAGACAGTTTTCGATTACGTTAGTACCTAGGGTTATTTTTGGGTGACTCTCGCGACGGTCAATGTCCACAATGATCAGTCCTTGTGCCGGCAGTTCAACCTTACCGACCTTGATGGTCACCTCTTTAAATCCTATCTGTGGCACGGGCTGACCATTGCTGGCAATAATGCTCAGGTCGTCATCTGGGTAGCGGGTTATGTCCGAGTCATTCCAGTACCGCTTGAAGAGCACGTACGGGATGGTAGTCACCTGTGACCCAGTGTCTAGTAGGGCACTCATAGAAATGCCATCCAGTACCACAGGCAAGACCGGACATCCCCCTACATATTTGTCACGCCAGCTCGATGGGCCTGATGATCTTATGCCTGGGGGTTGGCCCTCTACCCCAGGTTGTGCCCGTTTAAATGACAGTACCTTGCCATATGTCCGAGTTGATTGCAGCGGCGGCAGATGGGTTGTCCGTCCTCGTTGTATTGGTCGTTGGGTCTTCCTCTGGCCGGTGGGGTCCTCCTCAGTCGGCGCCACGGGACGTCCTCCGGTCCAGATGCCAGCTGGATCTTTCCTGGAGAATAGACCTGTAAAGACTGCACAGTTCTGGTTAGCGCGGCAACGCTCTTAGTCAGCTCTTGGACCTGAGGGTGCAGGTCTGTAGCCGGGTTATTGTTCAAAGCCTGCACATCAGCTCCCACAGGCCCTGCAGACAAGAGCGCCGCGTCCTGGTGATAAGTGATAGCAGGGCGCCTGTGGGTCACAGCGCCACCTGGTGCCGGTTCTCGGAGCACCCGGATGGCTCTGTCCTTGAACTGTGCAAAGTCCAGGTCAGGGTCCTGTAAGGCCATTGCCCGCAACTGGGTTCGGTGGGCATTGCACAGTAGACCCTCAATAAATTGTTCGGTCAACAGCTTGTCTTCATTCCCCATGCTGTCAGGGTCTGCCTGCTTAATGGCTCTCAGGGCCTCTTGTAGGTTTAGAGCATAGTCTCTTATACTTTCGTGTGCCCGTTGTTTTCACTCGTAAAATCTGAGCTTTATTTCGGCTGAGGTTCGGGTATCAAATGTGTCTTTCAGCCGGGCTAGTATTTCTCTGACAGTCCTCTTCTTCCTAGGTGGCCAGGACTTTACCTCCCTTTGGGCTGCCCCGGTTAACTGGGCCACCAGGATGCTCACTTTTTGCTCTTCCGTGAGGGGGTATACCTGGAAGAGGCTATCCAGTCTTTCCCTAAAGTCACTTAGGGTATGTGACTCCCCTGAGTACTGTGGTAGCCAGGTTGCCCCCGGGATATAGGGCATGGTGAATGGCATGACCGCAGCAGCGGTTGCGCTGGCGGCAGCTGTGGCGGTGGAGCTTCCCTCTGTATCCGACATCCTCCTTCCCCCCTAGTGGACCGTGGCCTACCTTGCGATGATCCTCTTCCGTAGGCCGCGGCTCCGCAGTCGATCGTCGGGGTTGAAGACCTTGAGTCGCGCTCCTGTGACGTCAGCGTCGCTCCCTCTCCCTTCCAGGACCTTACGCAGCGTCAGTTCGCGGGGCGGAGCTTCGGATCTCGCGCGCCTCTTCTTCCCGCGCGGCGTCCCGAAGATGGCGTCCGATGGCGGGAAGCGGCCGCGGCTGGCGGGAAGACGGCAGAAGATGGCGGGAAACGACCCAAGATGGCGTTCGATGGCGGGAAACGACTCCGGACGGCGGGAAACTTCTCCTAGGTAAGTGCAAAAGTCTTTTTTTTTCAGGCACACAATACTCGTTGGGGCGGGTTGATTTGAATCCTGCCGACTACGCCAAAGTTGACGCGCCCCCTGGGCCTGTGTTGTGCAGGGAATACCCGGAGCCGGATCGCTGGGGGTTGTAGTCTCCATGGCGCTGACCCGGTCCGTGCCCAGGGTGGTCAGTTCAGTGGCAGTCTTATTAGTGAGATAATAGTCCGACTACGCCACCCGTGGATTGCGGTCAGTGGGGACCGCCGCTGCAAGGCAGACCGCTGAGGCCGGTGTTGTGTGTGCAGCTAAGAACGGGATGACTCCCCACGGGAGGAGTATAGCCTCAGGGCAGTTAGTGTGGATGATGGGAGTGATGGTGCACGAGCGCAGCAGGAATAACTCAGAGTCCGTGCAGTGCAGTTCAGGGTCTTTACTGATGTTATAAAGCAGACCCTCCCGGGAGTACTGGCTAGCAGTAGAGGCCTGGTCAGTCTGAGAGCTAGCAGGATCTCCCCTGGCCAGGTGGAGTTGTAGGCCTCCCCGTCTATCTGTACTCTTTCCTGGCTACCTTGCTGTGTGCGGGTAGAAGTAGCCCACGTCCCTGAGTATACCGTGTGGTGCTCACCCGTACGGCCGGTGACTTGGGGCCTTCTGTTAGACTCCGCTTCACGATGGTGGTGCTGGTCCCTTGCTTGTGACCGTGCCTCCGGTCTTCTCTGGCCAGAGGACATGGAATCCCCTGCCGGTTGGATTCTGCTGCTGGACCTGGATGTCCCCACAGCCTCGGACTCCGTGTCCGGTCTTAATGTCTTCAGCCAGGGCGAGCTATCTAGCTTCCAGCCCCTGGCACTCGCTCCTGCTCCTACAGAGCTCCTTGCTGACACTTTCCCTGTGTCTGGAACTGTCTCCAAGCTCTGACTCCCTAATCCCGCCCCAGACCCAGTTTATAAGGGCAGTTTCCTCCCCTCCCAGGTCTGGGCGGGCGGTGTTGCATGCTTAGGGCTCCTGACCAGAGAAACCTCCCACTTGCTCTCACACGTAATATTTCTATTACTGTGGTAACCAGACCCCTGGGGTGCCACAAAAGCGTTCCCCGTAACACCAACACGACGGAAGTTGCCAGCACAACTGTTAGGTCTTCCTGAGTCTGGTTGTTTTTTAAAGACTCTGCCGATAACCCCAAAAAGGCCATTTGCACCACCTGCCAGGCCAGCATCAGCAGGGGTACCAAAACTAGCAGCCTGACCACCACCAGCATGATCAGGCACATGTCAGCAAAGCACCCTACTAAGTGGGCTTCTTCCGCTGTTGTGCGTGCACGCCAATCCACTGTCCATGGCGCATGCAAAGATGCCTCCTGCCCTGCACGTGTCGTTGCACACTCTCAACTAGCACCATCAGCAAGCACGTCCACGTCCTTGTCTCCTTGCACGTCTCAGCTACTGAGACTTGACCGTGTGGAAGACAGGGTGGTGGTGGCAAAGTGACTGGAAGCATTATCTGCTATCCAACCAACAACCTTTTGACATTGCTCTGGGTTCAATAGTGGTGTGCTGTGGTCCCATAGCAATTGGGACAGGAAGGTCGGGCAACAAGATGTGGGTGTTTGTTGTGGTACAATTTCAGCTTGCCCACGGCCTCGGCCTCTGCATGCACCATCACCGTCAAGTCCACTTCCCCGTCCCTTGCCACGCACCTTGCCCATTTTAAATGGAGGACAATATTTTCCACGTTCACTAGAAATGGCTGATTTTGAAACACAGTTATATGTGATACATCTGACAGAGATCCACGATTTTAAATAGCTGGCCTGTAATTTATTAAATACTATTCTTCACAGAGACTTAGTGTGAATAGCTTGACCGACACACTGCAGCGAAATGAAAAGCAGAAAGGGCTGATTTTGGAACACAGTTATATATGTGATACGTCTCATAGAGAACCACGGTTTTAAATAGCAGGCCTGTAATTTACTAATACTATTCTTCACAGAGACCTAGTGTGAGACTAGTGTCAGACTGCCTGCATGCCTAACTCCTGCTATCACTTTCACCACTGAAAATATGCACATGGATTAGTCCTCAGAAGGACTGTTAGTTCAGATGGATATATGTGGGTACGGAAAGTATTCAGACCTCTTTAAAATTTTCACTCTTTGTTTCATTGCAGGCATTTGGTAAATTCTAAAAAGTTCATTTTTTTCTCATTAAAGTACACTCTGCACCCCATCTTGAAAAAAAACAGAAATGTAGAAATTTTTGCAAATTTATTTAAAAAGAAAAACTGAAATATCACATGGTCATATGTATTCAGATCCTTTGCTCAGTATTCAGTAGAAGCACCCTTTTGAGCTAGTACAGCCATGAGTCTTCTTGGGAATGATGCAAGAAGTTTTTCACACCTGGATTTGGGGATCCTCTGCCGTTCTTCCTTGCAGATCCTCTCCAGTTCTGTCAGGTTGGATGGTGAACGTTGGTGGACAGCCATAAATGTCACCAATCAGATGACTGGGGCAGAGCATGCACCACAGGGGGTCACAGGGAGGTGACACCTCCCTGTGACCGCCCGGTCATCTGTATTCAGGTACTCTGATTGGAGCGATCAATGTCATCATCGATTGCTCCAATCAGATTACTTGAACGGGAGGTGACTGGGTGGTGACCTCCACCTCTCACCCCCCTGTGACCGCCCTGCAGACCCTCACACTTGGTGAGGATTTCTGCAGAGCGGTCACGTCTGATGTTTCTGTCACTGGGCCTTGTAGTGCCACAGAATATTCTGTGACACCACAAGACCATCTTTTCACCTGCTCCAGTCGCTGCTGCTGCTCCTGGATCTTCTGCTCCGGCGTCCTGGGTCTCCTGCTCCTGACCTGCTGTGGTTCCTGCTCCAGAGCCTGCTGCTGATCCTGCTGCTGATCCTGCTGAAGAACAGAGAAGACTTTGGTAAGACTGTTCTCCTCTCATCCACCCCAATCCCCCTCCCCCTCTTTTCACCCCCCTTACCACCATTTTTTTTCGTGCGTCCTGCAGCGGTCTCCAGCTCGGCTCCCGGTCTCCAGCTCGGCTCCCGGTCTCTAGCTCGGCTCCCGGTCTCCTGCGCCGAGCTCACGATCTCCTGCTCCGAGCCCCCGGTCACCAGCGCCGGGCTCCTGCCCCCGGCTCCCAGTCACCAGTGCCAGGTTCCCGGTCACCAGCGCCAGGCTCTGGCTCCTGTCTGGGTCTTCTGTTCCGTTCCTGCTGCTGATCCTGCCTCATCCACCCCAATCCCCCTCTCCCCACCCCCCCTTCCTTTTACCCCCCTTCCCATCCCAATACCCCTCACCCCAGTGTCCCTGTTAATTCTCTTGGTTCTGGTTTCCAGCTCCAGTACCGGTCTCCAGCATTGGGCTCCCGGTCTCCAGCATTGGGCTCCCGGTCTCCTGCTCCGGGTCTTCTGTTCCGGTCCTGCTCCTGATCCTGCTCACCCTTTGATAAGTCCATCTCTGATCTCCCCTCATCCACCCCAATCCCTCTCTCCCCACTCCCCTATCTTTTTACCCCCTTCAAACCCCAATCCCCCTCACCCCAGTGTCCCTGTTAATTCTCTTGGTTCTGATCTCCACCTCCAGTACCGGTCTCCTGCTCAGGGCTCCTGGTCTCTGTCTCCTGCTCCGGGCTCCCGGTCTCCTGCTCCGGGCTCCCGGTCTCCTGCTCTGGGCTCCCGGTCTCCTCCTGCTCCGGGCTCCCGATCACCAGCGCCGGGCTCCCGGTCACCAGCGCCGGTCCTGCTGCTGAAAGAAGAACAGAGAAGACTTTGGTAAGTCCATCTCTGATCTCCCCTCATCCACCCCAGTTCCCCTCTTCCCACTCCCCACACATCCTTGTGCACATCCAGCAGCCGCCGAGTGTTGATCGGTGACATAGTTCACCAATCCACACTCGTGCTCGCTGTTTGCACCACATACTATATTTCCTTTTTTCAACACACTCTAAATAAAGTACTGACACAAATGCGCAACAAACATAAATAAAAAATGTCCCGTTCATCCCAAACTCGCTATTCAGCGGAGAAGGTGTGGCGCCCCTGAGGGTTCGACCGCCACAGGGATGCTGCACTTCTCTAATGGAGTGTAGTGTTCCTCCTCTGAGGTAAGAACAGTGTGATAGTCGTGACCCAACCTTTGCATCCAACACCACACTTCTCCACCAGAGGGGGCTAGTATGCACTAGGTGCTGCTCCCCTGGTTACAGGGAGACTGGGGAGCCAAGAGTTAGGGGAACCAGTTAGTGGGTGAGGGTGGAGGACTTACAAGTTAGTTACACTTTAAATTTCATATTTAATAAAAAGCCATTTTTGGTCTTGGTCGTTCTGTGCTGTCATATACTGTGTGTAACTGTGACCTCCATCCCGGAGTGCAGATCCTGTGTGGGCCTGCACCGGCAAGGGACACAGCCCTCGTACCTTAGCCTTGGGACGAGGGGCAGGTTGTAGACCAGGAATGTCTCAACCCGGCCAATGACCAGGACCAAGAAGGCCCGGAGCTCAAGAGTGTGGCTCCACTGCAAATGGATCCCAGGCAGGATGCAGACGGAGCGGTGTACGCCACCCGTCCTCGCCATGCTGATATATTCAGAGGGACTCCGGCTGCAAAAGGGGTACCCTGAGGATCCCACCGGGTATCAGACAGAGCGGAGCTGCTACCCGTGCCCTTGTTCTGAGAGGAGCTCAGAGGGAGACCTGGCCTATTTGCACACACACGGACAGGAAAGGATTCGGTCTGTAGTTCAGGAACACTCTGGTGTAGGGTCCTGACTGAATGCTGGACTTACTCGGAGGTTGTCGGACCCCCGTCCCTGGTGACCGCAGGACTCCACGGGGAGCAGGGAGTCGCCTTCCTTCTGCCATCTCTAAAGTGAATAAAGCCTTGGAAGTTCACCCCTATGGCCTCCGGACTGTTTATTCTGCGCCACACTGCGAGACGCGGCGCCCGCCTCCCTCTACGACTACCCCCATCCTCCTGTCCCTCTGCCCTGAGGCCCTGCTCCACTTGTGGGGAGTAGTAAGAACTCTAGCCGCCATAACACCATGCCTCAGCGGACTGCGGTGGCGCTGGTGGCCTTCACCAGGTGCCACAGGTGGCGTAGTCGTTAATCAGCCACTCAACCCGGATGAGCCCACACCATCTCTTTTAATGTGACGGCCCTGAGCACGGGTCGGGTCCGGGCCACGGCTGCACCCCATCTCTCCATCTCAGGACCCGACTCCGAGTCCCCCATCACCCAGGGTAAACTAAAGGGCTTTTTCGAGCATGAGGCATCACAAAGGCATACGCTTTTCTTGCCTCCAACACTGACAGCGAGGATCTCACATTTTTTTATTTTTCCAACTCCCCGTTGTCTTCCTCCTCCTCCTCTTCTTCCTCCTCTTCCTCCTCAGGTGCTGCTGGACCGCCCGCAGTCGTCACAGGAGAGAAGATGATCCTGCGCTCCCCACTACTGATCCCATATGGACCTCGCTCCCCAAAAATTATGAGCCACTGATTTCTGATTTTGTGGCGGAATCAGGAATCAAGTTTGACACCACCGGCCTCACACAACTAGACTTTCTCTGAGGGTTTTGTAAACCTCATGGTGGGCCAAACTAATTTATACGCTCATCAATTTTTGGAACAAAAACCCTCTTCATCATTTTCTAACTGGTCTCCTGTAGACGCAGTAGAAATTATGAAGTTTTGGGGCCTGGTCCTTCTCATGGGGATCCTGAAGAAGCCAGATCTTCGGCAATACTGGAGTGTTGACGTTTTGTATAACACTCCAGTGTTCAGAATGGTCATGATCCGGAAACGTTTTCAGGCCATCCACAAGTTCTTGCATTACCAAGATAATGTGTAGCATCGGCGTCATTGCCTCCTGCCCGGCAGAGACGCAGTCCCCCTTACCGCCGCGGCCCTGCTCCGCCGTCTTCCGGCCTCCCTGCAGCTGCTGCTGGTACACGCAGCTTCCCCGGCTCTGTGCTTAGGGCGTACGCGCGCGCGCTCCCTCCCTCTTAAAGGGGCCGCGCACGTTGTATTAAAAAGTCGCCGGCCAATGGACGGAGGACTTCCCCTATAAAAGGCACCTCCTCAAATATGGAGGTGCTTGTGCAAGGTTGGTGCTTTGTGATTCTTACTTTGCTTCAGCCCTCAGGTCCTCTGCAAGTCAGTCCTGTCTGCCAGTCTGATCTTCAGTCCAGTCCGCCAGTCTGACTACTCTCCAGCCCGACAGTCTGTCTGCAGTCCAGTCCACCAGTCTGTCTATGGGCTCTGCCCGCCTGCTTACCTGGAAGTGACTCGCCCCCTGGGCCGTGGGGCACTCGGATCCGGGCAGTAGGGGAACGATGGGAGTAGTAGTGGCAACCCGGTTCCGTGGCTCAGGGTGGTCAGGCCAGTGGTAGTCTGTTATGTGCTGATGATTATGTCCGACTACGCCACCCGTGGATTGCGGTTATTAGGAACCGCCGCGGCATGCAGACCGCTGGGGCTGATGAGGTGTGCAGCTAGGGTAGTGTGACTCCCCACGGGAAGAGTGCGGCCCCAGGGCAGTATAATGGATGTTGGGAGTGATGGTAGTGAGAGTCCCAGTGCTGATAGTGCTGGAGGAGCAAGGAGCACGCAGACAACAGGTTGCAGTCCAGGGTCTTTACTAGAACAGGTAAATTGACCCACAAACAGTCCCAGCTAGGAGGGGACCTGGATGTCTGAGAGCAACGGGGAAATTGGCCCTGGTCAGGGTGAGGTGTAGGCCTACCATGCTTTCTGTGCTCCTTCTGGCTATCTCCTCGTTATAGGGTAACAGCCCACGTTTCCGAGCTTTCCGTGTATTCTCGCGTGTATGGCCTGCGACGTGGGTTCCTTTCTGCTCCCAGCCTTGTACGGCTTTACTGGTCCCTTCTGTTGTGGCAGAGCCTCCAGGTTTCTTAGGCCAAGGAACATACAGTCCCCTGCGGACTGGTTATCTGCTGGAGGATGTAGAATCCTCCCAGCCTCAGACACCAAAGTCTGGTAGATTAAGTCCTCTGTCTGCCAAGACAGGCTCACTTCGCCTCTTGTCTCTGGCTTGTGGCTCTCCTCCTGCCACACTTCCTCTTAGGTGCAGTGCAACTGTCTGTCCCTGCTCTGCTCTGGGACAAGTCTCAGTCCTGAGACAGGCCTTCAAGTTCTCTCTAACCCTGCCCCCAGTACCAGCTTTTATAGGGGCAGCCAGCTCCCCCTACTGGCCTGAGACAGGAGGCATTGCATGCTAATGTTCCCCTGACTAGAGAACCTCAGACACAGCTTTAATACATTTTGTGGCATTCAGGCCAGGGTGACACATTCCCCCCTAGTGAAATTTAGTACTCCGGGACTAAACAGTAAACAAAGACAATATGCATAACCATAAAACATTAATAGACAGACGACGCACAAATTGAGTTCTTAAGGTCACAGTGTGGCCTGTGACCGGGTGTCCATATCACCAACACAACGGGGAGCCGTAACCAGGTGGGGGTCTGTCCTACCCCAAGTCCTTTACAGTCTTAGTTCATTCCTTGGTTAAGCTCCGAACGCAGTCCCTACAAGGTCCCGGTTACAAAAAGTCCATAACCGTTGAGTCCTTACGGTAGCTGCAAGAAACTGAAACACAGAATCACCAAACATGCATGTAACTTGGCAAACATTTCAACATTTGGCAACAGGGTCATTTACAATCTTAGCGCGCTCTATATTCTCCAGCGAGCGGGTATCTGCCCCTTTGTGCTCCTGGTTGACCTACGTAGCCCACTGTCTGGTGGTGGACCAACCGGGCTTTCCCCACTAGCGTTAGGGGTACAGCTACCAGCTGGGTGTACAGGTAGGGCAGGCAGCTGTTTGCGGGTTCTTTGGCTTACCGCAGGCATGGCAGGCTCACTGTCAGCAGAGGGTTGACTCTCCTGGGCTGCTGGTATAGACTCTTCTGCCTCTGGAACCGCTTGCTCCTCTTCACCTTCCGGCTCTGGTGTTGGTTGTTGCTGTGCCGGTTGCAGGAAATGCAGGACGGGTACCACTATGGCATCATTTATGCGAGTCCAGGACTGAGGGAACTCTCCGAGAACGGTGCTGATCATTTCTTCCTTGTCCTCTTGCTCGGGGCATCTTTTGAGGTGGTCTCTGGAGACGACACTAGTGGTTTCTCCTCCGTCCTTGGTGATTACGCACACCTTTGGGTTGTCGTGGTCAGACTGCAGTACGGTGTAGGGTTCCCTTTCCCACTGGTCGTCCAACTTATGTAGCCTTCTTTTTTTCGCTTTAGGACTTGCTCACCAGGTTCTAGGGGACCAGCAGGGGCATGTTGATTGAAGAGTTTTTCTTGTCTCTCTCTCACCTGGGCCAGGCTCTTCTCCACACTCTCCTGTACCTTCTTGTACTGCAGTTGCCTTTCCGTATCCCAGTCCGCATCCGGGGAGGTGTCCTCAGGTATTAGGACTCCCATCTCCAGGTCTACGGGCAGCTTACCTGGTCTAGCTCGCATCAGGTAAGCCGGGGTGCAGTTTGTAGCATTCACCGGGATATTGTTGTATAGGTCTATCAGGTCCGGCAGTTTTTCTGGCCACAGGCTGCGTTCCTCCAGGGGCAATGTCTTCAGGAGATCAATGACTATATTGTTCATCTTCTCACACATCCCGTTGGTTTGGGGGTGGTAAGGCGTTGTACGAATCTTCTTACAGCCATAGAGGTTGCAGAACTCCTGGAAGATTTCAGCCTCGAACGCTGGACCCTGGTCTGTCAGGACCTGTTCCGGATACCCGTGTGGACGGCAGAAATATTGCTGGAAGGCTCTGACCGCTGTTTGGGCTGTCAAGTCTTTTACCGGGACCACCACTAGAAAACGGGAATAGTGGTCCTCGATTGTCAGGGCATAGATGTATCCTGACCGGCTGGGAGCCAATTTGACATGGTCCAGAGCTACCAGCTCAAGAGGCTGCGTGGTGACAATGGGCCTCAAGGGTGTCTTCTGGCTGGCACGGTCCTTCCTCCTTAGGTGACAAGGGCCACAGTCTCTGCACCATTTTTCTACAGCTCCTCTCATGCCGACCCAAAAGAACCTTCCTCTTAGAAGGAACTCCAGTTTCTTCCAACCGAAGTGTCCCGCTCTGTCATGGTAAGCCCCCAGGACCATAGCTGCATCCCGCCTTGGAACCACGACTTGCCAGGTCAGCTCGTGCGTCCGGTGGTTGACAATCCTTCTGCACAACTTGCCTTCGTAGAGGAACAGCTTGCTCTTCTCTTTCCATAGCTGCTTGGCTTCCTCTGGGGCATCTGGATCTAAGCGGGCGTCTTCCTGGGTCAACAGATCTTTCACCAGGCGGATGGCAGGGTCACTATCTTGGGTCTCGGCCCAGCTGTGGTGAGGTAGGGGATTGATCATCACGGTTGTTAGATCCTCCTCCTTCACGCGGTGGGAGTATTGAGCGGCTCCATACCGGTGAAACGCGGGGAGTTCTACCTCCTCCAGCTCTTCTGGGTTTTCGTCACCTTCAGGTAAGTGAGGCATCCTCGATAGGGCGTCAGCATTGGCATTGGTTTTGCCGGCCCGGTATTTGATCACGAAGTCATAGTTGGAGAGACGGGCCATCCACCGCTGTTTTAGGGCACCCAGTCTTGCATTGTCCAGGTGTGTCAATGGGTTGTTGTCCGTGTACACGGTGAACTTTGCGGAGGCCAGGTAATGCTTGAAGCGTTCCGTCACGGCCCACACCACCGCCAAGAATTCTAGCTTGAAGGAGCTGTAATTCTCTGGGTTCCTCTCGGTGGGCCTCAGCTTCCGGCTGGCGTATGCGATCACCCGTTCTCTGCCCTGTTGGTTTTGGGACAGTACGGCTCCCAGTCCCACATTACTGGCGTCTGTGTGGAGAATGAAAGGCTGGCCATAATCAGGGTAGGCCAGGATCTCGTCCCCTGTGAGGGCCATCTTTAGCTGGCGGAAGGACTCCTCTTCCGGTTTATCCCACTTGAAGGGTGGCTTTTGACTCCTGGACTTAGACTGTCCGATCAGGAGGTCCTGCATAGGAGCTGCCATCTTAGTGAACCCGGGGATGAATCTTCGGTAGTAGCCTACCAACCCGAGAAACTGTCTCACCTCTTTGATGTTCGAGGGGCTTGGCCAGCTCTTGATTGCCGTGACTTTGTCAGGGTCGGGGGCCACTCCTTACGCGCTTACCACATGCCCTAGGTACTGGACCTTTGGTTTCAACAGGTGACACTTCGATGGTTTCACCTTCAGGCCATAGCCTGCCAGGGCTTCGAACACCTCGGCCAGGTGCTTTAGGTGGTCCTCGTAGGTCTTCGAATAGACGATCACGTCGTCCAGGTAAAGGAGAACCGTCTCGAAGTTTCGGTGCCCTAGACAGCATTCCATCAGCCGCTGGAAGGTCCCTGGTGCGTTGCAGAGCCCGAAAGGCATACAGTTGAACTCGCTCAGTCCCATCGGGGTGGTTAAGGCGGTCTTTTCCTTGTCAGCCTCTGCCACAGGAACCTGCCAGTACCTGCTAGTAAGGTCCAAAGTAGAAAAGAAGTTAGCTGATTTTAGTGCGGCTAAAGACTCCTCTATTCTAGGCAGCGGATATGCGTCTTTGTGGGTGATACGGTTGATTTGTCTATAGTCGACGCACATTCTCATGGTGCCGTCTTTCTTTTTCACCAGAACCAAGGGGGCTGCCCAGGGGCTACAGCTGTCTCTAATGACCCCAGCTTCTTTCATTTCTCTTAGCATGCCCTTGGCGTTCTGATAATGTGCAGGGGGTACAGGCCTGTGTCTTTCTTTTATCGGTCGGTGGCTCCCTGTGGGGAAGTGGTGTTCTATCCCCTTTACTCTGCCGAAGTCTAGCGGGTGCTTACTAAAGACTCTCTCGTACTCCTGTACCACCCGGTAGACTCCTTGTTTTTGGTGCAGGGGAGTGGAGTCAGCACCCACATGGAGTTTCTGGCACCAGTCCTCCTTTTGTTTCTGGGAGCCATTACCCTCCGCCTGAGGAGATGGAGGCAAGGGTTCCACGGCCCTGATAGCTTTGTGTTCGACAACAAACAGTTTGGCGAGTGTAGCGTACCTGGGTAAGTGTACTTCCCTCTCCCCAATGTTGAGGATGCGGACGGGCACCCTCCCATGACGGACATCAACCACCCCCCGGGCTGTCAAAATGGTGGGCCTGCTGTCTGAGTACACGGGTTCTACCAGGGCTTGGTAGTCTCTACCTCTCAACCCGATTGCAGTCCGACACCAGATCATCATTTCACTTTTGGGAGGCATGGAAATGGGGAATGGGTCACTCAGTCTTACGCTACCGATCTCACCACCAGACAGTTCTACCTGCTGCCGTCTCATCAGGGCTTTTATCTCCTTGTTGAGGACTCTCTGTTGGCTGGAACTAGCATTCACCGCCACCTGTTGTAAGATTACAATTACCTCTGAAAGACAATTTTCAATTACGTTAGTACCCACAGTTATTTTAGGGTGACTTTCACGACGGTCAATGTCCACAATAATCACTCCCTGTGCCGGCAGTTCAACTTTGCGAATTTTAATGGTCATCTCCTTGAACCCCATCCTCGGCATGGGTAAGCCATTACTGGCGATGATGCTCAAGTTACTGTCTGGATACCGTGTGATATCAGCATCAGTCCAATACTGCTTAAAAAGTACATAAGGGATAGTGGTTACTTGCGACCCAGTATCCAGCAAGGCGCTCATGGGGATACCGTCCAGCACCACGGGTAAAACCGGGCGCCCCCAACGTACTTATCACGCCAATTATAAGGGCCTGGTGATCTTATGCCTGGGGGTTGGCCCTCTGCCCCAGGTTGGACCCGTTTAAATTACAGTACCTGGAAATGTGTCCGGGCTGGTTGCATTGACGGCAAATGGGCTGTCCATCCTCTGCGTAGCGGTCTGTGGGCCTCCTTCAGAACGACGGGATCCTCCTCTGTCGATGCCACGGGACATCCTCCGGACTTGAAGCCAGCTCGATGGGTCTTGACGGGTCCACTTGCAACGCCTGGACGGTCCTGGTCAACGCCGCGACGCTCCTGGTCAGCTCCTGGACTTGGTGGTGCAGGTCTTTCGACGGGGCTTGGTTCAGGGCCTGTGCATCAGCCCCCACGGGGTCCATAGAGGAGGGCGCCGCCTCCTGGTGGTAGGTGAGAGCAGGGCGCCGGGGGTTTATAGCGCCACTGGTTGCAGATTCACGGAGCACCCTTATGGCCCTGTCCTTAAATTGGGCAAGGGTCAGGTCAGGGTTCTGAAAGAACATGAGGCGCAGTTGGGCCCTGTGGGCGCTAGACAGCAGACCTTCTATGAATTGTTCTGTTAGCAGCTTATCCGTTTCCTGCACACTGCCAGGGTCAGTTTGTTGAATAGCCCTCAAGGCTTCCTGCAGATTTAGGGCATAGTCTCTGATGCTGTCCTGTGTCCGCTGCTTACATCCATAGAACCTCATTTTAATCTCAGCGGAGGTACGTGTGTCAAAAGTACCCCGCAGCCGGGCCAGAATACCCTTCACAGTGCTTTTCTCCTCAGTGGGCCATGATTTTACCTCCCTTTGGGCTGCGCCAGTTAACTGCCCTGTTAATATGCTGACCTTCTGTTCCTCTGTCAGGGGATAAACGTGGAACAAACTGTATAGCCTTTCCTTGAAGTCAGTTAGGGCATGGGGCTCCCCTGAGTATTTGGGCAGCCAGGCTGCTCCAGGGATGTAGGGCAGGGAAAAGGGCATCACCGCTGCTGCAGCTGCGCTGGTGGTAGTGGGCGCTTCCGTGTCCGACATCTTCCTCCCCCCTAGTGAAGCGCGGCCTACCTTCCGACGATCCTCTTCTGTAGGCCGCGGCTCCGCTGCTGCTGCTCTGGATGAGGACCTTGCGTCGCGTCCTGATGACATCAGCGTCGCTCTCTCTCCCTTCCAGGACCTTGCGCAGCGTCGGTGCGTGGGGCGGAGCTTCGGATCTCGCGCGGTTTTCACGTCCACGCCCCTCTTCTTCCCGCGCTGCGTCCTGAAGATGGCGTCCGATGGCGAGAAGCAGCTGCGGATGGCGGGAAGATGGCAGAAGACGGCGGGAAACGGTCCAAGATGGCGTCTGATGGCGGGAATCGGCTCCGGATGGCGGGAAACGACTCCGGACGGCGGGAAACTTCGCCACAGGTAAGTTACAAAAGTCTTTTTCAGGCACGCAGTACCCGGTGGTTGCGGGCACGAAATCCTGCCGACTACGCCAAAAGCTGACTCGCCCCCTGGGCCGTGGGGCACTCGGATCCGGGCAGTAGGGGAACGATGGGAGTAGTAGTGGCAACCCGGTTCCGTGGCTCAGGGTGGTCAGGCCAGTGGTAGTCCGTTATGTGCTGATGATTATGTCCGACTACGCCACCCGTGGATTGCGGTTATTAGGAACCGCCGCGGCATGCAGACCGCTGGGGCTGATGAGGTGTGCAGCTAGGGTAGTGTGACTCCCCACGGGAAGAGTGCGGCCCCAGGGCAGTATAATGGATGTTGGGAGTGATGGTAGTGAGAGTCCCAGTGCTGATAGTGCTGGAGGAGCAAGGAGCACGCAGACAACAGGTTGCAGTCCAGGGTCTTTACTAGAACAGGTAAATTGACCCACAAACAGTCCCAGCTAGGAGGGGACCTGGATGTCTGAGAGCAACGGGGAAATTGGCCCTGGTCAGGGTGAGGGTGTAGGTCTACCGTGCTTTCTGTGCTCCTTCTGGCTATCTCCTCGTTATAGGGTAACAGCCCACGTTTCCAAGCTTTCCGTGTATTCTCGCGTGTATGGCCTGCGACGTGGGTTCCTTTCTGCTCCCAGCCTTGTACGGCTTTACTGGTCCCTTCTGTTGTGGCAGAGCCTCCAGGTTTCTTAGGCCAAGGAACATACAGTCCCCTGCGGACTGGTTATCTGCTGGAGGATGTAGAATCCTCCCAGCCTCAGACACCAAAGTCTGGTAGATTAAGTCCTCTATCTGCCAAGACAGGCTCACTTCGCCTCTTGTCTCTGGCTTGTGGCTCTCCTCCTGCCACACTTCCTCTTAGGTGCAGTGCAACTGTCTGTCCCTGCTCTGCTCTGGGACAAGTCTCAGTCCTGAGACAGGCCTTCAAGTTCTCTCTAACCCTGCCCCCAGTACCAGCTTTTATAGGGGCAGCCAGCTCCCCCTACTGGCCTGAGACAGGAGGCATTGCATGCTAATGTTCCCCTGACTAGAGAACCTCCCCCCTGCTCTCAGACACAGCTTTAATACATTTTGTGGCATCCAGGCCAAGGTGACACAGAAGCACCTGCCTGTCACCTGCCGTGCCTGCCAGCCTGCTTTACCTGGAAGCACCTGCCTGCTACCTGCCATGCCCGCCAGCCTGCATTACCTGGAAGCACCTGCCTGTAACCTGTTGTGCCCGCCTGCCTGCTTACCTGGAAGCATCTGCCAGCTACCTGTCTACCTGTAGTGCCCGCCAGCCTGCCTATCCGGTACGCTTGCCTGGCTATCTGCCTAATCAGCCTGCTTGTTTACCCGGACCACCCGTCTGCCTGCCTGCCGAAGCTCATCCGCTGTTCCGGCCAGTTCCTGCCTTCTGACCCGTGGGAGTCACCTGCTCTCATACAAGGTCGGTCCCAGAGTGGCACTTGATCCCTCTGCTCAGTTCCTCCCTGGTTCACGGAGTCGACTGGGCCGCCGTGCGACCTTGGTAGGACCGAGTTGATACTTAGTCATGCCCCTCTGGCCCCTCCTTGCACCGCAGCACAGAGGTTCCACCACCCGGATCCGTAACATAATGCAAGGTGTCCTGCACGCGATGACCTGAACTTTGATCATCTTTTCAAAGTTCGGCCGATCATTGAACACTTCAACAACAAGTTTGCTGAAGTGTACGTGCCCCAAAGGGACATCTGTGTGGATGAGTCCTTAATCGCTTTTAAGGGGCGACTTGGATTCCGGTAACACCTGCCCAGTAAGAGGGCTAGGTACGGAATCAAGATGTATAAACTGTGTGAGAGTACCTCAGGGTACGCTCACAAGTTTAGAGTTTACGAAGGGAAGGACTCTCGGATTGAACCCCCTGAATGCCCCCCTGTTCTGGGAGTGAGTGGGAAAATTGTGTGGGACTTGGTGCACCCACTGCTGGATAAAGGTTATCACCTGTACTTGGATAACTTTTATACAAGTATCCCGCTCTTCAAGTCCCTCTCTGTGCGAGGTACCGCAGCCTGCTCTACGGACCGCAAAAATCAGAGAGGTCTCCCAAAGACGCTAATTGGGCAGCTGCTCAGAAGGGGTGAGAGCAGAACCCAATGTACCGACCACCTGTTGGTGGTCAAGTACAAGGACAAGAGGGATGTCCTTTTCTTGACCACCATACATGGTGATGGCAGCACCCTCAGCACTGTACGAGGTTCCACTACACAGGTCGACAAACCAGACTGTGTAGTGGGGTACAGCAAGTACATGGGGGGAGTTGATCTCTCTGATCAAGTCTTCCAGCTGTACAGTGCTTTGAGAAAGGCCAAGTTATGGTATAAGAAGCTGGCCATGCACATTGTACAGATGGCAATGCACAACGCTTTCCTTCTGTTACAATGTGCAGGCCAGACTTCTACGTCGTATCTTCACTTCCAGGAGACAGTTATCAAGGCCCTGATATTTGGCAGTGTGAAGCCCAGCTGTGCTTGGTATCACAGATCCTATAAGGGTGTATTGAAGGATTCCTCCACAAGAGGCCCCCATAACCATTCACACATCTCCACCTTCCACCTCAGACCACCAGAGGGAGCCCGTTAGGGAGATATAAAAGGGAAGGTGGAGCCAGGCAGCAGTCAGTCAGTCCAGAGTCTATTCTGGTATAGCAGTGAGTCCAGTACAGCCTGAGAGGAGTTACCTCAGAGGACAAAAGCCTGTTCCAGCTCCTGCAATTGCTATCCTGCAGTGGAGCTTCCAGATCAAGACTCCGTGTAGCTCAGAGAGGTGAGCTTTAGGTGTGCTGGCGCCATAAGATCGGTGAAACGCGGCAAGCTGCCGTTAGTGTGAGTAGCCTATTGAGGGTCCGAGTAGGCCGAAGGCAAAAGAGTAGAGAGAGTTAGTTCATAGGGGGCAGAGGAGCTTAACTAGCTCACCCCAAAGAAGCAGTTACCGGGCACCGGGTCCGAAGCTTGCCGGGATCTCCACGACCCAGTAAGATAAACCGGAATCCCTGGAGAACTACAAGTCCCAGGATCGCTAAAGTGCTGATACATACCAGAGCCAGGAGACACATAGGCCCCGTAGGTCGGGAGCGTGCACTCCAAGAGAAGGCCGGCCCTACCACAAGGTCAGCCAGCGCAGGACAGAGACAAAGTTAGGCCTAGCTCCAGGCAGGTCAGAAACTTGCTACGCAGCAGCAAGAACCAGGAGGCCCAAAACCTGCTCATTGGGGAGGATCCGGACATACACCCTTCACCCTACAGTGCTCCGGGGAGTGCCTGAATTTCCATCAGTAAAAGGTACTGAAGTGACTATTGTGTCCGTCCCTGTTCTTCCTCTGACCCGGCAGAGTCTCTTCGTCCTGCATACCCCGTCCGTACCCTGCCCTGAGGCCTAGCTCCACCTGTGGGGAGCCATACCATCTAGCTGCCTTATCACCGGCCTCAGTGGACTGCGCAGCGCTGGTGAATATCATCAGAAACCATAGGTGGCGTCACGAACTTTTATAAACTTAATATCTATCAACGTCTTTTTAAAGAGAGACCCCAGAGTACGGGCCCGGGAGCCGACCACCGCGACCTCCGTAAGGCTAAAGGCCCGGGTAACCGAGTCATCCCCCATCCCCTGGGCTTGTCATCTCTCTTCTGGCGTCACGAACAGGATTGCGTGCCTGCGGCAACTGAAGGAGTTGTGCCCGTTGCCACCGGGTACTGTGCGCCTTTATTTTGAACTGTGTACGTAAAGTTGTGGTGAAGATAGCCGCCATTGTTGGGCTGTTGAGCAAAAAGAAGGGCGTAACCGCGGGAAAATAAGGGGCGTACCTGCAAAAGAGCGCGAAGTCCCGGACACGCCCCACGCCTCAACGTCAAATCTGGAAGCGCCAGGTCCTGTACGGAGCATCGCTGAACGCTCTGATGTAGGACGCAAGCGACGCAAGGTCCTGAAGATAACCGTCACCTGCGGAGCTGCGGCCTACCGGAAGACAAATCAGAAGGTAGGCCACGGTTAACTAGGGGGGCGCTAAGATGTCTGTCGAGCAGCAGAACGCCGACCTACCGGTCCACGTCCCTGAAGTTCAGCCCGCGCCCGATAATGGGCAGGCAGAAGCCGCCGCTCCACCAGCAGCGCCTGTAACACCTGTAATTCCTATGACTTTACCGTACATTCCTGGAGCAAAGTGGCTCCCCCAGTACAACGGCAAACCAGATACCCTGTCTGGATTCAAGCGGAAGATATGTGGTATCTTAGACATGTACTCTATGACCGGCAAACAAAGAGCTGCCGTTGTATTAGGACAACTGACCGGTGCTGCGGAACGGGAAGTGGAAACATGGTCAGCCACAGACCAGGAGTCAGTGTCCGCAATATTCCAAAAACTACAGACTGTATTTGACGACCTTACTGAGGCGGACCTCCGGATGAGGTTCTACAGCTGCTCCCAACAACCAGAGGACAATGTTCGGGACTACGCCTGGCGTCTCCAAGGGGCCCTGCGGGCTCTGAACCAGGTTAGTCCAACCAGCATTGAGAATGAGAACAAAATGCTGAAGGAACAGTTTGTCCCGGGACTGAAGTCTCCAGAGGAGAGCAGGACTGTGCGTTGGTGGTCCCTGGATCATCCGGATGCCACCTTTGACAATCTCAAGGACATGGCTATAAAAGGACTGCAGTCCCTGGAAACAAATGCCATCCAACGTTACCAGGGTGGGGCTACTCCAGTGCCTGCTACACCCACCTTATCCCCAGTGGCTGCTGAAGTTAAAGTCCCAGCAACGTCCCCTAAAGAACTGGACAGTCTGCGCTCTGAGGTGCGTCAGTTGAGCAAAACTCTGACCACCGTGCTGAGTGCTCTGCAGCTGCGGATGGAGCCCGAGGAAGGAGGGAAGATCCTGTTAGCCGACAGCCCTGAGGATGTCCCCTGGATGCGGAGAAGGAGGAGGCCAAAACCACCCTCGCCAAGGACCAGTGACCAGCGCCACCCACCGAGGGAACCAACCTGCTACCGATGCCGCAAGACCGGACACCTCGCCCAGAAGTGTCCTTTAAACGAGAAAACCCTGGGTCCGAGGGCTGCCACCCAGGAGTAGACTCGCCAGGCCCATCAGACTGGTACAACAGGTTCGTCGGAGGAAGACCTTTCCTGTCCATTGTACTGGACGGGATCCCGACGCATGCCCTGCTGGACACAGGATCTCAGGTAACCATCATGCCTGAAGTCCTCTACAAGAGGTTCTGGTCCATGGACGATCTACGTCCGCCAGCTCCAAATTTGTCTGTATATGCTTCAAATGGACTCCCCCTTAACCTACTCGGGGTTAAGAATGTGACTGTAAAGGTGGGGAGAGTGGAGCTGAAGGACCAGGGACTAATTGTAGTGGAGACTAACCCTGATGACAGCAACCCATATATGGTACTTGGCACTAACATTGTTGGTAACTGTTTGGGAGAGGTTGTGTTCTTACTCCAACAGATAGCTGACACTGCCAAACCAGGACAGAGGAGGGCGCTACAGAAGGAGATCCGCGTCCTGATGTATCAACAGCAAGTAAGGTTGACAGATGGTGAAATCGGTAATGTGAGGGTAACCGACCCCATACCCATTGTCATCCCCCCAATGAGTGAAATGCTCATCTGGTGTAGAGCTGCCATAGGTCTTAGAGGACAGAGCTACCAGGCGGTAGTAGAACCCCTTTGCTCCGAGCATAGACCCACGCTCTTAACCGCCAGGGGAGTGGTAGATGTACGTAATGGGAGAGTGTCCGTCCGTCTTCTTAACCTAGGGGAAGATGAGGTCAAACTGCCACGTTATGCCACTGTTGCCAAATTACATGCTGTCAATAATAACTGCATTCATGAGGCGGAGTCCTTAACCTCACCAGAGGAAGTAGAGGATAATGACCCTGCAACCCAGGTGGAGGATTGGTGTCAACATCTCCATGTTGGGACAGACACCACTCCTGCCCATCAAAAACAGGGTGTACACCGGGTGGTACAAGAATACTCGCAGGTGTTCAGTAAACATCCACTAGACTTCGGGAGGATTAAGGGGGTTCAACATCATATCCCCACAGGCAGCCATTCCCCAATCAAAGAACGCTATAGGCCTATACCCCCAGCTCACTACCAGAAGGCAAAAGAAATGCTGAGTGACATGAGGAAGGCGGGAGTAATTAGAGATAGTTGTAGTCCCTGGGCGGCTCCCCTAGTGCTGGTTAGGAAAAAGGACGGGAGCATGAGAATGTGTGTAGATTACCGTCAAGTAAATCGCATTACACATAAAGATGCATACCCTTTCCCACGCATAGAGGAGTCCCTAGCTGCCTTGAAGTCTGCAAATTACTTTTCCACCCTTGCCCTCACTAGTGGATACTGGCAAGTAGCTGTGGCTGGGGAGGATCGGGAGAAGACGGCCTTCACCACCCCGATGGGACTCTGCGAGTTCAACAGCATGCCGTTTGGACTCTGCAATGCCCCTGGAACGTTCCAGAGATTGATGGAGTGCTGCCTGGGACACCGCAACTTAGAGACTGTGTTACTTTACCTGGATGACGTAATTGTGTACTCCAGAACGTACGAGGACCACTTGAAACACCTGGCAGAGGTATTTGAGTCACTGTCCCGGTACGGGATGAAGTTGAAGCCCTAAAAGTGCCACCTGCTCAAGAGGAAAGTACAGTACCTGGGGCACATTGTCAGTCCGGAAGGCGTAGCACCAGACCCGGAGAAAGTCACAGCCATCCAGAAGTGGCTGGAGCCGAAGAACCTCAAGGAGGTGCGTCAGTTCTTGGGACTAGTAGGATACTACCAGAGGTTCGTAAAGGACTACACAAAGAAAGCAGCTCCTCTGCAAGACCTCCTGGTAGGGCAGTCCCCCAAAGGCAAAAACCCTCCATTCCACTGGGGTAAGGAGCAAGCCGAGTCGTTTCAGGAGACGAAGGCGATCCTGACAGGTGATGAGATCCTAGCCTACCCTGACTACAGCCAACCGTTCCTGCTGTATACGGATGCCAGCAACGAAGGCCTGGGCGCTGTCTTAAGTCAGAAGCAGAATGGGCAAGAGAAAGTCATCGCATACGCAAGCAGGAAGCTCCGTCCGACTGAGTGGAACCCAGAGAACTATAGCAGCTTCAAGTTGGAGTTCCTGGCCTTGGTCTGGGCCATCACTGAAAGATTCAAGCACTATCTGGCTTCCAGCAAATTCACTGCCTTTACTGATAACAACCCCTTGGCCCATCTTGAAACAGCTAAGTTGGGGGCTCTGGAACAACGATGGATGGCTCGGCTGTCAAACTACCAATTTACAATTAAATACCGGGCGGGCCGCAAGAACGCCAACGCCAATGCTCTGTCTAGGATGCCTCACCAGTCAGACACAGAAGAAGAAGTGGATGACCAGGAAGAGATAGAGCTACCGGCCTTTCACCGGAGTGGGATGATCCATGAGCAACGAGCCTCCAGGAAGCCGAGTGAAAAGACGTTAAACCCCCTTCCTCACCACAGCTGGAAAGAGACCCAGGACAGCGACCCGGTTGTCAGCCGCATCAAACAGCTGATAACCCAAGAAGGTGCCTCCCTGGAGAAAGATGCGTCTCTGCAAGCAAAGCAGCTGTGGAACGAGAGAAGCCGGCTGTTTATCTACCGTGAAAAGCTGTGCCGGAGGTACGTTAATCCAAGAACCCACGAGATGGTATGGCAGATAGTGGTCCCGAAGACTGACATCCAGATGGTATTGGAAGCTTACCATGATCAGGCGGGGCACTTTAGCTGGAAAAAGCTAGAGACCCTGCTGAAATGTCGATTCTACTGGGTAGGAATGCGCAGCTCCATTGAAAGGTGTTGCCGAGACTGTGGACCCTGCGGCCTAAGAAGGAAGGACTTCAGCAGCCAGAAGGCACCCCTGCAACCCATCAAGACGACTCGGCCCCTGGAGATCGTGGCCCTGGACCATGTCAAGCTCTCCCCCAGCAGGTCAGGGTACTCCTATGCTCTGACTATGGTGGATCATTACTCACGTTTCCTGGTGGTCACCCCTGTCAAAGACCTGACAGCAGAGACAGCAGCAAAAACGTTCCAAGCGTATTTCTGCAGACCCCATGGATGCCCTGAGCAGGTGCTGACGGACCAAGGCCCGGCCTTTGAGGCTGAGTTGTTCAAGGAGTTCTGCAATCTCTACGGGTGTAAAAAGATAAGAACTACACTTTACCACCCACAAACAAACGGTCTCTGCAAAAAGATGAACAACATCATCATCGACCTGCTAAAGACCATACCACTTGAGGAGAGAAACCAGTGGCCAGACCTACTACCAGACCTAGTGGATCTGTACAATCATATACCAGTCAGTTCCACCAATTGCACTCCGGCATATCTCATGCGGGCAAGGCCAGGAAAGCTGCCCATGGATTTGGAGCTTGGTGTTGTTGAACCTGAAGCTGATATGACCACTGAGGACTGGGACACCACCAGACAAGAGCAGTACAGAAGGGTACAAGCTTGTGTCAAGGACAGTCTTACTCGGGTGAGAGAAAAGCAGGAAATGCACTACAACAAAAACGCACCAGCAGAACCTTTCACACCTGGTGAAACAGTACTAAAAATGAAAAGACGTAACCACAAACTTGATGACCAGTGGGAAAAAGAACCCTACACTGTGTTACCGTCAAGATTTGACAACAAAAAGACATGCATAATCAGTCGAGATGGAGGAAGAACATCTGCTACAGTGTCCAGGGACCACTTAAAGTTGTGTCCAGAATTACTGAAACCCCATGAAGAAGTGTCTCTCACAACCCAGGAAGAACCTAAAGAAACAGTGATACACACTGACCTTGGAGACTTCCCAGCGGATTGGCCTCAGATAGGAGGTGCAGTAATCATTCCAGTACTCCAATTCTATGAATAGCCAAAAACCCTCCACAGCAAGTTGTACCTGTAAGTGCTGCAGAAGAGCCAGCTCAAGAAGTATCCCCGGATGAAGGATCCCCGGCAGGAGCAGAGCAAGAGGGCCCATGCAATGGTAGACTTGCCAGTCCAAGAGAAAGGTTAAGGCAGTTTTACAACATGGTCACACGTAGAACTGATAGAGTAACTGAGGATACAGACACTAACACTCCACCAACCACAGCACTATGCAGATCAGTACGTAGCACGAGAGGTAAACCCCCTGCTAGGTACATGCAGTAGATGGTTAAAATTTCTGAAAGTGTAGATAGTTACCCCTGGGGTATTGTATATTAAATTGTAATGTACTGCATAATTGTGTATTTCCCATGCAAATGTACATTATTTTGTGTTCTGCTTATTTTTGAACAGTTTAAGTGATATCGACATTTTGCCTATTTACTTCTTTATTTACCAAAGAACTGCGTGGCTGAGGACTGTGTGCAGCCCAAAAACTTTTATTGTATATAATTGCGCTCCCTGGAGTGCCCTTTAGGTGACCTCAGAAGGAAAACCTGTCTGGAGTGGCACGTGTGGAGGTCCGATTCGGGATCTTCATGCCCTGCAGCCACCCCAGGGCCTACGTAGAGGGTTTAGGACAGGTCCCTCAAAACCACCAAAGTACTCTACCTTGTGAGATGGACATCCTTTTTGGGAACCTCACCACAAGAGACTTGGATTCTGAGGACACTCTGCTTTGTTATTGTTATGCAACGTTTAAGATTCGTGCCTCCCATAACGGGAAGAATGTTCTAGTATTGCTTATGTTTCTTATTGTTATTGTTTTTATAAAATGTACTTCAGCCCAGGAGTGCTGAGTTTAACTAGGGGGGAATGTGAAGCCCATCTGTGCTTGGTATCACAGATCCTAGAAGGGTGTATTGAAGGATTCCTCCACAAGAGGCCCCCATAACCATTCACACATCTCCACCTTCCACCTCAGACCACCAGAGGGTGCCCGTTAGGGAGATATAAAAGGGAAGGTGGAGCCAGGCAGCAGTCAATCAGTCCAGAGTCTATTTTGGTATAGCAGTGAGTCCAGTACAGCCTGAGAGGAGTTACCTCAGAGGACAAAAGCCTGTTCCAGCTCCTGCAATTGCTATCCTGCAGTGGAGCTTCCAGATCAAGACTCCTTGTAGCTTAGAGAGGTGAGCTTTAGGTGTGCCGGCGCCATAAGATCGGTGAAACGCGGCAAGCTGCCGTTAGTGTGAGTAGCCTATTGAGGGTCCGAGTAGGCCGAAGGCGAAAAAGTAGAGAGAGTTAGTTCATAGGAGGCAGAGGAGCTTAACTAGCTCACCCCGAAGAAGCAGTTACCGGGCACCGGGTCCGAAGCTTGCCGGGATCTCCACGACCCAGTAAGATAAACCGTAATCCCTGGAGAACTACAAGTCCCAGGATCGCTAAAGTGCTGATACGTACCAGAGCCAGGAGACACATAGGCCCCGTAGGTCGGGAACGTGCACTCCAAGAGAAGGCCCTACCACAAGGTCAGCCAGCGCAGGACAGAGACAAAGTTAGGCCTAGCTCCAGGCAGGTCAAAAACTTACTACGCAGCAGCAAGAACCAGGAGGCCCAAAACCTGCTCATTGGGGAGGATCCGGACATACACCCTTCACCCTACAGTGCTCCGGGGAGTGCCTGAATTTCCATCAGTAAAAGGTACTGAAGTGACTATTGTGTCCATCCCTGTTCTTGCTCTGACCCGACAGAGTCTCTTCGTCCTGCATACCCCGTCCGTACCCTGCCCTGAGGCCTAGCTCCACCTGTGGGGAGCCATACCATCTAGCTGCCTTATCACCGGCCTCAGTGGACTGCGCAGCGCTGGTGAATATCATCAGAAACCATAGGTGGCGTCACGAACTTTTATAAACTTAATATCTATCAACGCCTTTTTAAAGAGAGACCCCAGAGTACGGGCCCGGGAGCCGACCACCGCGACCTCCTTAAGGTTAAAGGCCAGGGCAACCGAATCATCCCCCATCCCCTGGGCTTGTCAGCAGCGGTGACGGAGCAGGCCCCAGTAGTTCCGGAACTGAAGGACCTCGAATTGTACCAGGCCAGCATTTCCCGGGGCAGATCCCTCACAAAAAAAGGTAAGTCACAAAAGAGGTGCCGAGTGTGTTATAAAAGGGGAATACGCAATCAATGTGACACCTGCCCCGACAAACCTGGCCTGTGCATCAAAGACTGCTTCAAAAGGTACCATACTTCCATGGACTATTAAATTAATTTCTGACATATGACAACCTGACGAACACTACACAGCTGACGTAGTGTTCGTCAGGTTGTCATACGTCAGTTGTGCAGTGTTCGTCAGGTTGTCCTACACAACTGACGTATGACACTACATTATAGAATTCAAAAATCAGCTATCACTTCCAAAAAGGGGGCACTTGTTGGGCATTTCCACTGTTTAGGCACATCAGGGGCTCTGAGAACGTGACATGACGCCGGCAGACTGTTCCATCAAAGTCTGCATTCAAAAGCATCACTCCTTCCCTTCCGAGCCCTGACATGCGCCCAAACAGTAGTTTTCTCCAACACATGGGGTATCTGCGTGCTCAGGAGAAATTGCACAACAACTTTTGGTGTCCAATTTCTCCTAGTACCCTTGTGAAAATAAAAATATTGCGCCTAAAACATTGTTTTTGTGGAAAAAATATTATTTTGGCTCTACGTCATAAACTTTTGCAAAACACTTGGGAGTTCAAAGTGCTCACCACACATCTAAATAAGTTCCTTAAGGGGTCTAGTTTCCAAAATGGGGTCACTTGTTGGGGGGTTCCACTGTTTAGGCACATCAGGGGGTCTCCAAACGCGACATGGGGTCCACTGTGAATTAGAGCGAGTTTTACATTGAAAACGACAATTGGCGCTCCTTCCCTTCCAAGCCCTACTGTGCGCCCAAACAATGGCTTTCCCCCACATATGAGATATCAACGTACTCAGTAGAAATTACACAACAACTTTTGGGGTCCAATTTCTCCTGGTACCCTTGTGAAAATAAAAAAATTGGGGTCTAAAATAAAATTTTAGTGAAAAAAAGTTAAATGTTCATCTTTTCCTTTCAGGTTCAATTAATTGGTGTGAAGCACGTGAAGGGTTAATAAACTTGTTGAATGTGGTTTTGAGCACCTTGAGGGGTGCAGTTTTTAGAATGGTGTCACTTTTGGGTATTTTCTGTCATAAAGACCCCTCAAAGTGACTTCAAATGTGATATGGTCCCTAAAAAAAAATGGTTTTGTAAATTTTGTTGGTAAAATGAGAAATCGCTGGTCAACTTTTAACCCTTATAGCTCCCTAATAAAAAAAAATTGGTTTCAAAATTGTGCTGATTTCCATTTTTTTCACAAATAAACACAAGTGATATCGAAGAAATTTTACCACAATCATGAAGTACAATATGTCATGAAAAAACATTCTCAGAATCAGGGGGATCCATTCAAGCGTTCCAGAGTAATTACCTCATAAAGTGACAGTGGTCAGAATTGTAAAAATTGGCCTGGTCATTAACGTGCAAACCACCTTGGGTTGTAAAGGGGTTAATGAGAAAAAAAATGAACTTTTTAGAATTTACCAAATGGCTGCAATGAAACAAAGAGTGAAAAATTTAAAGGGGTCTGAATACTTTCCGTACCCACTGTATGTTGTGGAATACCTATACTAACTATAAACAAGCAAATCTCTCCCTGACGCAGCAGCAGCTCTCCCTACTCTGCCTGATTCCGGGGTAGACTGTGACGAGCATAGCGGCGCCAGGTCTTATATAGACCTGATGACGCTGTGTGCCCAGCCAATCACTGTAATGCCCACAACAAACATGGCTATGGCATTACAGTGCGCGGCAAGCAATGGCTGCATGTTCACTGGCTCTCTAAATTGCGCCAAATATGCAGGGCGGGGACCCGAGTTCCCGCCCGAGCAACTTGGAAATGCTCGCCGAGTGCCGAGCTTGTCGAGCTTGTCGAGCACCGTGATGCTTGGGCGAGTACCGAGCAGTGGCGAGCACATTCGCTCATCACTACTGGTGAGCCATGCACTTTTACCCCTTACCTGTGACTGATGACCTTACAGAGATGTAAATATAAACAGGGATGTTTGTAGTGCTGCAGGCAGAATCAAGGAGCATCAGAAAGACTTTACAAGGAGAATGAGAGACATCCTTCAGGAAAGTAGATGGATAGCATGGCATCCAAAGAGACACAGATTTGGATTCTATATGACTCCAGCCTAAGGGTATGGTCCTGACTGGAAAGATACGGATCTGCTCCATTGACCATCAGAGAGACATGGATACATCTCGGAGAGGCCAGGTTGGGACCAAGAAGTCAACCGGCCCATGGATATGTTGTTTGGGGTTGCCATTAGGGACCCACCCACCAGTCGCCTGCAACCCACAGAGACATTCGGAGAAGACAGATTGTGACCCACCGGTCATCTGGCCCCATGGAAACTCTAAGAGAGGTCAGGGTGGGAACCTTGAGTCTCCTGGCCTTGTACCTCTATGGACTGCTAGCTTCCTTAGCTTGCCGCTACCTTCTCTCTGTGGGGGCTGTTCTATCCCAGCCTGACAGAGAAGGAAGGGTGAGACTGTGTAATGTTGTACTATCTTGGGTATTTGCTGGGACTGTTCTATGTGTTTATTTCCGCTTTGTGGTTCAATAAAGTATTGCCACGCTGTTTTACCCTCACCCTGTGTTGTATGAGTATCTTTACGCCCACAGAAGACCCTGGGTCTTCACATTTTGGTGGCAGCGCTGGGATACTACTCAGCCCAGCAGATCTGGGGGAGCTGCAGGAAACTGGTGTTGGCACACACCATCCAAAGAGCTTCACATCCAAGGAGGCACATAGACGGACCCAGCAGACAATAGGTGAGGCATACACAGCGGGTTTCGGATGCTACCATGTCCAACCCCACCAGCCACAGTTGGAGGCCCTTCAGCGAGATCTATTTCCTTTTTGTCCTTTTAATTTCATCTGAGACTGAACAACAGTTTTACCCCTATCCCGAACAGAAACAAACCCCGGCCGGGTAAGTGAGTGGCCTTAACACTCTGAGCATATTTCTCTCCGGGAAAGGTGGGGTCGATCTAGGTCAGTCTCCGGGATCTTGAACGGGAAACCCTCAGGTAGCAATTTTATTATTATTATTATTATTAATTTTTTTAATATATATTATTACTAACAATTTCACATAACTGGAAAATTACTCATTCAAATACTATATCATATATCTGTATTTTTGCATGCATTAACTATTTCATATAATATATATATAGTACTTCTACATCCCCAATCATTGCTGCTTCCAACTTAACTAACGTTCATGCTAAGTGTAACTGTGTTAAGTTCATGCTTATTATAGCAAAAATGTACGAGATATAAGTGATTAGATGACGTGTGCTGAATGCGTGTGTAGTACTCTGGTTAGCAAATACAACAATGGAGCTGTCACGCATTTTAGGAAGCTGCGAGATTAGTGTGGAATCTGAAGGTTGGGGGCTACGGGAGGAAGATAATACATTCCTTACGTTAGTATATGTGAATATTAACAGTCATTGTTTTGTTGAACCTTATACCATTTATGAATATTGTGATATTGATTCAGCTAGAGCAATAAATAGAATCCAGGATTCACAGGATATAAAGTTATTTTGCCCAGTTGCCCTAGAAAATTTTAATAGGAATTGGAGTACGAGAAGTGTTGTGGTGGAGAATGAGGAGGTGTTAATGATTGAAGTGGTGATTAAGAGAAATGAATAATTGATAGGCTGGAAAAGCATACATGACTTGTGAAAAGTGTTTGTGCTCGGTTACAGTAGTGAGAAAGCGAAAGCCTCATCGTAGGGATACTGCTTCATTTCTAGAAAGAATACATTTGTACCCTGTAAGTGCACACCAGTATAGGAGAAGTAACGTTACATACCGAGTTTTCCCTGCCATATTGTTCCACATCCACACACTATAGGTAAAGAGTGGCAGTATATTATAGAAAACAGATGGTATATGCCTGTGTGACAGGATATTATTACTCATGATAATTATCTTGCCAATATTGACACGGACTCAGGAATAGACGTAGGATATTTTTCAAGTGAGGACTCTGACCCAGATGTATGAAGAATATATAGCGATTGCTTTTGGAATGGTTTTGTTTATAATAGTCTACATTTATTTGTTTAGACGAACTTGTCTCAGCATCAGAGCAGAGCAAAGAGTTGAAGTTCAGCTTAAGGTCCTCGAATCAGAGGTAACTGGCTAACGTACTTGACCAGTTGATCCAGCTGATTGAATCAGGGGTAACCAGCTAA
The DNA here is from genome assembly GCF_046119375.1 of Phyllobates terribilis. Lineage (NCBI taxonomy): Eukaryota > Metazoa > Chordata > Amphibia > Anura > Dendrobatidae > Phyllobates > Phyllobates terribilis. Next base: position 512,734,090 of record NW_027362765.1, on the reverse strand, counting down.
CGTATCTGACTGGTTGACCCAGCTGATTATATAGCAGGATATTGAAGATAGGGATCGCAACCCTTGACAAATCCTGTTATGGGTGCTCGAGTCTCCAGATCAAGGAATAAGGATCCGAGGTGCACCATGTGTGATCTTGTGAGAAGGGAGCACAGCAGGGCAGCTGTAAAAGATGCAACAAAGATATTGAAAAGGGCTGGTATGCCAGCCAAGGGATGCCTAGATGCTGAGAGATGGAAACGGTTCAGTCAGGAACATTCACAATGGATTGATAAGCATGATTACGGAGCACAGGTTGCAGCCTGGTTGAGAACTAGTGAGAGACATCATCCCTTTTTAATTCCCGATGATGACGATGAAACTGATCAGGTAGTGATCAGAAGCAGATCTCATGCCATACAACCCCCGACACCTAGTCGGGAACAAGGTCCAATCCAGGCTGCGCCCTCCGCTCCGTCAGAGAATAGATTAGAGCCAAGTGATAGGTCAGAGTCAAGTGTAAGTGTTGAGAAAGAAAAATCATTGTCCGAGATTTTTACCTCCCCAGCAACCACGCATAGTGCTAGCACTATCCCGTATATGGATGAATCAACCGGCCAGGCTCTACACTCTCCACCACCACCCATGATGCAACCCTTTACACCATCACAGCCACAGCACTCACCTCATTACACATATGCCCAACAACCCGTTCTGATGCCGCAGTATCAGACACCCGTCCTGATGCCACAGCAACAGGGCTATCAGTATTCTCACATTTTGTATCCGTCACTCCCAGTCAGTCCAGGTACACCTGAGAACCCCCCCGCCTACGCTATAGGAAACCATTTTCCAGGGATCCCATCTGGGTCTACTGATAGTTTCTCCACCCCAACAAAGAGGAAACAAAGTCCTCCCGAGAACGACCCCTATCAATTTTCTCCCCGCATAGTACTGCATCTACTACAGATAGTGACAGATCCTTTCACTTGCATATGACACCATCCCCATCCATGACTCCACGTGAGACAATAATTTTAAAACTAAAAGTAGGCAAGGACGGGACTTGGGGGGTTGAGGATAAAGAGAGAGAAAGGGAAAATCTAGCTATCAGCTCAGTTGCCAGTGAGGAGGACGGTGGAGAGGAGAACGCAGGCACACACGTGCAGCCCACAGCCCCTTCCCGCACTCAGCAGCTAAGAGGAACAATAGCACTACGCTCTGAGGCTGGGTGCCCACGTAGCGTTTTTCAAGCGTTTATGCTGCGGAATTTAAGCGCTTGTGAAACGCTAGGTAATCCGCACCCCATGGTCCCCAAGGGGATTCCGCATGTTCTATGCACATGCTGCGGATTTTTCCGCAGCGTTTATGCTGCGTACAAAAATCCGCAGCATGTCATTTAATTTTGCGGTAGCGCAGCGGAACTCCCGCCATTGACTTGCATTGAAACGCATAGAAACCGCGACTGTACATTTCTACAAGCGGCTTCTATGCGTTTCTATGTGCGGATGGTACCCAGTTCTGGAGGAGAGGAGACTCTCATCCAGACCTGGGTACCATTGTACCTGTAAAAAAAGAATAAAATAACAAATAAAGTTATATTCACCTGTCCGGCGGCTTCTCTCTGAATGCCGGCATCGCTTGAGGACCTAAGGTGACGTCACAGTCATGTGACCGCAGGCCCTTCACCGCTCTGTCTCGCGATATGCCGGCAGCCGGGAACCAGACAGGAATGAGCGCTACTGCACACACCGGGGCCTCGGGGGTGAGTATAGCTTTATTTGTTTTAATTTTTACGGTTCACACTGTATAAATCCATGCTGTTTGCATGGATTTATATAGTGTGACCTAGTTGTCAAGCACTTTCCAAGTGATGCTATCGCCTGGAAAGCGCTTGTCAATCTGCATGCGGAAACGCATGTGAATCCGCATGTGGATCCGCATGTATTCTGCAGGAAAAACGCATGTGACGCGCCCCTGGGCCTGTGTCGCGCTGCGGCGCACGCGGGAGCTTACCCGGAGCCGGATCTCTTGAGGGTTGTAGTCTCGTGGCGGTGACCCGGTCCGTGCCCAGGGAGTCAAACTGAGCGGCGATGTAACAGCGGTAGATGTAGGACGACTACGCCACCCGTTGAATGCAGCTATGGAGCTGCCGCCGCAGGACAGTCCGCTGAGGCCGGTGGATGGATGGTGCAGCGTAGATGGTATAACCCCCAACGGGAGGGGTATGGCCTCAGGGCAGCAGATGTGGATGATGGGGGTAGCAGGAACCACTCAGAGACGGTGCGGTGTAATTCAGGGTCTTTACTGGTAACAACGATAGACCCTCCCGGAGTACTTGCTAGTGAACGGGGCCTGGTCAGTCCTTGAGCAGATGGGATCTCCCCTGGCCAGGCGGAGTTGTAGGCCTCCCAAACTGACTGTACTCTTCTGGCTACCTTGCTAGAAGCGGATATAAGTAGCCCACGTCCCTGAGTGTACCGTGTGGTGCTCACCCGTATGGCCGGTGACTCGGGGCCTTCTAATGGCTTCCGCTCCACGATGGCGGTGCTGGTCCCACGCGTGTGACCGTGCCTTCGGGTTTCTGGGCCAGAGGACCTGAAATCCCCTGCCGGTCGGCTTCTGCTGCTGGGTAAGAGTTAGTCCCCACAGCCTCGGACGCCGGGTCCGGTAAGAAAGCTTCTCAGTCAGGGCGAGCTCTGCAGCTGCCAGCCCCTGACTTGTAGTAGTATTGCTCCCACTGAGCTTCTGCTGTTTCTTCCTGTGACTGTTTCTTGTCTCTACTCTCCTTGACTGCTCACCCTGCTTCAGCCCCGGGTTTATATAGGGGAAGTTCTTCCCCTCCCAAGACTGGGCAGGAGGTGTGGCATGCACAGGATCCCTGACCAAAGGACCTCCCACCTGCTCTCAGACATAATATCTCTATCACTGTGGCAACCAGACCCCTGGGGTGTCACATTCCCCCCTAGTGAAATTTAGTACTCCGGGACTAAACATATTTTAGAAAAACATAACAAGATATAACAATAACAATACAATAAAGAAACACATAAAGGTGGTCACGGCATGTCCGTAACCGGGTGCAGTCTTTGAAGAAAGCAAGGTGTCCATTTCACCAAAACAGGGAGACGTAACCAGGTAGGGGTCTGTCCTACCCCGAGTCCTTAACAGTCTCTAGTCCATCCTGGGTTACGCTCCAACCATGTACAAGGATTCCCGGTAAATCCACCAAGGATTCCTAAAAATAACTGGAAACACAAAATTATACACAAGCAACAATACACAGATAAATATAAATAAAACAATTTATACACTTCAAATCCTCCAGCGTGCGGGTAACTGGCCTCTAGTGGCCCTAGTGGACCTACGGAGCTGACTGTCTGGCCCTGAACTACAGGGTGTAGGAGCTGTCAAGGGTAAACTGGGCAGCTGTCTACCGGCTCTTTGTCTCACTAGGGGTACGGCAGGCTCACTATAAACAGAGGGTTGATCCTCCTGTTCTGCTTGTGTGGAGTCTTCTGCCTCCTGGACCGGCTGCTCTTCCAGCTCTACCTGTTGCTCCGTAGGTGCTTGGGATGCTGGTTGGAGGAAGGTGAGTACGGGTACCACAACTGCACCATTGACTTGAGTCCAAGACCGAGGGAAGTCCCCGAGCACAGTACTAACCATATCTTCCCTTTCCTCTACGGGTCGATGGTCTTCTTGTTCCTCTTCAGGGTTCCTCAGTTGTTCGGGACACTTCTTCAGGTGGTCCCGGGATACAATAGCTGTGGTTTCCCCTCCGTCTTTACTGATGGTACAAACCTTCGGGTTCTCGTGGCTTGAGGGCAGTACGGTGTACGGGTCCTTTTTCCACTGGTCGTCCAACTTGTGGAGCCGTCTCTTCCTCTTCAAGACCTGCTCTCCGGGTACCAGGGGAACAGCGGGAGCATACTGGTTGTAAGTTTTCTCTTGTCTTTCCCTAGCCTGACAGAGACTTCGCTCCACGCTCTCCTGTACTCTCCGGTACTGCTGCTGCCTCTCTGTGTCCCAGTCTGTTTCTGGTGAAGTGTCCTCGGGTGTCAGGACTCCCATTTCCAGGTCAACAGGTAACTTACCAGGTCTTGCCCTCATTAGGTAAGCCGGGGTACAGTTGGTGGAACCTACCGGGATGTGGTTGTATAGGTCCACCAGATCGGGCAACTTCTCAGGCCACAGACTGCGTTCTTCCAGGGGCAACGTTTTTAAAAGATCCATTACCACCTGGTTCATTTTCTCACAAAGTCCATTAGTTTGCGGATGGTAGGGTGTCGTCCTTATCTTCCGGCAGCCATACAGATTGCAGAATTCCTGGAAGACCTCCGCTTCAAAGGCAGGTCCCTGGTCCGTCAGCACTTGGTCCGGGTACCCGTGTGGACGGCAAAAGTGCTGCTGGAAGGCTCTAGCTGCTGTTTGAGCCGTTAAGTCCTTGACGGGGACGACAACCAGAAACCGGGAGTAATGATCCACGATGGTTAACGCGTAGACGTAGCCACTTCTGCTTGGGGTCAGTTTTACATGATCCAAGGCTACCAGTTCCAACGGTTGCCGGGTGACGATGGACTGCAGGGGAGTCTTCTGGCTGGCACGGTCCTTCCTTCTCAGATTGCACGGGCCACAGTCTCTGCACCACTTCTCGATGGTTCCCCTCATGCCTACCCAGTGGAACCGCTCGCGCAGCAGGAACTCCAGCTTCTTCCACCCGAAGTGTCCAGCTCCGTCGTGGTATGCCTCCATCACCATGGCTGCGTCTCTTCGTGGCACCACTACTTGCCAGAGTAATTCATGCGTCCGGGAGTTAACCATTCTGCGGCACAACTTCCCTTTGTAAAGGAACAGTCGACTCTTCTCTGCCCATAGTTGTTTGGCTTCCTCCGGAGCATCTGGTTCAAGGCGAGCCTCCGGCCGAGTCAGCATCTCCTTCACCAGTCGGACGGCAGGGTCGCTGTCTTGCGTTTCCGCCCAGTTGTAGTGGGGTAAGGGGTTCAACGTAGCAGTCTGCTTACTCCTTACCTGGTGGGAATACTGAACAGTCCCATGACGGTGGAACGCAGGGAGTTCAACTTCTTCCAGTCCCTCCGGATCTTCTCCTCCGTCCGGCAGGTTGGGCATCCTGGACAGGGCGTCCGCGTTGGTATTGGAGCGTCCTGCCCGGTATTTGATTGTGAACTCGTAGTTGGACAGACGGGCCATCCACCTCTGCTCCAGGGCACCGAGTCTTGCCGTGTCCAGGTGTGTCAACGGGTTGTTATCCGTGTACACGGTGAACCGGGAAGAAGCGAGGTAATGCTTAAAGCGCTCGGTGACTGCCCATACTACGGCCAGGAACTCTAGCTTAAATGAGCTGTAATTCTCGGGGTTCCTTTCGGTGGGTCGCAGCTTTCGGCTGGCGTAGGCGATTACTCGTTCCTTCCCCTGCTGGATCTGGGACAGTACGGCTCCTAGCCCGATGTTACTGGCGTCGGTGTAGAGGATAAAGGGCTGGCTATAATCCGGGTACGCCAGGATTTCATCCCCCGTGAGGGCCATCTTCAGCTGGCGGAAGGACTCTTCTTCCAGCTCCTCCCATTTGAAGGGCGGCTTCTGGTTCTTGGCCTTCCGGGACTGGCCTATCAGGAGGTCCTGCATAGGTGCTGCCTTTTTGGTGAAACCGGGAATAAACCTTCGGTAGTAGCCTACCAACCCGAGGAACTGCCGCACTTCTTTTACGCTGGAGGGGCTTGGCCATTCCTTAATTGCGGTGATCTTATCAGGGTCGGGAGCCACTCCGTCAGCGCTCACCACGTGTCCCAGGTACTGCACCTTTGGTTTCAGGAGGTGACACTTGGAGGGTTTCACCTTTAGGCCGTAACTCGCCAGAGCTTCGAACACTTCCGCCAGGTGTTTCAGGTGGTCCTCATACGTCTTGGAATATACGATGACATCGTCCAGGTACAACAGGACCGTCTCGAAGTTTCTGTGGCCCAGACAACACTCCATTAGTCGTTGGAAGGTTCCTGGTGCGTTGCAGAGTCCGAACGGCATGCAGGTGAACTCGCTAAGTCCCATCGGGGTGGTGAATGCGGTCTTCTCCCGGTCCGCCTCTGCTACAGGAACCTGCCAGTACCCGCTAGTGAGATCCAAGGTAGAGAAGAAGTTAGCAGATCTTAAAGCAGCCAATGACTCCTCTATCCTTGGTAAGGGGTACGCATCCTTGTGTGTGATACGGTTGATTTTCCGGTAATCTACACACATCCTCATGGTGTTGTCTATTTTTCTGACTAAGACTAGTGGAGCTGCCCAGGGGCTACAGCTATCCCTGATCACCCCAGCCTCCTTCATGTCTCTAAGCATCCCCTTGGCGTGTTGGTAGTGGGCAGGGGGTACGGGTCGATACCTCTCTTTTATAGGAGGATGGTCTCCCGTGGGGATGTGGTGTTCTACCCCCTTGACTCGCCCGAAGTCTAACGGGTGTTTACTGAACACTCTCTCGTACTCCTGAACCACCCGATAGACTCCTTGTTTCTGGTGTGCGGGAGTGGAGTCAGTACCCAGATGTAGTTGCTGACACCAGTCCTCCATGTTTTTCTTAGAGCCGTTACCTTCCTCCGGGTGAGATGGAGGCAAGGGTTCCACAGATTGTATAGAATTTTGGTTAATGGTATATAATTTGGCTAGCGTGGCATACCGGGGCAGGTACACTTCCCTCTCCCCGATATTTATTATGCGAACGGGCACCCTCCCATGGCGTACATCAACCACCCCCCGTGCTGTCAAAATGGTGGGCCTACTGTCCGAGTAAACTGGTTCTACCATTGCCTGGTAATCTCTACCTCTCAGACCAATAGCTGCCCGGCACCAAATCATCATTTCACTTTTTGGGGGCATGGCAATAGGAAAAGGGTCACACATTCTTACGCTACCAATCTCACCGCCGGAGAGTTCCACCTGTTGCCGTCGCATCAGTGCCCGGATCTCTTTCTGGAGCACCCGCTGCTCGCCGGAGCTGGCGTTCTTGGCAACCTGCTGTAAAAGGAAAATCACCTCTGCAAGACAATTTTCAATTACATTAGTTCCTAGAGTTATTTTTGGGTGACTCTCATGTTTGTCAATATCTACAATGATCAGTCCCTGTGCTGCCAGTTCGACTCTACCGATTTTGATGGTCACCTCTTTAAATCCGATCTGTGGCACGGGCTGGCCATTGCTGGCGATGATACTCAAGTCGTCGTCAGGGTAGCGGGTAATATCCGAGTCATTCCAGTACTGCTTAAAGAGCACGTACGGGATGGTGGTGACCTGTGACCCGGTGTCCAGTAGGGCACTCATGGGAATGCCATCCAGTACCACAGGCAAGACTGGACGTCCTCCCACATATCTGTCGCGCCAGTTCGATGGACCTGGTGATCTTTTTCCTGGGGGTTGGCCCTCTACCCCAGGTTGTGCCCGTTTAAAGAACAGTACCTTGCCATATGTCCGGGTTGATTGCAGCGGCGGCAGATGGGTCGTCCGTCTTCGCTGTATCGGTCACTGGGTCTTCCTCTGGCCGGTGGGGTCCTCCTTGGTCGACGCCACGGGATGTCCTCCGGTCCGGATGCCAGCTGGATCTTCCCTGGGGTGGAAACCTGTAAAGACTGCACAGTTCGGGTTAGCGCAGCAACGCTCTTAGCTAGCTCTTGGACCTGATGGTGTAGGTCTGGAGCTGGGTCATTGTCCAAAGCCTGCGCATCAGCTCCCACAGGCCCTGCCGACAAGGGCGCCGCCTCCTGGTGGTAAGTGATAGCTGGGCGCCTGTGGGTCACAACGCCACCCGGTGCCGGTTCTCGGAGCACCCGGATGGCTCTGTCCTTGAACTGTGCAAAGGCCAGATGGGGATCCTGTAAGGCCATCGCCCGCAACTGGGTTCGGTGGGCATTACAATATAGTCCCTCTATAAATTGTTCGGTCAACAGCCTGTCCTCGTTTCCCACTCCATCAGGGTCGGTCTGTTTAATGGCCCTCAGGGCCTCTTGTAGGTTTAGTGCATAGTCCCTTATACTCTCATGCGCTCGCTGCTTGCACCCGTAGAATCTAAGCTTAATCTCGGCTGAGGTGCGGGTATCAAAGGTATCCTTCAGCCGGGTTAGTATCCCTGCGACAGTCTTCCTCCCAGGTGGCCAGGATTTTACTTCCCTTTTGGCTGCCCCGGTTAGTTGAGCCACCAGGATGCTCACTTTTTGCTCTTCTGTGAGGGGGTACACCTGGAAGAGGCTATCCAGCTTTTCTCTAAAGTCATGCAGGGTATGTGACTCCCCTGAGTACTGGGGTAGCCAAGCTGCTCCCGGAATATAGGGCATGGTGAAGGGCATAACTGCAGCAGCGGTGGCGCTGGCGGGGGTTGAGGCAGTGAAGCTCTCCTCCGCATCCGACATCTTCCTCCCCCCTAGTGGACCGTGGCCTACCTTGCGATGATCCTGTTCCGTAGGCCGCGGCTCCGTAGTAGATCGTCAGGGTTGAGGACTTTCCGTCGCGCTCCGGTGACGTCGGCGTCTGCTGGGCTCCTTCCAGGACCTTACGCAACGTCCGGACGTGAGGCGGGGCTTCAGTTCTCGCGCGCTTTCGGAGTCCACGCCCCTCTTCTTCCCGCGCGGCGTCCTCAAGATGGCGTCCAACGGCGGGAAAACTCCACGGATGGCGGGAAGAAGGCTGAAGATGGCGCCGGATGGCGGGAATCTTCACAGATGGCGGGAAGAAGGCTGAAAATGGCGCCGGATGGCGGGAATCTTCACCGATGGCGGGAAAACTTCACGGATGGTAAGTTTTAAAAGTCTCTTTTTCAGGCACGCAGTACCCGGTGGTTGCGGGCACGAAATCCTGCCGACTACGCCAAAGTTGACGCGCCCCTGGGCCTGTGTCGCGCTGCGGCGCACGCGGGAGCTTACCCGGAGCCGGATCTCTTGAGGGTTGTAGTCTCGTGGCGGTGACCCGGTCCGTGCCCAGGGAGTCAAACTGAGCGGCGATGTAACAGCGGTAGATGTAGGACGACTACGCCACCCGTTGAATGCAGCTATGGAGCTGCCGCCGCAGGACAGTCCGCTGAGGCCGGTGGATGGATGGTGCAGCGATGATGGTATAACCCCCAACGGGAGGGGTATGGCCTCAGGGCAGCAGATGTGGATGATGGGGGTAGCAGGAACCACTCAGAGACGGTGCGGTGTAATTCAGGGTCTTTACTGGTAACAACGATAGACCCTCCCGGAGTACTTGCTAGTGAACGGGGCCTGGTCAGTCCTTGAGCAGATGGGATCTCCCCTGGCCAGGCGGAGTTGTAGGCCTCCCAAACTGACTGTACTCTTCTGGCTACCTTGCTAGAAGCGGATATAAGTAGCCCACGTCCCTGAGTGTACCGTGTGGTGCTCACCCGTATGGCCGGTGACTCGGGGCCTTCTAATGGCTTCCGCTTCACGATGGCGGTGCTGGTCCCACGCGTGTGACCGTGCCTTCGGGTTTCTGGGCCAGAGGACCTGAAATCCCCTGCCGGTCGGCTTCTGCTGCTGGGTAAGAGTTAGTCCCCACAGCCTCGGACGCCGGGTCCGGTAAGAAAGCTTCTCAGTCAGGGCGAGCTCTGCAGCTGCCAGCCCCTGACTTGTAGTAGTATTGCTCCCACTGAGCTTCTGCTGTTTCTTCCTGTGACTGTTTCTTGTCTCTACTCTCCTTGACTGCTCACCCTGCTTCAGCCCCGGGTTTATATAGGGGAAGTTCTTCCCCTCCCAAGACTGGGCAGGAGGTGTGGCATGCACAGGATCCCTGACCAAAGGACCTCCCACCTGCTCTCAGACATAATATCTCTATCACTGTGGCAACCAGACCCCTGGGGTGTCACACATGCACAATCTGCATGCGTTTTTTCTGCCAGGGAGATGCAGAAATGCTGCAGAAATTTTCTGCTTCATTTCTGCATCGTGGGCACATAGCCTCAAACATGGATTTGCCCTGGATGTCAGGATAATAACAGCAATGCAGAATCAGAGTGTAAAACTTGTAACTTTGTTAGAGGACAACCAGAGACTGCTGCATTCCTAGTTATTACACAGACAACCACGGGCACACAGGGTGAACAACAGGTGAAAACTGATACCACTACTTGGTATAAACCGTGGTCTAGGTCAGAACAATTGTCCATGGCAAATAGTTTTCCAGACATGTATAAGAATCCGATAGGATATTATAAGGCGATGAAAGGGGTAGCTGAGAACTATGATGCCACTTGGAGTGATCTGGTACCGCTCTGTAGTCTCAATGGTGGAGTACCACTTGTGGAAAAGGTTAAACAGGTCCATGTAGGAGACGGAATAGGAGCGCTACCGGGTGACACTAAGACCCTAGAATCGGGGAAACAGTTTATCCTCCGGTTAAATGCAGTCACTAAAATAATGGCAGAAAGGATGCCAGAGATATTCCAAGAACCTGAGGAAACGTTTGATAAATTTCATGCTAGGTGTGTAGCTGTGTTTACAGATCATGATTATAATTTGAATAATCCAAGGGAATTGGGGTTTCTGAGAAATATGTTTATCACTAGTCTCAGAGAAGACCTCAGGGCAGAGGTGTTTAAGCTGCACCCAGAATGCTTATATGCCCCTTGGAGCAGTCAATATCCACATTCAGAGGATTAGAACAGGCCATAAATAAGAGAAAAAGAAAGATAAGGTCACCTCAATTATGGTAAATATACACCCAGATGCCTTTCAGGACACTATTAAGGACACAGTGAAATCAGCCAGTCGAACTACTTTAGGCGGAAGAGTAGACAAGAAAAAAAAAATGGACCCAGAGGATTGTAAACAAAGAGTTTCTGTTTTGGGTATGGTGAGAAGGGTCACATCTAAAGGAAACTGAACCTGTAAATGTTAAAGATAGCACATGCTATTGACTTATGTACCCATCTACTTGTCTCAGATAAATATCCTAGAAATTTAATAGGTGCAGACATTCTTAATGCAATGAATGCGATCATTAAATTTGGAAAGAAAGGTGTTACCATTGCAGGTCCATTATCTGAAACAACAATATCAACAATGATGTCAATAATTCAACTTGAAAAGGAGGTGGATACAGGTCTCGATGACGACATACAGGAGATGCCTGGTAACGTACCAACCGTACTATGGGTACAAGATAAAACGGATGTTGGACTGTTAAAAATAACCCCAGTGACAATTAGGTTGAAGCCTCGTGTTGCACCGGTACGTATGAGACAATTTCCCCTGAGCAAGTAGCAAACAGAAGCAATTGCACTACAGGTGAATAAATACCTAGAAAAAGGTATAATCAAGGAATGTATGGTCCATGATTTGAGAGAGATTAATAAATTAATGGTTGTAGACACGCCCATAGTACCAAATCCACATACCCTATTAAATCAAATTCCATCTAATGCAAAATTTTTCACAGTGATTGACCTCAGTAATGCTTTCTTCTCAGTGCCAATAGATGCTGAGAGCCAGCTGCTGTTTGCCTTCATCCATGGAGGAAAGCAGTATTGCTGGACCCGGTTGCCTCAGGGGGGAGCAACTTTTCCCTCCATGTTCTCAGAGGCAATGGCAGGAGTACTTCTCTCTTGGCATCCTGAGAATCAAGACATTCAGCTACTTCAGTATGTGGATGATCTACTGTTGTGTACCCCAAGTAAGGATGTATGTTTAAAAGAGACATTATCTTTACTAATCTTCTTGTACCACGAAGGTTGCAAGGTATCCAAGGAAAAACTGCAAATTGCAAAGGAAAGAGTAGTGTTCTTAGGACATTGTATCTCCTTCCCACTCAAACATATCACTCCAGAATGGAAAAAAAAAACAACAACAATCAGTCAGGCTGTAGAACCAACAACTTCCAGCGCATTAAGAACGTTCCTGGGGCTGGTCAGCTACTGTAGAGAGTGGATTCCTACTGCATCTGCCATGATTCAGCCCCTATTTGACGTGCTCTCTGCATGCAATACGGGTCAGCTTTATTTGCTGACCCTAGAAGAAAAACAGGGGTTTCAAATGCTCAAGGACGCCATTCTCTCAGCACCAGCACTAGAAATCCCCAACTACGGCCTACCATTTTTCCTTTACTGTCATAAATCAGGGGGGCATGCTAAAAGTGTGCTCACCCAAAAACATGGAGGTAGACATCGTCCTCTAGGATACTACTCTGCTCAGCTCAATGTTGTTGCAAAGGGGGCACCCTCATGCATCAGAGCAGTAGCCGCCTGTGCAATGTTGAAAGAAAAGGTGGCTGATATAGTGCTAGACAATGCACTAGAAATTCAAGCTCCCCATTCAGTACAGGAGCTTCTGCTCCAGGCCAGGACAAAACACCTGTCCATGAGCAGATTTACCAAGTACGAGGTGGCATTATTGACTCCCCCAAATGTCACTATCAGAAGGTGTACAACTCTTAACCCTGCCACACTAATACCTGAACCAATTGATGATGAAACATTACACCTTGAGCATAACTGCTTTGAGTTAATGGACGCAGAAACTAAACCATTAGCCAATGTACAAGAAACACCAATTTCCGAGGTGGATCTAGAGCTATATGTAGATGGCTCCCGATACTACCTAGATGGGAAGCCCCATACAGGCTATGCCATAGTCAGTCAAAATGAAGTATTAAAGGATGAGGCACTGTCCCCTAGAATGTCTGCCCAGGAAGCTGAGTTAAAAGCACTCGCTGAAGCATGTATAATTGCAGAAAACAGAATTGCGAATGTTTTTACAGACAGTCGCTACGCATTTGGCATTTGCCATGATTATGGTCCCATATGGAAAAGCAGAAAGTTTATTGGTTCTTCTGGTAAACCAATAAAGAATGCAGAAGCAGTAGCACAACTCCACAGAGCATTGGAGTTCACACCAAAGAGTGCACAAAAGAGGCTGAGGGAAACAGGAGGGCGGATGCAGCTGCAAAAGCTGCAGCCCTGTTGCCCCTCCCAGTAGAAACATATGACGCGCCCCCTGGGCCTGTGCTGTGCAGGGGGATACCCGGAGCCGGATCGCTGGGGGTTGTAGTTCTCCGTGGCGGTGACCCGGTCCGTGCCCAGGGCGGTCAAACCAGTGGCGGCCTTAAGTAAGAACAATGTCCGACTACGCCACCCGTGGATTGCAGTCAGTGGGGACCGCCGCTGCGCTGCCGACCGCTGAGGCTGATGTTGTTTGCGCAGCCGAGTATGGGATAACTCCCCACGGGAGAAGTATTGCCTCAGGGCAGCTAAGGTGGATGATGGGAGTGATGGTGTGAGCGTCCCAGTAGTAATGGTGCTGGTGCGGCAAGGAATCACAGAGACGTGTGGTGCAGTTCAGGGTCTTTACTGATGGTATAAAGCAGACCCTCCCGGGAGTACTGGTTAGCAGTAGGGGCCTGGTCAGTCTGTGAGCAAGCAGGATCTCCCCTGGCCAGGTGGAGTTGTAGGCCTCCCCGACTATCTGCACTCTTTCCTGGCTACCTTGCTCTATGCGGGTAGAAGTAGCCGACGTCCCTGAGTATACCGTGTGGTGCTCACCCGTATGGCCGGTGACTTGGGGCCTTCCGTTAGCCTTCGCTTCACGATGGCGGTGCTGGTCCCTTGCTTGTGACCGTGCCTTCGGGTTTCTAAGGCCAGAGGACATGGAATCCCCTGCTAGTTGGATTCTGCTGCTGGACCTGGATGTCCCCACAGCCTCGGACTCCGTGTCCGGTGTTAGTGTCTTCAGCCAAGGCGAGCTCTCTAGCTTCCAGCCTCTGGCATTCACTCCTGCTCCTACAGAGCTCCTGTTGTCACTTTCCCTGTGTCTGGAACTTCACTCCAGGCTCTGACTGACCTAATCCCGCCCCAGACCCAGTTTATAAGGGCAGATTCCTCCCCTCCCAGGTCTGGGTGGGCCGTGTTGCATGCTTAGGGCTCCTGACCAGAGAAACCTCCCACTTGCTCTCAGACATAATATCTCTATTACTGTGGCAACCAGACCCCTGGGGTGTCACACATACACTGTGCAAGTGTCTGGGAGTGTGAGTAGAAGCATACACTGTGCAAGTGTCTGGGAGTGTGGACCTGGATCTCTTGCAGAGCCTACAGGATCAGGCCTCTGCACCAGAAAAGGAAGAATGGACTAAACGCTAAGCTAAACAGGGAAAGGATGGACTGTGGAGAGCAGATGGAAAACACTGTCTGCCAAGATCCCTGTACTCTATGATGTGCACTCTTTCTCATGGACCAACCCATCAGTCCAAGGATGCAATGGTAAGTCAGGTAAAGATTTATTGGGTAGCACCAGGATTCCATTATGCTGCTGTTAAATTCATACAGGGATGCATCATCTGTGCATGTCACAATGTGGGAAAAACGGTGAAAGTGCCACCAAAGTGCACTGTGAGACCATTATACCCGTTTCAGCGACTTCAGATAGATTTCATTCAGCTCCCGAAGGTAGGCATATATGAATATGTGCTTGTCTGTGACGCGCCCCCTGGGCCATATTCTTTAGGGGAATACCCGGAGCCGGATCAGATGGGGGTTGTAGTCTTCCGAGTGGCTGTGACCCGGTCCGTGCCCAGGGTGTCAAGCTCAGAGTATGTGGCAGTCCTACAGATGTTATAAAGTTCTTAATGTCGACTACGCCACCCGTTGTATTGCGGTCACTATGGCCGCCGCTGCAGCAGGGTCCGCTGAGGCTGATGGTGTTGGTGCAGCTTTTGGTAGTATAACCCCCAACGGGTGGGGTATAGCCTCAGGGGGTCAGGTGCAGAGGATGGGGGTTGTGGTGGTGCAGCATAGATGTTAAATGAAGACAGAGTCGGGTTGTGCAGTTTAGGGTATTTACTCACTGCTGATGTTCCGGTCACTCCAGCTTCAAGTGACCACCCGAGCCGTGCTGCGTCCACCAGGTCCTGGATTCAGCAAACCCCCAAACAAGTCCGTTGCGTGACCCTGAGCTCTCCTTCTGTCCTTTCCTCTGGCCGTCCCCACTAGTGATCCACCTAGGTCCAGCTCCCTCGGGCCTTCTGTTGGGAGACCCTTGGCCTTGGGTTCCCTGACCCTACATGTGGTTTGCCTTCGGGGTGGATGTGGTGGGTGGCCGTGGCAGATCCTGCCCACGGCCTCCGGTCTCTGGCTAGGGTGTGCTTTTGCCCCCACCAGTTTGGGATCCGGTACCCTATTGCCGACTCTTCACCCGGGGATTGAATTTGGGTTCTCAGAGTCCTCTCTTTGTCCCCTCTGGGTCTTTCTTGCTTTCTCCTCTCTCTCTCTCTCTGGGGCTGCTCTGCTCCTCTTCCTCTGACTTCTCTGCAAAGGCTGACAGACTGACCGCCTTCTCACAGACTGACCCTGATCTTAGATGGTGCCCACCTTATATACTCCCTCTATGTGTGAGCTCAGGTGACCAGCACCCAATGAGCTCCTATCTTTACCCAGGCTGCTCCCCCTATCTGCCCCTACACTACTTGGGATGTACCACCCCCCTCCCACTCCAGCCAGGAACAGACTCGGTCGTACCTGCACATTTCTAAGTGGGAGTACCGTTGGTCTATTCCTCGGAAATGGGATGTGTGTAGTGCATGCAGCCTACCGAGCTCAGTTCCACACTCCATCCTTACCCGGGAGTGGAATATCACACCTCTGGGTTGAGGTGCAATACCCCTGTAGCAGCCGAATCCTCAGGGTGCTACATTCCCCCCTGGTAAATCACAGCATGTCCTCGGGCTGTAAGACAAAAACAACACCAAACATACATTTTTTTTCATAAACATAAACATAATAAAACATCATATAAAACTTTTCATATAAACATTCTTTCTTCTTTTTCTGGTTCCTCCTCCGGACACTGTGCAACGTGTGTCCGGGAAAAGTGCGACAGTCTCTTAGAAAAATGGTTTTCCTATAAAACCGGTAGGGGGCGCTTTAGGAAGCGCAACTATTTACAGGGATATGGCCGCTCTCAGTCCTCGGCCAGGTAATGGGAATTGGGATGACCGCTCTCAGTCCTCGGTCAGTGGGAATTAAGGGAAATACGGGTAAACAGTTCACACATGCTGGTCCCAACGGGGACTATATTAGCAACAGTTCACTGTGCCCCGACGGGCAACTATATACAGCTTGTACTCTGCTGTACTTAACGACGGCGTCCTCCTGCTCTTTCTTGGTGGTTACCTTTAGCTTCAGACCCGTCCGGGTCCTCTTGTTCTTCCTCCTCACACCGCAGCTCTTCCTCCGTCAGGCGATGCACATGGAGGGCGTAGGGTCCTTTGGCACACTTGTGCCGGGTGAAGGTGACCTCGTCCCCGATGTAAAGGTCACGACCTCTGTGTCCCTCCGGTAGGTGGGACTCAACGTCTCTCCTGGTCACGAAGACGTCGCCTAGGGTGCGGTGGTCTCGGATGAAGCCCCACCCATGCTGCATGTTAAACTTGATCACAGTCCCGATGGTGCGGGGACTATGCGCTGCACGGGGGTCTCTCCTGGCCCGGCTCTTCTGCTCCGCGCTCCTTACTTGAGCTTGCTGTTCCCGGACCCGCCTCTCTCTCCGCTCCCTCTCGAAGACCTCGAGCTGTTGGCGGCAGCACTCAGCACGCTCCGCTGCAGCTGCCCGAGTCTCCTGAGTGAACCCCATGAGATCTTCTCCGGTGGGGTCCCACTCAAACTGTGCTTCCTCTAGCGGGGGCGAGATCCTCTTTACGGGCTTTGGAGCCGGGATCAGGGGTGCACACATGGCCCCAGCCTTCCTCTGCCGTTCCAGTTCACGATATTCCTGGGGCCAGATGAAAGGCTGCCCATCCGGGCACGTGTGTTGGGTAAACAGGTCCTCTCCCAGATGCGGCACTCTTGGTCTTATGGGTGCGGTGGTGTTAGCGCCCGGGTTGCCCGGGCCTTGCGGCCAGGCCTGGGGTATCTGGAAGGTGAAGGGCACCGTAAGGACGGTGGCGCCCTGGGCTACTTGGCCCTGCGACCAGGCCGGGGGCTCCGCGGAGGTAGGGGGCGCTGTTGGTATTGCGGCGCCCGGGGGTACTAGGCCTTGCGACCAGGCTGGTGGTACTTCCTGCTTGGTCACGCTCGGGGTCGAGGCGTGTGACGTCACAGGGGTCGCGGCTCCCGTTTGAGGCCTAGTCTGCGGCGGTGACGTTGCAGCGACGGGCACGGCAGGATAGACTTCGGGCTCTGCGACGGGGAGCTGGGGCAGGTACGCGGTTTCCCGGTTTGGGGTATAGACGTCCCCTTTACCTGCCTCCACTCGTTCGGCTCCCTTCTCGGCGCCGTCTCCGGCCTTGAGTCCTCCCGCGCCATCCTCAGAGGCGGTCTGTCTCCTCGTCTTGGGTGGCGTGCTCCGCTGACGGGTCTCGGTCCGCTGGGCCATCTCACGGCTCCACTCCGCCAACGTCTCTCGCTGCACCCGGGCCATCCTCCTTGCGAGGCCCTCCAGAGCGGTCTGCGCACACTCTCGATCTCGGGGGAGCTGTGCTAGGACCTCCACTAGGCCTAGTGGGGTCGTTGTTTCCAGCAGGCTCCTGACCAACGGGTCGGTGCTGCTCTGCTCTCCTTCTGTTGTTTCCAGCAGGCTCCTGGCCAGCGGGCCGGTGCTGCTCTGCTCTTCTTCTTCTGTTTCTAGCAGGCTCCTGGCCAACGGGCCGGTGCTGCTCTGCTTTCTCGCCATCTCCGGGTAAGCTCCTCCGAAACTCTTCTCCAGGCTTCTTGCCTCCGGGTGCACTCGCTCCAGACTGCTCCAGGCGACACCCATCTTTGCTCTCTCCTTCTCAGTCCTCCCACTTCGAGGGCGGTCCCGGGGCCACTTGGTCATTGTCAGCTCCAGGGGCAGTTCTTTCACGCTGACAGACACCTCTAGCATCACAGTCTCTGTTGGTGGGGGCGGTTTCCACTTTTGGCGCCATTTTCGGTCCTGGCCCACGATGGGAGGTGGCCTCTTGCCACCCTCTGGCACGCCCATAATGGCGTCCGCTCTTCCAAGGCGGGAAACCTTTGGAAATGGCGGGAATCGTCTCCCAGTGGCGGGAAACTCTGCAGATGGCGGGAAAAAGCTGTTAATGGCGGACAACCGGCGGGAATCGATCTGTGACGGAGTCCGATGGCGGGGACCCTCCGGAACCGGCAGGAGACTTCTTTTTGAGGTAAACTTGTTCTTTTCTTCAGGCACGCAGTACCCGGGTGTTGCGGGCACGTGATCCTGCCGACTACGCCAAAGTTGACGCGCCCCCTGGGCCATATTCTTTAGGGGAATACCCGGAGCCGGATCAGATGGGGGTTGTAGTCTTCCGAGTGGCTGTGACCCGGTCCGTGCCCAGGGTGTCAAGCTCAGAGTATGTGGCAGTCCTACAGATGTTATAAAGTTCTTAATGTCGACTACGCCACCCGTTGTATTGCGGTCACTATGGCCGCCGCTGCAGCAGGGTCCGCTGAGGCTGATGGTGTTGGTGCAGCTTTTGGTAGTATAACCCCCAACGGGTGGGGTATAGCCTCAGGGGGTCAGGTGCAGAGGATGGGGGTTGTGGTGGTGCAGCATAGATGTTAAATGAAGACAGAGTCGGGTTGTGCAGTTTAGGGTATTTACTCACTGCTGATGTTCCGGTCACTCCAGCTTCAAGTGACCACCCGAGCCGTGCTGCGTCCACCAGGTCCTGGATTCAGCAAACCCCCAAACAAGTCCGGAGCGTGACCCTGAGCTCTCCTTCTGTCCTTTCCTCTGGCCGTCCCCACTAGTGATCCACCTAGGTCCAGCTCCCTCGGGCCTTCTGTTGGGAGACCCTTGGCCTTGGGTTCCCTGACCCTACATGTGGTTTGCCTTCGGGGTGGATGTGGTGGGTGGCCGTGGCAGATCCTGCCCACGGCCTCCGGTCTCTGGCTAGGGTGTGCTTTTGCCCCCACCAGTTTGGGATCCGGTACCCTATTGCCGACTCTTCACCCGGGGATTGAATTTGGGTTCTCAGAGTCCTCTCTTTGTCCCCTCTGGGTCTTTCTTGCTTTCTCCTCTCTCTCTCTCTCTGGGGCTGCTCTGCTCCTCTTCCTCTGACTTCTCTGCAAAGGCTGACAGACTGACCGCCTTCTCACAGACTGACCCTGATCTTAGATGGTGCCCACCTTATATACTCCCTCTATGTGTGAGCTCAGGTGACCAGCACCCAATGAGCTCCTATCTTTACCCAGGCTGCTCCCCCTATCTGCCCCTACACTACTTGGGATGTACCACCCCCCTCCCACTCCAGCCAGGAACAGACTCGGTCGTACCTGCACATTTCTAAGTGGGAGTACCGTTGGTCTGTTCCTCGGAAATGGGATGTGTGTAGTGCATGCAGCCTACCGAGCTCAGTTCCACACTCCATCCTTACCCGGGAGTGGAATATCACACCTCTGGGTTGAGGTGCAATACCCCTGTAGCAGCCGAATCCTCAGGGTGCTACATCTGTATCGACTTATTCTCATCATGGCCAGAGGCCTGGCCAGTTGCAAAAGCTAAAGCTAAAACAGTAGCCAAGAATCTGCTCTCTGAAGTGGTGTGCAGATATGGAGTCCCTGAGGTGATAGAAAGTGACAGAGGTAGCCATTTCACTTCTCAAGTTTGTCAGGAAATTTTGGACGCCTTAGGGATCCAACAGTCTTTCCATACTCCCTACCACCCACAGAGCAGTGGTAGGGTGGAAAGACTGAATGGTACACTCAAATCAAAAATACAAAAGGCAATGGCAGAAACAGGAAAGCCCTGGACTGAGTGCCTCCCCATAGCGTTGTACTCTGTTAGAGTAACCCCAATGAGGAAAACTAGTCTCAGTCCGTATGAGATATTGTTTGGGCGACCACCAAAGACTGGGCTTTATTTCCCTCAACAGTTGCAGGCCTTACATTCAAATATGACATCATATGTGGGAGCTTTGCAAACTGTGTTACAACAGATTCATGACCGTGTTTTCAGTTCCATTCCAGATCCTACCTCTTTGCAAGGCACGCACAGCCTCAACCCTGGGGACTGGGTGACGATACGAAAACACATAAGCAAAAGCTTGGATCCACGATTTGAAGGACCTTACCAAATCCAATTGACAAACCTACGTCAGTAAAGGTGGAGGGAAAACCCACCTGGATCCACGCTTCACATTGCAAGAAGTTCTACAAGAATTAAACCAAAAGAATGGGCTTTGGGAAGTATTACTTTCTCCATGTGGTTATATTACTTGTGTCATTCCAAGGAAAAAGGGGTGCCCAGATACCAATAGAGTGGGATGATGATCAAACAAAACAGTGGAGTAATAAGTTTGTAAAATATCATGATTATGTAGCCCGGGCTAGGAATCTTTCAAATTGTTGGATTTGCACACATGCCCCCATAGCTGCAAAAACTATGCCCTATTTTGCAACCCCCATCCCTGAAGATGAGATCCTTAGGGAAAGATGTTGGGACATGTATGCATTAAATTTACCGTCCCCAGAGAGTAAAACTTTAGCAGCTCTGCCAATTACGGGATGGACCAAACAGCCCTGGTTTCAGGTCAATTTGACCGAGCCACTAACTAACAAAGACAAAAATAATATATATGAATTTGCGGAATTTGATGGTACCTGGAGAAACAAGGAAAGTAATAGACATTACTTGGGAAAAATACCTGATCAACAATTGAAGCTCAGCTTCGCAGCAAAAAACCCTGCCCCTTATGTTGTCAGTAAAGGTGGCCAGCAATGTAAACCAACTTGCCTGGAAAGGCATATCCATAGGAATTGGACAAAGGAACACCTCTTTACCTTAGGAGATACCCACCAATGTACAGAAAGAGGAGCTATATATATAGATGAAGAAACAAGGGAAGGCCAATTGGGAGATGGTGCATCCGAAATGTCCATAAGTATTAACACCCAATCCCAATGTTTGGTTCTCCAATACTATAGAGCAGTCACTACCGATTTAGAGGATTCTTGGTGTTTATACCCAAAAACAGTACGTTTAGTAACTATCGTTATGGCATTTTTAAATGAATTTCAATTTCAGTTGCCAAAGGGCGTATATATAGTATTTGGGGACAAGGCCTACCGATGGATACCCAAAGGTGCAGAAGGCACCTGTACATTGGCTAGATTAGAGCCTGCCACATGGGTTTGGAAAGATGAAGACTTCCCCTATAAGAATGTGCCCAGCCATATGCTTGCAAAAAGGAGTATAACTCCCCCCCCCCCCGAGAAAACATCTCATGGTAACACCCTGGTATCTCAAGGCAGGAATGGTGTTAACTGGTCCCTTGGGGGTAAACTTTGGCACAATGAGAAATGCCCAGATGATAGAGGAGCTGGGGGACGTTTTTGATAATATAACTGATTATTTATTTGATGCAATTAATGTGGAATCCGCCTACATGAAACAACTGATAATGATCACTAATCAACACTCTATGGTGCTAGACTAGCTTACTGCCTCGTAACGAGGTTTTTGCCAGGTTGTAGGTCCAGCATGTTGCCATTTTATAAATCCCACTGGTTTAATGCAAGTCACACATGATATAGAACAAGCACAACGGATCAAAGAAGGTGTGTGGAAGGCAAATGCCTTAGGCCTTAGATAATTTACCACTACCCGAGTGGCTCGCTTGGATGAATCCTTTAAACTTATTTAGGGGAGTTGGAGGGTGGATAAGTGGTGTCATACATTTCTTGATCCAGGCTGTGTTTATAATAGTGGTGGTTGCAATAATCATAAAACTTTTTGTGATGATGATAAAGAAAATTCTTGCTTCTAATTGTAAATGTTTTCCAGGTAAATCCCAACATAAAATTGATACAGACACTGAAATGAAACAAACCCAAGTACAATAATAACCACAGCACAGCGAGAATGCATCTTCTGCAACAAGATGACTGCAGCAGACTGAGGCTGAGTGCCCACGTAGCGTTTTTCAAGCGTTTATGCTGCGGAATTTCCGCAGCGGAAAAGCTTGTGAAACGCTAGGTAATCCGCACCCCATGGTCCCCAAGGGGATTCCGCATGTTCTATGCACATGCTGCGGATTTTTCCTCAGCATTTATGCTGCGTACAAAAATCAGCAGCATGTCATTTAATTTTGCGGAAGCGCAGCGGAACTCCCGCCATTGACTTGCATTGAGACGCATAGAAACCGCGACTGTACATTTTTACAAGCGGCTTCTATGCGTCTCTATGTGCGGATGGTACCCAGTTCTGGAGGAGAGGAGACTCTCATCCAGACCTGGGTACCATTGTACCTGTAAAAAAAGAATAAAATAACAAATAAAGTTTATATTCACCTGTCCGGCGGCTTCTCTCTGAATGCCGGCATCGCTTGAGGACCTGCGGTGACGTCACAGTCATGTGACCGCAGACCCTTCTCCGCTCTGTCTCGCGATGTGCCGGCAACCCGGAAGAAGCCAGGACGACCGCTGCAGCATACGCCGGGGCCTCGGGGGTGAGTATAGCTTTATTTGTTTTAATTTTTACGGTTCACACTGTATAAATCCATGCTGTTTGCATGGATTTATACAGTGTGACCTAGTTGTCAAGCGCTTTCCAAGTGATGCTATCGCATGGAAAGCGCTTGTCAATCTGCATGCGGAAACGCAAGTGAATCCGCATGTGGATCCGCATGTATTCTGCAGGAAAAACCCATGCACAGTCTGCATGCGTTTTTTCTGCCAGGGAGATGCAGAAATGCTGCAGAAATTTTCTGCTTCATTTCTGCATCGTGGACACATAGCCTTATCGGATTGTATGTTCTGCGCAAAGCCATTGGTCTGAAAAGCAAATCCTACTAGCAGAGGATGGAACCTGATAGATGCTAAACTCTCAGCTACTATTTACTCAAAGATACCGAACATATAACTTGTAGTTGTATATACACAGCAGTCTATTATATTAAAGTAGACATATACCTGACAATCCCTCTATACATATAGCAACTATACTCAGAAAATGGTAGGGAAAGTAAGGGACAGTGGGTCTGATAACAAATTAATTTGAACGGATGCGCAGTAGGACTGGCATCCCACTACATACGGAGGGTAAGCCCCGTGATGGCGTGAAGTAGGGTTAATTTGCAGGCCTAGAATTTAGGTAGGGACATGAGGGACAGACAGTATGACAAGATGATAAAAAGAGGGGAATTGTTAAAATAATGGTTCAGCTTCAAATCATTGCCTTTAAGAAGACTTGTTTTTCAGTCAGATAATCCTTATTTAGCAATACTTTTGTTTGTTCTGTTTTCTTGTAGTGTTCTCATGACCTTTATAAGAATTGGCTCATTGGTTTATAATTATCATACTTGTCCTATGTCTGTACACAAAATAAAGTCCCAATATATCACCACCAGGAAACTCCCTAAGTTCACCATGACCTGGACTGTATTCAGTATTATCAGTGAGAAAGGATGTTGGGAGTATCATACATCATGAATATCCTGCAGATGTATTGACAAGCACCTGTTATTTAATTATTTTACGCCAAGGATAACATATTATTTACATAATCTCATAGCATGTATCAAAGCACAACCCACGTTGATTGGGGTATATAATTACATTACATCTTAAAATAAACAGAATCATTCTCTTGAGACAGTCTATAGTGAGTGTCTTATTTGAAGCGTCATACCTATAGGAAATCCTTATTTCTAATTCGTCTACCTGAGAAGAAGCGAGATCCCCTCCCGTCTTTAACACCTTGGGAGGAGGACTGGACAGGATATACAGCAGCAATAAGAAACTGCAACTACAGGAGCTGTGCCAGCTTTAACGGATTGAATACCAAGCGACCGACACTCATCGGATTTAATTCAGGAACCACAGGATGCAGAGGACGGTATGTGTGGATGCAATGAATACCAGTCTGTTCGTGTCAATTGCGCGTGGAGTTTATTTGCAAGGAGGACATGGAATATACTCTGAGGAAACTGGATGATGCAAAGTTTTGTTCTCATGAAGGTGAGACCTCTTACATTCGTGTCTGTGCTTAAAGACATGCTGATGGACTGTCTCCAATAAGTGGAGAAGGATGATTGGGATCCTATCATGTCTGGCTAATTAAGATTGGGGGAGCAATGTGACTACACAGCGTAAAATCTTAATTATGCCAGACATACTTTCTGATGGCAAAAGCAGTATACCTTTATTTTTATGTTGACTTTTTAACCTGTGTTCTTCTTTAGTTGATTAACACAGACCAGTATTTGTATAACGCTGAATGTTGAATTCTATTCGTTTGGAAACAATCATATTTACTATGCTAATGACAAATTGTACTAAAAGTCAGCTAGATGTTTATTTACCATAGCCCCTGTGATACCAACTATGTAAATTAATTACCTGTGACTGATGACCTTACACAGATGTAAATATAAACAGGGATGTCTATAGTGCTGCAGGCAGAATCAAGGAGCATCAAAAAGACTTTACAAGGAGAATGAGAGACATCCTTTAGGAAAGTAGATGTTTAGCATGGCATCCAAAGAGACACAGATTTGGATTTTACATGATTCTAGCCTAAGGGTATCGGCCCTGACTGGAAAGATTCGGATCTGCTCCATTGACCATCAGAGAGACATGGATATATTTTGGGGAGACCAGTGTGGGACAAGGAAGTCACCTGGCCCCATGGATATGTTGTTTGGGGTTTCCAGGAGGGACCCACCAGTTGCCTGCAACCCATGGAGACATTCGGAGAAGCCAGATTGTGACCCGCCGGTCATCTGGCCCCATGGAAACTTTCGGAGAGGTCAGGGTGGGAACCTTGAGTCTCCTGGCCTTGTACCTCGATGGACTGCTAGATTCCTAAACTTGCCACTACCTTGTCTCTGTGGGGGCTTGCCAGAAGCTGGGGGCCACTGGTTGAGGTAGTTGGCCCTGGAAGTCTCCAAATTCGCAGATGTTCTATCCCAGGTGGGCGGAGAAGGAAGGTAAGACTGTGTAATGTTGTACCATCTTGGGTATTTGCTGGGACTGTTCTTTGTGTTTATTGTCCAGTTTGTGGTTCAATAAAGTATTGCCACAGTGTGTTATCCTCACTCTGCCTTGTCTGAGTAGCATTACGCCCACGGAAGACCCCGGGTATTCACAAGTATAATGCACCCCCATAGTCCATACAGTATAATACATCACCACCTACTGTGTGGTACTGTGTGCCCTATAATTTTCTCTCCTACTAAAGCCCTACATTCCCCTTTCATTGCATTCGTAAAGTATGAAGGCCCCACTGTACCCCACTCCTCAACTGCCCTGGAAAAGTATTGTGACCCCAACACTTTATAATCCCACAACTGTGACACCCACACAGCCCTCCATGCAGTATAATGGGAATACATGCAATATATTGGTCCCACATCTTTCCACACTGTGCCCCCACACAGCATGATGGACCCTACACAAACCTTCACACTGTAAAATTGCTTGCATATAGTTTAAAGGCCTCCATGTAGTCCTCCAGGTTTCTCAGGATGAGAGGTGTGGAACAAACTAACTAGCCTAGGGGCATTCACCTCTTATGCCGAAACCCACATCCTTTCCCTCCAGTGCACCAAGTACTGTAGGGAACGACGCTGGAGACGAGAATCCACAGCACTCGAAATTTGAAACTTCAAATTACCATCAACCATGATTGGGGCGGCGGCAGGGGAGAGGACTCAAGAGGTTCTTCATATTTCTTGAGTAGAGACCTGTAAAACACATTGTGGGTCTTAAGGGCCTGAGGTAGCTCAAGACGAAACGCTGCTGAATTAATGACGTTGGTTAATTTATAGGGACCAATAAATCTTGGCCCCAGCTTCCAGAAAGGAACCTTCAACTTGATATTCCTGGTAGACAACCACACAAAGTCATGCCTGTGTCTATAGAAGGATGGAAGACTGCAGAGAGAACAGTAATCCTCATGTGCGAGATTTCCTCTCGAACAGCCGACGTCACAGGTACTGAGTGACTCTGATGGGAAGTGAGAAACATGGACATAAAGTGCGGAGGCAGAGTTTTCTTCCAGGCAGCATCCTCCCCATAGCCTGGAAGAACTCATTTATATATAGTAATAAAAGATGATTTATCAACAGCAAGGCATCTGATATGAGACATACAGGTATCACTCTCCTCAGCAGTCTATAATCTGTATGCCCATATTAATAGTTTAGAAAGGTCAAATATGGAACAGATTCCCTTTAAAGGGGTATTCCCATCGCCAAGATCCTATCCCAATATGTAGTATTTGTAATAATTATAGTATGAGCAAATACCTCTAATTAGAAATGTAGTATAGTTTTTCTGATTTGCTATGTCCTTTCTTCAAGTGTAGGCATTGCAGGACCTTAGGTATTAATGGCTATGACCACTGACATAGTGACAGCTTGCCGCTAGCGGTCATAACCGTGGATACCTAAGGTCCTGCAATGCCCTGCACATGAGGAAAGATTGGGATAGGGTCTTGGAAATGGGAATACCCTTTTCAGCTTACTTAAATATCATTGTTCTCGGCAGCAGATCATCCAGTGTAAACGAGCTGCCAAGTACATTTTTATTCTATGTGCACAGAGATATCATATTAAGGATGGCTTTCTGCGCATGAAGGTGCAGTTGGTCAGTCTGAACAGATTAATAAATGACTGCCAATCGGCTTCATAAAACCGGTCAGTGGTCATTTAAGTGCTGCGATTGACCAGTGTAAATGCCTCCTTAGATCCCGGTACATCATAGGTGAAATCTCCTCTGATTGTCATTCTTCTCCTCTTCTTCTTCATCTGGCCACGTCGCTATAGCTCGTCTCCGCGGACGTCCCTCTTCTACAGAATTTGGCAGCACATCCTGACACAGAGCCCTTAAAAATAAAAAGTGTCATTATAATGCCAACAAAATAAAAATAGCTGCCCATGCTGTGCCCTAAATAAATAATTGCTCCTCACTGTGCTTTCTGCCCCAAAAAGTGACACCCGCACTGTCCCTCTTATGATACATGACCTCCTCTCCTATAAAATATTGCCTCCCCACCGTTCCCCCTTATATATTATGCCACCCCATCCCTTCCCCATGAACTATGCCTGCCACACTGGCTTTCTTTATGAACAAAACAGTCAAACCACCCCCCCTTAACAATTATGGTCTATACACTGTCCACCCTCCACACTGTACCTGCGTTATAAACTGCAGTATCCCTCCCCACACTATATTCCCTCCATACTGTGCCCATAAATACCTCTCCCCCTCACTGTCTACAGTAAAAATTCCATGTATCTTCAATTCCACTAAGGAGTGCTTACCTTCCCCTTACCTTCCCCTCCTTTGTGGCGCTCTATCACGTACAGTCCGCACCCCATGTACCGCACCAGGGCTGTGGAGTCGGTGTCCATTTTGGTGGAGTCAAACTTGGAGTCGGTATAAAATAGTCTGACTCCATCTCCTAAAATGTACATTAAATTGGGCACAGTAGTTTAATGCAGTTTGTGGGGAATATTTTTTTCATAAGAATTTGGGAAAGTTATGAAATGTCCTATAAATGTCTGTCCTATTCCTGATCTAAGGGTCTAGACTTTTAGCTGAGATGAATCTGTGCTACAGTAAATTTATCACTTAAACATGAGCCATGTATGAGGGACTCAGAGTCAGAGTTGGTGTCAGGGAAATTGAGGAGTCGGAGTCGGAGGTTTGGCTTACCGACTCCACAGCCCTGATGACGCCTCTCCTGAATATATGTTGTATAACTATCTAAAGAAGCTGTCTAAAGTTCTTAAATGGTTAAAGTTGCAAATTGTTTGTAACAACAAGCTACTTTGCAATGTAACTCTTTTTAAATGTCCTTTAAATTCTCAAATATGGAAGGATTTTTACTTTTACAGATTACAGCTCGTTGCCTCGGTTACCTGCCACCCGAGTAACAGTCAAACAGACCGAGATCAGAACACAGTGCACGGACTGGCCAGCGGACGCCCGAGCCAAGCGTGACAGCTTCATGTGTTTCTAAGGAGCTGTCATGTTCGGGTCGGAGAGTCTCCTGCCAGTCTGTGCTCTGCTTTCCAATCTCTGTTCGATTTATATTTCCGTCTACCTGCGCCCTAAGAATTACTTAGGTAAGGAGTGTGAGGCCACAAGCAGGCTCTATGCTATAAAGCTGTAGGATCTGGGCCCTGTGCTACTCCCAAGAAAAAGCTATGAGATTTCAGTAATCGCATGCAGACACTTGCTTTTCTTCCTGATTGAATTGGAAAACTGCTGCTTCTTTTGAAATCTGCAGCATGTCAATTCTTTCAGCATTTTTGCTGCGTTTTTTCATCACAGAAAGCAATGAGTAAATGCAAAAATGCTGGAAAAAAACACAACCCTGCGTGTTTCTTGCACTTTTGCTACCTTTTTGGTGAAAAAAATAACTTTATTGAACATGTCCTGTAGACAAGTGATATACAGGTGCATCTCACTAAATTAGAATATCATTAAAAAGTTAATTTATTTTAGTTCTTCAATACAAAAAGTTAAACTCATATATTATATAGAGGCATTACAAACAGTGATCTATAAGTGTTTATTTCTGTTAATGTTGATGATTATGGCTTAGACAATGAAAACACAAAAGTCATTATCTCAGTAAATTAGAATAGAATACTTTATAACACCAGCTTGAAAAATTATTTTAAAATCCAAAATGTTGTCATACTGAAACATATACTCAGTAAATGCACTCAATACTTGGTCGGGGCTCCTTTTGCATCAATTACTGCATCAATGTGACGTGGCATGGAGGCGATCAGCCTGTGGCACTGCTGAGGTGTTATGGAAGCCCAGGTTGCTTTGATAGCAATCAAGCATTGTTGGGTCTGGCATCTCATCTTCGTCTTGACAATAGAGCATGTCAGCGTTTTTTCACCCATATGAATTAATGGGTGGTGAAAAAAACACCGAAAAAATGCACCAAAAATTGCATCAGCATTTTTTCAGCATTTTTCATGGCAACATAGAATGATTTTTTTTACAGAACTTTATGTACATGCATAAATAGTGACAGGACAGTGAAAAAAACATTGCAAAAAACACAGCAAAACCTGCGTTTTTGACGCAGCTGATTTCCTGCCAGAGATTAGATTTTCCTGCAGATTTGTGACGCTGAAAAACCCAACAAAAGCTATAAGCTGGGTCTCACAGGCACAGTCAATGAGACACTGACAGTGTCATACACTGCAGTGCATGAGTACTGCAGTGTATGCAACCAGTGATCAAACTAAAATTATACACGTCCCACAGTGGGACTTGGAGACAAAAAGTAAAATAAAGTATGTAAAAAAAACAAACGCTAGAGTGCACACAAATCACAAAAATGTGTTTCGCCACTCAAAACGCAGTGTTTGCGATAAAACAAAAATAAACAAAAAAACACACATAATTGGTATTGCTGCATCTGGAATGGCCCGCTCTATAAAACTGGCATGTTATTTATTCCATATGGTGAACACCGTAAAAAATAATAATTAAAAACATGCCAAAAATGTCGCTTTTTCATCATACCGACAAAAAAGTGAATAAAAAGCGATCAAAAAGTGATATGTAAAAAAAAAAAATGTATAAATGAAAACGCCAAACCATCCGGCAAAAAATAAGCTATAATATGGCTCATTCGGGAAAAAAATAAAAAAAGTTACAGCTCTCAGAATATAGCGATGCAAAAACAAATTCATTTTTGTAAAATAATGTTTCTAGTGTGTAAAAAAATAGCAAATCGTAAAAAAAACAATATAAATCGGTTATAGCTGAAATTGCATTGATTCAAAGAATAAATCTGCCTTATCACAGCGAATGGCGCAAAAATAAAAATAACTATTTTAGAACTGCTGTCTATTTCTTCATTCTGCTTCCCAAAAATCAGAATAAGGCTCGGCTTACATTTGTTCTGCGCTCTCAGCTGAGCACTGACATTGGAGTTTCCTTGTAAATTCCCCAAAACTGCGATTCAGACAAAACACCAGATGAAGCCACTCACTTATGAAGTAGATGGAGACACTTTGGACTGGTCTCTGTTTCGGCGAGGTCCCATCATTTTAGGCATCTATTTAGCGCACAAGTGTGGGCAACCACAGATCTGTGCATGCCTAAAAAGATGGATACCACTGGAGCCAACGCCAAATGGACTCCAAACTGTCTCCTTCTGCCTCTTTATGGTGGGTGGTTCCGTTGGGGGTTTCATCTGAATTGCATTTTTGTGGGATTTAAATGGAAACCCGACGCAAGTGCTCAGTGTAGAACACAAGAATGTGATCCCAGCCTTATCCTGGAAGCGATAGAAAAATATAATGTACCCCAAAATGTTACCAATAAAAACGCTAAATTATCCCGCATAAAACCAGCACCCACTCAGGACTGTCATCTGTCACTGGAACTATAGGGGGTTCCCACGTTACTGATTAAACAAAGGCTCTGAAAAAGCGATTGCTCCCATCCCCTCAAATAAAATCCAGTGAATTCTGCACTCCCAAATCCAAGTGCCTCCTCCTGAGCCCTACTGTGCCAAAACAGCAGTAAACGTCTATATGTTTGACATTACTTTAGTAGAGAGTGCTCACTTAAGCTGGGCACAATGTATGGGAGCACAGTGTATGGGCACTAAACTGGCATATTTGCAATTCTCCAGAAAAGAGCCTGGCGTGGATGTTACAAAATAATTACTGCAGCCATAGATTAATTAATTGAGAGGTATAATTTCTACAATGGGGTCACTTTTGTGGTTTTTCTGCTGTTCTGGCACCTTTGGGACTCTGCAAATGTCGCCCGCAAACTATTCTACCAAAATCTGTGTGCCAAAAGTCAAATAGCGCTCCTTCCTGCTCACTCCTGACGTGTGGCCTAACATTAATTTCTGATGACATATGGGGCATCACCGCATTCGGGAGAAATTGCACAATAAATTATGGGGTCCAGTTTCACCTATTAACCCTTATATACCTTAAAATTTGCAACAAATACAAAAACTACTTTTTTACCACAAAAATGTCATATTTTCACGTCTCAATGTTATAACTCTGTGAGGCACCTATGAGTTCAACTACTCACTACACTCCTAGATGAATTCCTTGAGGGGACTAGTTTCCAAAATGGGGTCACTTGTGGAGGGGTTTCTGCTGTTTTTGCAAGTTAGAGGCTCTCCAAATGCGACAGGGCATTGATAACCTATTACAGACAAATGGTGCTTTTTCCTTTCCTAGACCTGCCATGTACCCAAACAGAAGTTTTTGACCACATATGGCATTCAGGAGAAATTGCATAACAAATCATGGTGTCTGTTTTCTCCTATTATCCATTGTAAAAATTAAACATTTTCTGGCTAAATGTATGTTTTCATGAAAAAAACATTTTTTGAATATGACGACCTAATGTTATCAAGTTCTGTGTAGTAGCTGTGGGTTCAAAAAACTCACTATAACCTTGGATCAATACCTTGAAGAGTTTAGTTTCCAAAATGTGGTAAATTGGGGTGAGGTGGGGGGTTCCACTGTTTAGGCACATCAGGGGTTCTCCAAATGCGACATGACGCCCGCAGACCATTCCTTCAAAGTCTGCTTTCCAAAACATCACAGCTTCCTTTCCGAGCCCTGCTGTGCAAGCAAACAATAGTTTTCCTATACATATGAAGTATCGGCATACTCAGAAGCAATTTCACAAAAAATTTTGGAGTCCATTTTCTCCTGTTACCTTTGTGAAAATAAAAAATTTAGGGCACATCACTGGCTCTCCAAATGGAACATGGTGTCCTCTCTTGATTCCAGCTATTTTTGCATTCAAAAAGTCAAATGGTGCTCCTTCCCTTCCGAACCCTGCCATGTGCCCAAACAGTAGTTTTACCCCATATATGGGGTATCGGTGTACTCAAGAGAAATTATGCAACAAATGTTGGAGTTTATTTTCTGCTGTTACCCTTGTGAAAATAAAAAAAACTGGGGCTAAAATAATTTTTTTGTGAAAAAAAGTAAAATGTCCCTTTTTTTTCTCTTCCACATTTCTTTCGTTCCCGTGAAGCACCTGAAGGATTAATAAACTTTTTGAATGTGGTTTTGAGGACTTTGAGGGGTGCAGCTTTTTATAATGGTGTTACTTTTCGGTATTTTCTGTCATATAGGCCCCCAAAAGTCACTTCAAATGTGATGTGGTCCCAAAACAAATGGTTTTGTACATTTTGGTGGAAAAATGAGAAATTGCTGGTCAACTTTTAACCCTTACAACTTCTTAAGAAAAAATATTAAGTTTAAAAAATTATGCAGATGTATAGTAGACATGTAGGAAATATTATTTGTTAATTATTTTGTGTGACATAACTTTCTGATTTAAGGGTATAAGAATTAAATGTTTGAAAATTGCGAAATATTCGCCAGATTTCCATTATTTTCACAAATAAACACAAGTCATATCGAATTAATTTTACCACTGTTATGAAGTGCAATATGTTATGAAAAAACATTCTCAGAATCAGTGGGATCCGTTTAAGCGTTCCAGAGTTATTACCTCATAAAGTGACACTTGTCGGAATTGTAAAATTAGGCTTGGTCATTAAGGACATAATTGGCTTGGTCACTAAGTGTTTAAAGGGATTTTCTATTAGTCAAAAAATGCTAAACCTGAAAAGTTTTTGTGTTGAAGCTTATTTCAATACATTTTTGTTTTCTTGTTTTGGTGGGTTTTTTTCAAGTCCTATTATCCTGAGCGCTTGCCATTCATTTGCTTTCAGGTTTATGGTCGTGGTACCAGTTCAGCATCTTTATTCTGCCACTATACCTCCTTGTTATGTAAGGCCAATGACACCTCCTTTTCCATCTATATCCACCCAATACATCCTTTGCTGCACTAATGTATTATATTCCCATTACATCCTCTTGCACCAGGTCTACATTTCCATATGTCATGGGCTTGAGGCTACTGAAATGGTGCACAGTTTGGTGCTACTGTGGGGTTAGTACAGTGACTATAAAATCTGATCATCCTCTACATGATTTGTGATATGCAGAGACTTTAGTGTAGAGAGATTGCACTTGGGGTAAAGAGCAGTAGCTAATGATGTTAGCACTAACCCATGTACAACATGTGATTGATGATCTGGTGCATACTGGGGCAGTGACATTAGTCTGGGAAAACCATATGACAGATGGCCATAATATCATTGTCATGATGGGAAAAATCGACAGCGAGATCATGTGACCCAACTCCCCGCAAAAAAACAAAATACGATTAACTCTTAATTCTTTGCCATTTGTAATATTCACTACGGCAGTCCAAAATTAAAATATTAGTCTCAGCAGAATGAACAGCATACAAAAAAGACACAGACACAAGGAATAGAGATTAATCATTTTTATTCTTATCTATTATCAAATTTATTTTATTTTAATCATCCAGTGCCATTTATAAGATTTACTGCATAAAAAGGATGTGAACCAGAGGAAGGCAAAACAACCCCAATTACAGGGGAAAAATTCCTTCCTGACCCCAAGTACTGGCGATCGGCTAATCCCTGGTTCACTGCTGCATCAGCACTGGATGGGGCCCTGTCAAACCTTTTACATTAAAAATTTAATACATATCTAATGCATATATTCCTATCTTATCTCTATATCTATTTAGGATTTTTTTACTGAATTTTAAATATACTTATTCATTCTTACATATATTTACCTACATTTTACTTTCTTACCTATATTTACCTATACTTATACTTCATTCCTATACTTACCTACACTTATTCTTTCATACCTATACTTAACCTATCTTTCCTACACTTATCCTTACTTAAACTTATCCTTTCTTTTTATATTTACGTATATTTATACCTGCTTACCAATACTTACCAATACTTTTTCTTTCTTACTTATACTTATTATTTTTTTCTATATTTAGCTATACTTATCCTTTATTACCTATAATTATAAATTTTTTGCTTTTTTATTGAATTTTAAATATAATCCTTTCTTACCTACATTTAACTAAATCTATCCTACTTTACCTATATTTATTCTTTTCTATCTATACTTATCTTTTTTTAAAAAAAAAATTTCTGTATACTTATCCTTACTTACCTATACTTTATTCTTTTTTTCTTATTTTTACTAAATTTTAAATATACTTATCCAATATGTAGAAAATACCTTATTAATTATTTACAACCAAGGTAGATAGAGAAAACACTAAGGGCCAATACACATTTTTAAACCAGAAAAAGTGCACATAGCAGTGAACCCAGTCATAAAAACTCACCAAATATTATTAAACAAATGTAGAAATAATGTAAGCTTCTAAACTATAAAAGAGGCGGGTATATATGATGATAGACTCCCCCACCTGTGTAGATGTACCTAGAAACAGCCTATATAATATATCATGAACAACCCCCCACATACATATGTTGAATGAGAGTCCGAATCCAAACCTATGTATTACCTCAAGGAGCCACAGACCGGGACCACCACCCTGCAAATGTCCCCTGACGCACGTTTCGGTGTTTCTCAAGGGGTACTAAATATTACCACATGCCAGCTATAAACAAGGAACACCGCTAATAGCACACCAATAGTATCGCGTGCGCCTCCTCTACCACCACGCCCATTCAGGAGATTGTATTGTCATAGGTACTACGGGCGTCTACCCATAGTGCTACATGCACTACCGTATATGACGTAAACTGTCTCACCCAAAGTTCCGGCTAGTATGCCCGAGAAGTGTAGTGCGCATGCCTGATATGACGCAGAGCGCGTCACTGTAACCAAGATACATGACGATGTCGGCATCAAAGTCACTCACAGACGAGGACCTCATGATGCCAAAGGCCGGCATGCATATCAGGACCGTGACACCTCTGCGTACAAGCACCGCACACAGAAATCATCAATAGAATCAGGCCAGGGACACACATATATCTCAGGGACAGGGGAAGGAGGAAAAAATTAAAACAATAATAAACATACAGTCTCCATATAATACAACATAATATGTTAATTACAACACATTAAGATAATGTATCAGATAAAACCATAATGTCTGATACCCACAGATCACAACTTGCAAGAAAAGGAAAACGCATAGAAATAATACAAAGCCAATGAACACATACATGCAGCACAATAAAGTACCCACATATAAAGCACATCCCGATATATATTCATATTGCACCTAGAAGGATAATAAAAGAATCAAAAATACCCCAACATGACATAACTGGCAACCAATCACACCATATAAATAGACGGTATCCCATCACAACCATATTATATTATAATTCATGTATAATCCTAGTCAGATTGCCTTATATGTCATATAGGGGGATTCACGATACATTATCCTCAAAAATATATCCATAGGCTGGATCACCTACCCACAAAGAATAACTATTACTACAGCTACAATTACTAAAACATACGAGATTGTCCCGTATAGATCCATCCATGACACAGAATTCTTGAATCGTCAAGGATCAATTGTAGCAGGAGCGATCCAAAGCCGATAGATGTGTATCAGAACAGATGTAGCCCATTTCTTGCAATATTCACCATATGGTGGAAGCAGATATCATCATGGAGACTATGTTCATAAAGGTGTTCCATCCACAGCATTTAAGTGTAGTATAATTAGCATAAGACCTAAAACAATATATGAAAACAAGAAGGAATTAAAATCATATAAAAATATATACCATAAAATGTGTAAACCCAGATGACAAATAGGTAAAACAGCAAGCCACGGATCACAAAAATAGGACAAACTAAGGTTTTTGTTAAGTCCAGAAATATGCAATGTTTTCAGGATCCAAATCCATCAGGATTCCAATTGCTCGAAACATTGTGAAATGGGGCCTCCATGTATCTTCGCCTCAATTGCATCAATGCCTCTAACCCTCAAAAGACTCGCATTGCTTTGATGATAGAGTTTAAAATGGTGCAGGATGGTCTTCAACATGGATGCATCCGTGTGGTCAG
The DNA here is from genome assembly GCF_046119375.1 of Phyllobates terribilis. NCBI lineage: Eukaryota > Metazoa > Chordata > Amphibia > Anura > Dendrobatidae > Phyllobates > Phyllobates terribilis. The sequence goes on along the minus strand of NW_027362765.1, from coordinate 512,698,207 downwards.
CTGCAGCAATTATACCCAAAACATGTTCACAAACTCTTACTTTGAATTGGCGAGTTCAAAGTAAGAGTTTGTGAGCATGTTTTGGGTATAATGGCCGCACACGGACGCATCCATGTTGAAGACCATCCCGCACCATTTTAAACTCTATCATCAAAGCAATGCAAGGCTTTTGAGGGTTAGAGACATTGAAGCTATTGAGGCAAACATACGTGGAGGTCCCATATTACAACGTTTCGAGCAATTGGAATCCTGATGGATTTGGATCCTGAAAACATTGCATATTTCTGGGCTTAACAAAAACCTTAGTTTGTCCTATTTTTGTGATCCGTGGCTTGCTGTTTTACCTATTTGTCATCTGGGTTTACACATTTTATGGTATATATTTTTATATGATTTTAATTTCTTCTTGTTGTCATATATTGTTTTAGGTCTTATGCTAATTATATTACACTTACCTGCTGTGGATGGAACACCTTTATGAATATAGTCTCCATGATGATATCTGCTTCCACCATATGGTGAATATTGCAGGAAATGGGCTACATCTGTTCTGATACACATCTATCGGCTTTGGATCTCTCCTGCTACAATTGATCCTTGACTATTCAAGAATTCTGTGTCGTGGATGGATCTATAAGGGACAATCTCCTATGTTAAAGTAATTGTAGCTGTATTAATAGTTATTCTTTGTGGGTAGGTGATCCAGCCTATGGATATATTTTTGAGGGTAATGTATCGTGAATCCATATGACACATGTGGCAATGTGATTAGGATTATACATGAATTATAATATAATATGGTTACGATGGGATAACGTCTATTTATATGGTGTGATTGGTTGCCAGTTATGTCATGTTGGGGTATTTTTAATTTTTTTATTATCCTTCTAGGTGCAATATGAATATATATCGGGATGTGCTTTATATATGGGTACTTTATTGTGCTTCATGTATGTGTTTTCATTTTCTTGCAAGTTGTGATCTGTGGGTATCAAACATTATGTTTTTATGTGAAAAATTGTCTTAATGTGTTGTAATTAACATATTATGTTGTATTATGTGGAGACTGTATGTTTTTTATTGTTTTGATTTTTTTCCTCCTCCCCCTGTCCCTGAGATATATATCTGTGTCCCTGGCCTGATCCCATTGATGATTTTTGTGCGTGATGCCCGTACGCAGAGGTGTCAGGGTCCCAAAATGCATGCCGGCCTTTGGCATCATGAGGTCCACGCCATCATGTATCTTCGTTACAGTGACGCGCTCTGCGTCATATCAGGCATGAACACTACACTTTTCGAGCATACTAGCCAAAACTTTGGGTGAGGTGGTTTACGTCATATTTGGTACTGCGTGGAGCACTATGGGCAGACGCCCATAGTACCCATGACAATACAATCTCCAGAATGGGCGTGGTGGAGGAGGGAGGCGCACGCGATGCTATTGGCTTGCTATTAGCGGTGCTTCCCTATTTATAGCTAACATGTAGTAGTATTTAGTATCCCTTGAGAAAGGCTCCACACCGAAACATGCATCGGGGGACGTGTGCAGCGCTTTGGTCCCGGCCTGTGGCTCCTTGAGGTAATACATGGGTTTGGATTCTGACATATGTATGTGGGGCGTTGTTCATTATATACCCGCCTGTGCCTTTTTCATTATATAGGCTGTGTCTAGGTACATCTACTCAGGTGGGGGAGTCTATCATCATATATACCCGCCCCTTACTTTTATAGTAAAGGAGCTTGCATTATTTCTACATTTGTTTGATAATATTTGGTGAGTCTTTACGACTGGGTTCACTGCTATGTGCACTTTTTCTGGTTTTAATGTGTATTGGCCCTTAGTGTTTTCTGTATTTACCTTGGTTGTATATAATCAATAGAGGAAAATGTAGCACTCACCAACTTCCTTTAAAAACAGTCTTTTAATGCAAATAGCGGCACATGGGAGCTTCGTGCAGTGGGTGCGGGGGATCAGAGGACGACGGCCGTTTCGCTTCTTAGCCGACATTTCCTCGGGTTCAGAGTGAGGGATGATGTATAACTGCTTCCTTTTTAGGGCTGTGCAAGAGTACACTTCAATACATATACATTGTAAAAAAGATAAGTTAAAATTCAGTTATAAAGATTAAATCACAGAAACACTGAGAGAATAGACCTAATGGGCCCTGTGCTGATGCATTTATGATCCACTTAGCCTCTCTCCTTAATAGATATTTGTTATGGTCCCCATCTTGCGGTGGATGTCTTACTTGTTCAAGACCTGCGAATCACAATATTTTGGGATCTGCTCTATGACATTCCTGTATATGTTTGATCAAAGTAAGGGAGCCTTTATTAGTATATATACAGTAAAGTGAAAATGTTCACGGATGCAGATAAACAAGCGTCGAATGGTTTTATCAATATAATAATGACAGGGACAGAAAATTACATAAATCACATTACTTTGCCAAATGTGGCAAAGAACAATGGCCACATTTAACATTGCCTCTTAAATTGTGCCTATCTAACCAGTTGCTATTATTTGCGGACATCCTATCTCTAACTAAAATGTCACCCAAATTATGACATCTCCTATAGTCATTTTTTTATTGCTATCCCCTTTAAATCCTTATCAGTTTCTATTATATGCCAATTCCTTTTGATTGCGGTGTGTATAATGTCATCCATAGAAGCGGGTTTAAATGTGAATACAAATCTGCGATTCTCTGTGTTAGGAGTTTTGAATTTGGGTTTTTTCCCTTGGAGTAATTCCTGTTCAGTGATGACATTCACTTTGTTAAGAGCTGAATTTACAGCTACAGAAGGATACTCTCTTCTTATAAATCGGTGTGTGAGCTCTTTAGCTTGTTTTTTAAAATTCCTTTGGTCATTATTTATCTTCCGCAGACGTAAATATTGGCTATATGGTAACCCTAATTTGGTGTGCTGTGGATGTATACTGTATGGTGTAACAGGGTATTTGTAGGTTTTTTATATGCATGTGCAGATTTTTTTTACTTGTAATTTTACGTTGAGGAATTCCAAAGAATCCCCGCCATACATTGATGACGTTTTCAGAATTAGTGTCATTTAAGTAATCAACACAAGATAAAAAATCTTCTTTTTTACCAGCCAATACTATTAAAATATCATCCACATATCTTAAATACGTTTTTATGTATTACAATCGAGTTTACGATTGTGGTTATTTATTTGCTCTCATAATGGGCTAAAAATAAATTTGCAAAAATGTATGTTGTAGGCGTGCCCATCGCTGTACCTGTTTTTTGAACATACCATTTTTCCATCAACTTAAATGCATGACGTCAAGAGTTTCTGATATAAAATTAATATAGGTTTGGTTCGTATTGGTATTTTGAAGAATATTTTGAATTTCCTCTATAATTTTTGTGGGATTCTTGTATGCAAACTTTCAACATCGATAGAGGTGAGGGTGAAGTCCTCTTGCCATTCAATATCATTAATGGCTCTCAAGAATTCCACTGTTCCCCAGGCTACCCATAGTGTTTGGGGTAGGGTTGATCACAGAACCCCTCTTCAAATATTTGGATTGGCTCTTAAAACCTCTCTTTACCAAATATACCATCGTATATAAAGGATACAGGGTAGGTCTTAAGAGCCATTAATGATGCTGAATGGCAGGAGGACTTCACCCTCAACTCTATCGATGTTAAAAATTTGTATACAAATATCCTCCAAAAATTGGGTATAGAGGTAATTCAAAATATTCTTAAAAATATGAATAAGAGCCAAACCTTTATTTATTTTATATCAGAAGCTCTTGACCTCATGCTTTCACACAATGCATTTAAGTTTATGGAAAAATGGTATGTTCAAAAACCAGGTACAGCGATGGGCACGCCTTCAGCATGCATTTTTGCAAATTTATTTTTAGCCCATTATGAGAGCAAATACATAAGCACAATCGAAACCCCTATTTGAAATACATAAAAGCAATTTAAGATATGTGGATGACATTTTTAATAGTATTGGCAGGTACAAAAGAGGATTTTTAGGTTTGTGGATTACTTAAATTACATTAATTCTGAGAATATGCGTTTTACATCAATGTATGGTGGGGATTCTTTGGAATTCCTTGACGTAAAATTACAAGTAGAAAATGGGCAAATCTGCACAGGGGCATATAAAAAACCTACAAGTACCCTGTTACACTATAACAGTGCACATCAGTAGCACATCAAATTAGGGTTACCATATAGCCAATATTTGCAGAAGATAAATAATGACAAAGGGAATTTTTAAAAACAAGCTAAAGAGCTCACACACCGATTTATAAGAAGAGGATATCCTTCTGTAGCTCTGAATCTGCTCTTCACAAAGTGAATGTCATCACTGAACAGGAATTACTCCAAGGGAAAAAACAAATTCAAAACACCTAACACAGATAATCGCAGATTTATATTCCCATTTAAACAGGGTTTTATGGATGACATTATACACACCGCAATCAAAAGGAATTGGCATATAATAGAGGAGGATAAGGATTAAAAGGAGACGGCAATAAGAAAACCACTATTCTCCTATAGGAGATGTCATAATTTGGGTGATATTTTAGTTAGACATAGGATGTCCGCAAATAATAACAACTGGCTGGATAGGCAAAATTTAAGAGGCAAAGTTAAATGTGGCCATTGTTCTTTTTGTCAATATCATGTAACTGAAAATCCGCTGAGAATAGGACCTATTACCCATAAAGCCATAAAGTATCTGATTTTATTTCCTGTACAACAAACAATGTAATTTATGTAATTTTCTGTCCCTGTCATTTTTATAATAATGGTAAAACCATTCGACTCTTGCTTATCTGCATCCGTGAACATTTTCGTTCTATATATACTAATAAAGACTCTCCTAATTTGATCAAACATATATAAAGGAATGCCATGGAGCAGATCCCAAAATATTGCGATTCGCAGGTCTTGAACAAGTAAGATATTCACCGCAAGGTGGGAACCATAACAAATATCTATTAAGGAGAGAGGCTAAATGGATCATAAATGCATCAGCCCAGGGCCTATTAGGTCTAAACGATAGAATAGATCTATCAGTGTTTCTGTGATTTAAATTTTAGAACTGAATTTTAATGTATTTTTTTACATTGTGTATGTATTGACATGTACTGTTGCACAGCCCTAAAAAGGAAGAAGTTACACAACATCCCTCACTCTGGACCCGTGGAAGTGTCAGCTAAGACACGAAACGGCCGTCGTCCTCTGATCCCCCGCACCCACTGCACGCCGCTCCTATGTCCTGCTATTTGCATTAAAAGGCTGTTCTTAAGGAAGTTGGTGAGCGCTATATTTTCTTCTTTTCTGCATATTGGATACTCAATTACTTTATAAAGCACTGCACCGCCTGAATCCTATTGCTTAATGGTTAGGTGCTGAAGACCACTTCTTATTTGATTAATTAAACTTATCCTTTCCTACCTATGTATATCCTTTTCTATCTATTTTTATCCTTTTTTAATTAATTTATCCTTTTTTTACCTATGCTTATACTAGCTTACCTATACTTATACTTTTTTTCTTATTTTTAAATTTTTTTTGAATAATATACTTATAATTTCTTACCTATATTTAACCTATACTTAGCCTTATCTCAACAGATTGTTTATGAAGGAGGCAATCCTGGCCCTTGCTGTTCTCATCATCCTTCTTGATGGAATGTAGGGCCAGGCGCAGCAGGTTGTTTCCTCCCCCTCCTCCTCCTCCTCTGTAATTGTGCTGCTTTCTCCTGAGACAGGTTCTTCCTCTACTGTCGTAGTGACGTCTTCTGGTGGAATATGCTCTGTCTCTTGCTCCTATGAACACAATAAAGATAATAAATAACTAATAATAATAAACTAAATGCCTTTTTGGTGTCAAGTATGTCAGAATGGTGAACAAGATACATGAATTTGGTATAAAGTTAAAAATGGGTTTTCTCTTTGTCTTGAACTTTTTTTTGTCACTTTTGGCGCTAAAAGTTGCAAAAATTGCACTCAATACTGGCTTACTTAAAATACAACAATGGTTGGACTGAAGTAAAGTTGTAGTAAATTTTGAAAAGGTTTCAATTGATGAATCAGGATAAAACATCTGGAATTACCAGACTCTCGCCACAAAGCGGAAAACAAAAACAGAGAAGCACATAAAAAATAGACTTCAAAAAAGGCTCAAAGAAAATAACGAATAATATGCAAAATAAAAAAGAAGCTAAACACACAAAAGTAGTCAAAAAACAGGCGCAAAGGCAATGATGAATCAGGGCCTGTGACCTGGAGCCGTTCTGTATGTGTAATAATCCGAGGGGCTAAGAAGTGCATCAGCTGAGAGATGGGGGAGATACTGATATATAACCAGCTGTGTGTAGGTATAAATACTACGTGTAGTGATGGGGATCTGTATATAACTACTATAACCAAATATAAGGGCATTTCCAGTTTTTTTCCTCTACATGATGCTAATGTAAATCATGTCCTTTCAGTTCAGTATGAAGATACACGCTGTATAATCACTTACGTCTTCCTCTGGGATCCTGATGCCTTGATCCAGCTTCATGTAGATAGGCTGCAATACAACAGGTAAGAATTAGTTTGTTTGTATTTTTTTTTGATACTGTAAAGGGCTTGTGTAGCCTTGGTGGAATTTTCATAAAGCATTGTATCCTAACACACTGTCAGGATTCAGCTACGCGTGCCGGATCAAGCAGTTGTCATGTGACCAAAACTATGTGATTTGCATATAATTGGTCATGTCAGTAGAACATTACATACTGTTCGGATTCTGCATTCTGCTGAAAATTACACCTGGGCTTAACAACCCCTTTAATTTCAACCATTTTATTAATTCCTGATATTATTGCATACTAGGAGGTATAGCTTAGAGATGCCTGCAGGGCCATAGGTAAGGAAGCACTTGTGTAGACTATGGTGCCAATGGGGCTCTTACCCCGTCATCGTCGTCATATCCTTCCGCATCCTGATCCTTATAGAAGAAAAGAATAAAATTAGAAATTGTATTGGGTGAATGTTTGGGCGCTCTCAGATCTGCACTATGATATTATTGGTGTTTTTCTCTGTGTATTTGTGATTTTTTTTTATATTCTAGCTTTGATGCAGTTGGTTTATGCTTCATGTACCATAAATTGTAGACACACAAATATATATATATATAATGTTGTGCCCTTTCCATCAATTGCCTAATATGTTGCAATTTAGATTTTTCAGAACATTACTTTTTGTACATAACACAGAGCGGAGTGACCTAAGTGAATAATCTTTGATGCGGGGTCTGGTGCTGAGCCCGCATCTTTTCAGGCATATGATCGCTGATTTGATCATCTGTCAAGTGCTCCTAACAGCCACGGGTGGGATTACGATCAAACCGCGGCTGTTAATATGTTAAATGCCACTGTCAATCGCTGACAGCGGCATTTAACATGCCCGTGCCATAAGCGCCCATCAGCTCCACCCATCAGAGCCTCTGTCATATGACCACGGGGCGCCAATGAGTTGGCATGACACCCGGGGTCTGCAGGAGACCCCTGTGGTTGGTCATTGCCAGTGTGCTATGAGCGCCGCTCAGTGGCCGGCGCTCATAGCAGATGATCATTTTTGCTACACATAGCAGGGCTGCAGCTCTGTTATGTGTAGCACAAGCAATCAGATGATCGCAGCTTCAAGTCTCCTAGGGAGTTTATAAAAGCAAATGAAAAGTAAAAAAAATGGTTTTAGAAATATTAAAAAAGTTTAAAAAAAGATAAAAATTCAAATCACCCCCTTTAGCCCCATTCAATATAATACAATAAAAAAATCAAAAATACACATATTTGGCATAGGCAGATGAAAGATGAATTTGATACATCTTACTCCAGCACTGGATCACGACTGGTGCGTAAACCACTCATTTTGATACATTTTCCCCTGTGTACTTATATCTCTGCTGTACAGTTGGAATACACTTTAATGATATGATTTGCTCATATCACTTACGTGGTGTTCGGTGATCCGTAATCCATAGTGTCTTATCTGTTGCAATGAGGAAATAAAAACATAAATTACTAATAATCTGTTTTCTGGTAACAGATCTAAAAGAACTCGACTCATGTGGTTTCTGTTACAAACATTTTTATTAATAGCCAAATCGGGTCTCATTCTTTATATGTATCTGCCCTCCCACTGCACATTATACATTATCATTAGTGTTGAGCATTCCGATACTGAAATATCGGGTATCGGCCGATATTCACTGTATCGGAATTCCGATACTTAATTCCGATACTTTTATAATATCGAATACCGGAATCGGAAGTTCCCATAATGCCTGCGCTCTGCAGTGTCTCTGAAGGATGACAAGCTGGATGGCAGCGCTCAGCTGCGATCCAGCTTGTCATCAGAATGCCATCCCAGCGTGGGAGAATTCTCCTGATTGTTTAAAAGCCGGCGCGCGGTAAAAAGCCGCCGGCTTTTAAACAATCACGCAGCCCCATACTGCTTCCCCGCAGCCTCCCACCCCGATCCTCCGCTCCCCTCGCCACCTCCCATCCCGATCGTAAATTAGGACCAGGCGGGGAGCGCAGCACCAAGGAGCGAAGGACCCGGGCGGGGAAGCCGGCAGTGAAAAGACTTCACCGCCGGCTTTCCCGTTCTGTGCTGCGCTTTCCCGCCGGTTATTTCAAATGAACAGCTGAGGTATCAGGTGATGCCGATCAGCTGTTCATTTGAAGTAGCCGCGGTGCCCTCAGAGGGTTCATGTGAGTTCATGCTTGACTGCATGAACTCACATCAACTTTCCCACGGCCGCACAGGTCAGCCTAACCTCCCGGACCCGTCATGATTAGTGTGTGCGGGGTGTGTGTGTGTGCTGGGTGTGTGTGCGGGTGTGTGTGCGGGGTGTGTGTGTGCGGGTGTGTGTGTGCGGGTGTGTGTGCGGGTGTGTGTGCGGGCAGACATAGGCCGATGTGACACTACTACTCCCATCGGCCTATGTCTGTCCCCCGTCCACTCCTGCCAGCAGGATCAGCTCGATGGGAGCAGTAGTTCCCATCAGCCTGATCCTGCTATATAAATTGCCCTACTGTGTCCCCAATAAATGTTAGATACATGTCATTGGTGGCCAGTGGTTACCTACAATAAATTAGTTCATACATTACCTGTCCCCGCCGATCGTCACCTAAAATAAAGTAAAAAATAAAAAACTACACCTATACTCACCAAGACACCTAATTCCCCTAAGCCATCGATCTCCTGTAATAAAATATAAAATAATAAACCACAACCTTATCCTTACCCCTCCGTAGTAGTCCACGAGTGTCCCACGAAGATCTCCAGTTCAGAGCAGCCACATAGAATGTGACCGCTCTGAACCGCTGCCGCCGCTAGAATGACGGGGCCGTAAGGGTTCACCGGAGTTCAGGCAGCGCTGCTCCGGTTAGCTCCTTTACGGCACTGCTGTATCGTGAGAAATTCCCACGGTACAGCACTGCCGTAAAGGAGGTCTCCGGAGCTGCGCTGCCTGAATGCACTCCGGTGACCTCAGTCAGTGGCTCCCGCTGCCGGGAGCGGACGTGTTCCCGGCAGCGTGAGCTTACAGCAGCCATGCACAGCTGTCACCATCTCCAGATGTGACAGCTGTGCATGGGAGATCAGCGCAGGAACGTGGACAGGTAACTATTTTTTTTTTAGTAAACTAAGAATTAAATAAAATGGTGTTTTATTTCAAATAAATTATTTTTTTCTGGGTGTAGTGTGTTTTTTCTTTTTAACACTTTGTAGGTTAGTAATGGGGGTGTCATATAGACGGCCATCATTACTAACCTGGGCTTCATGGCAGCTGGCGCTGACATGAACCCCACCACTATTACCCCCTGCCACCGCACCAGGGCAGCGTGGAAGAGCGAGGCTAAGTGCCAGAATTGGCGCATCCTATGGATGCGCCATTTCTGGGGCGGCTGACGGCTGGTGTTTCTAGCCTGGGAGGGGGCCAATATTCATGGCACCCTTCCTGAGCTATTAATATCAGCCCCCAGCTGTCTGCCTAGCCTTTGCTAGCTATTAAAATAGAGGGGACCCCACGTCATTTTTTTTGGGGGGGTCCCCCATTTTAATAGCTAGTAAAGGCTAGGTATTCAGCTGGGGGCTGATATTAGTAGCCTGGGAAGCTCCGTGGGTTTTACCCCCTTCCCAGGCTTCAAACATCTGCCCCAGCCGTCTGCTTAACCTCCGCTAGAGACTAAAATTATGGGGGATCCCACGCCATTTTTTTTTTAAAATAAATCCTTTATTTTAACACTAAATGACATTTGAGGACTTAATAAAGATGCAGTCCCTAAATTATTATTTATTTTTTAATAAATTTTTCCCAAAACTTTTGACGTGGGCTTCGCCATATTTTTGTATGCCAGCCAGGTACAGCATCCAGCTTCTATGAACGCGCCATTTTCCGGGGCGGCCGCGGACTGCAATTTTCAGCGGGGGGGGGGAGGGCAAAAAGCTTGGGCCTCCCTGCGCTGCAGATTCCATCCCCCAGCTGCCTAGTTGTACCTGGCTGGACACAAAAATAGGGAGAAGCTCCACGTTTTTTTTTTTTTAATTATTTCATGAAATTCATGGAATAATTAAGAAAAAAAGGGCTTCCCTATATTGTTGTGTCCGGCTAGGTACAAATAGGCAGCTGGTGGTTGGGGGCAGCCCGTTCCTGCCTGCTGTACCTGGCTGGACACAAATATAGTGTGAAGCCCCACGTCAATTTTTTTTTAATTATTTCAGGAAATTCATGAAATAATTAAAAAAAAATTATGTGGGGCTTCGCCCTATAATTGTGTCCAGCCAGGTACAGCAGGCAGGAACGGGCTGCCCCCAACCACCAGCTGCCTATTTGTACCTAGCCGGACACAACAATATAGGGAAGCCCTTTTTTTCTTAATTATTCCATGAATTTCATGAAATAATTAAAAAAAAAAATGTGTGGCGCTTCGCCCTATTTTTGTGTCCAGCCAGGTACAACTAGGCAGCTGGGGGCTGGAATCTGCAGCGCAGGGAGACCCAAGCTTTCTGGGTCCCACCCGCTGCAAATTGCAGTCCGCAGCCGCCCCGGAAAATGGCGCGTTCATAGAAGCGCCATCTTCTGGCGCTGTACCCAACTCATCCAGGGCCCTGGTGCGGTGGCTCACTGGGTAATAAAGGGGTTAAGGCCAGCTTGGCATTATCAGCTGGCCCTAAGCCCGAAATTCATGGGGTCACGCCAATATTAGACATGACCGCCATGAATTTCTAGTAAAGTATTTAAAAAAAACACAAACACCCAGAAAAAAGTCCTTTAATTGAAATAAAGACACAATTCTTTATTGTTCTAAATTAAACCATACTTACCATCACACCCATTCCAGCTGAAGCCAACGATCTCCTGCAATAAAAGTAAAATAATAAAGCAACCTCATCCTTACCTTTCCATGGTTCCCAGGACAGCTTCAGCTCTGCTACATCGAGATGACAGGCTGGACCGCAGCAGAACGCTGCCATCCAGCCTGTCATCCCGCGGACACTGAGAAGCGCAGGCATGCTTGCGCTCCTCAGTGTCTTTCTGTGACGTCATCCAGATGAGCCGAGGTCATGTCCAATGAACTCAGCTCACCTCATGCACGTCACTGACAGCGTGGGAAAATTCTCCTGCACTCAGCGCTTCAGCGTGAGAATTCTCCCACGCTGTCAGTGACGTGCATGAGGTGCGCCGAGTTCATGGGACATGACCTCACCTCATGCACGTCACTGACAGCGTGGGAAAATTCTCACGCTGAAGCGCTGAGTGCAGGAGAATTCTCCCACGCTGTCAGTGACGTACATGAGGTGAGCCGAGTTCATTGTCGGCTCATCTGGATGCCGTCACAGCCAGACACTGAGGAGTGGAAGTATGCCTGCGCTTCTCAGTGTCTGCGGGATGACAGGCTGGATGGCAGCGTTCTGCTGCGGTCCAGCCTGTCATCTCGATGTAGCAGAGCTGGAGCCGTCGTGGGAGCCATGGAAAGGTAAGGATGAGGTTGCTTTATTATTTTTCTTTTATTGCAGGAGATCGTTGGCTTCAGCTGGAATGGGCGTGATGGTAAGTATGGTTTAATTTAGAACAATAAAGAATTGTGTGTTTATTTCAATTAAAGGACTTTTTTCTGGGTGTTTGTGTTTTTTTTAAATACTTTACTAGAAATTCATGGTGGTCATGTCTAATATTGGCGTGACCCCATGAATTTCGGGCTTAGGGCCAGCTGATAATGCCAAGCTGGCCTTAACCCCTTTATTACCCAGTGAGCCACCGCACCAGGGCCCTGGATGAGTTGGGTACAGCGCCAGAAGATGGCGCTTCTATGAACGCGCCATTTTCCGGGGCGGCTGCGGACTGCAATTTGCAGCGGGTGGGGCCCAGAAAGCTTGGGCCTCCCTGCGCTGCAGATTCCAGCCCCCAGCTGCCTAGTTGTACCTGGCTGGACACAAAAATAGGGCGAAGCTCCACGTTTTTTTTTTTTTAAATTCATGAAATTCATGGAATAATTCAGAAAAAAAGGGCTTCCCTATATTGTTGTGTCCGGCTAGGTACAAATAGGCTGCTGGTGGTTGGGGGCAGCCCGTTCCTGCCTGCTGTACCTGACTGGACACAAATATAGGGCGAAGCCCCACATCAATTTTTTTAAATTATTTCATGAATTTCCTGAAATGATTTAAAAAAAATTGACGTGGGGCTTCGCACTATATTTGTGTCCAGCCAGGTACAGCAGGCAGGAACGGGCTGCCCCCAACCACCAGCTGCCTATTTGTACCTGGTTGGACACAACAATATAGGGAAGCCCTTTTTTTCTTAATTATTTCATGAATTTCATGAAATAATTAAAAAAAAAAAATACGTGAAGCTTCTCCCTATTTTTGTGTCCAGCCAGGTACAACTAGGCAGCTGGGGGATGGAATCTGCAGCGCAGGGAGGCCCAAGCTTTCTGCCCCCCCCCCTCCCCCCGCTGAAAATTGCAGTGCGCAGCCACCCCGGAAAATGGCGCGTTCATAGAAGCTGGATGCTGTACCTGGCTGGCATACAAAAATATGGCGAAGCCCACGTCAAAAGTTTTGGGAAAAATTAATTAAAAAATAAATAATAATTTAGGGACTGCATCTTTATTAACTCCTCAAATGTCATTTAGTGTTAAAATAAAGGACTTATTTTAAAAAAAATTGACGTGGGGCTTCGCCCTATATTTGTGTCCAGCCAGGTACAGCAGGCAGGAACAGGCTGCCCCCAACCACCAGCTGCCTATTTGTACCTGGCCGGACACAACAATATAGGGAAGCCCTTTTTTAAAAAAATTATTTCATGAAATAATTAAAAAAAAATTGACGTGGGGCTTCGCACTATATTTGTGTCCAGCCAGGTACAGCAGGCAGGAATGGGCTGCCCCCAACCACCAGCTGCCTATTTGTACCTGGTTGGACACAACAATATAGGGAAGCCCTTTTTTTCTTAATTATTCCATGAATTTCATGAAATAATTTTAAAAAAAAATGCGTGGGGCTTCGCCCTATTTTTGTGCCCAGCCAGATACAACTAGGCAGCTGGGGGCTGGAATCCGCAGCGCAGGGAGACCCAAGCTTTCTGGGCCACCCCCGCTGCAAATTGCAGTCCGCAGCCGCCCCAGAAAATGGCGCGTTCATAGAAGCGCCATCTTCTGGCGCTGTACCCAACTCATCCAGGGCCCTGGTGCGGTGGCTCACTGGGTAATAAAGGGGTTAAGGCCAGCTTGGCATTATCAGCTGGCCCTAAGCCCAAAATTCATGGGGTCACGCCAATATTAGACATGACCACCATGAATTTCTAGTAAAGTATTTAAAAAAACACAACACCCAGAAAAAAGTCCTTTAATTGAAATAAACACACAATTCTTTATTGTTCTAAATTAAACCATACTTACCACCACGCCCATTCCAGCTGAAGCCAACGATCTCCTGCAATAAAAGTAAAATAATAAAGCAACCTCATCCTTACCTTTCCATGGCTCCCACGACAGCTTCAGCTCTGCTACATCGAGATGACAGGCTGGACCGCAGCAGAACGCTGCCATCCATCCTGTCATCCCGCAGACACTGAGAAGCGCAGGCATACTTCCACTCCTCAGTGTCTGGCTGTGACGGCATCCAGATGAGCCGAGGTCATGTCCAATGAACTCCGCTCACTTCATGTACGTCACTGACAGCGTGGGAAAATTCTCCTGCACTCAGCACTTCAGCGTGAGAATTTTCCCACGCTGTCAGTGACGTGCATGAGGTGAGCTGAGTTCATTGGACATGACCTCACCTCATGTATGTCACTGACAGCGTGGGAGAATTCTCACGCTGAAGCGCTGAGTGCAGGAGAATTTTCCCACGCTGTCAGTGACGTGCATGAGGTGAGCTGAGTTCATTGGACATGAACTCGGCTCATCTGGATGACGTCACAGAGAGACACTGAGGAGCGCAAGCATGCCTGCGCTTCTCAGTGTCTGCGGGATGACAGGCTGGATGGCAGCTTTCTGCTGCGGTCCAGCCTGTCATCTCGATGTAGCAGAGCTGGAGCTGTCCTGGGAACCATCGAAAGGTAAGGATGAGGTTGCTTTATTATTTTTCTTTTATTGCAGGAGATCGTTGGCTTCAGCTGGAATGGGCGTGATGGTAAGTATGGTTTAATTTAGAACAATAAAGAATTGTGTCTTTATTTCAATTAAAGGACTTTACTCTGGGTGTTTGTGTTTTCTTTTAACTTTGACTATGGGGTTAGTAATGGGGGTGTCTTATAGACGCCTCTCCATTACTAACCTGGGCTTGATGTCAGCTGGCATTATAAGCTGACATCAACCCCAACCCTATTACCCCCTGCCACCGCACCAGGGCAGCGTGGAAGAGCGAGGCTAAGTGCCAGAATTGGCGCATCCTATGGATGCGCCATTTCTGGGGCGGCTGACGGCTGGTGTTTCTAGCCTGGGAGGGGGCCAATATTCATGGCACCCTTCCTGGGCTATTAATATCAGCCCCCAGCTGTCTGCCTAGCCTGTGCTAGCTATTAAATTAGGGGGGACCCCACGTCATTTTTTTGGGGGGGTCCCCCATTTTAATAGCTAGTAAAGGCTAGGTATTCAGCTGGGGGCTGATATTAGTAGCCTGGGAAGCTCCGTGGGTATTACCCCCTTCCCAGGCTTCAAACATTTGCCCCAGCTGTCTGCTTAACCTCCGCTAGAGCCTAAAATTAAGGGGAACCCCACGCCAATTTTTTTTTAAATAAATCCTTTATTTTAACACTAAATGACAAGTACAGTAATCAACACTGTCACTGTACTTCATATATATGTGACTGACATGTTTCTATCTATCTAATCTATGTGTGATTCTCTATTCCTTCTATTCTAAATTGTCGGGTACAGATGCTGAATTGCCGGCCGGCTTTCTTAAAGAGACGGTGCATGAAAACACTATTATTTTTTTAAATAAATCCTTTACACTAAATGACAAGTTCTGTAAGCAACACTGTCACTGTACTTCTTATATATGTGACTGACATGTTTCTATCTATCTAATCTATGTGTGAAGCTCTATTCTGTCTGTTATAAATTGTCGGGTACAGATGCTGAATTGCCGGCCGGCTTTTTTAAAGAGACGGTGCACGAAAACACTAATATTTTTTTTAATAAATCCTTTACACTAAATGACAAGTACAGTAAGCAACACTGTCACTGTACTTCATATATATGTGACTGACATGTTTCTATCTATCTAATCTATGTGTGAAGCTCTATTCTTTCTGTTGTAAATTGTCGGGTACCGGTGTATGCCGCTGATGAATTGCCGGCTTTTCATGTCATTCTACATTATTCTTAGTTGTTTTACTTCATGTAGAATTAACCTACAAGGAAAGAAAGGGTTTATTTTCATTCCGATATTTGTGTCCCATTGACTTGCATTGGTTTCCGGTATCGGAATCGGCGATATCCGATACTTTTTGGGTATCGGCCCGATCCAATCCGATACGATATTTCCTGATATCGGAAGGTATCGCTCAACACTAATTATCATATACAGTGGGGAAATAAGTATTTGATGCACTGCCGAATTTGCAAGTTTTCCCACTTACAAAGAATGGAGAGGTCTGTAATTTTTATCGTAGGTACACTTCACCTGTGAGAGACAGAATCTAAAATTAAAAACCAGAAAATCACATTGTATGATTTTCAAAAAACTGAATTGTATTTTATTGCATGAAAATAAGTATTTAATCACCTACCAACCAGCAAGAATTCTGGCTCTCACAGACCTGTTAGTTTTTCTTTAAGAAGCCCTCCTACTCTGCACTCATTACCTGTATTAATTGAACATTTTTGAACTTGTTACGTGTATAAAAGACACCTGTCCACACAATCAATCACACCCCAACCTCTCCACCATGGCCATGACCAAAGAGCTGGCTAAGGACACCAGGGGCAAAATTAAATTTTAGACCTGCACAAGGCTGGGACGGGCTATAAGACAATAGGCAAGCAGCTTGTTGAGAAGGCAACAACTGTTGGCACAATTATTAGAAAATGGAAGAAACACAAGATGACTGTCAATCTTCCTCGGTCTAGGGCTCAATGCAAGATTTCGCCTTGTGGGGTAAAGATGATTCTGAAAAAGGTCAGAAATCAGCCCAGAACTACAGGGGAGGACCTGGTAAATAACCTGAAGAGAGCTGGGACCACAGTCTCAAACATTACCGTTAGTAACACACTACACCGTCATGGATTAAAATCCTGCAGATCACACAAGGTCCTTCTGCTCACGCCAGCACTTGTCTAGACTTGTTTGAAGTTCACCAATGACCATCTAGATGATCCAGAGGAGGCATGGGAGAAGGTCATGTGGTCAGATGAGACCAAAATAAAACTTTTTGATATCAACTCCACGCGCCGCGCTTAGAGGAGGAAGTATGATTATAACCCCAATAACACTGTCCCAATCATGAAGAATGGTGGAGGAAACATCATACTTTGGGACAGTTTTGCAAAGGGTATAGGACGCCTGCACCATATTGATGATTGAAGGGAGGACGGATGGGGTCATGTATCGCAAAATTTTGGACCACAACCTCCTTCCCTCAGTAAGAGCATCGAAGATGGGTCATTCCTGGATCTTCCAGCATGACAAGGACATGAAATACACAGCCCAGGCAACTAAACAATGGCTCCGTAAGAAGCATTTCAAGGTCCTGGAGTGGCCTAGCCAGTCTACAGGCCTGAACCCAATAGAAAATCTTTGTAGGGAGCTGAAACTCAATGTTATTCAGCGACAGAGCTAAAACCTGAAAGATCTGGAGAAGATCTGTATGGAGGAGTGGGCCAAAATCCCTGCTGCAGTGTCTGCAAACTTGGTCAAGAACTACAGGAAACGTCTGACCTTTGTAATTGCAAACAAAGGTTTCTGTACCAAATATTAAGTTCTGTTTTTCTATTTCATAAAATACTTATTTCATGCAATAAAATGCAAATTAATTATGTAAAAATCATAGAACGTGATTTTCTGAATTTTTTAAGATTCTGTCTCTCACAGTTGAAGTGTACCTACAATAAAAATTACAGACCTCTCCATTTTTTGTAGGTGGGAAACCTTACAAAATCAGCAGTGTATCAAATACTTATTTTCCCCTCTGTATCTGTGCCAAATTCCTCATCAAATATTGGTGGGATCTGGAAAATTACTGCTTTTGTTACTGAGGTTAAGGATTTCTTCAGATCTGCATCGTTTCTGCCAGCAAAAATAGCAGAGCGCTGTGACAAAACAGCCACAGCCCCTGAACGTCAGGCCGAGTCCACACAACTTTATTATCGGTCTGAGTGCTGTCCATGAAAAAACTGACGTCACACGGATGGCACGAGGACCAATGTGATTCAACTAGTTCATAGGAGCGTTTATTTTGTTTCATTGTTTTTTTCATGGACTGAATCTCCACTTGTAAAACATCTCAGCGTCCATTAGTTTCTTCCATAGGTCGGATGAGACTCGCCTATTCAAGTCTATGGCTGTGCAAAAAAATTGGATCCCATATGGGTCATCCATATAGCGTAAGATTTTTATGGATACAAACAATTCTTTAACATAAGAAACTGGATTTCATCTTGTAAATTTTCAAAACTGAAGTATAAATATCGATGCCGCACGGAAGAAAATTGAGATAAAAAGTATCTGCTTTTCAGGATGAAAATCGGACGATATTTTTGCATATTCTTGTGTGAACTTAGTCTTGCAAAACTAATAGCATACAGACAGCACAAGGACCAGTTCAAGTCTACGAGGTTGTTGACTCGAACATTTTTACTCACGGACTGATGGTCCCAGCATGCACTACTGTGATTGCTATTCTGGATCAGCCTCACCCATTATAGGGCAATGAGTGTAACAGATCGATCACATACGAGTTATCATCCTTATGTCATGTGATTTCACAGATATGTTACAATAATAAAGATAGGAAACTGTATTTGATCTTTATTATGTATTAAATTCCGCTTATGTGTGTGAGAATGAACTTATGGATTGCATATGGATGTGAATAAAAATGGACATATAGATGACAATACAGATGAAAAATCATCATATTTTTTTGGGTGTAACCGGATGATTTGCATACACTTCTGTGCACCCGACCTCAGTGTGAGCTGAGGTTCCCCTGCTCCTGTGAGGAATGTCTTATCATGTAGATGTGAGGCTCTTACCTCCTCCAGGGTGATCTCTGTCCTGAACAGGTTCCTGAAGAGCTAGAAAGATCAGACATCACTTAGATGACATGAACAATATATGCTGGGGTAGGAGAGGGGGCACTTCCACTTATTCTGGAGGTAGGTGAGGGGGCACTTCCACTTATTCTGGAGGTAGGAGAGGGGGCACTTCCACTTATTCTGGGAGTAGGAGAGGGGGCACTTCCACTTATTCTGGGAGTAGGAGAGGGGGCACTTCCACTTATTCTGGAGGTAGGAGAGGGGGCACTTCCACTTATTCTGGGAGTAGGAGAGGGGGCACTTCCACTTATTCTGGGAGTAGGAGAGGGGGCACTTCCACTTATTCTGGGAGTAGGAGAGGGGGCACTTCCACTTATTCTGGGGGTAGGAGAGGGGGCACTTCCACTTATTCTGGAGGTAGGAGAGGGGGCACTTCCACTTATTCTGGGAGTAGGAGAGGGGGCACTTCCACTTATTCTGGGGGTAGGTGAGGGGGCACTTCCACTTATTCTGAGGGTAGGTGAGGGGGCACTTCCACTTATTCTGGGGGTAGGAGAGGGGGCACTTCCACTTATTCTGGAGGTAGGTGAGGGGGCACTTCCACTTATTCTGGAGGTAGGTGAGGGGGCACTTCCACTTATTCTGGGGGTAGGAGAGGGGGCACTTCCACTTATTCTGGTGGTAGGGCAGGGGGCACTTCCACTTATTCTGGGAGTAGGAGAGGGGGCACTTCCACTTATTCTGGTGGTAAGAGAGGGGGCACTTCCACTTATTCTGGGAGTAGGAGAGGGGGCACTTCCACTTATACTGGTGGTAGGGCAGGGGGCACTTCCACTTATTCTGGGGGTAGGAGAGGGGGCACTTCCACTTATTCTGGGGGTAGGTGAGGGGCACTTCCACTTATTCTGGGGGTAGGAGAGGGGGCACTTCCACTTATTCTGGGGGTAGCTGAGGGGGCACTTCCACTTATTCTGGGGGTAGGAGAGGAGGCACTTCCATTTATTCTGGGGGTAGGAGAGGGGGCACTTCCACTTATTCTGGAGGTAGGTGAGGGGGCACTTCCACTTATTCTTGGTGTAGGAGAGGGGGCACTTACATTTATTCTGGGGGTAGGAGAGGGGGCACTTCCACTTATTCTGGGGGTAGGTGAGGGGGCACTTCCATTTATTCTGGGGGTAGGTGAGGGGGCACTTCCACTTATTCTGGGGGCAGGTGAGGGGGCACTTCCACTTATTCTGGGGGTAGGAGAGGGGACAGTTCCACTTATACTGGGGGTAGGAGAGGGGGCACTTCCACTTATTCTGGGGGTAGGTGAGGGGGCACTTCCATTTATTCTGGGGGTAGGAGAGGGGGCACTTCCACTTATTCTGGGGGTAGGAGAGGGGGCACTTCCACTTATTCTGGGGATAGGTGAGGGGGCACTTCCACTTATTCTGGGGGTAGGAGAGGGGGCACTTCCACTTATTCTGGGGGTAGGTGAGGGGGCACTTCCACTTATTCTGGGGGTAGGTGAGGGGGCACTTCCACTTATTCTGGGGGTAGGTGAGGGGGCACTTCCACTTATTCTGGGGGTAAGTGAGGGGGCACTTCCACTTATTCTGGGGGTAGATGAGGGGGAACTTCCACTTATTCTGGGGGTAGGTGAGGGGGCACTTCCACTTATTCGGGGGGTAGGTGAGGGGGTACTTCCACTTATTCTGGGGGTATGAGAGAGGGCACTATCACTTATTCTGGTGGTAGATGAGGGGGCACTTCCATTTATTCTGGGAGTAGGTGAGGGGGCACTTTTACTTATTCTGGGGGTAGGTGAGGGGGCACTTCTACTTATTCTGGGGGTAGGTGAGGGGGCACTTCCACTTATTCTGGGGGTAGGTGAGGGGGCACTTCCATTTATTCTGGGAGTAGGTGAGGCGGCACTTTTACTTATTCTGGGGGTAGGTGAGGGGGCACTTTTACTTATTCTGGGGGTAGGTGAGGGGGCACTTCTACTTATTCTGGGGGTAGGTGAGGGGGCACTTCCACTTATTCTGGGGGTAGGTGAGGGGGCACTTCCACTTATTCTGGGGCTAAGTGAGGGGGTACTTCCACTTATTCTGAGGCAGGTAAGGGGGCACTTCCACTTATTCTGGGGTCAGGCTGGGGTTCTGGTTCTATATATGTTTGGTTTTGGTTCTGTGTAGATTAGTGATAATGCCAAATAAACTGATGCATGTTTTGTGCCTGATAAATATGGGCGTCTGGATTCATAGATACGTCACGGTGTGTTATCTGTTACTGTCACTTACACGGTCCTCAGCGGTCCTCAGGATACGCTCCATAGTGTGGAGTGGTGGAGGCTACAGTATAACAGGAGATACTCATATTTTAGGACATTTCATAAAGAAATCAAGTTTATACATTACACAGCCAATTTAATGCATGAAAGAGCCTGGCACTGACAGTATTCTTGTAGCAGTCCAGCAATGCTGACGCCATCATGGTGGTCACGTTACTCCATCCATCTTCCTGTGGCTGGAGGTCCATCTCTAAATGGAAGGAGGTGGATCCCAGGTTCCTGGGAAGAGATAAAAATATGTTTAAACGTGTAAGAATATGTCATATTCCAGAGCCACCAGTATAAAGTGAAAATGTGAGACCATAACATAAGGTTAGAAATGTGCTGAGTAAATGGATATAATAGAGAGAATACAATATCTGATGCCCGATCACATAAGTACAAGATAAAGGATGACTGTACAAATCTATATTCCCCTGCGCCATGAAGTCAGAGGTACGGACTTAGTTCACTTTCTGAACATGAAGTATTTATTACTCTTCTGATCCCAGCATTTTACACCAGTTATGGCCTTTATTCAGTCCAGTGGGTTTTCTGTTTAATCCTTTATGAACAGGGCGAATTTTCATTTTTGCAATTATGTGTTTTCCTCATTTTCTTCCAAGAGCCAAAAGATTTCTTTATTTTTCCACTGACATGGCCATCTGAGGTTGTATTTTTTGCAGGATGAGTTGTACTTTTGAATGACAGCCTTCATTTTACCTTGGGATGTACTGGAAAATTCAGCAATAGTGTTTTGGGTTTCGTTTTTATGGCATTCATTGTGCAGTAAAATGTCCTAGCAGTCTGATTCTCCTGGTCAGTGCGATTACAACAAAACCAAACTTACATATTTTTTTATTTAATGAAATGAAATTTGGAAGTTGGAAAAAAAATATCAGAAAATGGGGGATTTGGTTTGTTGGAAATAGCGCTGCCAAGGATTTTTAAAACGCAATACCACTAAGGTAATGACTTTTTAAAAGTTTATTATTTGCTATGCGTTTCAGAGTTGTTCTAGCCCCTTCTTCAGGCAAATATTAAAGATTTTTGCCATTTCCTGACTATATCCCTGGATTCCCAGCGGGATCCAGTGGGTGGAGGAGCGGCCAACTGGAGTATACATGCTACCTGGCTCAGTGTTGTGCCTGAGATGAACTCACTCTGGTGAGTAATACCACCATTGAGTCTTTACTTGTCCTGTTTGATCTGCACAAGGTGCGCTTCTCTTTCTTCTTCTTTATGTAAAAAAAAAAAGTGATATTGCCATTTTCCAAGAGCTGTTTAGTTTAATTTTTCAGTGAATGGAGCGGTGTAAGGGATTGTTTTTTGCCTGGCGAGCTGACGTGTTTATTGATATTATTTTGGGGTAGATATCATGTTCTGTTCACTTATCGCATTTTTTACGGAGTTGCTGCAGCTGAAAAATCACAAATGTTTTTCAATTTCTACATTTTTTTTATAATTCTTTAAAAAAATTTAAATTTTTTTTTACTTTATTTTTTTTTCTTTTTGAGGGACTTGGGGTCTGATTGTCTAGTGTTAATACTGTAATACAACTGTAAAATCAAGAGTTTTCACAAGCCTCCTTGATGAGGAAATGTTTAGAAAAATCGTGGCCCATCATCTTGGCAGATTGTGCTCTATCCAAATACTCACCTAATAAATCTAGTATCACCTTTCAGAGGAGTAAAAACCTCCGTGATAGTGTTGTACATACAGTTATATGAAAAAGTTTGGGCACCCCTATTAATCTTAAGCTTAATGTTTTATAAAAATTGGTGTTTTTGCAACAGCTATTTCAGTTTGATATATGTAATAACTGTTGGACACAGTAATGTTTCTGCCTTGAAATGAGGTTTATTGTGGTAATTAGAATTAGCAACTGTGCGCCTGCAAGAGGAGATGAGTGGTGATACAGCCCTTGTGTCTGCTCCTCAGGGTCCCCGTGTGCCTGCAGCAGACACTGGGGTGAAGAAGCAGGTACACATGGGGACTCAGAGGAAGCGGCAAGGAGCTGCTGCTGCTGGGGGTGTTTGTTTTCACTTGGTCAGTTATTTGGAGAGATTAGGGGATGACATGGTTGCCTGCTTGGCAGAGCTACTGGGTTCTAGCACACCCAGTTTAGCTCTGCTTGTAACTTGGGAAATATGCAAAACCACCAAAGATATTTTTTATGATGTTTCTGCTGACAAATCCTGTGAAAAAAATGTATGTATGTATGTATGTGTATATATACAGTGTATATGTATATATATATATAAATATATATATACAGTACAGACCAACAGTTTGGACACACCTTCTCATTTAAAGATTTTTCTGTATTTTCATGACTATGAAAATTGTACATTCACACTGAAGGCATCAAAACTATGAATTATCACATGTGGAATTACAGTGGTGGCCAAAAGTATTGGCACCCCTGCAATTCTGTCAGATAATACTCAGTTTCTTCCTGAAAATGATGGCAATCACAAATTCTTTGGTATTATTATCTTCATTTAATTTGCTTGCAAGGAAAAAACACAAAAGAGAATGAAGAAAAAATCAAATCATTGATCATTTCACACAAAACTCCAAAAATGGGCCAGACAAAAGTATTGGCACCCTCAGCTTAATACTTGGTTGCACAACCTTTAGCCAAAATAACTGCGAACAACCGCTTCCGATAACCATCAATGAGTTTCTTACAATGCTCTGCTGGAATTGTAGACCATTCTTCTTTGGCAAACTGCTCCAGGTCCCTGATATTTGAAGGGTGCCTTCTCCAAACTGCCATTTTGAGATCTCTCCACAGGTGTTCTATGGGATTCAGGTCTGGACTCATGGCTGGCCACCTTAGAAGTCTCCAGTGCTTTCTCTCAAACCATTTTATAGTGCTTTTGGAAGTGTGTTTTGGGTCATTGTCCTGCTGGAAAACCCATGACCTCTGAGGGAGTCCCAGCTTTCTCACACTGGGCCCTACATTATGCTGCAAAATTTGTTGGTAGTCTTCAGACTTCATAATGCCATGCACACGGTCAAGCAGTCCAGTGCCAGAGGCAGCAAAGCAACCCCAAAACATCAGGGAACTTCCGCCATGTTTGACTGTAGGGACCGTGTTCTTTTCTTTGAATGCCTCTTTTTTTTTCCTGTACACTCTATGTTGATGCTTTTTCCCAAAAAGCTCTACTTTTGTCTCATCTGACCAGAGAACATTCTTCCAAAACGTTTTAGGCTTTCTCAGGTAAGTTTTGGCAAACTCCAGCCTGGCTTTTTTATGTCTCGGGGTAAGAAGTAGGGTCTTCCTGGGTATCCTACCATACAGTCCCTTTTCATTCAGACGCCGACGGATAGTACGGGTTGACACTGTTGTACCCTCGGACTGCAGGGCAGCTTGAACTTGTTTGGATGTTAGTCGAGGTTCTTTATCCACCATCCACACAATCTTGCGTTGAAATCTCTCGTCAATTTTTCTTTTCTGTCCACATCTAGGGAGGTTAGCCACAGTGCCATGGGCTTTAAACTTCTTGATGACACTGCGCACAGAAGACACAGAAACATTCAGGTCTTTGGAGATGGACTTGTAGCCTTGAGATTGCTCATGCTTCCTCACAATTTGGTTTCTCAAGTCCTCAGACAGTTCTTTGGTCTTCTTTCTTTTCTCCATGCTCAATGTGGTACACACAAGGACACAGGACAGAGGTTGAGTCAACTTTAATCCATGTTAACTGGCTGCAAGTGTGATTTAGTTATTGCCAACACCTGTTAGGTGCCACAGGTAAGTTACAGGTGCTGTTAATTACACGAATTAGAGAAGCATCACATGATTTTTCAAACAGTGCAAATACTTTTGTCCACCCCCTTTTTTAGGTTTGGTGTGGAATTATATCCAATTTGGCTTTAGGACAATTATTTTTGTGTTTTTTCATTGAAGACAAATTAAATGAAGATAATAATACCAAAGAATTTGTGATTTCAATCATTTTCAGGAAGAAACTGAAGACAGGAAGACACGGTGGTTGGAACCAAAGATCTCAAATTTGAACTCATCAAACCAAAGCACAGATTTCCACTGGTCTAATGTCCATTCCTTGTGTTCTTTAGCCCAAACAAGTCTCTTATGTTTGTTGCCTGTCCTTAGCAGTGGTTTCCTAGCAGCTATTTTACCATGAAGGCCTGCTGCACAAAGTCTCCTCTTAACAGTTGTTGTAGAGATGTGTCTGCTGCTAGAACTCTGTGTGGCATTGACCTGGTCTCTAATCTGAGCTGCTGTTAACCTGCGATTTCTGAGGCTGGTGACTCGGATAAACTTATCCTCAGAAGCAGAGGTGACTCTTGGTCTTACTTTCCTGGGACGGTCCTCATGTGAGCCAGTTTCTTTGTAGCGCTTGATGGTTTTTGCAACTGCACTTGGGGACACTTTCAAAGTTTGACCAACTTTTCGCACTGACTGACCTTAATTTCTTAAAGTAATGATGGGCACTCGTTTTTCTTTACTTAGCTGCTTTTTTCTTGCCATAATACAAATTCTAACAGTCTATTCAGTAGGACTATCA
Source organism: Phyllobates terribilis (assembly GCF_046119375.1). Lineage (NCBI taxonomy): Eukaryota > Metazoa > Chordata > Amphibia > Anura > Dendrobatidae > Phyllobates > Phyllobates terribilis. The sequence continues at coordinate 512,672,596 of NW_027362765.1, read as the reverse complement.
GCTGTGAATCCACCAGACTTCTGCACAACACAACTGATGGTTCCAACCCCATTTATAAGGCAAGAAATCCCACTTATTAAACCTGAGAGGGCACTCCTGTGAAGTGAAAACCATTTCCGGTGACTACCTCTTGATGCTCATCAAGAGAATGCCAAGAGTGTGCAAAGCAGTCATCAAAGAAAAAGGTGGCTACTTTGAAGAACCTAGCATATAAGACATATTTTCAGTTGTTTCACACTTTCTTGTTAAGTATATAATTCCACATGTGTTAATTCATAGTTTTGATGCCTTCAGTGTGAATGTACAATTTTCAAAGTAATGAAAATACAGAAAAATCTTTAAATGAGAAGGTGTGTCCAAACTTTTGGTCTGTACTCTACACATATATATATATATATATATATATATATATATATATATATATATATATATTTTTTCCCCATAGTTTATTAAAGGGGCTGTCCAGGCTTGAGGTTACTGTCATACTTTTGAATCCTCACAGCGCCCACACTGGTGTTGGGAGCGTTTGTGTACTCCCGGCCACATTCCAACTAGACGTGTCCAGTCTCGCTCAATACAATTGCAATGAGTGAGGCAGCACTCATCCATTCAGCATGTGCCTGCTTGTATGCAAATCACATACTTGTGGTCACATGGGCGTCCGCTACTGGCACTGGAGAATCCTCACAGGGCGCAATGCAGGCGCTGTGAGGATTCAAAAGTCTGATATTAACCTCAAGCCTGGACAACCCCTTCTTGATCTAAATGTTTGGCACTGATAAAATAAGAAAGCTTCTACTTGCCTCCTGTGCTTGGGGTTCTCGTGCGGTTGTTGTGACACATTACCCCGGCACCCAATCAGCGTTGGCGTCTCTGTCTCAGCCTTCGTACAGACTGAACATGAAGAGGACGTGAGCAAACAGCCGCAGCCCTGGCCTCCTCTTCGTGTTCAATTTGTATGAAGGCGGGGACAGTGACACCAGCGATGATTGGGTGCCAGGGTCACGTGTCACAGCAACAGCACGGGACCTCCGACACCGCTGGAACGGTGCCAGCACGGGAGGCAAGTATAAGCTTTTAAAAAAATACATTTTATTATATATTAAAGAGATTGTCACTATTTTGGCAACCCCTTTTAAAATAAAGTAGTCCACCTTGTAAAATAAAAATACAGTTCCAGTGACGTCGGCGCTAGGTTTCTTGGGCTCACAAGGCATAACGCCAATCAGTGGCTGCTATCACGCTGCTGCACTCTCACTATTTCAATTTATCCAAGGTTCAGGCAAAGAAAGTGAGAGTGCAGCGGTCTAATAGCAGACGCTGATTGACTGCAAGGCTCACGTGGCATAACGTCACATGACACCTGGCGCCAACAATGCCAGCACTGGAAGGGAGTACGGATTGCTTTTATTTTACAAGGTGGAATATAGTAATTAAGAAGGTTTGTCTGAGTACTGGACAATTCCTTTAACTCTACTGCCAGTATTCAGTTGTGTCTCCACACCCAATGTCATATCAGACAGTAGAGTGTACCTCAACATTAGGGCTGCGTTCACACATGCGTATGTTCTCTCATGCGAGAGAATCAAGCTGATTATGCTATTGACACTGAGATCAAATTCTGATCCTAGTGTTATTGCAGCACAGGTACAGAGAATATACAGTAATTTCTCCATCTTCTCATTGCCAGCGTCCACGGCAATAAGACTGCACTCGGGTGACATCCAAGTGCAGTCTGATGTTTCACTTGAACCCATAGACTTGTGTGGCTGCTCATGATCCGAATATCGGAGCCACCTGCAGCATGCCCTGAATCAGCATGAGAAAAAAATTGCAGACCTGCACCGACCCAAAGTATAACATTGGGCAGAGTGTTATCTGATAAAACATTGCATAGCAGTCGGCCATGTTATCCGCCAGTGTGAGCGAGCCCTTATATTTATAAAAAGGCTAGCTTGTTTTGTGCTTGGTTAGACACTTTGTGCTCTGTCCAGCCTCAGCTTCGGCAGCGTCCACCTTTCTGAGGAGGACACAAGTGCTATCGACCATGCTTTTGTGCACGCCTCAGTAAGACGGACACTGCTAAAAGTGAGGTCAGGTAAAACACAAAGTGACCCCGTCTGCTTCATTAAGGTCAACAGCCCCCTCATGAGTTGTGCTATTATCCTGTATTTCAGGGATTCAGACAGAAGCCCAGATGGAGCAACAGACGAGCGGCAAAAGCACAATATGAACACAGCCCTAACATGACAGGTCCACGCTCCTTGAAGGCCAAAATCGCACAGATAATAATTATGTGCTGTTGATTAATTGGGGCAATGAAAGGGGTTATCCAGGACTTTTGTATATTTTTTCTTAAGGGGCTAAGAATTTGCAGGCAGGAAGTTGCTAACTACCTGCCTGTTCTGCCCAGCACCGATCTCTGCCGACAGAGTGGTCATGGACGCTCCTGCCGGTGATTCTGCGGCTTCATTTGACCTCACGGTTAAGAGAGGTGAGGGGAACGCTTCTCAAGAGTTCAGCAGACATGCAGAACAATAAGTTGACTGTATTCTCTAATTGCTCCTATTAACCAAAAGCACAATATTTTGACCTATCATGTAATGTGCAGCTTTTATATTTTATTCATTATTTTTTGGAAATATTTTTTTTTCTGTTTTTAATTGTGTAGAAAACAATCTGATCGGAAATGCTGAATGGGTGTGGTTGGGGCGTGGATATGGGTGTAGTTAAGGGCATGGTTTAGAAATTGCCACGGTGCACTGTGTGCGTCGCAAACTTTGTCTCTCTTTCTCTTCTTTAAAAGTTGGGAGGTATGGCTGTAAGGGAGGTATGGCTGTATGGGAGGTATGGCTGTATGGGAGGTATGGCTATATGGGAGGTATGGCTGTATGGGAGGTATGGCTGTATAGGAGGTATGGCTGTATGGGAGGTATGGCTGTATGGGAGGTATGGCTGTATGGGAGGTATGGCTGTATGGGAGGTATGGCTGTAAGGGAGGTATGGCTATATGGGAGGTATGGCTGTATGGGAGGTATGGCTGTAAGGGAGGTATGGCTATATGGGAGGTATGGCTGTATGGGAGGTATGGCTGTATGGGAGGTATGGCTGTATGGGAGGTATGGCTGTATAGGAGGTATGGCTGTATGGGAGGTATGGCTGTATGGGAGGTATGGCTGTATGGGAGGTATGGCTGTATGGGAGGTATGGCTGTAAGGGAGGTATGGCTATATGGGAGGTATGGCTGTATGGGAGGTATGGCTGTATGGGAGGTATGGCTGTATGGGAGGTATGGCTGTATAGGAGGTATGGCTGTACGGGAGGTATGGCTGTATAGGAGGTATGGCTGTATGGGAGGTATGGCTGTATGGGAGGTATGGCTGTATGGGAGGTATGGCTGTACGGGAGGTATGGCTGTATAGGAGGTATGGCTGTATGGGAGGTATGGCTGTATGGGAGGTATGACTGTATGGGAGGTATGGCTGTATGGGAGGTATGGCTGTATAGGAGGTATGGCTGTACGGGAGGTATGGCTGTATAGGAGGTATGGCTGTATGGGAGGTATGGCTGTATGGGAGGTATGGCTGTATGGGAGGTATGGCTGTATGGGAGGTATGGCTGTACGGGAGGTATGGCTGTATAGGAGGTATGGCTGTATGGGAGGTATGGCTGTATGGGAGGTATGGCTGTATGGGAGGTATGGCTGTATAGGAGGTATGGCTGTACGGGAGGTATGGCTGTATGGGAGGTATGGCTGTATGGAAGGTGTGGCTGTATGGGAGGTATGGTTGTATGGAAGGTATGGCTGTATAGGAGGTATGGCTGTATGGGAGGTATGGCTGTAAGGGAGGTATGGCTGTATGGGAGGTATGGCTGTATGGGAGGTATGTCTGTATGGGAGGTATGGCTGTATGGGAGGTATGGCTGTATGGGAGGTATGGCTGTATGGGAGGTATGGAGGTATGGGAGGTATGGCTGTATGGGGGGTATGGCTGTATGGGAGGTATGGCTGTATGGGAGGTATGGCTGTAAGGGAGGTATGGCTGTATGGGAGGTATGGTTGTATGGGAGGTATGGCTGTATGGGAGGTATGGCTGTATGGGGGGTATGGCTGTATGGGAGGTATGGCTGTATGAGAGGTATGGCTGTACGGGAGGTATGGCTGTATAGGAGGTATGGCTGTATGGGAGGTATGGCTGTACGGGAGGTATGGCTGTACGGGAGGTTTGGCTGTATGGGAGGTTTGGCTGTATGGGAGGTATGGCTGTATGGGAGGTATGGCTGTATGGGAGGTATGGCTGTATGGGAGGTATGGCTATATGGGAGGTATGGCTGTACGGGAGGTATGGCTGTATGGGAGGTATGGCTGTATGGAAGGTATGGCTGTATGGGAGGTATGGCTGTATGGGAGGTATGGCTGTATGGGAGGTATGGCTGTATGGGAGGTATGGCTGTATAGGAGGTATGGCTGTACGGGAGGTATGGCTGTATGGGAGGTATGGCTGTATGGAAGGTGTGGCTGTATGGGAGGTATGGTTGTATGGAAGGTATGGCTGTATAGGAGGTATGGCTGTATGGGAGGTATGGCTGTAAGGGAGGTATGGCTGTATGGGAGGTATGGCTGTATGGGAGGTATGTCTGTATGGGAGGTATGGCTGTATGGGAGGTATGGCTGTATGGGAGGTATGGCTGTATGGGAGGTATGGAGGTATGGGAGGTATGGCTGTATGGGGGGTATGGCTGTATGGGAGGTATGGCTGTATGGGAGGTATGGCTATAAGGGAGGTATGGCTGTATGGGAGGTATGGTTGTATGGGAGGTATGGCTGTATGGGAGGTATGGCTGTATGGGGGGTATGGCTGTATGGGAGGTATGGCTGTATGGGAGGTATGGCTGTACGGGAGGTATGGCTGTATAGGAGGTATGGCTGTATGGGAGGTATGGCTGTACGGGAGGTATGGCTGTACGGGAGGTTTGGCTGTATGGGAGGTTTGGCTGTATGGGAGGTATGGCTGTATGGGAGGTATGGCTGTATGGGAGGTATGGCTGTATGGGAGTTATGGCTGTATGGAAGGTATGGCTGTATGGGAGGTATGGCTGTATGGGAGGTATGGCGGTATGGGAGGTATGGCTGTATGGGAGGTATGGCTGTATGGGAGGTATGGCTGTATGGGAGGTATGGCTGTATGGGAGGTATGGCTATATGGGAGGTATGGCTGTATGAGAGGTTTGGCTGTATGGGAGGTATGGCTGTAAGGGAGGTATGGCTGTATGGGAGGTATGGCTGTATGGGAGGTATGGCTGTATGGGAGGTATGGCTGTAAGGGTGGTATGGCTGTATGGGAGGTATGGCTGTATGGGAGGTATGGCGGTATGGGAGGTATGGCGGTATGGCAGGTATGGCTGTATGGCAGGTATGGCTGTATGGGAGGTATGGCGGTATGGGAGGTATGGCGGTATGGGAGGTGTGGCGGTATGGGAGGTGTGGCTGTATGGGAGGTGTGGCTGTATGGGAGGTGTGGCTGTATGGGAGGTGTGGCTGTGTGGGAGGTATGGCTGTATGGGAGGTATGGCTGTATGGGAGGTATGGCTGTATGGGAGGTATGGCTGTAAGTATATCAGTGACTTCATGGATGGAGCATAATATAAAATATTTAACATCAAACCTATTTTCAACTAAACAGTAATCTGATTTCAGGAGACTCCTCAGGTTTACAAATAAAGCCACATTATCTGGTGAATACATTAGAGAATATAGCGGGCACTTTCCATTTCATTTCTTACGCAGAAGATCAAATGATTCTTAGGCTCCTCATGCTTCATCTCCTACACAAGATATAAAATATTTAAAGGGGTTGTCTGGTTCAAATCCATAAGTCTGTAGTCACTCTGTTTGACTGCTGACTTATGAATTCCCCCAGAGCCCGCACTGTGTGCTGTGAGGATCCGCTGGTTTCTGATCCGGGACCTGACGGTATATACAGTACAGACCAAAAGTTTGGACACACCTTCTCATTTAAAGATTTTTCTGTATTTTCATGACTATGAAAATTGTACATTCACACTGAAGGCATCAAAACTATGAATTAACACATGTAGAATTATATACTTAACAAAAAAGTGTGAAACAACTGAAAATATGTCTTATATTCTAGGTTCTTCAAAGTAGCCACAATTTGCTTTGATGACTGCCTATTGGGGATATTTACCTGCCTATTGAGGACCTATGCTGCCTATTGGGGATATTTACCTGCCTATTGGGGATATTTACCTGCCTATTGGGGACCTATGCTGCCTATTGGGGATATTTACCTGCCTATTGAGGACATATGCTGCCTATTGGGTACAGTTACCTACCTATTGAAATACCGGTTGATTTAACTTTACTTGTTCTTCATTTTAAATATTGTATTTGTTCCTGTATTGTTTTTTTTACTACAATATAAGATATGTGCAGTGTGCATAGGAATGTGTTCATAGTTTTTTTTAAAAACTATATTTCGGCCCTCCAATGGTCTGAGGGACCGTGAACTGGCCCCCTGTTTAAAAAGTTTGAGGACCCCTGATCTAGAGGGTGTGGCCTCGCTCCATACACTTGCATAGAGCAAGGCCGTGCTATGACAGTGGTTGTGGTCATCTAGAGGATGTGGCCTCGCTCCATACACTTGCATAGAGCAAGGCCGTGCTACGACAGTGGTTGTGGTCATCTAGAGGGTGTGGCCTCGCTCCATACACTTGCATAGAGCAAGGCCGTGCTACGACAGTGGTTGTGGTCATCTAGAGGGTGTGGCCTCGCTCCATACACTTGCATAGAGCAAGGCCATGCTACGACAGTGGTTGTGGTCATCTAGAGGGTGTGGCCTCGCTCCATACACTTGCATAGAACAAGGCCGTGTTACGACAGTGGTTGTGGTCATCTAGAGGGTGTGGCCTCGCTCCATACACTTGCATAGAGCAAGGCCGTGCTATGACAGTGGTTGTGGTCATCTAGAGGATGTGGCCTCGCTCCATACACTTGCATAGAGCAAGGCCGTGCTACGACAGTGGTTGTGGTCATCTAGAGGGTGTGGCCTCGCTCCATACACTTGCATAGAGCAAGGCCATGCTACGACAGTGGTTGTGGTCATCTAGAGGGTGTGGCCTCGCTCCATACACTTGCATAGAGCAAGGCCATGCTACGACAGTGGTTGTGGTCATCTAGAGGGTGTGGCCTCGCTCCATACACTTGCATAGAACAAGGCCGTGTTACGACAGTGGTTGTGGTCATCTAGAGGGTGTGGCCTCGCTCCATACACTTGCATAGAGCGAGGCCGTGCTACGACAGTGGTTGTGGTCATCTAGAGGGCGTGGCCTCGCTCCATACAATTGTATGGAAGTGAGGCCACGCCCACTGGCCAGGCCATAGCCATGAGTATATATAACACATGCGTACCCTCCTTTGCTGCCATATAAGGTGTCACCATGACTTCAGGTAAAATTTATGTGTCCTGATATAGTGTAAAGGGTACACATTGATTATAGAGGTTTTTTTTCCCCCAGAGTAATTTAGGTGGCCCCCTTCTCTTGTTACCTATGACCTTTTGTGCTGGAAGGTGAAATAGTACCTATAGAAATAGTACCTACAGCATAGCACTTTAGTTGGGCTAAACTGTACAGCATAGTAATTTAATGGTGATAACATTGGGCATTAGTCCATTATTTTAAATTTGGCTGCTTGGAGTTGACCCTTCAAAGCTAAATAGGTAGTTTGTATTCTGTCTTTTTATGGGGTGTTATGTTTGTATGTTTTAAGACTTGTATCAATAAAATTATGCTTTTTTTACCCTCCGGTCGTGGCTCAGAAACCAGCGAATCCCCACAGCGCACAGTACGGACTATGGGGGGTGCATTATACTATATGGAGGACTATGAATAACAAAATAAAAAATGAATTTGGCACTCCAAGTATATGTGAAAATAATGTGTTTCTTATACAGGTTCCTCTGTGTGCATAAATTAACATTTCGACCTATATCTGGCCTTCTTCAGTACAATCTGGAGTTCAGCAACATGTCTATGTGGGATGGAAACATATGACCAGGGAGACAAGATGCGCTGTATGCAGATGGTGTTAAAGGGCGCAGGAGTATCGATGGCGCTCACTGACATATTAATAGCAATAGATTCACTAGGTACATTTTAGGAAAAAATGCACCTGCACCATATTATGGCCCAAAAATGGGGGTGAATGTTTAATTCCACTCCAAATAATCAATGTATAGCAATCAGACAAATAGGAATTTTTGGCAAAAAAGTTAAACACTTTATTAGACGATCATATAAAATACACACACATGATTAATAAAGGATGACAACCACACACCCATAACTTAGTGACATATGCATGAAATATCATTAATGTAAACCATATACAGTGCTCAAAAGTTTACATCACTCGGCAGAATTTTTCCTTTCTTGGCCTTGTTTCAGAGAATATGAATGATAACAAAAAACTTTTTCTCTACTCATGATTATTGGTTGGGTGAAGCCATTTATTGTCAAACTACTGTGATTTTTCTTTTTAAATCTTAATGACAACCAAAAACATCCAAATGACCCTGATCAAAAGTTCACATACCCCAGTTCTTAATACCGTGTATTGCCCCCTCTAACATCAATGACAGCTTGAAGTCTTTTGTGGTAGTTGTTGATGAGGTTCTTTTTTTTCTCAGATGGTAAAAAGCCTCCAGTTCCTGTAAATTCCTGGGCTGTCTAGCATGAACTGCACGCTTGAGATCTCCCCAGAGTGGCTCAATGATATTGAGGTCAGGAGACTGAGATGGCCACTCCAGAACCTTCACTTTGTTCTGCTGTAGACAATGACAGGTCGACTTGGCCTTGTGTTTTGGATCGTTGTCATGTTGGAATTTCCAAGTAGGTCCCATGCGCAGCTTCCAGGCTGATGAGTGCAAATTTGCCTCCAGCTTTTGCTGATAACGTGCTGCATTCATCTTTCCTTCAACTTTTACCAAGTTTCCTGTGCCTTTGTAGCTCACACATCCCCAAGACATCAGCGATCCACCTCTGTGCTTTATTGTAGGAATGGTGTTCTTTTCATCATAGGCCTTGTTGACCTCTCTCCAAATGTAACGTTTATGGTTGTGGCCAAAAAGTTCAATTTTGGTCTCATCACTCCAAATTACCTTGTTCCAGAAGTTTTGAGGCTTCTCGCTGTGCTGTTTGGCGTATTGTAGGCCAGATACTTTGTGGCATTTGCGCAGTAATGGCTTTCTCCTGGCGACTCGACCATGCAGCCTATTCTTCTTCAAGAACCTCCTTATTGTGCATTTTGAAACAGCCACACCGCTAGTTTTCAGAGAGTGCTGAATTTCAGTTGATGTTATTTGTGGGTTTTTCTTTGCATCCTGAACAATTTTCCTGGCAGTTGTGGCCGCATTTCTTGTTGGTCTACATGACCGTCTACCTACGCTTTTACAGAGCCCCTGATTTTCCATTTGTTAATTAAAATTTGAACGCTGCTGACTGGCATTATCAATTCCTTGGATATCTTTTTGTATCCCTTTCCTGTGTTATACAGTTCAACTACCTTTTCCCGTAGATCCATTGACAATTCTTTTGCTTTCCCCATGACTCCAGAAACGTCAGTGGCTGGATGAAAGATGCAAGGGTCTGTCTGGATCCCAGAAACTCACTCAGCTTTTATGCACACTCACTGATTATAAGCAAACAAGTCACATGTGAGGATGTTACCTTTAGTAGCCATTCAAACCCATTTGTGTCAAATTCTGTGCATGTTATCAGGCCAAAATCACCAGGGTATGTGAACTTATGATCAGCGTCATTTGGATGTTTTTGGTTGTCATTAAGATTTAAAAAGAGAAAACACAGTAGTCTAACAATAAATGGCTTCACCCAACCAATAACCATGAGTGAAGAAATAGTTTTTTGTTCTCATTCATATTCTCAGAAACAAGGCCAAGAAAGGAAAAATTCTACCAGGGTATGTAAACTTTTGAGCACAACTGTTGGTCTCAATGGAAGAAAGTACAACAATAATTCTGTGGCGGTGAAGATATGTAGTGGGTGTGATCTATAGCATAATTGTAGATATCACTATGGACATATAGATTCCACACCCAGGAACACCCTTAATTGTAGTTATCAATTAGTCATACCCCTAATATTGCACTCTTACCCATATAGAGCCATGTATATTTCTGTATTTGTCACTATAGATATTATCATTAATATGCCATAAATAAGAAACAATCTTAATATCCTTATAATATGGCATAATGTGGTCTCTCCACTGTGCTGTATACAGTTAATACAATGCTCCTGTGCACCATCTTGTGGCCTTTTTTGAGTATTACGCTCCCACTATGCACAGTGTTCATTTCTCTCAACTATGAATGCTAGACTACTTTTGCAGATCGACCCGGCAGCACGCATGCACATCTGGTTCTTCGTCTCAACCCAGTTTGTGACACGGCCGGTCACGTGACACCAGTGTTGGCAAGCTCCTGGATGTCACCAGTTTGCGCATGCACCAATACACGCCGCGTCCCTCTCCTATTGGCTAGTGCTGCATTGTTATACTCCCTCTTCCTATAATGATGCCACCCCCTGATGAAGACATTGTCAAAATGCGTGTTCTGGTCAGCGCATCGCAAGGGAGCTCCTGCTGTGAACCAAGTATGTGCTAAACTAATTTTTTCCCATCCATCCTGAGTGTATGCTGACTATTTGACCATGCAATATATGGGAATATCTTTACCTTTTACTCCAATCTTGTATACTTGACTATTATTTAGTCACCATACACACTGTATCTTATGATTGCATCATTAATATTATATATGTATTTTTATACATATTTCCTTATATATATTTCTGATGATGGTTACGTTCAATATACTATATTTGTGATTTTCTACTAAGCACAGAGTCTCCTTTACATTTTCATATACACTATTTTTATTTATGATGTTTTCTGTTTTTTGTATGTCCACTACACCTTTCTACTTGATCAATACAGTTAATCTTTTATGACATTTATTTATGACTCGCTATATTGACTTAATTATTGTTTTTTTGTGTCCCTTCTATCCATTGCAAAAAATAGTATACAATTTATTAATTTTACTCACTTATATAGTGCCAGTAATTCCAAAGCGCTTTACAGATATTATCATCACTGTCCCCATTGGGGCTCACAATCTAAACTCTCTATTGGTCTGTCTTTGAAGTGTGGGAGGAAATCAACGCACCCACGGGGAGAATATACAAACTGCTTGCAGATGTTGTCTTTTTAAGATATTTTACAATACTATTAAGATATTTTATTTTTTAATTTATTAATAGTAATTTTATGTGTTATAAAATCGCTTTGTAGAAACATGTACATTTTACAACACTTGTGTATCATTTTTCCAGCCCACCCTCAATAAACAGGAAAAGGTGGAGAAAGAAAGCAGAAAAGGGAATGGGTTAAAAAAAAACTAGGGAGGGGAGAGGGCAGGAAGATTTGATGACTTTAATAGACTTATTATATACCAGTCAGGCGCATCCTTTTAGCATAAAAACATAAATAATGTGTACGTTAACAAATGTCTATATATGATGTGAACATTGTCTTACTGGTCAGGTCCCATAGAAACATCAAACATGAGGGGTATACCTGCCATAGAAGGAGCCTGTCTGCAGACAGACGGCAATAGCCTGCTGGCAGAGGAGTCATTTGTAGATAAATACTATATTAAACATGTGCAGCAATCTAATTGGAAGAGCGGCTGCAGGGAGAAAATAAAGTTACACTCTCCCTGCAGCCGCTCCCTTCCAGTCATCAGGGCTCGGACAGTGAAGAGTCAGTGATCTCTACACACTGAGTGCTCTGTAATCACATCCACCGCTCCGACATCCATAGAGCAGGATGTCAATGAGAAAGAAGGGAGAGATTACAGCTCGCTCACAGTGTAGTGATCGCTGACTGCTCACTGCCCGGTGCTGCCCAAGAACAGGAAACAAGCGGCTGCAGGGAGAATACAACTTCATTTTTCCCCACTTCCAATTAGATGACCCACATTGTATAAAACAGCTTTTATCTGCAGATTTATATTTTTGCAGAGAGGTTTCTTTTAAGACTCTAAAGTTATAAATCTGTTATACAGCTCGTCCCAATCATATAATGTGAGCAGTTCTGTTCCCATCTCTGTGTATACACTGTGTAATGTGAATGTATTGTGCTCTGTGAACTGTATATGGGGCACAGAGAATGATACTTGCCACATGATGACCAGTAACGGATGATGTAATCCAGTCAATCCAGCAAAAATGATAAAAGGGGAAATGGGGGAGGGTACAAATGTGAAGGAAAGGGAAAAATATGACAAAACACTGCGCTTCTAAGGCTGAAAACTCTGCGGATGCTCCTTGTAGACAAGTCGCTGCGTCGCTCTCTCCCAACTGTCACCTGAGATACAAATGATAACATTACAGATGTCAGGAGCGACCAGTAACTGCCAATCACCTGCAGTCACATGACCTCCTCACTGCAGCCAGCACATTCCTCTTACATGGGAAACCTTCCAGTAAAGATTTAGCCGCGATTCACCAAGACCGGCCGTTCTCATGTCGGAACGTGCTGGTTTCTGGCCCTTAGTCTGACATTTATTGGTTAGACATTGTGCCTGCATGAGCTCCTGAGTCTGTTTTGGGCATTTGCAGTAACTGGGGCTAATACTGAGGTGATGGAGGTTTCCCTTTTGTCAAAGAATTATAGCAGAGTCTGGAGATTCATTAAATACAAACACTGTGGCCCGATTCATCATTTGTGATTTATTCAAGTCACTTTTCTTTTTTGTTTTGTGGCATTTACTAGTGTTTTTTTCATAAAATTCTTCAATATGGCATACGCGGTCAAGCACTGTCAGGAGGGGGGCTTATTGCAGAAGGGTCAGCAATTATAGACAGGGGCATAACTACAATAGGTGCAGGGGTTGCAATCACATCTGGACTCTAGAGCCTAGAGGGCCCAAAACGTCCCTTTGGTCTGTATGAAAAGACCAATACTATTAAAGACTTGCAATAATTGGGGGCCCTGTTGGAGCTTTTACATTGGGGCCCATGAGCTTCAAGTTACTCCACTGATTATAGGAAGTATTGAGAAAGTGCAAGTTCAGCGAAGGTTCCTGAGTGAGTTAAAAAAAGGCCGAGCCTTGAGGATCAGTCAGATTGTTTGCAGAGGTAACAGCTCTTATCTAGTGAGAAAGCAGGCGGCAGGGAAGCTCTTAAAGGAAATCTGTGAGGTTGAAGAACACTATTGACCTGCAGATAGATGGTTGATCTGTTTTTGGATTGCTTTACTAATGAATCAGAATTTTTTCTGAAACTCTGAGTGCCGGATTTTTTCTTCTTTGAGTACATGGAGTGTTATCATATTCTGGCACCATATTTTTATAAAGAGTGACGTACATCCTACTTACATATTATAGGTTTCAGGTATATGATGATGACATTGATCACGTTACTGTACTTGGACCGCATGACCCCTCACATGGGGGGGGGGCACACAATCTGAACTGCCCGGGGCCCTGGCCACCCTTAATCCACCCCTGGTAGCTGTGTCTTTCATATAGAAATGTACTGAGTTTTGGCTAAACTTACAGTTAGTTTCTTGCAGTGTGTTGCCAGCACTGTGACCTTGGAGATTGGACGCACCATTCGCTAGTGATGAGCAGCTTTTTTCTTATGCACAATAAAATTGCATTAATTTTATTTATTTATTATACCTTGCTGATATAGCGCCATCATATTCCACAGCACTTTACATACATTATCATCGATGTCAGTATATCTTTGGAGTGTGGGAGGAAACCGGAGAACCCGGAGGAAACCCACGCAAACACAGGGAGAACATACAAACTCCTTGCAGATGCTGTCCTTGGTGGGATTTGCACGGCCAGTATAGCTCTGGATCGGCGTACACGACAGAGTGTTCAAGTTCCTGCCAATATCCAGCAACTTTGCACAGTCATTGATGAGAGGACCAACATTTCACAACCAACAACCTGATCAACTCTAAGCGAAGGAGATGTGTTTGCACCACGTGAGGCAAATGGTGGTCACACCAGATACTGATTGGTTTTCTGAGATAATGACTTTTGTGTTTCCATTGGCTGTAAGCCATAATCATCAACATTAAAAGAAATCAACACTTGAAATAGATCATTCTGTAATGACTCTATATAATGAGTTTCACTTTTTGTATTGAAGAACTGAAATGAATTAACTTTTTGATGATATTCCAATTTTGTGAAATGCACCTGTATATAAGAAGGAAGGATCCTGCTATAATTGAACTTTTGATATATTTTTTTGTCATTTTACATACAGTTTAAATAATTTAATATTTTGATAAACTAGACTTTTTTTGGACACGACAATACTAAGTAAATGTTTTTTTTATTTCAACTTTGTATTTTCTTAATTTTTAAATAGGGAAAAGAGGCATCTAAATGGTTGACGACAACGATCGGAGCTAGCTCCAGCCAAAGCTGTCAGAGAAAGATGCCGGCTCTGTATCGCATACTGGGCATCTGCCACTTATGAAGGGCTCTCAGCTCCTCGCCATTGCAGCCTATGGCTATGTGCCCACGATGCAGATTTGGTGCGTTTTTTGTGTGTTTTTTTTTTCCGTGTGGAAATGTAGCTGAAGCACATTGCACATCTCAGGATTTTTTCTGCTCGGATTTTAGGTGTGGAAAAAAACGCAGCATGTCCATTCTTTATGCGTTTCAGCATGCGGATTTGCCTATACAATGCATTTGAAAAACGCATGGCAAATCCGCAAGTAAAAATGCATCAAAAGCGCGTGTAAAATCAGCATGCGTTTTTACTGCCAAGGACATGCAGAAATGCTGCGGAAAATTTCAGCTTCATTTCTGCACCGTGGGCACATAGCCTATCACTGGGCTCTGAGGTTTAGTTGGTGCAGAAAGGGGCAGCAGCAGAAACCCACAATAACAAACACCAAGAGCAGCGGCAGAGAGTCACCGCTGGACCTGTGGAGGGTGAGTAGAGCGCATTTTGCTTGTTTTTTAAATAAACTGCAGCTGGGGAACAGAGGTCTTCCAAATCTGGAATACCCATTTAACCTCTGGAAGCCTCGGGGGTAAACAAATAATTCTCAGAAAATCCTTTTCACCAAAAGTCCTGGCAGCACCCCAGGCAAAAACTATAGTACCCCATTATAATAGTCCGCCCGGCACCACTGGGCTCTGTCCTGCGTCGTATCTCTCAGGCTTTGGCTATAAACAGAAATGACAAAACTATGTCTTTTTTGGAAGCGGAAAATCCAATGAGATTTTCCGGAGGAATTTGCGTTGCTTTTTCTCTTTGTTTTGGGGTTGTTTTCTTGAAGCGTTATTGAAGTATTTTCTCCTTATGGTCTTTTGCAGCCTGTGACAGTGTCGAGTTTGGAGAAGCTTCCATGAGAATCCGCCTCACAGAAGTGACGTTAATTATTATTATTTTTTATTTTGTGCAGTGAGGTTTTTAATGTTTAGTCAGAAAAACTCTCAAAATAATTCACAATATGAACAGCCGTGTGGATATTCCACAGCAATGAATATGAGGAGTAGTCAGAGTATCTGAAGCAGTTTTTTACGTGGATTTTGGAGTGGATCTGACACAATATCCATGTAGAAAACTGTGTGTGAACTTCGCTCAAGGTAGATAATAAAGAGGTTGTCTCCACGTTGATCTTCAGCACCCCGATCCCCATCCTCCCGACTTCTGGTTGCCCGGTTGCCGATGCTGTCCTGCTTGATTGACAGGTCAGACATGTGGCAATGTAGCATTGCTGAACCCAAATGGTGCACCCTCCGATGCTGACACATGAGGCATCTTTACCGCTGCAGCCCCGGAGAGTGCAGGGTACTAAATCCGGGCAGCCTCAAATCAGTGTGTACAAGCTCTATAGAAAACAGCTTGTAAGCGCTGCACTCCTAGCACAGCAGTGGCCGGTAACCTAGGCAACGAGCAGTAAACAAAACTAAAATTCCTCCTCTCCTTGAGAATGAAAAGGATTTTTTAAAAACAAGTAAATCACAAAGCTGCTGCTTTTTATAAACAATTCTTCCCATTGATGAGGTCACTTTTATTGGGCGGCTACTACTAGAGAACAAATGGCGTTTCCACCTGTCATTGACTCCCTTTACATGTGGTAATTAAGCACCAGCAATAACCCCGCGGGTACAGCACATTACGGCCATATACGGAGATGACACGGCCTCTCTGCTCGCTGCCTTGTTACGGTGCACCCCTCCGCTATGCGCTTGGTATGGTCCCGGGTATAAATGCGCACTGCCCCGCGCCCTGGACGCTGTAGTGGCAGCTGTCGGCTGTGAGGTGCAGCAGTCATGGCTTCTTGGAGGTTTCTCAGCTCGTCCGTCGCGCTGTGCCCCGGAGTGCAGGGACCGTGTGCCTCAGCAGACCATGCGTCAGAGCAATGAGCGCTGGAGGTGGGTATGACAGCCATGGTGGACTGTGGCCGCCTCCTGTGTGTGGTGTGAGGACTGCTGTGTATTAAGGCCCTGTCACACATAACGAGATCGCTAGCGAGATCGTTACTACGTCACAGTTTTGAGATCGCTGGAGAGATCGTTCGGGAGCCGTCAAACATGTATAACTTGCCAACGATTTCGGCCGCCCCAGCGATCTAACTAACGATCTCGTTGGTCGCTGGGACGCTGTCACACAGCAGCTATTTCAACGATCCACACTCAACGATACACACTTTGAGGGACTGTACTGTGACAGAAAGGCGTGCATAAAATTACCTTTCCGCGCCCACTCATCTCCGATTGGTGGACGCTACTGCGTTCTGATTGGCGGCCGGGTTTTTAAAAAAGGCGACGTTGGGGCAATTCCGCTCCCTTGTTCCTATCTGCGCTCTGCTTTCGGATCATAGCAGTGTTCTCCGGGCAAGTTTCGTCCATCTGGGATTTGTTGAAGCCTTGTCAGCGTCCTGATTTTTGGATCCTAGTTGCGTTCTACTGCTGTGATTCCATTCATTTGTGGATTTTCTTCAGCTGTGACTGAACATTGACTTTTGGGTTCTTCAGGCACTGTATCGCTTTGTTTCCACGGTAAGTTATTTTAGTGGATTTTTATCACACTCAATAAGTATACATTTGCTTATACATTGGAGGCCATTTTTAGTCAGCAAATGGTGTGTAGTACTTTTTACTTTGTTTTAAAATGTTTCATGTATGCTCACTGTATTGCTATCCTTTTCAGATGGCTTTCAAAAGTGAAGAGTTTGTGAGGGAAATGATTGACCTGTACCGCTCCCTGCCGTGCCTTTGGCAAATAAAATCAACAGACTACTGCAATAGAGAGAAAAAGAGGGAGGCCTACCAGCAATTGATTTCCCTCTTTAAAAGGCATGGCCCCAACGAGAAGGTGGATGAAGAGCTGGTGAAGAGAAAGATCCAGGGTCTACGCACCGTATATAAGAAAGAACTCAACCGGGTGGAGAAATCAAAGAAGTCAGGTACCGGCACAGATGAGGTTTATGTGCCGACATTATGGTATTATGATTTGCTTGCCTTCACCCGTGACCAGGAGCTACCTCGGCGAATGGCGTGTACGATGCGGCCGACCCCGGAAGAAGACCCCGACATACGGACTGACTCCCCTGTTGAAGATGTAAGTACCTTCTTTGCTTCCCTGTAAATAGCATTTATACTTTCAATGTACATGCCATAGTTTAGCCGCCCCTCATATTTGTTTTTTAGTGCACGTGTACCCATGCTGGTCATAACATACCTGCTGGATGTTGTAACCAAATCTTAACTTTAATTTTGTGTTCCCACAGCACCATCGGCAAGATGACGACATCTCGGCTACGGAACGTGGTATGGAGGAGGCGAGTGTTATGTCAAGGAATGAGGAACCTATGGCATCGGTGAATGAAGACCCTATGGCCTCTACAAGTGAAGACCTTGTGCCTCGGCGACAGAGAAAATCAAGGAAAAGAAAGGCCAGCTTGCCGCCATCGCCAGGTCTAGTATCTCTGGCGAACAAGATTCTACTTCTGCAGACCCAGGCCAAGCGGGACAGCTTTGCAACATATGCTGGCGAGAGACTACAGAGGCTGGATGACCGACAGAGGGCGCATGCAGAAAGGGTCATGTTTGAGACTTTAAATAAAGCGGCAGCCGGTGAACTTAATGAAACGTCTACTGTACATACTCTGATTGACCCTGGCCATTTTCAACAACATTCTTGGACCCATAGGCCGGACCCACTTCACAGCACACCAGTGCAGAGGATCCGGCGTCCACAAAGCCTTGCCCCCCCCCCACAGTATCCCATGTGTTCTGATTCTTTTGTTTCCCCCAGGCACGGATACACAAATACAGGTAATCGATATGAAGAACTGTAGTGATGTTTCATTTCAATTTTTTTTTATCATTTTGTAAATATTGTTAATTTAATACTTATTTAAATTGTTAAAATTGTTTATATTTTTGTTTGTTTATAAAAAAAAGTTTTATTGTCCTCTTTTTTAACTTTACCCCTGCCCTCTGATCTCACCCTGATTGAAATAAAAATGTTTTTTGGTTGCCTTATTTTCTGCTTTACCTCTTCCCGAGGGTGGGACCCCTCACCCCTGCCCTCCGATCCCTTCCCAATCTCCGTTCCCTCCCCTCCATTCTCTACCGTCTATTCCCATCCCTGCTCTCCGCTGGTGATCACCTCCTCCCCTTCTCCTCCTCCGGCTCCAGGCTTTATCACCTGTCTTCTGTCTTCTCCCTGTGTCCTCTGGTCTTCTTCACAGCTGGTTTTCTTCCCCTCCTCTTCCTACTTCCCTTCTTTTAGTCTTTGGGGTCATAGTCATGGTGCACGGTATGGCAATGATCTGCCATACCATGCACCATGAGTCTGACTCAGATTATAGGTTGTATATACTAGATTCTTGATAGGGCGTTGATCCAGGGAACTAGTCTGATTGCCGTATGTGGAGTCAGGAAGGAATTTTTTTTCCCAAAACGGAGCATGGTTTTTTTTTTCCTTCCTCTGGATCAACATGTTAGGTCTTCCTTATAGTTTTCATACTATGTTCCTATTCTTTCCTCTTCTCTCTTCTTCTTGAATTAGCTGGCATCTGTGAAAGCCGACTTCAGACGGCTTTCCTGCCCCCACACAACTTCAGCTAATAATATCAATAAGTAGGCGGCAATGAAAGCCGACTTCAGACGGCTTTCCTGCCCCTACACTACTTCAGCTGATAACATCAATTAGTAGACAGCTATTAAAGCCGACTTCAGATGGCTTTCCTGCCCCCACACAACTTCAGCTGATAATATCAATAAGTAGGCGGCAATGAAAGCCGACTTCAGACGGCTTTCCTGCCCCTACACTACTTCAGCTGATAACATCAATTAGTAGACAGCTATTAACGCCGACTTCAGACGGCTTTCATGCCCCCACACAACTTTAGCTGATAACATCAATTTGCAGGCGGCTATTAAAGCCGACTTCAGACGGCTTTCCTGCCCCCACACAACTTCAGCTGATAACATCAATAAGTAGGCGGCAATGAAAGCCTACTTCAGACTGCTTTCCTGCCCCTACACAACTTCAGCTGATAACATCAATAAGCAGGAGGGTGTGAAAGCCGACTTTGGAGTGGGCTTTACTGCCCCTGCACTGCTTGTTAGGCAGTATCACACAGGATAGGATTAGATACACAACCCGTCAGGCAGTATCACACAGGATAGGATTAGATACACAACCCGTCAGGCAGTATCACACAGGATAGGATTAGATACACAACTCTTTAGGCAGTATCACACAGGATCGGATTAGATACACAACCTGTCAGGCAGTATCACACAGGATAGGATTAGATACACAACTCTTTAGGCAGTATCACACAGGATAGGATTAGATACACAACCCGTCAGGCAGTATCACACAGGATAGGATTAGATACACAACTCTTTAGGCAGTATCACACAGGATAGGATTAGATACACAACCCGTCAGGCAGTATCACACAGGATAGGATTAGATACACAACTCTTTAGGCAGTATCACACAGGATAGGATTAGATACACAACCTGTCAGGCAGTATCACACAGGATAGGATTAGATACACAACCCGTCAGGCAGTATCACACAGGATAGGATTAGATACACAACCCGTCAGGCAGTATCACACAGGATAGGATTAGATACACAACCCTTTAGGCAGTATCACACAGGATAGGATTAGATACACAACCCGTCAGGCAGTATCACACAGGATAGGATTAGATACACAACTCTTTAGGCAGTATCACACAGGATAGGATTAGATACACAACCCGTCAGGCAGTATCACACAGGATAGGATTAGATACACAACTCTTTAGGCAGTATCACACAGGATAGGATTAGATACACAACCTGTCAGGCAGTATCACACAGGATAGGATTAGATACACAACCCGTCAGGCAGTATCACACAGGATAGGATTAGATACACAACCCGTCAGGCAGTATCACACAGGATAGGATTAGATGTAACAAAGTGTAGACAATAGTGGATATAAACTAATTTTTTTTTATAAAAATATAAAAAATATAACCAACCAAATAATATCAACTACATAACAAAAAAGAATTTATTGGCTGCCGTGACGGTCATGGGCTGCCACAAATCTTGCCAGCATCACTCCGTGCTGGTGGATCTCTTCACTCAGTCTCCGTTGTGACGCCAGGAGATCTTGTAGTGTTGGGATTTCTACGGAGGTAATAGTTAAACTTAAAAGTCCAATAATTCTGTACATTCATCAAATTAAGGCTATGTGCCCACGATGCACCACACCCGGGTACCATCCACACATTAGAACGCGCTAATTACGCAAGTACAGATGCAGTATTGCGGAATTGGCGCATTATAATGCAAGTCAATGGCGGCGCAAAAAAACCACCTTATGCAAAATAATTGGTAGTGCTGCGTTTTTTTCCGCAATGATAATGTGCAGCGGAAATTTCCGCAGCATGTGCACAGCACATGCGGATTATCATTGGGGAACATGGCAGACCTTCTACCATGCGCTTTTAATGCGTTTCCACAGCAGCAAAAACGCTGCAGAAACACCTTAAAAAACGCATCGTGGGCACACAGCCTATCAGGTACATGTTTGGTATTTAACACTTACGGTTTTCAGGTTGCTCGGATGATGACGAGCTTAAGGACCACCCCGATCCCCTGGCACCACCGGCTAGAGAAAGACACAACACTTAATAGTACATGACAGCCCTAAACTTTCCAAGTTGTATGGACCGTATTTTATGTCAAAGCATTACCGAAAGATGAAGCTGCACCTATATCACGGAGTGATGCTGGCGAGCTGGCAGAGGAATGCTGCTGGGGCTCCAGGGCTGGAGGTGACTCCCTTGGGGGCTCTGGGGCTGCAGGTGCTGGAAAACAAATAACATTAGATACCTAAGGTGATTGCAGTTGTAACTAATGTGCTGCCATGTATTGTGTTAACATATTTTAAAACCACTCACCACTGCGGGGCAGGGACCGTGACCGGATGCTGACGATTCGGTCGGCAGACCTATATTTCAGGTCCGCCAGCTTTTTACGGATTTGGGTAGCAGAGCGCTGCACCCCAAATCTCCGGACCAGGCCCCGACCGATCCTCTGCAGCACCGCCTGCTTATGGAGCACTGGATGCTCAGAGTGCACATGGCACTCATAATCAAGTGCATCCAGGTGCTCCACAAGGTAGCACACCTCAGCATCACCCCAAGGAGATGCCCTGACCCTGGATGCCATAATGCTCTTAATAAGCTAGGCCGCAACTACGTCGTTAGACTCGCCCACGACGCATGAACGTCGGTAACCACGCCCACGACGCATGAACGTCGCCAATAAACCCGCGGTTTATTAGAGAACCCTATTGTGACTTGAATTATTAGCGTGTCGGACTAGAGACGCTGTATTGATAATGCGACATCTGTAGAACGCAGCAGTGTCTCTATTGTGACGGTCACACAGGAACACTGGTGTTTAGGTGGTTTTATGTAGAAATATGTATCTATATTTTTATGTCGGTATGCATACTTCTGTGTCTGTGAGTATGTGTGTGTATAGCTGGTTATCTGTATATAAGTGTGGATATGGGTGTAGATTTTTATGTATCTGAATATGTATGTGTATATGGATGTGTATATGGATGTATACATACGAGTACAACAGTGGCGTACCGCCATTGGTGGCAGGCCACATAACTGCTATGGGGCCCGTGGCCGTAGGGGGCCCGTGAGCCAGCGGACCCCATAGCAGTCTCCCCCATTCTGTACCCCACGCTCCTCTGTTTGATTGCCGCCACCGCCCACTGCCACTGTGTTCAGACATGGCCAACACCTTTAATTGTGCTTGAGTGGGCCCTGCTGCGGCATTACTACAAGGCACAGCCGCACAACACACTACACGCAGCCATTACTGAGTACAGTGCCGGTGGGTGGCGGTTAATCAAACAGCGGCGCGGCAACGCTGCTACGATGCACCACGCTGTGTCAGACAGTGGAGCTGCCAGCTGCTGTCGTGATGAGAGAGACGCGCTGCAGAGACTGAAGCAGCGGGGAATACGGAGTGGTAAGTATGTATTTATATATTTTTGTAAATCAGTCAGTACTGATAATACTGGAGGACTGGGGCTGCCTTTTACCCTATGGGGGGCTGCATTATACTGTGTGCTCTCCCATCCTGGTATACAGGGCTGCGGAGTCGATAAGCCAAACCGACTCCTCAATTTCCATTACTCCGACTCCACCTCCCTCATACATGGCTCATGTGATACATTAGGGTCATTACACTGTGCATGTGGAGGCTAAAAAGGAGGAAGTCACCATCGGGGTATCATACTGTGTTAAGGGGGACACTTTTGTTGGCATCACATTTTTATGGGGCTATGAAAGAGTAATTTAGGAGTTCAGAAAGGAAGAAAGGCTGGAAGGTTGTGGGATCTGCTCTTCTGTGTCCCCAACAATTATTTCCTTTTTTTTTTTTTTTTTTTTTTTTTGTGGGGGGGTCCCAATTATAACTTCTGCTATGAGCTCCCATGATTCCTATGTCCGCCCCTGGAGTACACGTATGTGTATACGGGCCCTTACTATTGAAACAATGATAAACAAATCTTTTGCAAAGTTAAACACAGTTTATTACACAAATCAATACAAAACTGAAAGTAGTGTATAATTGTCAGTAGTTGCCCACTATAAGTTCTGATGTTGCCAAGTAACAGCACCAGGACCGTTAAAATACTGGCAGTAGTTGTCGCGGCTGGTCTTCGCATCCTGGGTGTTTCTGCCATATCCCACTGGTTGAAGGCCTGCAATTGCAGGATCGTTTGAACGCCATTCACCGAGCTCCACTTCCCCATTGGCTAGGTCCACAGAGTCCACGAAGCCAGGCGGACAGTACGTAATTGCATCACGTCGACGAAGAAAGTTGTGAAGTGTGCAACAGGCCAAAACAACAGAGTCTATTGATGTAAGCTTCATGTTAATTGGCGTGTGAAAAACTCTGAAGCGGTTGGCCATGATACCGAAGGCATTTTCGACAACACGACGTGCCCTTGACAAACGATAATTGAAAATTCTTCTTTCCTGGGTAAGACTTTTTTGGGGGAACGGTTTAATAAGATTGGGATGAAGTGGGAAGGCTTCATCGCCGACAAAAACAAAATTAAGGTTACCTGTAGTCTTTGAGTTGGGAGGCAAGTGTAGGTCACACTTGTCCAATCGCTCTCCAAAAAGTGTGTGCTCTAAAACACCACCATCAGAAACCCTGCCGTTCATGCCAACATCTACATTTATAAATTCGTAATTGGCATTAACAAGGGCCATCATGATGATGCTGAAATAGCCCTTATAATTATAAAAATAGGATCCGCTATTTGGTGGCTGAGTGATTCGGACATGTTTCCCGTCCAAAGCCCCACCACAGTTAGGGAACTGCCACAGCTGCTCAAAATCAGAGGCAATCTTTTTCCATTCCTCCTCCGTGTTGGGAAACTGTATGTAACTACGTAGACTGTGGTAAATTGCATTACATGTCTCCGGGATTAGAACACTGAGCATGGGCCTTGAAATGGCTGCAGAAAAATGCAAGTCTTGGAGTGAGCGTCCGGTGGCCAGGAATCTCAGTGTGACTGCCAATCTTTCATCTGCCGGAATGGCAGCACGCATCGCTGTATCCTTCCGTTGAATACGTGGCGTAACTCGTTCCAATAACTCTTTAAAAGATTCCTCTGACATCCTCAGATAGTTGCGGAAATCATGAGGATTCTTCTCCTGAAGCTCTCTTACAAGTTGCATGTGGGACAATTCAGACCTCTTCTGCAGCCACTCTCTGGTCCACATGCGACGCTTTCGTTTGGAACGCCTCTGTAGCTCTCATGCCTCATCTTGACGCCGAGCTTCCTCAACCAGCAATGCAGCAACCACAATAGCACACTGCCCGTCGTCCATGATGTGCAAACTGCAAACATAACATGAAAAGATGAGAACACTTTCAACAAAACAATTAACAGAAGTATTGAAACTGTATATAAAAAATATCATGGAAAACCATATTCCATTCTGTTAGTGAGCATGACAGAAAATGCGCTGTGTGGGTGCATGTGCATGAGACCCCTAAAATATCTGCCCATGCAAAAGCATACATATATATATATACAAATAGAAGCCAAGCCCTCCCTCCCTGAAAAGCAAAGATAACAGATAATTAGTAAATGTGTGATAAAAGATTAAAAAATGGAAACGCATCTGAGACCTCAAACAATACCTACCTTACTAAAGATGTCTGATATGTTCAAAGCGGAGTCACAGCTGGAGAACGCTGCAATGATCCGCAAAAATCAGCACTAGTCCAATGAACGGATATTAGCAGCCCGGAGAACTCTGGTAGGATCTGCAATAAGCACGAGGTCAGAAACAAAGGACGGAATCGCTATTCTGTTGCCTTCTTTATGCGCGTCCGGAAATGAGAACGCCGTAGCGACCACCAATCGGGGACGAGGGGCGCGGAATAGTCCAATTTATACACGCCTACGTGTCTCAGTTCTGAATCGCTGGACGAGGTCGTTGGCTAGGTGTCAAATACAGCGATGCACACTGCCCAGCGGGAGTGCAACGACCCAGGAATGGTCCAGGGAGCTTTGTAACGATCAACGATCTCGCAGCAGGGGCCTGATCGTTGCTACCTGTCAAACGTAGCGAGATCGCTAGCGATGTCGCTGTTGCGTCACAAAACCCGTGACGTATCAACGATCTCGCTAGCGATCTCGTTATGTGTGACAGGGCCTTTACTAGGTGTGAGGCTGGAGTGTGCGGTGTCCCCTGTGAAGGGCATAGGACGGGACAGTGTATGTGACTTTGCAGCAGTGTAGTAATGTGCGCCGCCCATCAGCACGTACTCACTGCTCCAGTGACAGCAGGTGACACCCAGGACTGTGACCTTGTGCACGGGGTCTGCCAAGCCCCTGCACAGGTTACACTTCCACTACTGTACCCTCTGTACAGACTGAATTGTCACACAGCTCTGCTGGCTATTGTCCTCTGTTATCAGCCACTTTCAGGTCACTTTGTTTTTTCTTTGTAGTATTCTTGCTATGATCTGTCCTTTTTGTGTCTTTTCTGTTTAGGTATCCCCACTGATGAGGAGTAGGCGACGGGCCTGGAGAGGAAGGTCCTGAACGCTTTGAAGAAGGGAGAGGTATATGACCTAATGAAGATAATTAAGACTGAAATGTACAACTGGGGATGCTAGAGTGCTACTCCCCTCCATTAGAGTGCTACTCCCCTCCATTAGAGTGCTACTCCCCTCCATTAGAGTGCTACTCCCCTCCATTAGAGTGCGTCTAGGACCAGGCTGAGCCATGTTCACACACTTATATCTTACTCCTTGTGTTTACTGTTTGTTTTTGTTTTTTTTACAATTTTCTTGTATTGTGCCAAGTAGTGGACAAACCCTCCTTACTATATCCCTCAGTGTAAAATGGAAACAAACTCCCCTCCTGTGCGGGTGCCATTCTAGCAATGTGAGTGCTGGGTCTCCCTGGTCTCCCATGATATTTGTATACCGTGTGAGTGCTGCAGCCAGTCTGCTGCTAATGGGCCACTGTTCTCACACTTTCCTCTGATGTCCAAAGTTCATCTCCAGGAAGTGTGAGCGAAGCAGCCTGTTAGCGGCTGCTGATTATTCCATATGGGACCGGGAGACCTATTGCTGACACTGTTGGAACGACGCTGGTGTGAAACTGGAGTTTGTTTTATACCGGGTAATACAGCCTTTAAGAAAGGGGTTGTCAAGTCTTTGACAAACCTTTTAATATCCTTGTGTGTTTAGAGGAACAAACATTGGCTTTGCCCACTTCTCAAAGTTGTCTAAGCTGGCTGGGACACACATGTGTCAAGAAACTATTTGCTTTCAGCAACAAAAAGTTGTGCAAAAATGTAGCGAGATTCCAGGTTTTACAGTAGAAACCTGGTGACACTTGATGAGTCTGGGACAAAGTGAAACTGGCTGAAGAGGGGTCCCCGTCTTCAGATGCATCTGTAGGTCTTGTGCTTGTGATGTAAAGTTTGGGTCCTGGTGACATCCCCTATACTTTATTGGTGTAGCTGCTAGTCACACCCCGGTGTATATGGGGCATTATTAGTGACCTGCTAGACAGTCTAGCCACAGGGAACACACATCTGGTCACTTCTGTGTTCTGTAGTCATGCTTCCCAGGTCCTATTTCTTCGCGCTTTTTTATTTAATCCCTTATATAGCGCCTTTAATTCCGAAGCACTTTACCGACATTATCACTGACCCCATTGGGGCTCATAATCTAAATTCTCTATCAGTATGTCTTTGAAGTTTGGGAGTAAATTAGATGAAACCCACGCAAACACAGGGAGAACATACAAACTCCTTGCAGATGTTGTCCTTGGTGGGATTTGAAGCCAGGACCCTATTACAGAGTGGGGAACTAGGAGAAACTGGATACTTTTTCCAGCGTATAAAACAGGATGGGATATGTAGTCTAGGAATGATGGCCGTATCCACAAATAGGCATGAGAAGAATTTTTTTATTATTATTATTTATTTATTTTACTATGACCTAAAAACTAACAGGCAGGTAGTTGCTAACTGTCTGTCTGTGCCTGGTGTCTGTCTCTGCCAGCACAGAGCGGTCAGACTGCTCCTGCTGGCGATTCAGCGGCTTCCACGGACGTCTTGTCAACAGAGCAGCTTCTTCTCTTCTGCTCTGTTGACAGCCAGCTTCCTTTTCCCAAAGTAAAAATAAAATGGCCCTGGACAACCCATTTAATGATACTTTGGCAGCATCGTTTAATAACGTTGTTCTACCTTGCTTCTCACTGTGAAGGACTCCAAACATCTGTCATGTGGCAACAACTCAAGGGGTAATGCCACCAGATTACTTTTTTTACGTTCTTTCTCATGCACCCTCTCCACAGGTCCTCAGTGCATATGGATGTCATAAAGCAGAATGGGGTGCTAACCATGTACCCATCACTTTAGACATCATAGTGGGGAGGAAGGGTTTCTCCTGCTGTTGACATACTTGGCCTCCATTACATTGATCACTGCTGGCAGGAGTATTATAATAAGTTTGTCCTACGACAGCTTCTTTCCAGACCTTATTATAAGATGGTGGTCTTGCTTCAACACACGGTAAATAGTGCAGGTCTGAGATTAGGCAATGTACTGTATAGCTGTGCATGGGATATATTGTGCTGATTTCAGTGGATCAACCATGTAAGTACAGCAGTGCCTATCATGAGTTTCAGGCCTTGTTCCAGTTATTCCTTTGTTTCCAGGAGAAGTAAAGCAAATGACCGACCTCTTATACAAATGTGGATAAAGGTCAAAGTCCATAATGAGTCCTTTGCAGGAATCTCTCAGTGTATCTGGATTCATGACAAGACATTGCTAAATTATTTTGTTCAGTGTCTTTAAATAAACGTTTGTGTTCTTTACATATACAGGTGCATCTCACAAAATTAGAATATCATCAAAAATTTAATTTATTTCAGTTCTTCAATACAAAAGCTGAAACTGATATTATAGTCATTACAAACATAGTGATCTATTTCAAGTGTTTATTTCTTTTAATGTTGATGATTATGGCTTACAGCCAATGAAAACACAAAACTCATTATCTCAGTAAAGTAGAATAATTAACAAAAAACACCTGCAAAAGCTTCCTAAGCGTTTAAAAGGGTCCCTTAGTCTGTTTCAGTAGGCTCCACAATCATAGGGAAGACAGCTTACTTGACAGATGTCCAGAAGGCAGTCACTGACACAATCCACAAGGAGGATAAGCCACGAAAGGTCATTGCTAAAGAATCTGGCTGTTCAGAGTGCTGAATCCAAGCATATTAATGGAAAGTTGAGTGGAACGAAAGTGTGGTAGAAAAAGGTGCACAAGCAATCTGGATAACCGCAGCCTTGAAAGGCTTATTAACAAAAGGCCGTTCAAAAATTTTGGGGAGACTCACAAGGAGTGGACGGCTGCTGTAGTCATTGCTTCAAGAGCCACCACACACAGACGTATCCAGGACATGGGCTACAAGTGTCGCATTCCTTGTGTCAAGCCACTCATGACCAATAGACAACGCCAGAAGCGTCTTACCTGGGCCAAGGAGAAAAAGACCTGGATTGTAGCTCAGTGGTCCAAGGTGGTGTTTTCAGATGAAAGTAAATTTTGCATTTCATTTGGAAATCAAGGTCCCAGAGTCTGAAGGAAGAGTGGAGAGGCCACAATCCAAGCTGCTTGAGGTCTAGTGTGAAGTTTCCACAATCAGTGATGGTTTGGGGAGCCATGTCATCTGTTCGTGTAGGGCCACTGTCTTTTATCAAGACCAAGGTCAGCGCAGCCGTCTACCAGGAAACTTTATTGCACTTCATGCTTCCCTCTGCTAATAAGATTTTTGGAGATGGAAATTTCATTCTCCTGCAGGACTTGGTACTTCTGGCAGTGTGGACAGGTGCCAATACCTGGTTTACAAACAGTATCACTATGCTTGATTGGCCCGCAAACTCGCCTGACCTTAACCCCATAGATTCTCTATGGGGTATTGTCAAGAGGAAACATTTTTCAAGCTGTTATAAAGTATTCTAATTTACTGAGATAATGACTTTTGTGATTTCTTTGGCTGTAAGCCATAATCATCAACATTAACAGAAATCAACACTTGAAATAGATCACTGTTTGTAATGACTCTATATAATGAGTTTCACTTTTTGTATTGAAGAACTGAAATAAATACATTTTTTGATATTCTAATTCAGTGAGATGCACCTGTAAGTGGTATAACACTTACAACTCATTTTGTCTTTTTAAGGATCCTTTTAATGTCCTCAAGCCAAAATCCTATGCAGGAACCAAAGAGAATCCACACATTGTGCCACCAGTCAATAAGCAGAGACTTGTGGGCTGCATATGTAAGTTTCTTTGCTACACGTTTCATTTCAGTGTAAAACTTATAGAAAGGGTGATTAACCCCTGAAAGCTGTACAGATTTGTCATGAGCACATGTCACTTTGGGCTGTGTGCCAGATATGTACACCATGCCAATTAACCCATCAGATACCACAGTCAATCACAACAGCAGCATCTAAGTGGTTAAAAGGGAGAATACTCACTCTTTAACACTATCTGCTCATCGCGATTGTAATCGTGGGTGCCAATAGTTTGCATTGCACCCTGAGGTCATCAGATGACCTCGGGGTACAGTGGCCTGTTGGACCCTCTTTATGGCAGTGTCTAACAGACTGAGTCAGTGAAAATCTAACAGGTCTCATGCACTGTATTGTGAGTACTACGTGAGTACTGCAGTGTATGGGACCAGGAATTGGTGAGAAATGTTCATGTTCCACAGTGGTACTAGGTTAAAGTAAAAGGATTAAATAAAGTATAATTACTCTTAACTTTCCCACAATGAAAAATCCCCCACCTAGCTCTTGTGGTAAATAAGTTTCAGCTTCTAGAATATGGCGATGCAAAAACAAATTAATGTTTGTAAAATATTGTTTTTAGTGTGCAGAAGTAGCAAAGCATAAAGAGCTAAAACTGGTATCCTTATAATCATACTGAACCAAACAATAAATCATTCTTACTACTAATAGCTTTTACCACACAGTGAACCACATAAAAATATATAAAACCAATAACTGAATTGCTGTTCTTTGTTTTTTTGTTCATCCTGCATCTGTGTAAAAAATGATCAAAAGAATGTTCTGTATCCCAAAATGGTACTTAAAAAAGGATCAAACTCCTCCTGCAAAAATAAGCTCTCGTACAGCTCTTGGCCAGATAAGTTGTTGCTCTCAGAATGTAGACCAAAATTTTTTTTTTTATAAATCTGACATCGCTGTAAATGTATTGAACAGAATAATAAAGCAGTCTTATCACTTATACCACACGAAAATTGCGTAAAATTTAAAAACTATTTTACTGCTGTTTTTGTTCATTCTGATTCCCAATAATCTGAATAAGGCTCGGTTCACATTTATCCTGCGCTCTCCACTGAGCACTTGCGTCTGGGTTTCAGTGTAAATTCCCCAAAAAATGTGATTCAGATAGAACCCCCAACTGAACCACTCGCTATAATGAGGCAGGTGGTCACTTTGGACTCCATCTGGACTGTGTTCCACCAAAGTCCCATCAGTTTAGGTGTCTTTTTAGCGCACAAGTGTGGGTGACCACTGTTCTGTGCATGTCTCAAGATGGATACCACCGGAACAGATGCCAAACTGAGTCCAAAGTGTCTCCACCTGCCTCATTATGGAGAGCGGTTGCATTGGGGGGTTTCATCTAAATCACATTTTTGTAGGATTTACACGGAAACTCCAGCGTAAGTGCTTAGTGTAGAACACAATAATATGATCCCAGCCTTCTATTGAAAACAAGGGATGTCCCCCAAAATATTACCAATAAAACACTAACTTAGACCTGAGTGGAGTTTTGTGCAGGATATCTGTCACTGGAAACATAGGGGGTCCCACATTACTGGTAGAACAAAGACTCTTGAAAAGCGACGGATCCCAACCCATCAAATAAAATCCAGTGAAATCTGTGCTTCCAAATTCCCCTCCTTCTGAGCCCCCCTATGCCTAAACCACAGTAAGCGGCCACATGTTTGGCATTATTGTAGCTGGGAGAGTGCACTTAACAATTTACGGGGTGTATGTCTCCATAAGCTCAAGCTGGGCACAATATATGGGGCTACTACACTGTATGGGGGCACAATGTATGGGCATTTAAGTGGCAGATTTGCAATTCTCAAGGGGAAAAAAGCCTGGCGTGTATGTTGCAAAGCAAACTCCTGTGGGCCAAAATAGTTACTGCAGCTGTAGATGAATTCATTGAAAGGTGCAATTTCTAAAATGGGGTCATTTTGTGCGTTTTTCTATTGACACCTTCGGGGTTCCGCAAATGTCACCTGCAAAACTTGTGCACCAAATAGCGCTCCTTCCTTCTCAGCCCTGACGTGTGGCCTAACAGTAACTTCTGATGACATATGGGGCATTGCTGCATTTGGGAGAAATTGCTCAATAAATTATGGGGTCCAGTTTCACCTAATAACCCTTGTGTAAATGACAAACTTTCAGCTAATAAAAAATGTACAGTTCTACCACTAAAATGTTAGTTCCATGTCCCCATATCGCAAAATTCTGTGAGGCACCTGTGGGTTCAAAATACTCACTACACCCCTAGATGAATTCCTTAGGCAGTGGAGTTTCCAATATGGGGTCACCGGGGGGGTGTTCTGGCATTTCAGGGGCTTGGCTAATGGAGTCCACAATCTATTAAAACAAAGTCTGCGTTTTAAAAGCCAAGTAGCGCTCCTTCCCATCCGATCCCTCCGTGTGCTCAAATAGCAGTTTACACCCCCATATGGGGTACTACCACGTTTAGATATACTGGTCATACACACATCTAGAATAATGTACAAGACCATAAACTCACAGAAATCCGCTCAAAGGGATTGAATCTAGAAAACTGGTATAAAATACAAAAAAATATACTGTATAATTCCAATGGCCCTGCAATCACTCTTTACCTATTTATAGAAGTCCATATATTCCAGCCGCCTAAGCAATGCCTGTTCAGGTTCAGATAGTTGTGTATATTGTTGTTGAAAGTTCTAAGAGAAAATGCCATTATTTTTTAAAATGGTGGATATTGCAGCAGCATGATGAAGTCTGGCACCAATGTGAATTTTAAAGGACTCAGTTTGTAGTTGTACAATAAATTCAAGCACTGAAACATAACCTTTTATCATTTTCTTTCTTCCAGGTGAAGAAGATAATTCTCAAGTTATCTGGTTCTGGGCCCATGATGGGCAGGTAAATCGCTGCCCACAGTGTGGCTCTCACTACAAGGTTGTCCTTTATGAGCTTCCACACTGAAGAGGACTTGTATTACTATTGACAGCCATATGTTAAAAAGTTAAAAAATCTTTTATTAAATACTTGATATATTGTAATGTGTTTTATTTTCATTAGCATTGGTCGTGCATACAGAACAATACTTAAAAAAGCTAACGTTCTCCCATCCTTTGAATTGGAGTTGACAAAGGTCTGTAAGAATTTGGCAGTTTGGATGGGCAAGATGCGTTCTGTGGTCTGGATCTCCACTCTGGCTTCCACTAGTGGCTTCTGCAGGATAAATTATAGGAGTGGTTCGAAACTAATAAGGATTTTAATCCTAAATGTCTTTCTATTGTACTAATCTAATCGCTCTTCTAATTGACTTTAAGAAGTCACTGCTGTTCCCTCTTTAGTTTAACTTTTTTTTTTACCTACTTTGTTTTGATGACATTTTTTGAGAATCCCCAGAATCTCCTGGTTATCTGGGAGCCTTGGCTTGGTCACTGCCGCAGCCCCTGTCTCCACCCTGAAACACGGAGTCATCATTGACATCAGTTTCAGGGGTAGGGTTATTCCCTGCTGTACAGAGCATGTGACGGTTGTCCATTCTGACTCTGTATGAGCTTCCTTGTCACTGTGTAGTACTTTCAATGCACACAGTGTGCTCCCTCGCTAGCCCTAATGGGAAGAGACTAGCCGACAAGAGTGCACTTGGTGTGCATTGTAAGGTGAGGGGACATGCAGAGTACAGCAGGGACTGCCCACCCCCTGAAGCGGATGTCACTGACTCTTCATTTCAGGGTGGAGATAAACTGTTAAATTTTAAATAAAAACTCCCTTTTAGATAAGCTATTAGAATCTCACTACATAAAGATGACGCGCCCCTGGGCCTGCTGTGTCGCGCAGCGTCTCGCGCACGGGGGCTTACCCGGAACCGGATCAGATGAGGGTTGTAGTCTCCGAGTGGCGGGGACCCGGTCCGTGCCCAGGGAGTCAACTCAGTGTGTGGCAGTCTTGATAGATGTTATTTGAGTGTCGACTACGCCACCCGTTGATTTGCAGCTATGGAGCTGCCGCTGCAGGGCAGACCGCTGAGGCCGGTGTAGGATTGTGCAGCGTGATAGTATAACCCCCAACGGGAGGGGTATGGCCTCAGGGCAGCCGACGTGGAAGATGAGGGTAGCAGGAACCACTCAGAGACGGTGCGGTGTAATTCAGGGTCTTTACTGGTAACAACGATAGACCCTCCCGGAGTACTTGCTAGCGAACGGGGCCTGGTCAGTCCTTGAGCAGATGGGATCTCCCCTGGCCAGGCGGAGTTGTAGGCCTCCCAAACTGACTGTACTCTTCTGGCTACCTTGCTAGAAGCGGATATAAGTAGCCCACGTCCCTGAGTGTACCGTGTGGTGCTCACCCGTATGGCCGGTGACTCGGGGCCTTCTAATGGCTTCCGCTCCACGATGGCGGCGCTGGTCCCACGCGTGTGACCGTGCCTTCGGGTTTCTGGGCCTGAGGACCTGAAATCCCCTGCCGGTCGGCTTCTGCTGCTGGGTAAGAGTTAGTCCCCACAGCCTCGGACGCCGGGTCCGGTAAGAAAGCTTCTCAGTCAGGGCGAGCTCTGCAGCTGCCAGCCCCTGACTTGTAGTAGTATTGCTCCCACTGAGCTTCTGCTGTTTCTTCCTATGACTGTTTCTTGTCTCTACTCTCCTTGACTGACTAACCCTGCTTCAGCCCCGGGTTTATATAGGGGAAGGTCTTCCCCTCCCAAGACTGGGCAGGAGGTGTGGCATGCACAGGATCCCTGACCAAAGGACCTCCCACCTGCTCTCAGACATAACATTACATTACTGTGGGAAACCAGACCCCTGGGGTGCCACATTCCCCCTAGTGAAATTTAGTACTCCGGGACTAAACATATTTTAGAAAAACATAACAAGATATAACAACAATAATAGTACAATAAGAAGAAACACATAAAGGTGGTCACGGATATCCGTAACCGGGTGCAGTCTTTAAAGAAAGCAAGGTGTCCATTTCACCAAAACAGGGAGACGTAACCAGGTAGGGGTCTGTTCTGCCCTGAGTCCTTAACAGTCTTTAGTCCGTCCTGGGTTACGCTCCAACTATGTACACAGGATTCCTGGTAAATCCACCAAAGACTCCTATAAACAACTAGAAACACATAATTATACACAAGCAATAAGAAAAACAGGTAACCACAAATAAAACAACTTATACATTTCAAATCCTCCAACGTGCGGGTAACTGGCCTCTAGTGGCCCTAGTGGACCTACGGAGCTGACTGTCTAGCCCTTAACTACAGGGTGTAGGAGCTGTCAAGGGTAAACTGGGCAGCTGTCTACCGGCTCTTTGGCTCACTAGGGATATGGCAGGCTCACTGCAAGCAGAGGGTTGATCCTCCTGGTCTGCGGGTGTGGGGTCTTCTGCCTCCTGGACCGGCTGTTCTTCCAGCTCTACCTGTTGCTCCGTAGGTGCTTGGGATGCTGGTTGGAGGAAGGTGAGTACGGGTACCACAACTGCACCATTGACTTGAGTCCAAGACCGAGGGAAGTCCCCGAGCACAGTACTAACCATATCTTCCCTTTCCTCTACGGGTCGATGGTCTTCTTGTTCCTCTTCAGGGTTCCTCAGTTGTTCAGGACACTTCTTCAGGTGGTCCCGGGATACAATGGCTGTAGTTTCCCCTCCGTCTTTACTGATGGTACAAACCTTCGGGTTCTCGTGGCTTGAGGGCAGTACGGTGTACGGGTCCTTCTCCCACTGGTCGTCCAACTTGTGGAGCCGTCTCTTCCTCTTCAAGACCTGCTCTCCGGGTACCAGGGGAACAGCGGGAGCATACTGGTTGTAAGTTTTCTCTTGTCTTTCCCTAGCCTGACAGAGACTTCGCTCCACGCTCTCCTGTACTCTCCGGTACTGCTGCTGCCTCTCTGTGTCCCAGTCTGCTTCTGGTGAAGTGTCCTCGGGTGTCAGGACTCCCATTTCCAGGTCAACAGGTAACTTACCAGGTCTTGCCCTCATTAGGTAAGCCGGGGTACAGTTGGTGGAACCTACCGGGATGTGGTTGTATAGGTCCACCAGATCGGGCAGCTTCTCAGGCCACAGACTGCGTTCTTCCAGGGGCAACGTTTTCAGAAGATCCATTACCACCTGGTTCATTTTCGCACAAAGTCCATTAGTTTGCGGATGATAGGGTGTCGTCCTTATCTTCCGGCAGCCATACAGAGTGCAGAATTCTTGGAAGACCTCCGCTTCAAAGGCAGGTCCCTGGTCTGTCAACACTTGGTCCGGGTACCCGTGTGAACGGCAGAAATGCTGCTGGAAGGCTCTCGCTGCTGTTCGAGCTGTTAAGTCCTTGACGGGGACGACAATCAAGAACCGGGAGTAGTGATCCACGATGGTTAGTGCGTAGACGTAGCCACTTCTGCTTGGGGTCAGTTTTACATGATCCAAGGCTACCAGTTCCAACGGCTGCCGGGTGACGATGGACTGCAGGGGAGTCTTCTGGCTGGCACGATCCTTCCTTCTTAGGTTGCACGGGCCACAGTCTCTGCACCACTTCTCAATGGTTCCCCTCATGCCTACCCAGTGGAATCGCTCGCGCAGCAGGAACTCCAGCTTCTTCCACCCGAAGTGTCCTGCTCCGTCGTGGTATGCCTCCATCACCATGGCTGCGTCTCTTCGTGGCACCACTACTTGCCAGAGTAGTTCATGCGTCCGGGAGTTAACCATTCTGCGGCACAACTTCCCCTTGTAAAGGAACAGTCGACTCCTCTCTGCCCATAGTTGTTTGGCTTCCTCCGGAGCGTCTGGTTCAAGGCAAGCCTCCGGGCGAGTCAGCATCTCCTTCACCAGTCGGACGGCAGGGTCGCTGTCTTGCGTTTCCGCCCAGTTGTAGTGAGCTAAGGGGTTCAACGTAGCAGCCTGCTTACTCATTACCCGGTGGGAGTACTGGATAGTCCCATGACGGTGGAACGCAGGGAGTTCAACTTCTTCCAGTCCCTCCGGATCTTCTCCTTCGTCCAGCAGGTTGGGCATCCTGGACAGGGCGTCCGCGTTGGTATTGGAGCGTCCGGCCCGGTATTTGATTGTGAACTCGTAGTTGGACAGACGGGCCATCCACCTCTGCTCCAGGGCACCGAGTCTTGCCGTGTCCAGGTGTGTCAACGGGTTGTTATCCGTGTACACGGTGAACCGGGAAGAAGCGAGGTAATGCTTAAAGCGCTCGGTGACTGCCCATACTACGGCCAGGAACTCTAGCTTAAATGAGCTGTAATTCTCGGGATTCCTTTCGGTGGGTCGCAGCTTTCGGCTGGCGTAGGCGATTACTCGTTCCTTCCCCTGCTGGATCTGGGACAGTACGGCTCCTAGCCCGATGTTACTGGCGTCGGTGTAGAGGATAAAGGGCTGGCTATAATCCGGGTACGCCAGGATTTCGTCCCCCGTGAGGGCCATCTTCAGCTGGCGGAAGGACTCTTCTTCCAGCTCCTCCCATTTGAAGGGCGGCTCTGGTTCTTGGCCTTCCGGGACTGGCCTATCAGGAGGTCCTGCATAGGTGCTGCCTTTTTGGTGAAACCGGGAATAAACCTTCGGTAGTAGCCTACCAACCCGAGGAACTGCCGCACTTCTTTTACGCTGGAGGGGCTTGGCCATTCCTTAATTGCGGTGATCTTATCAGGGTCGGGAGCCACTCCGTCAGCGCTCACCACGTGTCCCAGGTACTACACCTTTGGTTTCAGGAGGTGACACTTGGAGGGTTTCAGCTTTAGGCCGTAACTCGCCAGAGCTTCGAACACTTCCGCCAGGTGTTTCAGGTGGTCCTCATACGTCTTGGAATATACGATGACATCGTCCAGGTACAACAGGACCGTCTCGAAGTTTCTGTGGCCCAGACAACACTCCATTAGTCGTTGGAAGGTTCCTGGTGCGTTGCAGAGTCCGAACGGCATGCAGGTGAACTCGCTAAGTCCCATCGGGGTGGTGAATGCGGTCTTCTCCCGGTCCGCCTCTGCTACAGGAACCTGCCAGTACCCGCTAGTGAGATCCAAGGTAGAGAAGAAGTTAGCAGATCTTAAAGCAGCCAATGACTCCTCTATCCTTGGTAAGGGGTACGCATCCTTGTGTGTGATACGGTTGATTTTCCGGTAATCTACACACATCCTCATGGTGTTGTCTTTTTTTCTGACTAAGACTAGTGGAGCTGCCCAGGGGCTACAGCTATCCCTGATCACCCCAGCCTCCTTCATGTCTCTAAGCATCCCCTTGGCATGTTGGTAGTGTGCAGGGGGTACGGGTCGATACCTCTCTTTTATGGGAGGATGGTCTCCCGTGGGGATGTGGTGTTCTACCCCCTTGACTCGCCCGAAGTCTAACGGGTGTTTACTAAACACTCTCTCGTACTCTTGAACCACCCGATAGACTCCCTGTTTCTGATGTGAGGGAGTGGAGTCAGTACCCAAATGTAGTTGCTGACACCAGTCCTCCTTTGTTTTCTTAGAGCCGTTACCTTCCTCCGGGTGAGATGGAGGCAAGGGTTCCACAGATTGTATAGCATTTTGGTTAATGGTATATAATTTGGCTAGCGTGGCATACCGGGGCAGGTACACTTCCCTCTTCCCGATATTGATTATGCGAACGGGCACCCTCCCATGGCGTACATTAACCACCCCCCGTGCTGTCAAGATGGTGGGCCTACTGTCTGAGTAAACTGGTTCTACCATTGCCTGGTAATCTCTACCTCTCAGACCAATAGCTGCCCGGCACCAAATCATCATTTCACTTTTTGGGGGCATGGCAATAGGAAAAGGGTCACACATTCTTACGCTACCAATCTCACCGCCGGAGAGTTCCACCTGTTGCCGTCGCATCAGTGCCCGGATCTCTTTCTGGAGCACCCGCTGCTCGCCGGAGCTGGCGTTCTTGGCAACCTGCTGTAAAAGGAAAATCACCTCTGCAAGACAATTTTCAATTACATTAGTTCCTAGAGTTATTTTTGGGTGACTCTCATGTTTGTCAATATCTACAATGATCAGTCCCTGTGCTGCCAGTTCGACTCTACCGATTTTGATGGTCACCTCTTTAAATCCGATCTGTGGCACGGGCTGGCCATTGCTGGCGATGATACTCAAGTCGTCGTCAGGGTAGCGGGTAATATCCGAGTCATTCCAGTACTGCTTAAAGAGCACGTACGGGATGGTGGTGACCTGTGACCCGGTGTCCAGTAGGGCACTCATGGGAATGCCATCCAGTACCACAGGCAAGACTGGACGTCCTCCCACATATCTGTCGCGCCAGTTCGATGGGCCTGGTGATCTTTTTCCTGGGGGTTGGCCCTCTACCCCAGGTTGTGCCCGTTTAAAGAACAGTACCTTGCCATATGTCCGGGTTGATTGCAGCGGCGGCAGATGGGTCGTCCGTCTTCGCTGTATCGGTCACTGGGTCTTCCTCTGGCCGGTGGGGTCCTCCTTGGTCGACGCCACGGGATGTCCTCCGGTCCGGATGCCAGCTGGATCTTCCCTGGGGTGGAAACCTGTAAAGACTGCACAGTTCGGGTTAGCGCAGCAACGCTCTTAGCTAGCTCTTGGACCTGATGGTGTAGGTCTGGAGCCGGGTCATTGTCCAAAGCCTGCGCATCAGCTCCCACAGGCCCTGCCGACAAGGGCGCCGCCTCCTGGTGGTAAGTGATAGCTGGGCGCCTATGGGTCACAACGCCACCCGGTGCCGGTTCTCGGAGCACCCGGATGGCTCTGTCCTTGAACTGTGCAAAGCCCAGATGGGGATCCTGTAAGGCCATCGCCCGCAACTGGGTTCGGTGGGCATTACAATATAGTCCCTCTATAAATTGTTCGGTCAACAGCCTGTCCTCGTTTCCCACTCCATCAGGGTCGGTCTGCTTAATGGCCCTCAGGGCCTCTTGTAGGTTTAGTGCATAGTCCCTTATACTCTCATGCGCTCGCTGCTTGCACCCGTAGAATCTAAGCTTAATCTCGGCTGAGGTGCGGGTATCAAAGGTATCCTTCAGCCGGGTTAGTATCCCTGCGACAGTCTTCCTCCCAGGTGGCCAGGATTTTACTTCCCTTTTGGCTGCCCCGGTTAGTTGGGCCACCAGGATGCTCACTTTTTGCTCTTCTGTGAGGGGGTACACCTGGAAGAGGCTATCCAGCTTTTCTCTAAAGTCATGCAGGGTATGTGACTCCCCTGAGTACTGGGGTAGCCAAGCTGCTCCCGGGATATAGGGCATGGTGAAGGGCATAACTGCAGCAGCGGTGGCGCTGGCGGGGGTTGAGGCAATGAAGCTCTCCTCCGCATCCGACATCTTCCTCCCCCCTAGTGGACCGTGGCCTACCTTGCGATGATCCTGTTCCGTAGGCCGCGGCTCCGCAGTAGATCGTCAGGGTTGAGGACCTTCCGTCGCGCTCCGGTGACGTCGGCGTCTGCTGGGCTCCTTCCAGGACCTTACGCAACGTCCGGACGTGAGGCGGGACTTCAGTTCTCGCGCGCTTTCGGAGTCCACGCCCCTCTTCTTCCCGCGCGGCGTCCTCAAGATGGCGTCCAACGGCGGGAAAACTCCACGGATGGTGGGAAGAAGGCTGAAGATGGTGCCGGATGGCGGGAATCTTCACAGATGGCGGGAAGAAGGCTGAAAATGGCGCCGGATGGCGGGAATCTTCACTGATGGCGGGAAAACTTCACGGATAGTAAGTTTTAAAAGTCTCTTTTTCAGGCACGCAGTACCCGGTGGTTGCGGGCACGAGATCCTGCCGACTACGCCAAAGTTGACGCGCCCCTGGGCCTGCTGTGTCGCGCAGCGTCTCGCGCACGGGGGCTTACCCGGAACTGGATCAGATGAGGGTTGTAGTCTCCGAGTGGCGGGGACCCGGTCCGTGCCCAGGGTCTTTACTGGTAACAACGATAGACCCTCCCGGAGTACTTGCTAGCGAACGGGGCCTGGTCAGTCCTTGAGCAGATGGGATCTCCCCTGGCCAGGCGGAGTTGTAGGCCTCCCAAACTGACTGTACTCTTCTGGCTACCTTGCTAGAAGCGGATATAAGTAGCCCACGTCCCTGAGTGTACCGTGTGGTGCTCACCCGTATGGCCGGTGACTCGGGGCCTTCTAATGGCTTCCGCTCCACGATGGCGGCGCTGGTCCCACGCGTGTGACCGTGCCTTCGGGTTTCTGGGCCTGAGGACCTGAAATCCCCTGCCGGTCGGCTTCTGCTGCTGGGTAAGAGTTAGTCCCCACAGCCTCGGACGCCGGGTCCGGTAAGAAAGCTTCTCAGTCAGGGCGAGCTCTGCAGCTGCCAGCCCCTGACTTGTAGTAGTATTGCTCCCACTGAGCTTCTGCTGTTTCTTCCTGTGACTGTTTCTTGTCTCTACTCTCCTTGACTGACTAACCCTGCTTCAGCCCCGGGTTTATATAGGGGAAGGTCTTCCCCTCCCAAGACTGGGCAGGAGGTGTGGCATGCACAGGATCCCTGACCAAAGGACCTCCCACCTGCTCTCAGACATAACATTACATTACTGTGGGAAACCAGACCCCTGGGGTGCCACATTCCCCCTAGTGAAATTTAGTACTCCGGGACTAAACATATTTTAGAAAAACATAACAAGATATAACAACAATAATAGTACAATAAGAAGAAACACATAAAGGTGGTCACGGATATCCGTAACCGGGTGCAGTCTTTAAAGAAAGCAAGGTGTCCATTTCACCAAAACAGGGAGACGTAACCAGGTAGGGGTCTGTTCTGCCCTGAGTCCTTAACAGTCTTTAGTCCGTCCTGGGTTACGCTCCAACTATGTACACAGGATTCCTGGTAAATCCACCAAAGACTCCTATAAACAACTAGAAACACATAATTATACACAAGCAATAAGAAAAACAGGTAACCACAAATAAAACAACTTATACATTTCAAATCCTCCAACGTGCGGGTAACTGGCCTCTAGTGGCCCTAGTGGACCTACGGAGCTGACTGTCTAGCCCTTAACTACAGGGTGTAGGAGCTGTCAAGGGTAAACTGGGCAGCTGTCTACCGGCTCTTTGGCTCACTAGGGATATGGCAGGCTCACTGCAAGCAGAGGGTTGATCCTCCTGGTCTGCGGGTGTGGGGTCTTCTGCCTCCTGGACCGGCTGTTCTTCCAGCTCTACCTGTTGCTCCGTAGGTGCTTGGGATGCTGGTTGGAGGAAGGTGAGTACGGGTACCACAACTGCACCATTGACTTGAGTCCAAGACCGAGGGAAGTCCCCGAGCACAGTACTAACCATATCTTCCCTTTCCTCTACGGGTCGATGGTCTTCTTGTTCCTCTTCAGGGTTCCTCAGTTGTTCAGGACACTTCTTCAGGTGGTCCCGGGATACAATGGCTGTAGTTTCCCCTCCGTCTTTACTGATGGTACAAACCTTCGGGTTCTCGTGGCTTGAGGGCAGTACGGTGTACGGGTCCTTCTCCCACTGGTCGTCCAACTTGTGGAGCCGTCTCTTCCTCTTCAAGACCTGCTCTCCGGGTACCAGGGGAACAGCGGGAGCATACTGGTTGTAAGTTTTCTCTTGTCTTTCCCTAGCCTGACAGAGACTTCGCTCCACGCTCTCCTGTACTCTCCGGTACTGCTGCTGCCTCTCTGTGTCCCAGTCTGCTTCTGGTGAAGTGTCCTCGGGTGTCAGGACTCCCATTTCCAGGTCAACAGGTAACTTACCAGGTCTTGCCCTCATTAGGTAAGCCGGGGTACAGTTGGTGGAACCTACCGGGATGTGGTTGTATAGGTCCACCAGATCGGGCAGCTTCTCAGGCCACAGACTGCGTTCTTCCAGGGGCAACGTTTTCAGAAGATCCATTACCACCTGGTTCATTTTCGCACAAAGTCCATTAGTTTGCGGATGATAGGGTGTCGTCCTTATCTTCCGGCAGCCATACAGAGTGCAGAATTCTTGGAAGACCTCCGCTTCAAAGGCAGGTCCCTGGTCTGTCAACACTTGGTCCGGGTACCCGTGTGAACGGCAGAAATGCTGCTGGAAGGCTCTCGCTGCTGTTCGAGCTGTTAAGTCCTTGACGGGGACGACAATCAAGAACCGGGAGTAGTGATCCACGATGGTTAGTGCGTAGACGTAGCCACTTCTGCTTGGGGTCAGTTTTACATGATCCAAGGCTACCAGTTCCAACGGCTGCCGGGTGACGATGGACTGCAGGGGAGTCTTCTGGCTGGCACGATCCTTCCTTCTTAGGTTGCACGGGCCACAGTCTCTGCACCACTTCTCAATGGTTCCCCTCATGCCTACCCAGTGGAATCGCTCGCGCAGCAGGAACTCCAGCTTCTTCCACCCGAAGTGTCCTGCTCCGTCGTGGTATGCCTCCATCACCATGGCTGCGTCTCTTCGTGGCACCACTACTTGCCAGAGTAGTTCATGCGTCCGGGAGTTAACCATTCTGCGGCACAACTTCCCCTTGTAAAGGAACAGTCGACTCCTCTCTGCCCATAGTTGTTTGGCTTCCTCCGGAGCGTCTGGTTCAAGGCAAGCCTCCGGGCGAGTCAGCATCTCCTTCACCAGTCGGACGGCAGGGTCGCTGTCTTGCGTTTCCGCCCAGTTGTAGTGAGCTAAGGGGTTCAACGTAGCAGCCTGCTTACTCATTACCCGGTGGGAGTACTGGATAGTCCCATGACGGTGGAACGCAGGGAGTTCAACTTCTTCCAGTCCCTCCGGATCTTCTCCTTCGTCCAG
This sequence comes from Phyllobates terribilis, assembly GCF_046119375.1. Classification (NCBI taxonomy): domain Eukaryota; kingdom Metazoa; phylum Chordata; class Amphibia; order Anura; family Dendrobatidae; genus Phyllobates; species Phyllobates terribilis. Next base: position 512,629,400 of record NW_027362765.1, on the reverse strand, counting down.
CAGGTTGGGCATCCTGGACAGGGCGTCCGCGTTGGTATTGGAGCGTCCGGCCCGGTATTTGATTGTGAACTCGTAGTTGGACAGACGGGCCATCCACCTCTGCTCCAGGGCACCGAGTCTTGCCGTGTCCAGGTGTGTCAACGGGTTGTTATCCGTGTACACGGTGAACCGGGAAGAAGCGAGGTAATGCTTAAAGCGCTCGGTGACTGCCCATACTACGGCCAGGAACTCTAGCTTAAATGAGCTGTAATTCTCGGGATTCCTTTCGGTGGGTCGCAGCTTTCGGCTGGCGTAGGCGATTACTCGTTCCTTCCCCTGCTGGATCTGGGACAGTACGGCTCCTAGCCCGATGTTACTGGCGTCGGTGTAGAGGATAAAGGGCTGGCTATAATCCGGGTACGCCAGGATTTCGTCCCCCGTGAGGGCCATCTTCAGCTGGCGGAAGGACTCTTCTTCCAGCTCCTCCCATTTGAAGGGCGGCTCTGGTTCTTGGCCTTCCGGGACTGGCCTATCAGGAGGTCCTGCATAGGTGCTGCCTTTTTGGTGAAACCGGGAATAAACCTTCGGTAGTAGCCTACCAACCCGAGGAACTGCCGCACTTCTTTTACGCTGGAGGGGCTTGGCCATTCCTTAATTGCGGTGATCTTATCAGGGTCGGGAGCCACTCCGTCAGCGCTCACCACGTGTCCCAGGTACTACACCTTTGGTTTCAGGAGGTGACACTTGGAGGGTTTCAGCTTTAGGCCGTAACTCGCCAGAGCTTCGAACACTTCCGCCAGGTGTTTCAGGTGGTCCTCATACGTCTTGGAATATACGATGACATCGTCCAGGTACAACAGGACCGTCTCGAAGTTTCTGTGGCCCAGACAACACTCCATTAGTCGTTGGAAGGTTCCTGGTGCGTTGCAGAGTCCGAACGGCATGCAGGTGAACTCGCTAAGTCCCATCGGGGTGGTGAATGCGGTCTTCTCCCGGTCCGCCTCTGCTACAGGAACCTGCCAGTACCCGCTAGTGAGATCCAAGGTAGAGAAGAAGTTAGCAGATCTTAAAGCAGCCAATGACTCCTCTATCCTTGGTAAGGGGTACGCATCCTTGTGTGTGATACGGTTGATTTTCCGGTAATCTACACACATCCTCATGGTGTTGTCTTTTTTTCTGACTAAGACTAGTGGAGCTGCCCAGGGGCTACAGCTATCCCTGATCACCCCAGCCTCCTTCATGTCTCTAAGCATCCCCTTGGCATGTTGGTAGTGTGCAGGGGGTACGGGTCGATACCTCTCTTTTATGGGAGGATGGTCTCCCGTGGGGATGTGGTGTTCTACCCCCTTGACTCGCCCGAAGTCTAACGGGTGTTTACTAAACACTCTCTCGTACTCTTGAACCACCCGATAGACTCCCTGTTTCTGATGTGAGGGAGTGGAGTCAGTACCCAAATGTAGTTGCTGACACCAGTCCTCCTTTGTTTTCTTAGAGCCGTTACCTTCCTCCGGGTGAGATGGAGGCAAGGGTTCCACAGATTGTATAGCATTTTGGTTAATGGTATATAATTTGGCTAGCGTGGCATACCGGGGCAGGTACACTTCCCTCTTCCCGATATTGATTATGCGAACGGGCACCCTCCCATGGCGTACATTAACCACCCCCCGTGCTGTCAAGATGGTGGGCCTACTGTCTGAGTAAACTGGTTCTACCATTGCCTGGTAATCTCTACCTCTCAGACCAATAGCTGCCCGGCACCAAATCATCATTTCACTTTTTGGGGGCATGGCAATAGGAAAAGGGTCACACATTCTTACGCTACCAATCTCACCGCCGGAGAGTTCCACCTGTTGCCGTCGCATCAGTGCCCGGATCTCTTTCTGGAGCACCCGCTGCTCGCCGGAGCTGGCGTTCTTGGCAACCTGCTGTAAAAGGAAAATCACCTCTGCAAGACAATTTTCAATTACATTAGTTCCTAGAGTTATTTTTGGGTGACTCTCATGTTTGTCAATATCTACAATGATCAGTCCCTGTGCTGCCAGTTCGACTCTACCGATTTTGATGGTCACCTCTTTAAATCCGATCTGTGGCACGGGCTGGCCATTGCTGGCGATGATACTCAAGTCGTCGTCAGGGTAGCGGGTAATATCCGAGTCATTCCAGTACTGCTTAAAGAGCACGTACGGGATGGTGGTGACCTGTGACCCGGTGTCCAGTAGGGCACTCATGGGAATGCCATCCAGTACCACAGGCAAGACTGGACGTCCTCCCACATATCTGTCGCGCCAGTTCGATGGGCCTGGTGATCTTTTTCCTGGGGGTTGGCCCTCTACCCCAGGTTGTGCCCGTTTAAAGAACAGTACCTTGCCATATGTCCGGGTTGATTGCAGCGGCGGCAGATGGGTCGTCCGTCTTCGCTGTATCGGTCACTGGGTCTTCCTCTGGCCGGTGGGGTCCTCCTTGGTCGACGCCACGGGATGTCCTCCGGTCCGGATGCCAGCTGGATCTTCCCTGGGGTGGAAACCTGTAAAGACTGCACAGTTCGGGTTAGCGCAGCAACGCTCTTAGCTAGCTCTTGGACCTGATGGTGTAGGTCTGGAGCCGGGTCATTGTCCAAAGCCTGCGCATCAGCTCCCACAGGCCCTGCCGACAAGGGCGCCGCCTCCTGGTGGTAAGTGATAGCTGGGCGCCTATGGGTCACAACGCCACCCGGTGCCGGTTCTCGGAGCACCCGGATGGCTCTGTCCTTGAACTGTGCAAAGCCCAGATGGGGATCCTGTAAGGCCATCGCCCGCAACTGGGTTCGGTGGGCATTACAATATAGTCCCTCTATAAATTGTTCGGTCAACAGCCTGTCCTCGTTTCCCACTCCATCAGGGTCGGTCTGCTTAATGGCCCTCAGGGCCTCTTGTAGGTTTAGTGCATAGTCCCTTATACTCTCATGCGCTCGCTGCTTGCACCCGTAGAATCTAAGCTTAATCTCGGCTGAGGTGCGGGTATCAAAGGTATCCTTCAGCCGGGTTAGTATCCCTGCGACAGTCTTCCTCCCAGGTGGCCAGGATTTTACTTCCCTTTTGGCTGCCCCGGTTAGTTGGGCCACCAGGATGCTCACTTTTTGCTCTTCTGTGAGGGGGTACACCTGGAAGAGGCTATCCAGCTTTTCTCTAAAGTCATGCAGGGTATGTGACTCCCCTGAGTACTGGGGTAGCCAAGCTGCTCCCGGGATATAGGGCATGGTGAAGGGCATAACTGCAGCAGCGGTGGCGCTGGCGGGGGTTGAGGCAATGAAGCTCTCCTCCGCATCCGACATCTTCCTCCCCCCTAGTGGACCGTGGCCTACCTTGCGATGATCCTGTTCCGTAGGCCGCGGCTCCGCAGTAGATCGTCAGGGTTGAGGACCTTCCGTCGCGCTCCGGTGACGTCGGCGTCTGCTGGGCTCCTTCCAGGACCTTACGCAACGTCCGGACGTGAGGCGGGACTTCAGTTCTCGCGCGCTTTCGGAGTCCACGCCCCTCTTCTTCCCGCGCGGCGTCCTCAAGATGGCGTCCAACGGCGGGAAAACTCCACGGATGGTGGGAAGAAGGCTGAAGATGGTGCCGGATGGCGGGAATCTTCACAGATGGCGGGAAGAAGGCTGAAAATGGCGCCGGATGGCGGGAATCTTCACTGATGGCGGGAAAACTTCACGGATAGTAAGTTTTAAAAGTCTCTTTTTCAGGCACGCAGTACCCGGTGGTTGCGGGCACGAGATCCTGCCGACTACGCCAAAGTTGACGCGCCCCTGGGCCTGCTGTGTCGCGCAGCGTCTCGCGCACGGGGGCTTACCCGGAACTGGATCAGATGAGGGTTGTAGTCTCCGAGTGGCGGGGACCCGGTCCGTGCCCAGGGTCTTTACTGGTAACAACGATAGACCCTCCCGGAGTACTTGCTAGCGAACGGGGCCTGGTCAGTCCTTGAGCAGATGGGATCTCCCCTGGCCAGGCGGAGTTGTAGGCCTCCCAAACTGACTGTACTCTTCTGGCTACCTTGCTAGAAGCGGATATAAGTAGCCCACGTCCCTGAGTGTACCGTGTGGTGCTCACCCGTATGGCCGGTGACTCGGGGCCTTCTAATGGCTTCCGCTCCACGATGGCGGCGCTGGTCCCACGCGTGTGACCGTGCCTTCGGGTTTCTGGGCCTGAGGACCTGAAATCCCCTGCCGGTCGGCTTCTGCTGCTGGGTAAGAGTTAGTCCCCACAGCCTCGGACGCCGGGTCCGGTAAGAAAGCTTCTCAGTCAGGGCGAGCTCTGCAGCTGCCAGCCCCTGACTTGTAGTAGTATTGCTCCCACTGAGCTTCTGCTGTTTCTTCCTGTGACTGTTTCTTGTCTCTACTCTCCTTGACTGACTAACCCTGCTTCAGCCCCGGGTTTATATAGGGGAAGGTCTTCCCCTCCCAAGACTGGGCAGGAGGTGTGGCATGCACAGGATCCCTGACCAAAGGACCTCCCACCTGCTCTCAGACATAACATTACATTACTGTGGGAAACCAGACCCCTGGGGTGCCACAAAGATCTTAATGTTGAGGTGAGTCCGAGAAAAGAATCAGCTGACGGTGGAGTCATGTTGTAGATGATAAAAGGGAGTGTTTTCCTATTGAATTTTTAAACGGCTTAACCCTGTCAGCCATGCCAAGTCGTTGCCTTATCCTTAAAGGGATCGAGCCACCATAAAGAATACAGTTAACCAACCAGAAAAGGTGGAAATAATTTAGTTATTTAGTGATTCAAAATTATGCTTCATTCAAAAGATACCAAGCTTTTTTATTTTTTGAATTCTGCTTTCTGGCGCCCCCTGGCGTTGTTCCATTCCGTTTTGGTAGTGGGTGATCAGCTGGTCGCGTTTGCACAGTGCCTGTCATAAGAGCCCCCCCCAAGTCCACACCCGCAGTGTGCACAATGTATTCTGTCACAAGTCTGACAGTCTGCTGTAAGCACAGTGTGTGATTCACCCCCTCCCCCTGCACTCACAGCTCCCCTCCCGGTGAGATGGTTCTGCTTCACAGCCTAAGCGCAGAAGGTGTGTCTCTGCTATTGTGCTTACAAGTCTGTGATGTGAGGAAGAACCATCTCACCGGGAGGGGAGCTGTGAGTGCAGGGGGAGGGGGTGAATCACACACTGTGCTTACAGCAGACTGTCAGACTTGTGACAGAATACATTGTGCACACTACAGTTGGGGGGGCTCTTATGACAGGAACTGCGCAAACTCGACCAGCTGATCACCCACTACCAGGACATATTGGAATAAAGTCAGGGGGCGCCAGAGAGCAGAATTAAAAAAAATGAAAGCTTGGTATCTTTTGAATGGAACATAATTTTGAATCACTATAAATTACAAAACCATTTATTTCTCCCTTTTCTGGTTGGTTAACTGTATTCTTTATGGTGGCAGAACCCCTTTACCCCCGAGGGTGGTTTGCACGATAATGACTAGGCAAATTTTTACAATTCTGACCACTGTCACTTTATGAGGTAATTACTCAAACGCTTCAACGGATCCCCCTGATTCTGAGAATGTTTATTTTTTTCGTGACATATTGTACTTCATCATAGTGGTAAAATTCCTTCGATATCACTTGCGTTTATTTGTGAAAAGCTCGGAAAATTTAGCAATTTTCAAAATTAATTTTTATGCCGTTACATCAGAGAGATGTCACACAAAATAGTTAATAAATAACATTGCCCACATGTCTACTTTACATCAGCACAATTTTGGAACCAACATTTTTTTTATTTTTTATTAGGGAGCTATAAGGGTTAAAAGTTGACCAGCGATTTCTAATTTTTAAAACAAAATTTGCAAAACCATTTTTTTTTTTAAGGGACCACATCACATTTGAAGCGACTATAAGGGGCTTTTATGACAGGAAAATACCCAAAAGTGACATAATTCTAAAAACTGCACCCCTCAAGATTCTCAAAACCACATTCAAGAAGTTTATTAACCCTTCAGGTGCTTCACAGGAATTTTTGGAATGGGGAAGAAAAAAATGAATATTTACCAGTACGTCCATCATAACAGCATGACATGAGTTAAGTCCTCTGTTCCTCTAGGGACAGGAAACGCATGAGAGGTTAAAAGCCCCCCCCCCCCCCCCATCACACCCTCAGTGTTTTTCCTGTCCCTAGCAGGAGAGGACACTATGGAGAGGTTCTCCGAAGATGGAAGTTACGTGAGAGCCAGGGGGATTGGGGGGGTCTGAGAACTCTCCCCTTCCTTCGGTCCAGAGGCTCCATGCTGATACCCCTTTGCGGGGTCCCTCAGCCAGAAGACCGCCGCTTGCCGCTGTATCCCCCGGACAAGCTGAGCGTTGCGCTATCCCACCGGCTGAAAGGCCGGCGTGCGCTCAACGGAGGAGCGCGGTGTATGGCTTCCGGCGGGAGGCGGAGTCATCAGGGCAAACATCCGCTTTGGAGCCGGCGTGCGTTCCAGGGTGGAGCGCACGCCGAGCGCGGTGCGAGACTTCTGGCCAGGAGGCGGAGTCAGAAGAGCGGACATCCGCTTTGGCCGGCGTGCGTTCCAGGGTGGAGCGCACGCCAGTTCTCCTTCCGGCATTGAGAAGAGGGGCTTCGGCACCCAGAAGGCACAGGTGCCCGGAGGCAGTGGTGAGCCTCCAGGGCATTAAGAATAGCGATTATCATTGGGGGCGTGGCTACCACCTGGATCAGGTAAGACCCTATAAAAGGGTACACCTCAGCCACACACACACTGACACCATGGAAGCTAATCCTTCACGGTCAGAAGCCCCTTCAGAGTCCCTGGGCAGTGTGAGTACAGCCTTAGGCCCTTCTCTGGATAAATCAGAGTATTCTAGGACAGATTTTTATAGTAAATCTCCGGTGTCCTTTTATATTTTTTATGGATTAGGAGAGGGGAACCCAGAGGTCTGGATCTTCTTCCAAAAAATCAAGACGATGTGTAGACTGTAACACGAAGCTTCAGGACTCGTATAAAAAGTGGCTGTGTAAAAAATGTATAGCCGAGGTCCTAAAGGAAGAAAAAACTTCCTTTTTGACGGATATAAGATCTATGATACGTGAGGAGGTCCAGAGTACAGTCTCGAGCCTCATGCCTTCCCGTACACAGCCGTCACACCAAATAGTTCAACCCTCTCCTCGCCAGAAAAGACCTTGGTGGGAGGTGGAAGATGTGTCTGAGGAAGGAGAATATTCAGATTCCGCATCAGAGCAGTCTAGAAGAGGATGAGGATCGCTTCTCTCAGTTACCCTCACGAGCGAAAGAAATATGTCTTCTCTACGGAACATACGGATGAACTATTAAAGTCCGTCAGGCGTACTATGAACTTGGAGGACACTCAGGTCTCCCATTCCAAACAGGATGAAATGTTCGCAGGTCTGAGAACTCAGAGAAATAGAGTATTCCCTGTAAATGAGCATTTAAAATCAATGATTATGGAGGAATGGGAAGAAGTGGAGAAAAGACTCATTGTGCCAAGAGACTTTAAATCCCGTCTTCCTTTCAATCCGGAGGACATCAAACTTTGGGAGGAAATCCCTAAAGTAGATGTCCCAATAGCGAAAGTGGCTAAGAAAACATCCATCCCCTTTGAGGATTCGTCTTGCCTCAAGGACGCAATGGATAGGAAGGCAGAGAGCATGCTCAAGAGGAGTTGGGAGGCCTCAGCAGCCATAATTAAGTCAAATATCGCTGCCACTTCAGTGGCAAGATCCATGTGCCTTTTGGTTGGACGAGCTGTCAGATCAAATTAGGTCGGACTCCCCTGTAGAGATGCTATCAGACTCTCTTCCCATGTTAAAGCTGGCAACGCAATTCATGGCTGATGCCTCGGCCGAATCGGTCAGATTCGCAGCTAGATGTAGCGTATTATCTAATACAGCTAGATGGGCGATATGGCTAAACATGTGGTCGGGGGATAGCCACTCAAAGAATAAACTGTGCTCAATTCCCTTTTCGGGTGCTTGGGTCTTTGGTCCAGTGTTGGACGAGATCCTAGAAAGAGCATCAGACAAGAAAAAAGCATTTCCCGAGGATAGGGTTAAAAGATACCGGCCCTTTCGTGGACCCCGTCGATCCCCTAAACGTGATTACAGGGGTAAGGGTAAGACGGGGAGATGGTCTTACAGGAAGGGAGGAAAGGACAGAGCAGATCAGGTTGCCTCTGGAGCCCCAGCTAGACCATGACGCCATTGGAGTAGAGGGCAGGCTTCTTTTCTTTTAGGACAAGTGGGTGTCCATTACAAAAAATCAATGGATCCTACGTTCCTTAGGGGAAGGTTTCAAAATAGACTTCTCCCATGCCCTCCCTCGTCGTTTCCAAATCACTCGTCCTCGCTCCCCCGTAGATCTCAAAAGTCTATGGCAGGATATATTAGTCCTTCAATCCCTACACGTGGTGAAACAGGTCCCCCCCTTCAGAGCAGGGTTTAGGCCATTATTCCTCCCTCTTCTCGGTATTAAAACCCTCGGGCAAACGCCGTACGGTTATAAACCTCAAGCCCTTAATCCAGTGGGTGGAATACAAAAGGTTCAAAATGGAAACTATAAAAACCAGCATTCCATTGATAGAGAAGGGATCGGTAATGTGCACCCTAGACCTCAAGGATGCATATTATCATGTTCCAATTCACTCAAATCACCAGCAATACCTAAGGTTCGCTCTAGAGCAGGAGGACACAGTACACCACTTTAAATTCACTTGCCTAACCTTCGGTCTGTCCTCGGCCCCCCGAATATTCACAAAGGTTATGACAGAAGTAGCGGCCTTCTTAAGAACACAAGGGGTTATAATCATCCCTTACCTGGACGATATATTGTTGGTGGCTGAGTCAGTCTCTTCTTCTCGGTCAACAAGAGCATACGATCAAAACCCTGGAATATTTGGGGTGGAACATCAATTGGGAAAAATCAAGCCTCCATCCAAGTACTACAAAAGTATTTCTAGGGGTACTCTTAGATTCCAGTCTTCAAAAGTCCTCCTTGCCCCAGGAGAAAAGAAAAAATAAAACTGGAAATTTACAACTTCGAGAAACTGAAGACCACCTCAATCAGATACGCCATGCGGATGTTGGGACTGATGACCTCAATCATTCAGAGCGTGAAATGGGCACAGGCCCGTTCACGGCCGTTACAGAAGTCGATCCTGTCAGTTTGGAACAGACGACCATCGGGGTTGGACAAGAAAATGAGACTGTCAAGAGAGCTAAAAAACTCCCTTTCCTGGTGGACAGACCCTTCAAACTTAGAAAATGCAGTAGACTGGATCCTTCTTCCTTCAATCCAGATCCATACGGAGCAAGCATAGGAAACGGATATCTACAAGGGATGTGGCCCAAAGAGATACAACACAGGTCGTCAAATTTCAGGGAGCTAAAGGCGTTCTGGGAGACTCTTCAAAGATGTCAGCATTTGATCAGAGGAAATCATGTAAAAAATTTCTCAGACAACAGCACCACCATCGCTTTTCTTCGTCGACAAGGAGGTCCAAGAGGGAAAAGGTTACAATCCTTGGCGTCAAGAATTTTCTACTGGGCGGAGAGAAATGTCCTTTCAATATCGGCTATTCATCTAAGGGGGTCCGAAAATGTGGTAGCAGACTTTCTCAGCAGAGCAAAAGTTGGTCCCTCAGAGTGGGAGCTGAATCCGGATGTGTTTCATCAAATCATTCAACGATGGGGCACCCCGTTCATAGACCTGTTCGCAACAAGAAAAAACAGGAAGCTGCAGCCCTTTTTTTCCTTGGACCCAGCCGACAGCCCAGAAGGAATAGATGCCCTTTCTCAATCATGGGGGACAAAACTGGTGTACGCCTTTCCTCCAGTCCCTCTCATCTCAAGAGTACTAAGGAAAATCCAACAGGAGAGGGGAGCTCTTATTCTGATAGCGCCCTACTGGCCCAAAAAGAGCTGGTTCCCTCTGCTACACCGGATGGCGGTGGATCTCCCATTCAGACTCCCAGCCAGGAGAGATCTTCTATTGCAGGGTCCCTTGTTACATCCGAACATCCAATTCCTCCAATTGACAGCTTGGAACCTGAGAGGCGGATCCTAGCCTCTAGGGGCCTTTCCCATCGGGTAATTACAACTCTACAAGCCTGTAGGAAACCAGTAACGTCAGCCATCTATACTAGGATTTGGAAACAGTTCTGTAGCTTTGCAGGTCAGTCTGTGGGAAATTCGTCTCACCCCAATATTCCAACGATATTGGATTTCCTCCAAGAGGGGTTTGATAAGGGTCTGAGGCCAAATACGTTAAAAGTTCATATCTCGGCCCTAAGTGCTTTTTTGGACTACTTCTTAATAGACGACCCATGGATATGAAGGTTCATAAAAGCAACTTCTCATTTAAAACCCACGATAAGGAGTCTAGTACCGCCGTGGGATCTGAACCTGGTGTTGAGGGCTTTATGTAAGTCTCCCTTTGAACCCCTAGAAGAAACATCAGTAGACCTGCTTTCTATGAAATCAGCCTTTCTTGTGGCAGTTACTACAGCGAAATGGGTAGGCGAGATCCAGGCCCTCTCAGTTCTGGACCCATACCTTAAGATTGTGGAGGACAGATTGGTTCTTAAACTGGATCCCTCCTTTCACCCTAAGGTGGTGTCCAGTTCAAACCTGAATCAAGAGATAATACTGCCGTCTTTCTGCCAGTCCTCCAAAAATAAAGGAAAAATCCTTCCATACCTTGGACGTCAGGAGGGCAATTGTTCGGTATATAGAAATCACAGCCCCCTGGAGGAGAGACTCAAACCTTTTTCTGCAATTTTCGGGTGTGAATAAGGGCAAGAAAGCTTCTAAGCCGACTCTAGCAAGGTGGTTGACAAGGACTATCGCCCTCGCATATGAATCTGAGGGGAAGGATCCACCAATTTCCCTTAAAGCTCATTCTACTCGGGCAATCTCCGCTTCTTGGGCAGAGAAAGCTGGAGCGTCAGTGGGCCAAATTTGCCAGGCAGCAACCTGGTCCAATATATCCACATTTAGTAAACATTATAAATTGGATGTATTGTCCAGTCAACAATTAGCCTATGGCCGTAAAGTCCTTCAGGCAGTAGTCCCGCCCTAAATGTTCCATTTCTTTTGATTTGGTATGTCTCCTGTCGTGCCGTTATGATGGACTCCTGGAAGCGTAATTAACGGTAGGAATAATTCCTATTTTTAACTTTTTTTCACAAAAATGTTACTTTAGACCCAATTTTTTTTTATATTTTTGCAGGGGTAACAGGAAAAAATGGCCCACAAAATTTGTTATGCAATTTCCCCTGAGCACGCAGATACCCCATACGTGGGGAAAAAAACACTGGGCGCACGGCAGGCTTCAGAAGGGAAGGAGCGCCATTTGACTTTTTGAATCTAAAATTTGCTTGAATAATTAGCGGACGCCATGTTGCGTTTACAGAGCCTCTGATGTGCCTAAACAAGGGACACCATTTTGGAAATTAGACCCCTCAGGGAACTTATCTAGATGTGTGGTGAGCACTTTGAACCCCCAGGTGCTTCACAGAAGTTTATAACCTGGAGCCGTGAAAATAAAATTTTTACATTTTTCCCACAAAAAATGTTTTCAGCCCCCAGTTTTGCATTTTCATAAGGGTAACAGGAGAAATTGCACCATGTAACTTGTTGTGAAATCTCTCCTGAGTAAGCTGATACCCCATATGTGGGGGAAAACCACTGCTTGGGCGTACGGCAGGCTTCAGAAGGGAAGAATAATTAGCGGATGTTCCCCTGATGTGCTTGAACAGTGGAAAAACCCCACAAGTGACAACATTTTAGAAACTAGGTCCCTCAGAGAACTTATCTAGATGTGTGGTGAGCACCCTGAACCCCCAGGTGCTTCATAGAAGTTTATAACATGGAGCCATAAAATTAAAAAAAATCAAACTTTTTCCACAGAAATGATCTTTTAGGTCCAACTTTTTTATTTTCACAAGGGTAAGAGGAGAAAATTGAACCTAAGAACTGTTGTGCAATTTGTCCTGAGTATGCCAATACCCCATATGTGGGGAAAATACACTGTTTGGGCGCATGTCAGGGTTCAGAAGGGAAGGAGCACTGTGACTTTATGAATGCAAAATTGGCTGGAATCAAGAACGAATGCCATGTCGTATTTCGGGAGCCCCTGATGTGCCTAAATAGTGGAAAACCCCCACAATTGACTCCATTTTGGAAACTACACCCCTCAAGGATTTTATCAAGGGGTAAAGTGAACATTTTGAACCCAGAGGTACAACAGAATTTGATAACATTAGGCCATTCAATTGAATAAGTTGTCATTAGTCTTGAGCGCAAGTGCTCAGTACTTGAGTTTGCATTGGGTACTCAGGTATGCACCATGTATCGCGGGTGCTCGAGTGACATGCTCGAGTCCCCGCCCTGCATGTTTTACGGTTGTTAGACACCCCCCAAAAAAAAGATACGGGTATCGCTCGTGCATGGCAGGTGATCCCAGCAACATTTTTTTTTGGGCCGTGAAGCATATGGGGCAGAGACTCGAGCATGTCACTTGAGCACCCGTGATACTCAGTGCATAACCGAGCACCCAATGCAAATTCAAGTAGCGAGCACTTGTGCTCAACACTGGTCTCCATATCGTCATCATTTTTTTTTTTTTGCCCGACCCTAACCCTAAAGTTTATTTTTTACGCCATTCCTTGTGTGGTCTAAGCGATTAGATGACTTTATTCTTCGGGTTGGTGCGATTACAGTACAGCGATACCAGATACATAACAAGTTTTTATGATTGACAGCTGTCACACACTAAAAGACGCTTTTTTTGCAGAGACTATTTTTTGCATCGCCCTATTTTGAGAGCTATAATTTTTCCATATTTTGGCCGACAGTCATGTGACGGCTTGTTTTTTGTGGGACAAGTTGACCTTTTTATTGGTACCATTTTCGGGCACGTGACATTTTTTGATCGCTTTCTATTCTGATTTTTGGAAGGCACAATAAACAAACCAGCAAATCCGGAATTGATTTTTTGTTTCTTTTATGCTGTTCAGCGTGTGGTAAAATTGATAAGGTAGCTTTGTTCTTCGGGTCAGTGTGTTTACAGCGGTACCGAATTTATATATTTTTTTTTTATGTTTTGACGCTTTTACTCAACAAACTATTTTGTAGAAAAAATATTTTTTTTGCATCGCTTTATTCTGAGAGCTATAACTTTTTTTTTTTTTCCCGGATGATGGAGCTGTAAGGCGGCTTGTTTTTTGCGGGACAAGATGACTTTTTCAGCGGTACCATTTTTATTTACATTCGTCATTTTTATTGCGTGTTGTTCCATTTAAATTAGATAAAGCATTTGCTTGTTGTTTTTTTTTTTTTTTTTTTACAGTGTTCACTAAAGGGGTTAACTAGCCAGTTTTATAGGTGAGGTCGTTCCGGACGCGGCGATACCAAATGTGTGCATTTATTTATTTATTTTTTCTTTTTCATAATTATTGATGGGTACATTATATTGTTTTTTGTTTTTTATATTTTTACAATTTATTTTTTTTACTTTTACATTTTGTCCCACTATGGGACGTTCACTTTTTGTAGCCTGATCGGCTGTACAACATAGAGAGCAGGAGCAGCTCCCTGTGTTATGCAGCCTGTCAGCACTGCACAGGGAGAAGTTGTTTTTGTTATGCACTGCGCATGACCAAAGCAACATCCTGCCTCCTGGAGACCCGAATGTTGTCATGACGACATCCGGGACTGGACTTGGACACTGGGAGAGGGGGTGAGTATCGGCGCTTAACTCCGCAATGCTGTGATCGACTTCGATCGCAGCATTGCGGGGGTTAATGTGCCGGGAGCGGTGCGGGTGCGATCGTATCACGCGTAATAGTACTGATTACAGTCTCAACCCCAGAAAACATGCTTTTAATTCTTGTTTCTGCTAAACTGTTTGTTTAGTTTTGAGTAAGGGGCTTATTGTTTTCATGCAATTTTATGGAAAGCAACTGAGACATGGCCTATTTCAGTACTACAGTTTGTATCTAATATCCAATACTCATTTTAAGCCATCACACAACAGATCTACCATATTCTTAGTGAGCTTGCAATTCATGTCTAGAAGAACATCCAGAAAGACAAAATGGTGTAAGTTTATGGCTCTTGCTCTCCTGTAAATTCACAGGGCAGGGTTAAATCTCCTGCTCATGCAATCTAGCAGGGCCGTGTTGGGTCTTCATCTGTCAGACTCTGCCTGGGATCCAGGGGAGAAGACGGGAGCAGTTTATTACTGCTTCAGTCTTCTATTTCACTGACTAAATCGCATTGTGTGATGGGATTGCTGATGCTTCTGTAGGACCCGGCAATCACATGATCATGAGGTGTCTCAAGCATAGCAAAGCTCCTGGATCCTAGCAGACTTTGATGGCTCTGCCAGTGACATTTGTCATTGTAGTGTGCTATTTTATCTTGTAAATGGGGCTCCTATAAATGCCCCAGTTACAATGTAAGAAAATCAATAGTAATAAAAAACTGAGGATATTTTTCATATCTTTAATTATTGTTTAGGGGAACAAATTGTCTAGTGTTTATGTACACTACTCAAAAAAATAAAGGGAACACTCAAATAACACATCCTAGATCTGAATGAATGAAATATTCTCATTGAATACTTTGTTCTGTACAAAGTTGAATGTGATGACAACAAAATCACACAAAAATCATCAATGTAAATCAAATTTATTAACCAATGGAGGCCTGGATTTGGAGTCACCCTCAAAATTAAAGTGGAAAAACACACTACAGGCTGATCCAACTTTGATGTAATGTCCTTAAAACAAGTCAAAATGAGGCTCAGTATTGTGTGCGGCCTCCACGTGCCTGTATGACCTCCCTACAACGCCTGGGCATGATCCTGATGAGGTTGCGGATGGTCTTCTGTGGGATCTCTTCCCAGACCTGGATTAACCCCTTCGCAACCTTGGGTTTGTCGTTTTTACTTTTTCGTTTTTTACTTCCCTTGTTCCCAGAGCCATAGCGTTTTTATTTTTTGGACAATATGGTCGTGTGAGGGCTTATTTTTTGCGGGACAAGTTGTACTTTTCAACGCCATTACTGGTTTTACCATATCTTGTACGGGAAAACGGGAAAAAAATTCCAAGTGCGGTAAAATTGCAAAAAAAGTGCAATACCACAGTTGTTCGTTCTTTTTTTTTTTTACCACGTTCACTTAATGCTAAAACTGACCTGCTATTCTTATTCTCCAGGTCATTACGAGTTCGTAGACACCAAACATGTATAGGTTATTTTATATTTAAGTGGTGAAAAAAAATTCCAAAATTTGGTAAAAAAAACTAAGAAAAAAAAATAGCGCCATTTTCCGAGACCTGTAGCGTCTCCATTTTTCGTGATCCGGGGTTGGGTGAGGGCTTATTTTTTGCACGCCGGGCTGACTTTTTTATTGATAACATTTTGGGGTAGATCCAATGTTTTGATCGCCCGTTATTGCATTTTATTGCAATTTTGCGGCGACCAAAAAACGTAATTCTGGCATTTAGAATTTTTTTCTCGTTACACCGTTTACCGATCGGATTAATTCTTTTTTTATATTGATACATGGAGCGATTCTGAACGCGGCGATACCAAATATGTGTATGTGGGTTTTTTTTTTTTTATATTTTATTTTGAATGGGGCGAAAGGGGGGTGATTTAAACTTTTTTATATTTTTAAAAACATATTTTTTTTTCACTTACTGCATGCTTCAATAGTCTCCATAGGAGACTAGAAGCAGCAGTTGTCTGATAGGCTCTGCTACATACAGGGGACCAGCAGATCCCCTGCATATAGCAGAAATGGTCCTGTGCTATGAGCGCCGACCACTAGGTGGCGCTCATAGCGACGAGATCATGACAACCACAGGCGTCTGCTGCAGACCCTAGGTTGTCATGCCCACCCATCGGGGTCGCCGATGGGCGGGGCTTATGACGCGCAACCCGGAAGCACGCGTTAAATGCCGCTGTCAGAGATTGACAGCGGCATTTAACATGTTAACAGCCGCGGGTGGATCGCGATTCCACCCGCGGCTGTTGCGGGCACATGTCAGCTGTAAGAATCAGCTGACATGTGCTCGGTTCAGTGAGGGCTCAGCGCAGCAGCCCTCACTGAACCGGGGGTGCGCAAATGTGCGTACTAATACGGCAAGGGTTGGAAAGGGGTTAAAGCAACCACCAACTCCTGGACAGTCTGTGGTGCAACGTGTGATGTTGGTGGCTGGAGTGAGACATGATGTCCTAGATGTGCTCAATCGGACTCAGGTCTGGGGAACAGGCGGGCCAGTCCATAGCTTCAATGCCTTCATCTTGCAGGAACTGCTGACACACTCCAGCCACATGAGGTCTGGCATTGTCCTGCATTAGGAGGAACCCAGGGCCAACCACACCAGCATATGGTCTCCTAAGGGGTCTGAGGATGTCATCTTGGTACCTAATGGCAGTCAGGCTACCTCTGGCGAGCACATGGAGAGCTGTGCGGCCCTCCAAAGAAATGCCACCCCACACCATTACTGACCCACTGCCAAACTGATCATGCTGAAGGATGTTGCAGGCAGCAGATCGCTCTCCACGGCATCTCCAGACTCTGTCACGTCTGTCAAATGTGCTCAGTGTGAACCTGCTTTCATCTGTGAAGAGCACAGGGCGCCAATGGCGACTTTGCCAATCCTGGTGTTCTGTGGCAAATGCCAAGGGTCCTGCATGGTGTTGGGCTGTGAGCATAACCCCCATCTGTGGACGTCAGGCCCTCATACCACCCTCATGGAGTTGGTTTCTAACCGTTTGTGCAGACACATGCACATTTGTGGCCTACTGGAGGTCATTTTGCAGGGCTCTGGCAGTGCTCCTCCTGTTCCTCCTTGAACAAAGGCAAAGGTAGCGGTCCTGCTGCTGGGTTGTTGCCCTCCTAGGGCCCCCTCCACGTCTCCTGGTGTACTGGCCTGTCTCCTGGTAGCGTCTCCAGCCTCTGGACACTACACTGACAGACACCGCAAACCTTCTTGCCACAGCTCGCATTGATGTACCATCCTGGATGAGCAGCACTATCTGAGCAACTTCTGTGGGTTGTAGAGTCCGTCTCATGCTACCACGAGTGTGAAAGCACAACCAACATCCAAAACATAAGCCAGAAAGCATTGGTACTGAGATGTGCCCCCCCCCCCCCCCTGCAGAACCACTCCTTTCTTGAGGAAGTCTTGATAATTGCCAATAATTTCCATCTATTGTCTATTCCATTTGCACAACAGCATGTGAAATTGATTGTCAATCAGTGTTGCTTCCTAAGTGGACAGTTTGATTTCACAGAAGTTTGATTCACTTGGAGTTATATTCTGTTTGTGTTCCCTTTATGTTTTTGAGCAGTATATATAACTTAACTATTTTTGTTAAATTTATTTTTGCACATGAAAGTACCAACTGCAGACAAATGAAAAAACTACTTTTCCCATTAAGACATTTTTATTACAAATGTAGCACCCTGAGGATTCGGCTGCTACAGGGGTATTACACCTCAAGCCAGAGGTGTGGTATTCCACTCCCGGGTAAGGATGGAGTGTGGAACTGAGCTCAGTTAGCTGCATGCACTACACACATCCCATTTCCGGGGAACAGACCGATGGTACTCCCACTAGAGAAATGTGCAGGTACGACAGTGTCTGTTCCTGGCTGGAGTGGGAGGGGGGTGGAACATCCCAGTAGTGTAGGGGCAGATAGGGGGAGCAGTCTGGGTAATGCTAGGAGCTCATTGGGTGCTGGTCACCTGAGCTCACACATAGAGGGAGTATATAAGGTGGGAACCATCTTAGATCAGGGTCAGTCTGTCAGAGTTTAGTCAGAGGAGCAGAGCAGAGAAGCTCAGCCAGAAGGGCTGACAGGGAGTTGTGGTTCCGGCTGGGCCCAGCTCCAAGGCCAAGAGAGAGAGAGGAGTCAGAAGGACCCAGAGAAAACAAGCAGGAACCCCAAGACCCCAGAATACAAACAACAGGGTGAAGGGTTGGCACCTAGGGTACCGGATCCCAAGCTGGCAGAGAGAAAAGCACACCTTAGCCAGAGACCGGAGGTCGTGGGCAGGATCTGCCACGACCCTCACCAAATCCACCAGGAAGGCAGACCAAGTATAGGGTCAGGGAGCCCAGAGGAGGCTTGACCACCAAGAGACCCGAGGGAGCCGGACATAGGTGGATCCCTGGTGAGAACGGCCAGAAGAGAGGGAAAGTCAGACAGGAGCTCAGGACCACGCTCCAGAACTGCCTGGGGGTTAGCCGAGTCCAGGACCTGGTGGACGCAGCACGGCTCGGGTGGTCGCTTCAGGCCAGAGTGACCATAAGAACACCCGTAAGTAAAAACCCCTGAACTGCACAGCCCGACTCTGAGTCTTCTTGCTGATTCATCCTGCACCTTCACAACCACCATCCTCTACATCTGACCCCCTGAGGCTATACCCCTCCCGTTGGGGGTTATACTACCAAAGCTGCACACATACCAACAGCCTCAGCGGACCCTGCTGCAGCGGCGGCCTTTTGACCGCAAATCAACGGGTGGCGTAGTCGACACTAAAGAACACCAATAACATCTATCAAGACTGCCACACACTGAGTTTGACACCCTGGGCACGGACCGGGTCACCGCCACAAGGACTACTACCCCCATACAGATCCGGCTCCGGGTATCCCCTTGAACATGGCCCAGGGGGCGCGTCACATACATGTAAAGAAAAAAACCCTACACATTACATATCTACATAACCTGGAATATTCTCAAGTGGCTCTTCGGTGTGAAATTTGAACAGTATAAAAAATATAGTAAACTGAAAATGGCTTGTTCTTAAAGATTTGCATCACAAAAAAATTAAATTGTCTAGCAGGTAACATTTCTCCAGGTGGAGAGTGGCAAGTTGCATAGGACATCATTGGTGCAACCTGTGCAGATGTAAGGGAGGGGGGCATTTCTACATCCAAACCAGGTGGAATTGTACATTATGAGGAGCTACTGGAGTGCAAAGGGCTCATATACTTTTCTTGCACTGGGCCTCTTCTGTCTGTCACTGGCGACTTCTAGGCCATGCAATGCTCCAGAAGCTGTTAAGAGAAGAGGAACCCTAGTGTCACCTCTTGGAAGTAGTAATCTAGTAATCCTAAAGGTCAATTTCGTTCCTTATTAAAGAGTCTTGCAACGTGACTTTTTTTTCCTCCTTATGCTTGCTTGGCACTCTTCAGTGAGAAACTTTACCCCTTTGAGCCTCTGCTTTGCACTTATGAGGGGCAAACACCGCAATTGTGTCTGCAGATGGAGTTTCTGGTTTGGCTTTTTATCTGAAGTCACGTGGCATGGCTCTTCAAAAGCTGTGTTTACATGTCTAGTAGTCATCTGTTAGAACAGATCCAGCAGCAATCCGGTGGCAAAAAAAGTTGTAAAGAGACAGCTTTTGTCGTGTTTTTTTTTTTTTTTTTTAAAAAAAACAAAACAAACTAATATCGGCTTGAGCTGTTTTTTTAACATTGACGTCTATGGACAATGGATCTGTTAATTAGCCATCTGTTATCTTCTATTTGACACTGGTCCTGTAAGTATAAAATGGATGGCTATTTAAAGGATCCATTGTTCATAGACTTCAATATTAAAGCTCCCCTCCAGCGTTGTTTTATTTTATTGCTGTAGTGGTGCTACTGGCGGTTTGGCGGTTTGTGACGGCTGCTCAAGTGTTTGCTGGAACGAGCCAAAGGTCACACTTCAATGCAAGTCTATGGGAGCCTCGTTTTTTTCAGGTTGTGATGTAACTTCTGATCCATCAGAAGTTCCCAGGCATTTAAAGCATCTTTTGATCTGTTTAATAGCAGCATGGGTATCTATGATGTAAATTTGGTTTGATAGATCCATGTTTGTCAGTTCATATATGATGATATAGACTCTCAAGACTCTTCAGACCTACAGATCACTACCCATTCCTGCTAATACATGTGGGGACAAATGACACCGCAAGAAAGGACCTGGAAACCATCTGCAGTGACTTTGAAGACTTGGGCAAGAAAGTGAAAGAATTGGGAGCGCAGGTGGTCTTCTCATCCATCCTCCCAGTGGATGGCCATGGAACAATGAGGTGGAATAAGATTCTACAGGTGAACAACTGGCTACGTCGATGGTGCCGTCAACAAGGATTTGGATTTCTGGATCACGGAATGAATTACCTATACGATGGACTACTTGCTAGAGATGGGGTGCACCTTACAAAGACTGGAAAACATGTATTTGGAAGTCGCCTTGCTACACTCATCAGGAGAGCTTTAAACTAGAACAATGTGGGAAGGGAAGCAAAAGGCCAGAAAAAGCCATACAGCTGACAAATACTATTGAGATCTCTGCTACTGGAAGTGGAAAGGAAGAACAAAGACAAAACCATTTAAATAATAAAAATATGGGAGGAAGAGAAACCAATCACAAACTAAAATGTTTTTATACAAATGCACAAAGCATGGGCAACAAACAAGGAGAATTAGAACTACTAACGCAGGAAAAGAAATATGATGTCATTGGAATCACTGAAACTTGGTGGGACGATACACATGATTGGAATAAAAGGCTAAAAGGATACAACTTATTTGCAAGAAACAGACTTGATAAACGAGGAGGAGGTGTCGCATTGTATGTTAGAAAAGCGTATATCTGCACAGAGATTGAAGCTTCAGAGACTGGGAGTTCTGTGGAAACTGTTTGGGTAAGAATACAAGGAGAGAACAACGGAAAGGACACCATTGTAGGCATTTACTACAGGCCACCTGGGCAAGCTGAAGATATGGATGAACTCTTTATGTATCAAATGACCAAGTTCTCAAAAAAATATGACGTAGTGGTCATGGGAGATTTCAACTATCCAGACATTTGTTGGGAATCTCTCTCAAGTAAAACTAACAGGTCAAGCAAATTCTTATCCTCTCTTGCTGACAACTTTATCTTCCAAAAGGTAGGGGAGAAAACAAGGGGATCTGCTACTTTGGATCTAATCCTTATAAACAAGGAGGAAATGGTTGAGGAGGTAAAAGTGGCTGGGACCCTAGGAGGCAGCGATCATGCTATTATAGAATTTTGGATAACTAGAGGAGGAAGACATGTGAAGACTCAAACTTCAAGGTTAGATTTTAGAAAGGCAGATTTTAAGAGACTCAGAAAGAGAATAGGAGGGATCCAATGGCTGGATGTCCTTAAGGACAAAAATGTCCAGGAAGGATGGGAAATTTTTAAAAATGAGATTCTCAAAGCACAATCGTTAACAATCCCGAAAAGTAGGAAGAATGGGAAGCATTTAAGGAAACCAGGATGGATGAACACAGAACTTAAACACATGCTAAAAAGAAAGAAAGAAATGTTTATTAAATGGAAAGAGGGAGGCATATCTAAAGAAGATTATAATGCAGTCTGCAGATCCTGCAGGGCATGTATCAGGTTAGCTAAAGCTGACAATGAATTAAGGCTTGCAAGAGATGTCAAAAGCAATAAAAAAGGATTTTGGGGGTATGTCAAAAGTAAAAGAAAAGTCAAAGATGCTATAGGATTTTTACAGGCTGAAAATGGAGAAATGGTAAGAGAGGATGTTGAGAAGGCCAAACTTTTTAATTCCTATTTTGCATCTGTTTTCTCTCAGAAAGAAAATGTAACATCAACTGATCTTCATTGTCCTTTTAAAGGAATAGAAGAATCCAAGTTATCTGTAAACAGAAAGATTGTGAGGGAATATTTAGCTAACATAAATGAGTTCAAGTCTCCAGGTCCAGATGA
This sequence comes from Phyllobates terribilis, assembly GCF_046119375.1. NCBI lineage: Eukaryota > Metazoa > Chordata > Amphibia > Anura > Dendrobatidae > Phyllobates > Phyllobates terribilis. Next base: position 512,607,647 of record NW_027362765.1, on the reverse strand, counting down.
ATTACACCCCAGAGTACTGAAGGAGATCGTAGAAGAAATTTTAGAACCACTCTCCATAATCTTTGAAAATTCTTGGAGAACAGGAGAAGTCCCAGAAGACTGGAGAAGAGCAAATGTTGTTCCTATCTTCAAAAAGGGGAAGAAGGTGGACCCAGGGAACTATAGGCCGGTGAGTCTGACTTCTATACCAGGAAAGATCTTTGAAAAAATTATTAAACAACATGTATGTAAGTACCTGGATAAGAATGAAGTGATTAACCAGAGTCAGCATGGGTTTATAACTAACAAGTCATGTCAGACTAACTTAATTTCCTTCTATGACAGAATCACTGACTGGGTGGATCAGGGAAATGCTGTAGATATAGTATATCTTGACTTCAGCAAAGCATTTGACAAAGTATCTCACACCATCCTTATTGAAAAAATGACCAAGTATGCAATGGACCAGGCAACTGTTAGGTGGATTCATAACTGGCTTAGTGATCGGACTCAAAGGGTGATTGTAAATGGCTTCACATCCAGCTGGATGAATGTCTCAAGTGGGGTACCACAGGGCTCCGTCCTGGGACCTGTATTGTTCAACATCTTTATCAATGATTTAGATGAAGGAATTGAGGGTAAACTGATTAAATTTGCTGATGACACAAAGCTAGGAGGGATAGCTAATACTAGAGAAGAGAGAGAGAGGATTCAAAAAGACCTAAATAAACTGGAGCAGTGGGCAGCAACCAACAGAATGGTTTTTAACAGGGAAAAATGCAAAGTACTACATCTGGGCAATAAAAATGAAAAAAGCATATACAGAATGGGAGGAATAGAGCTAAGCAACAGTACATGTGAAAAAGACTTAGGTATACTAATAGATCATAGACTGAACATGAGTCAACAGTGTGATGCAGCAGCAAAAAAGGCAAATACAATTCTGGGATGTATTAACAGAAGCATACAGTCTAGATCACGTGAAGTCATTATTGGTCTTTACTCCTCTTTGGTCAGACCTCATCTGGAATACTGTGTACAGTTTTGGGCACCACATTTTAAAAAAGACATAGACAAACTGGAGCAAGTTCAGAGAAGAGCGACCAGAATGGTGACTGGTCTGCAAACCATGTCCTATGAGGAACGGTTGCAGGATTTGGGAATGTTTAGCTTGCAAAAAAGAAGACTGAGAGGAGACTTAATAGCTGTCTACAAATATGTCAAGGGCTGTCACATTGTAGAAGGATCATCTTTATTCTCATTTGCACAAGGAAAGACTAGAAGCAATGGGATGAAACTAAATGGGAGGAGACACAGATTAGATATTAGAAAAAACTTTTTGACAGTTAGGGTGATTAATGAGTGGAACAGGCTGCCACGAGAGGTGGTGAGTTCCCCTTCAATGGACGTCTTCAAACAGAGACTGGACAGACATCTGTCTGAGATGATTTAGTGAATCCTGCTTTGAGCAGGGGGTTGGACCAGATGACCCAGGAGGTCCCTTCCAACTCTACCATTCTATGATTCTATGATATTTAAAGTCTTTATTAGCATGGATTCACAGGTGTCCAAATTTTCTCACAAATACATTGACTTATATATTTTTTGAGAGAAAAGGGGTGGCTTAAAGAAGTTGTCCACTACTTTTATATTGATGCCCTATCCATAGCAATATTATTATTATAACAATATTTCCTTTTTGTAATGTGTACTGTAAATGTTTATATCTTAGTATTTCTTGTTCAATAAATCATTCAATCTATTTTGCTGTGCCTGTTAACATTAACCCTGGAACTGCCTTTTCTCACAAAAAACATGTATTGACATGTTTTTTCTTACATACGGCGCTTACACTTTAACCTATAACATTGGGGGTGAAGGGTATGATCGTCTTCTAGCAATTCGGTTTACACAAAGCTAATGGGGAATGTGCCCAGCTTACACATTAATCTGCAACCTTACAGAGAATCGAGCCGCTGTTAATAGGGAATGTGCCCAGCTTACACATTATCCTACAACCTTACAGAGACACTGTCGCCGAGCGCATGGTTAACTTTGTAAATATTAGCATTGAAATGTATTGTAACCTATAGATTTGCTTGTATAATGTTGTATTTTTAGATCTATTTACACCTTTTTCCATTTCTTGATTTGTGTATACCTCTAAGTGAATCTACAATAAATGTATATTTTTTTAAACACTTTTATTACGTCATTATTATGAACACTACAGAATGCTACCATTAACCCTAGGGATCCTGGGGCTGCCTTTTCTCACAAAAACATGTCTTGACATGTTTTTCTTACATATGGCGCTTACACTTTAATCTACAACCTTGTGTGAAGGGCATGTGGGCTGTCATGGGGGACGTAACAGAGGCTGAACATGGGCTGCTTCCGGGGCAGGAACGGTACTGACGTAACAGATATTGACACACCTAGGGGCGGTAAGGGTTGGCTTCCGGGGGCGGGGACGGAACTGACGGAACAGGTATTGACACACACAGGGGCGGAGAATGGAGAGGGGAGGGGTTTAGACCAGAAGTGGAGGCGGAACAGATGCCAAAAAGGGGTGGGCACCTGTCAAAAACCAGAAGTGGGCGTGTTGACGAGAGGTGGGTGCTCTTACTACTCCTGTCAGGTATATATTATTGGAGGCAGCAGAATCTATGGGCTCCTGTCAGGTATATAGTATTGGAGGCAGCAGAATCTATGGGCTCCTGTCAGGTATATAGTATTGGAGGCAGGAGAATGTATGGGTTCATACCAGATACATATTATTGGAGCCAGGAGAATGTATGGGCTCCTGTGAGGTATATATTATTGGAGGCAGGAGAATGTATGGGCTCCTGTGAGGTATATATTTGCTATTTATCATTTTTGGATGTGCTCTCCTGTGACCCCTGCTGCATATACATTGTTCATATATTGGGGCTATTTGGGTTCTCTGTCTTTTTAACCTCTTTTATTTTTTAATTACGTTCTGATTTTCTTCTTTTTTGTGATTTATTCTTAAAGGACCTTATTGGATTTCTTTCCTGATGTCCAGATATCAGATGCATCTGAACTCTTCTAACAACGATAAATTAAATATATATATCTCTTGGAGGAGTGATTTGCAACAATATATCTGTCTGTGCATCATAGTGTTTGTTATTTGTCTTTGTTTCATGTGTCTTATTTATGTGTATTTATTGTACCATTTTCTTTCTTTGCCCCCTCTTCACTTTTTTATTCCCCTTCTCGTATGTTTATATATATATATATATTTCTGCTATTATTATTTCTTATTTCTTGTCCCCAATTATCCTGCTGTACTCCTGTCTATATTCCCCTATATTTTTACACTGCATAACAGCCCCTATCAGTACGGAGCTGTATCTCTTTGCAGCGTCATATAGGGAACCGTCCTTGGAGTTCTACTGTGCTCTACTGTGCTCATGCGCTGGGCGACTCGCTCCCCCTGCTCTCGCGTCGCCCATCTCCATGGCGCCGGCACGTTAACCGGATGTCCTCCTGACGCTTCCAGGTCGCGCAAGCGTCATGATGGGCGGGGCGGGACTCCGGGGGGCGCTGACTCTCCCAGTGTATGCGCCGCCTGTACCTCTCCGCTGATGGCCATCCTGAATCATCACATGACCCTACACGTGATGCCTATAGGGGGCGGAGCTATACATTTAAAAAGGTCCTTGTACCCTTGCCATTCACGCCTCTTGAAAAAGCACCCGCGAAACGCGCGTCGAGGCTGCCCTCTCTGACAGACACCGGCCCTCACTTGTCCCTAGCCACGTGTGATACTCTGGGGTGAGTTACCTATACCATGTACATGATATGCACTTAGCAATGGAGTTATTGTACAGGACTACGGTATATATGATATCCCCATATATTAAGTGTCACATTCTTTCTTACTCTGCTCTATTCTACTGTTATTTCCATTCTTTTTGATTATCTGGATTATTATTTTTTTGATCTGTTTGTCTGCATCTTACTGTTTTACCATCTATCTATGAATTTTTTAACATGAAATTATAATAAGCTTTTGTACGCCAAGATACTTGCCTTTTCTCCTGTTTTATTATATTTCGTTCAAGTTGGCTACATAATATGGGGTGTGAGTGGTTATTTATCCACACCACCCTATTTTGAATCTCTAAATGTGGGCTATTGTGTTTCTCATATATTATTGGAGGCAGGAGAATGTATGGGCTCCTGTCAGGTATATATTATTGGAGGCAGCAGAATCTATGGGCTCCTGTCAGGTATATATTATTGGAGGCAGCAGAATCTATGGGGTCCTGTCAGGTATATATTATTGGAGGCTGCAGAATGTATGGGCTCCTGTCAGGTATATAGTAATGGAGGCAGCAGAATGTATGGGCTCCAGTCAGGTATATAGTATTGGAGGCAGCAGAATCTATGGGCTCCTGTCAGGTATATAGTATTGGAGGCAGCAGAATCTATGGGCTCCTGTCAGGTATATAGTATTGGAGGCAGCAGAATGTATGGACTCCTGGCAGGTATATATTATTGGAGGCAGCAGAATGTATGGTCTCCTGTCAGGTATATAGTATTGGAGGCAGCAGAATGTATGGGCTCCTGTCAGGTATATAGTATTGGAGGCAGCAAAATCTATGGGCTCCTGTCAGGTATATAGTATTGGAGGCAGCAGTATGTATGGGCTCCTGTCAGGTATATATTATTGGAGGCAGCAGAATCTATGAGCTACTGTCAGGTATATATTATTGGAGGCAGGAGAATGTATGGGCTCCTGTCAGGTATATATTATTGGAGGCAGCAGAATCTATGGGCTCCTGTCAGGTATATATTATTGGAGGCAGCAGAATCTATGGGCTCCTGTCAGGTATATAGTATTGGAGGCAGCAGAATGTATGGACTCCTGTCAGGTATATATTATTGGAGGCAGCAGAATGTATGGGCTCCTGTCAGGTATATATTATTGGAGGCAGCAGAATCTATGGGCTCCTGTCAGGTATATATTATTGGAGGCAGCAGAATCTATGGGCTCCTGTCAGGTATATATTATTGGAGGCAGCAAAATCTATGGGCTCCTGTCAGGTATACATTATTGGAGGCAGCAGAATGTATGGGATCCTGTCAGGTATATATTATTGGAGGCAGGAGAATGTATGGGCTCCTGTCAGGTATATAGTATTGGAGGCAGCAGAATCTATGGGCTCCTGTCAGGTATATATTATTGGAGCCAGCAGAATGTATGGGCTCCTGTCAGGTATATATTATTGGAGGCAGCAGAATCTATGGGCTCCTGTCAGGTATATAGTAATGGAGGCAGCAGAATGTATGGGCTCCAGTCAGGTATATAGTATTGGAGGCAGCAGAATCTATGGGCTCCTGTCAGGTATATAGTAATGGAGGCAGCAGAATCTATGGGCTCCTGTCAGGTATATAGTATTGGAGGCAGAAGAATGTATGGGCTCCTGTCAGGTATATAGTATTGGAGGCAGAAGAATGTATGGGCTCCTGTCAGGTATATAGTATTGGAGCCAGCAGAATATATGGGCTCCTGTCAGGTATATAGTATTGGAGGCAGAAGAATGTATGGGCTCCTGTCAGGTATATAGTATTGGAGCCAGCAGAATCTATGGGCTCCTGTCAGGTATATAGTATTGGAGCCAGCAGAATCTATGGGCTCCTGTCAGGTATATAGTATTGGAGGCAGCAGAATGTATGGGCTCCTGTCAGGTATATATTATTGGAGGCAGGAGAATGTATGGGCTCCTGTCAGGTATATAGTATTGGAGGCAGGAGAATGTATGGGCTCCTGTCGGGTATATAGTATTGGAGGTTGCAGAATGTATGGGCTCCTGTGAGGTATATATTTGCTATTTATCATTTTTGGATGTGCTCTCCTGTGACCCCTGCTGCATATACATTGTTCATATATTGGGGCTATTTGGGTTCTCTGTCTTTTTAACCTCTTTTATTTTTTAATTACGTTCTGATTTTCTTCTTTTTTGTGATTTATTCTTAAAGGACCTTATTGGATTTCTTTCCTGATGTCCAGATATCAGATGCATCTGAACTCTTCTAACAACGATAAATTAAATATATATATCTCTTGGAGGAGTGATTTGCAACAATATATCTGTCTGTGCATCATAGTGTTTGTTATTTGTCTTTGTTTCATGTGTCTTATTTATGTGTATTTATTGTACCATTTTCTTTCTTTGCCCCCTCTTCACTTTTTTATTCCCCTTCTCGTATGTTTATATATATATATATATATATATTTCTGCTATTATTATTTCTTATTTCTTGTCCCCAATTATCCTGCTGTACTCCTGTCTATATTCCCCTACTTTTTTACACTGCATGACAGCCCCTATCAGTACGGAGCTGTATCTCTTTGCAGCGTCATATAGGGAACCGTCCTTGGAGTTCTACTGTGCTCATGCGCTGGGCGACTTGCTCCCCCTGCTCTCGCGTCGCCCATCTCCATGGCGCCGGCGCGTTAACCGGATGTCCTCCTGACGCTTCCAGGTCGCGCCCGCGTCATGATGGGCGGGGCGGGACTCCGGGGGGCGCTGACTCTCCCAGTGTATGCGCCGCCTGTACCTCTCCGCTGATGGCCATCCTGAATCATCACATGACCCTACACGTGATGCCTATAGGGGGCGGAGCTATACATTTAAAAAGGTCCTTGTACCCTTGCCATTCACGCCTCTTGAAAAAGCACCCGCGAAACGCGCGTCGAGGCTGCCCTCTCTGACAGACACCGGCCCTCACTTGTCCCTAGCCACGTGTGATACTCTGGGGTGAGTTACCTATACCATGTACATGATATGCACTTAGCAATGGAGTTATTGTACAGGACTACGGTATATATGATATCCCCATATATTAAGTGTCACATTCTTTCTTACTCTGCTCTATTCTACTGTTATTTCCATTCTTTTTGATTATCTGGATTATTATTTTTTGGATCTGTTTGTCTGCATCTTACTGTTTTACCATCTATATATGAATTTTTTAACATGAAATTATAATAAGCTTTTGTACGCCAAGATACTTGCCTTTTCTCCTGTTTTATTATATTTCGTTCAAGTTGGCTACATAATATGGGGTGTGAGTGGTTATTTATCCACACCACCCTATTTTGAATCTCTAAATGTGGGCTATTGTGTTTCTCATATATTATTGGAGGCAGGAGAATGTATGGGCTCCTGTCAGGTATATATTATTGGAGGCAGCAGAATCTATGGGCTCCTGTCAGGTATATATTATTGGAGGCAGCAGAATCTATGGGGTCCTGTCAGGTATATATTATTGGAGGCTGCAGAATGTATGGGCTCCTGTCAGGTATATAGTAATGGAGGCAGCAGAATGTATGGGCTCCTGTCAGGTATATATTATTGGAGGCAGCAGAATCTATGGGCTCCTGTCAGGTATATATTATTGGAGGCAGCAGAATCTATGGGCTCCTGTCAGGTATATATTATTGGAGGCAGCAGAATCTATGGGGTCCTGTCAGGTATATAGTAATGGAGGCAGCAGAATGTATGAGCTCCTGTCAGGTATATATTATTGGAGGCAGCAGAATCTATGGGCTCCTGTCAGGTATATAGTAATGGAGGCAGCAGAATGTATGGGCTCCAGTCAGGTATATAGTATTGGAGGCAGCAGAATCTATGGGCTCCTGTCAGGTATATATTATTGGAGGCAGGAGAATGTATGGGCTCCTGTCAGGTATATATTATTGGAGGCAGAAGAATGTATGGGCTCCTGTCAGGTATATAGTATTGGAGCCAGCAGAATCTATGGGCTCCTGTCAGGTATATAGTATTGGAGCCAGCAGAATCTATGGGCTCCTGTCAGGTGTATATTATTGGAGACAGCAGAATGTATGGGCTCCTGTCAGGTACATATTATTGGAGTCAGGAGAATCTATGTGCTCCTGTCAGGTATATATTATTGGAGGCAGCAGAATCTATGGGCTCCTGTCAGGTATATAGTAATGGAGGCAGCAGAATCTATGGGCTCCTGTCAGGTATATATTATTGGAGGCAGCAGAATCTATGGGCTCCTGTCAGGTATATAGTATTGGAGGCAGCAGAATCTATGGGCTCCTGTCAGGTATATAGTATTGGAGACAGCAGAATGTATGGGCTCCTGTCAGGTATATAGTATTGGAGGCAGCAGAATCAATGGGCTCCTGTCAGGTATATATTATTGGAGCCAGCAGAATGTATGGGCTCCTGTCAGGTGTATATTATTGGAGGCAGCAGAATCTATGGGCTCCTGTCAGGTGTATATTATTGGAGGCAGGAGAATGTATGGGCTCCTGTCAGGTGTATATTATTGGAGGCAGCAGAATGTATGGGCTCCTGTCAGGTATATAGTATTGGAGGCAGCAGAATCTATGGGCTCCTGTCAGGTGTATATTATTGGAGGCAGGAGAATGTATGGGCTCCTGTCAGGTATATAGTATTGGAGGCAGCAGAATCTATGGGCTCCTGTCAGGTATATATTACTGGAGGCAGCAGAATCTATGAGCGCCTGTCAGGTATATATTATTTGATAATCATGCCCATTGCCCAGCTCCCGCCATATGTCGATCGCCAGCCACATAAAACAAGGATGCTGGGGGCTGGGATTTGCAGCATCTTAAGACCCAAGCGTTCTTGGCCCCCCAGGCTGAAAATCGCAGCCCACAGCCACCCATGAAAATGGCGCATTCATCATAGCACCATTTCCAGGTGCTTTACCCGGCTCTTCCAGCGGCCCTGGTGGTGAGTGGCACCCTGGGTAATAATAGGGTTAGTACTAGGCCAGCTTTGTATTATCAGCTGGTACTAAGCCCGAAATTTATGGTGTGACGCCAAATTAGTCATAGCCACCATGAATTTCTCGTAAATAGAAAAAAAAAAACACATTTAGGGACTCCATCTTTAACCCCTTAAGGACCAGAGCATTTTCCGTTTTTGTTTTTTCATTTTTTGCTCCCCTTGTTCCCAGAGCCATAGCGTTTTTATTTTTTGGGCAATATGGCCGTGTGAGGGCTTATTTTTTGCGGGACGAGTTGTACTTTTCAACGCAATTACTAGTTTTACCATATCGTGTACGGGAAAACGGGAAAAAATTCCAAGTGCGGTGAAATTGCAAAAAAAGTTCAATACCACAGTTGTTTTTTATTAATTTTTTTGCCACGTTCACTGAATGCTAAAACTGACCTGCCAATCTTATTCTCCAGGTCATTTCGAGTTCGTAGACACCAAACATGTATAGGTTCTTTTATATTTAAGTGGTAAAAAAAAATATATATATATATAGCGCCATTTTCTAAGACCTGTAGCGTCTCCATTTTTCGTGATCTGTGGCTGGGTGAGGGCTTTTTCCTTTGTGCGCCGGGCTGACGTTTTTTATTTATAACATTTTGGGGTAGATCCGATGTTTTGATCGCCTGTTATTGCATTTTATTCCAATTTTTGCAGCAGCCAAAAAACGTAATTCTGGCGTTCAGAATTTTTTTCTCGTTACGCTGTTTACCGTTCGGATTAATTCTTTTTTTTATATTGATAGATCAGGCGATTCTGAACGTGGCGATACCAAATATGTGTATGTGGGTTTTTTTTAAAATATTTTATTTTGAATGGGGCGAAAGGGGGGGTGATTTAAACTTTTATATTTTTTTACATTTTTTTATATTTTTAAAAACGTTTTTGTTTCACTTTTTGCATGCTTCTATAGTCTCCATAGGAGACTAGAAGCTCAACTATCCGATCGCCTCTGCTACATACAGGGGATCAGTAGATCCCCAGCATATAGTAGAATTGGTCCTGTGCTATGAGCGCCGACCACTAGGTGGCGCTCATAGCGACCAGCTCATGACAAACACAGGGTTGTCATGCCCACCCATCGGTGACCCGCGATCACGTGAGGGGTAGCCGATGGGCGGGGCTTAGGACGCGCTTCCCGGAAGCGCGCGTTAAATACTGCTGTCGGAGATTGACAACGGCATTTAACATGTTAACAGCCGCGGGTGGATCGCGATTCCACCTGCGGCTGTTGCGGGCACTTGTCAGCTGTAAGAATCAGCTGACATGTGCTCGGTTCAGTGCGGGCTCACCGCCGGAGCCCTCACTGAACCGGGGGAGGAGTCCTATGACGTACTAAGACGTCATGGGTTGCAATCCTCACTCCAACGTAATCCATAGGTCTTCTGTCTTCAGCTCGGCTACATCTTTGCCATGAGACAAATATGTCTGCTGACAGAGAAGATCAGACACAGAATGACACTGGAGCACTGTTACTGTGTAATGAGGCACTATGTTTCTTTTTTTGTCATGACATTTCATGTAGAAATCTTGTGAAAAGTGTGGATTGTGCTCTGGAAGTGATCAGTTATAGCTAACTTTGTTATTTTCTGCAGAGATAAGTCCTGCATAGAAGATGTGATGTATCGGTCTGCGGCAGATAAAGAACTTCACCTAGAGACATCACTGGTGAGTATGTGTATTACCTATACACATACACTGACACTATATACAGAGCTCCTGTGTATAATGTCACTGGTGATCACTGTATTACCTGTACACTGACACTATATACAGAGCTCCTGTGTATAATGTCTCCAGTGATCCCTGTATTACCTGTACACTGACACTATATACAGAGCTCTTGTGCATAATGTCACTGGTGATCACTGTATTACCTGTACACTGACACTATATACAGAGCTCCTGTGCATAATGTCACTGGTGATCACTGTATTACCTGTACACTGACACTATATACAGAGCTCCTGTGTGTAATCTCACTGGTGATCACTGTATTACCCATACACTGACACTATATACAGAGCTCCTGTGCATAATGTCACTGGTGATCACTGTATTACCTGTACACTGACAATATATACAGAGCTCCTGTGCATAATATCACTGGTGATCACTGTATTACCTGTACACTGACACTATACACAGAGCTCCTGTGTGTAATGTCACTGGTGATCACTGTATTACCTGTACACTGACACTATATACAGAGATCCTGTGCATAATGTCACTGGTGATCACTGTATTACCTCTACACTTACACTATACACAGAGCTCCTGTGTATAATGTCACTGGTGATCACTGTATTACCTGTACACTGACACTATATACAGAGCTTCTGTGCATAATGTCACTGGTGATCACTCTATTACCTGTATACTGACACTATATACAGAGCTCCTGTGCATAATGTCACTGGTGATCACTGTATTACCTGTACACTGACACTATAAACAGAGCTCTTGTGCATAATGTCACTGGTGATCACTGTATTACCTGTACACTGACACTATACACAGAGCTCCTGTGCATAATGTCACTGATAATCTCTACATTATCTGTACACTGACTCTATATACAGAGCTTTTTAAAATTTTCATTATCAGTCACTATCTGGTGCCATTATGTGCCATGGTCATGGCGTGGCGGTATTTGTCCCTTGTATGTGGTATTATTCGGACAGTCACTATGTGGTGGTAATATGTGGTCTTCTCATGGTGTGGCAGTATATATACCTTGTACTTGATAGTATTTGATCACTATGTGGTGGTATGTGTTCTGGTCATGTTGTGGTGGTATTTCTCTCTTCTATATGGTATTATTAGTCTAGGTATAGTGGATTGTTGTCAGTCATTTGGTTTTTCGGATATTAAGAATGGGAACATTCTTTATTTGCAATACATATTAAATACTTGGATGTTTAACCTATCCCTGTGTTGTGACTACCACACAGCAGCAGAGATGCACGTCAGCTCAAGACGCAAACAATAAGCCGTCACACAGCCCCAGATCCAAAAAAATGAGAACACTACGGTGCGCAGAACATGGCGTGAAAAGTGTGATTTTTTTTTTCAAACTTATGAATTTGTTTTCACTACTTAGATACCGGTAAAGGTATACAATTTGGTATCTACGAACTCGTACTGACCCGAGGCATCACACTGTCACGTCGGTTTTACCATATAGTGAACATGGTGACTAAAAAACCCAATAAACAAACGTGTAATTGCACTTTTTTTGCAATTTTACTGCACTTGGAATTTTTGTTGCCATTTCCCTGTACACAATATGGTAAAATAAATGATTGCATCTGAAAGTACAACTCGTCCCGCAAAAAAAACTGTCTTTCAGCAGCAGAAGGGAAGGAAGGGAGACACAGATTCTCTACTTCGTGGGTAGGCGGAGCCCCATAGGATAGTCACCTCAGATTGGAAAAAGACGACCGGCCCCTCCAGTATATAGGCTCCTCCTACTCCCATGTTCATCAGTCTTTTTATCTGAGGTCTCAGAGGATAGTCGCTGCTTCGGCAGCTCTTCAGAAGAGTTGTTATTTTCTATCCAGCGAGTCCTGGACCCCCCGTGGTCTAGAGGTCTCTGGGGGTCTCGGCGCTGCTGAGACCCCTGACCCTCCCCTGGCAGCTCTGTGTACCCCTTGAGGAGGTTCCCACTTATGCCTGCTGGCCCCGGGGGATACAGGGCGCTCCCTGGCGGAGGCGCACACCACACATCTGAGAGGGTCCCTGCGTGCTCCGCCATAGGGGGGAGCAAAGGGCCATGGCGCCACACATCCCTGAGGATCCCTGTGGCGTTCAGCCGGGTAAGTGCTCTTTGGTCTAAAGAGTATCTTTGACGGCTACGGCAAGTGTACTGCCTGTGTGTTTCTTGTCTATTTCAGACGCTGCCTTGACTGGGGAGCAGAGACGGAGGCCAGTAATTTTTATTTTTTATTTGCGCATGCTTTTTCGTTTTTGCTTCCTGCCTTCATTGAGGCAGGAAGCTCCCTGTATTGGCGCGCGTTTTCTTGCTTTTATTGACTTGCTTCCTGCCTTCATAGAGGTAGGAAGTTTTCTGCCCTCATTTTTGTTGTTTGAATAAGGCGGGGGCGTGGCCTAGCGGGGGCGTGGCTTAGCGTCTCCTGGCTTCCTGCCGTCATTATTTAGGCAGGAAGCGCTTGGTTGAGCGTGCGCTGGCGGTCCCTGCTTCTCCCTCCGGCGTCCAGCGGCGCCTCCTGCTCTCTGCTCCCCGTCCGTACACACACTTAAGAGGAGCGGTCGCCGCAGTACCGGTGAGTCCCCTCTGCCTCTGGCAGGGGTTCTTTGTCAGTGCTGTCTCTCCAGGCTACCTATTAGGAGTCCTCGTGAGCACTGCCGCTTTCTCTCCTAAAGCTATTTACTTCACTGACCTTTTAGGCTGCGTAGTATTATAGTTGCTGTGATGTTAAACCCTTCTGAAAAAGTGGAACTTTAGGGGAAACACATGATGTTTAAGGGAGTTTCCCCCTATTGATTTTTTGCTTGGCATTTCTGGGGTAGCTCTTTTCTAAGGGTGAGCTTTAACCCTTCAGAGCCTGTCGTATATATATAAAAAAAATAAATACATAAAAAAATAAAAGTGAGTTTTGAAAACAGGCTGTGCAGCTTTCACACTTTTTTGCCATCCTTGTTGTACATCCTGGCATCTGGTGTGGGTGGCATGTCGGATCAGGGGCCTGGGAGTGCTCATCGGTCTCCTGATCCTTTTCAGGTTCAGTCGCACGCCTCTGATACACTCAGGCCTTCTACTACATCAAGTTCAACGCTCAGTGATGTTAAGGTGGAGGCGCTCACTCGCTCCATTGATAGTCTCTCTAGTCTCCTGGGACAGTGGGTGTCAGCTAGATCACACCCAATACCACGAGGTAAAAAGCGCCGCAAGACTATGGTGGCGTTGTCTCCCTCGCAGAGCGCATCAGAGGCTTCGGATTCACCAACAGATTCGGTTGATGAAATTTCTGAGTCCGAAGAGGAGGATCAACAGGATCGCTCTGTTTCTCTTTCTGGTCGCATAGATGGGCTTATTAAGGACATGCGGGAAGTATTAGAGCTGTCTGAAGAGCCGACAAGACCGTCTAGGTCGGGCCGTCTGTATCAGAAGACGCGCCGTGTTCGTTCTACATTACATGCGCATGAGGAACTTAACGAAGTGGTGGAGAAGGAGCGTCAGTGTCCGGATAAACGCTTCCGAGGAACGCGTTTTTTTGATGCCCTATATCCCTGTGCCAAGGAGATGGTTACTAATTGGGTTCCCTCTCCTGAGGTGGATATATCTCTGTCTCAGCTGACCAAGTCTTCCCTGCTTCCTGTTAAAGGGAGAGCCAATCTTCAGGATCCTTTGGACAGAAGATCGGAGTCAGCGGCGAAATCCATCTATGAAGCCGCGGGTCATGGTTTCCGAGCGGCCTTGGGGGCCATGTGGGCCAGTGAGGCTTCTCTGCGGTGGTTGGATCAGCTGCGTGCGGCGTGGCAGGATGGGACTTCGCGCTCAGAAGTGGAAAAGCTTTTTCAGCGAATGGAAGAAGCTATGTGTTATGGCAGAGATGCAGTACTGGACACTGCTTCAATTCTGTCCAGGGCTCAGGCTTCGGCAGTCACGATTAGAAGAGCTCTGTGGCTTAAACAGTGGACCGGGGATGCAGTATCCAAACAGGGATTGCTTAGTCTGGCATATAAGGGCGGTCAGCTCTTTGGTTCAGATCATTCGGAACTAATTGCCAAAGCTAAAGCTAAGGATGTTACTCTGCCTGGGAAAAAGGCAGTCGCATCCACAGCCAGCAGGACAGGGCCCGGCAGAGGTCTTCGGTCCTTTCGGGCCAGGGGACGATTCAGTCAGCCTTCTTGGAGATTGGGTCGTCCCTCATCCTCCAGCAGATCCGCCCAGAAATCTTGTACTCCTTGGAAGCAACGGTCCCGTCAGGACAGACGGGAGGTTGATAAAAAGTCCGCTAAGGCTGACTGACGCCAGGGATCCCCCCGAGGGCTCTCGGGTGGGAGGTCGTCTGCTACAATTCGGGTCGATCTGGGCATCCCACATAGCAGACGCCTGGGTGACACGGGTTATGTCGGCAGACTATTTCATAGAGTTTCATTCACTGCCTCCAGACAGGTTTCGTCTGACGGGCATTCCGTCCGTGCCAAGACTGGCTGCCGCACTGTTTCAGGAGGTCGACTCTCTCCTACAGCAGGGTGTGGTGGTTCAGGTTCCTCCGGAAGACCAGGGAAATGGTTTTTATTCCAACCTTTTTGTGGTCCCCAAAAAGGAGGACAAGTTTCGTCCAGTGCTGGATCTCAGGGATTTGAATATTTACGTCCGGACACGGAAGTTCCGCATGGAGTCTCTCCGATCGGTGATAGCGATCCTGTCGCAGTACGATTTCTTGGTGTCCATAGACATCCGCGACGCCTATTTCCATATCCCTATCGGCAGGGCTCACCAGCGTTTCTTGCGTTTCGCTATAGGTCAAACCCATTACCAGTTTGTGGCCCTGCCTTTCGGGTTGGCCTCAGCTCCCAGGGTTTTTACAAAAATTCTGGCTCCTCTCATGGCGCTTCTTCGAAGACAGGGGGTTACGATCCTCCCCTACCTGGACGACCTGTTCATAGTGTCTCCCACAGCGGAGGAGCCAATAGCGGCTCGCGATCTCTCCCTTCAGTACCTGATGGACTTCGGGTGGCTGATCAATTGGAAGAAATCGTCATTGGAGCCAGCACAGTCCATTCTTTTCCTGGGGATGCAGTTCGATACTGTTCGGGCAGTTGTGTCCCTGCCTCCTGTCAAACAGACGAACCTTCGTCTTCTGGTCCAGGCTATGAGGTCGGCGCTGTCAATGTCCCTTCGGGAATGCATGCGCCTTCTGGGTCAAATGGTGGCAACTATGGAAGCAGTACCATTTGCACAATTTCATTCCCGGGATCTCCAGAGCCTTATTCTGACCCATTGGGATCGATCGCTAACTTCTCTGGATCGCTCGGTCATTATCTCCCGCAGGGTGCGAGAATCTCTTGGATGGTGGTTGCGTCCGGAGACTCTATCCGTGGGGAAATCCTTCCTTCCTCCGAGATGGTCGGTGGTGACAACCGATGCCAGCCGGACAGGCTGGGGGGGGAGTTTGGAACAACCTCTGGATTCAGGGAGTCTGGTCGCCAAAGGAGTCGTCTCTCCCGATCAACATTTTGGAGTTGAGAGCAATATTTCTCTGCCTCCAACATTGGACGGTCTTATTGAGCGGTCTACCGGTCCGGATCCAGTCGGACAACGCTACGGCTGTCGCGTACATCAACCACCAAGGCGGGACGAGGAGTTCCAGTCTCATGTCGGAGGTCTCTCGGATCCTGGTGTGGGCCGAGTCCAAAGTTCCAGCAATCTCTGCAATTCACATTCCAGGGGTGTTGAATATCTCGGCGGACTTCCTCAGTCGCGAGCAAGTGGACCCTGGGGAATGGAGTCTCCATCCAGAAGTGTTTTCTCTGCTGTGTTCCCGTTGGGGGACTCCTCAGGTGGACTTGATGGCATCCAGGCTGAACGCCAGGGTTCCGACGTTCATGTCCAGGTACAGGGACCCGGAGGCGGTGGCGGTGGATGCTCTAGTGGCCCCGTGGGGTCAGTTCAAGCTGATCTATGCGTTTCCGCCGATGTCCTTACTACCTCTGGTGATCCGACGGATCAAACTCGAAAGGGTATCAATAATTCTGATAGCACCAGACTGGCCGCGGAGGACATGGTATTCGACGCTGGTGTCTCTTCAGGCGGCACCTCCGTTTCCGCAGCCCCTTCGCCCGGACTTGCTCACTCAGGGGCCCATTCGTCATCCGGACCTGAGGTCCCTTCGTTTGACGGCGTGGCTCTTGAGACCGAGATCTTGACCCGTCGCGGTTTTTCGCCCGAGGTCATTGCTACCTTGCGGGCGGCCCGGAGTCCAGCTACGTCCAGGATTTATCATAGAACTTGGGAGTCTTTCTATTCATGGTGTTCTGGATCCTCAAGAAACCCGAGGGTTTTTTCCATCTGTAGCGCTGGCGTCCCTGCCCTCTGCTAGGCAGGGACGCTGCTCCCCTCACCGCTCTGCTCCGTGCCCGGCGTCCTCTCCCCGCTCTGCTGTCAGCGCGCGCTCCTGCCCGGCGTCCTCTCCCCGCTCTGCTGTCAGCGCGCGCTCCGTCCCGGCGTCCTCCTCCTGCTCTGCTCTCGGCGCGCGCTCCTTCCCGGCCCCTGTGCTTAGGGCGCGCGCGCGCGCGCTCCCCTCCTCTTAAAGGGGCCGCGCGCGCCGCCCTAAAGAGTCCCCGGCCAATGGCCGGAGGACTTCATCATATAAAAGGCACCTCCTCCAAAATGGAGGTGCCCGAGCAATGTTGTTTGCACCTGTGTCTCACCTGTGCTTCAGCCCTCAGGTCCCGTTGCCAGTTACCTGCCAGTTACCTGCCAGTTTCCTGCCAGTTTCCTGCTAGTTACCTGCCTGATTCCTGCCTGAATACTTGTTACCTGCCTGCCTGCCTGAGGTCCGACGGTCTGCCTTACAACTCCGGTCAGTCTGTCTAAGGACCAACTTGTCCGCTCACCTGGGAGCGCATATCAGCTACCTGCCTGCTTGCCTGAGGTCCGACGGTCTGCTTTACTACTCCGGTCAGTCTGTCTATGGACCAGCTTGCCCGCTCACCTGGGAGCGCTTCTCCGTTACCTGCCTGCTTGCCAGCCCGGAGGCTCCGTTGTCACGTGCTGTGACCACCAGCTATCTCAGAGACTCTTGCCCGCTCACCTGGGAGCGCATCTCCGTTACCTGCCTGCTTGCCAGCCCGGAGGTCCCGTTGTCACGTGCGGTGACCACCAGCTATTCCAGAGACTCTTGCCCGCTCACCTGGGAGCGCTTCTCCGTTAGCTGCCTGCCTGCCAGCCCGGAGGCTCCGCCGTCACGTGCCGTGACCACCTGCTATTCCAGAGACTCTCGCTTGCTCACCTGGGAGCACCCATCTACCATCTGCCTGCTAGCCTACCCGGAGGCTCTGCCATCACAGGTCGTACCTACCCCTTACCCAGAGACTGCCCTGATCACTTGCCGTATCTCCCTGTCCGTTCACCCAGAGACTGCCCTGATCACTTGCCGTATCTCCCTGTCCATTCATCCAGAGACTGCCACCCGCTCCCTTACAAGGGCCGCCCCCTTGTATAGTAGCTCAGAGGTTCCGCCTCCCGGACCCGTTACACCATCCCCAACTTCTTGGCCTTTCTGCAATCTAGTCTGGCCAGGGGTTTGGCAGTTAGTACGGTGCGGGGACAGGTATCTGCTCTTTCCGCACTTTTTAGGAAGGCTATTGCCTCTCGCAGGGATGTGCGCTCTTTTTTTCGCAGAGTCGCACGTCAGTTTCCGCCACGGAGGGCAGTTGTGGCTCCATGGCGGCTTAATCTAGTCCTGGAAGCCCTTCAGCATAGGCCTTTTGAGCCTATGGATTCTGCTAAACTTTCACTACTTTCTTGGAAGGTGGCCTTCTTGGTGGCAGTCGCCTCTTTGAGAAGGGTATCGGAATTAGCAGCACTTTCTTGCTCACCTCCTTTTCTGGAATTTTTTCCGGATCGCGTGGTGCTTCGTACTCGTGAAGATTTTTTGCCTAAGGTAGTGTCACAATTCCACATTAATCAGGACATTGTGTTGCCTTCTCTTTGTCCAGGACCTAAGAATCCAAGGGAGCGGGCCTTGCACTCGTTGGACTTAGTGCGGGCATTGAAGTTCTATCTTACGATCACTCAAAGTTTTCGGAAGTCGGACTCTCTTTTTATAATTCCGGCAGGTCGTCGGCGTGGTCAACGTGCTTCCAAAGACACGATAGCTCGGTGGATCCGTTCAGCTATCCTGGAAGCGTACCGGCTCAAGGGCGAGCCTTGTCCGGTTAAAGTTAAAGCTCATTCCACGACAGCCATTGGCTCATCGTGGGCTTTTCGTCAGGGGGCCTCGGCAGCGCAGCTCTGCCGGGCGGCCACCTGGCGCTCCGTTCACACCTTTACTAAGTTTTATAAGGTGGACGTAAGTGCTTCAGCCGATGCGGCCCTGGGACGCAGGGTCCTGCAGGCGGCGGTAATTTAAGTTATCCCTTTACTTAGTTTTCCGTTATTTAGCGCGGTTTGCGCTCTTGCCTAAGTTTTGGGGTATGGAAGCTTCTGCCTCTATTTCCCACCCTTAAGTAGGTACTGCTTTAGGACGTCCCACGAAGTAGAGAATCTGTGTCTCCCTTCCTTCCCTTCTGCTGCTGAAAGCCGGATTTTGGTAAGAACTTACCTGTAAAATCCTTTTCAGCGAAGGAAGGAAGGGAGACACAGCACCCTCCCAGGGCAGAAGTGTTTTTTTGTGTTTCTAGATGCAGCGCGTCTCCTTCCTGATGTCGATCTTCTGGACTGGGTTTAGCGCTCTACGGCTCTCCTTCCAGTTTCGCCAGCTCTACACAATTGTCAGGTCCAATGGGGTATGCCTAAGACTGTGTGTTTCTATTACATAACCTGTTTTCTCTCATTTCTGAAATTTCAGAAGGGGATATGTTGTTCTGCTGGTTGGTCTGCTCTTCCTTAGCTTGTGTACGGACTGATGAACATGGGAGTAGGAGGAGCCTATATGCTGGAGGGGCCGGTCGTCTTTTTCCAATCTGAGGTGACTATCCTATGGGGCTCCGCCTACCCACGAAGTAGAGAATCTGTGTCTCCCTTCCTTCCTTCGCTGAAAAGGATTTTACAGGTAAGTTCTTACCAAAATCCGGCTTTCCTGCTGCTACAGACTTTTATATGACTACAATTTACATTCTGCTGCTTACGCAAACATTTTTGCAGTTTACAAGACACTTCTTACACTTGCTTGCACCCAGGTTTCATGTGAAAGAGTGTTCTCAAAGCTGAAAATTGTAAAAAAATCATCTGAGGTCTTCAATTGGACAGGAGCTTTTAGAGTCACTCCTTCTGTTGAACATTGAGTATGACATTTCAAGGAACTTAGACTATGATGACATTATTAATACGTATGCAATGTCATCTTCTGTTCTGAAAAAAATGCCCCCCTAGTGAACCTTGGCCTACCTCCTTTTACCTTGCTCCTGCTAGGCCGCAGTTCCGCCGGTGACGGTCTCCTTCAGGACCTGGCGTCGCACGCGTCTGACGTAAGCGCTCACTGGGGCTCCTTCCAGGAACCTGGCGCTGCGTTAGTGCGTGAGGCGGGGCTTGGGCTTTGCGCGCTTCCAGCGGTTACGCCCCTCTTCTTCCCGCGCGGCGACCCAGAAATGGCGGACAATGGCGGGAAACAGCGGCAATTGGCGCGAAACTTCACAGTATGCGACACAGTTCTTTAAGGCGCACAGTACCCGGTGACAACGTGCACGAAATCCTGCCGACTACGCCAAAGTTGACGCGCCCCCTGGGCCATGGGGTACCCGGTGCCGGGCCGGTCGATGCTGGGGGTTGTAGTTACAGTGGCGGTGACCCATTCCGTGACCCAGGGCGGTCAATCCAAGGGGTATTTATTTGTATAGGTGTTAATGTCCGACTACGCCACCTGGGGAATGCGGCCAATGGAGACCACCGCTGCGGAACAGTCCTCTGAAGCTGGTGGTTTTGCAGCCAGGGTGGTATAACTCCCCACAGGAAGAGTTAGCTTCAGGGCAGTGTGTGGATGATGGTGGTTGTGCAGGGTGTCAGTAATAACCAGAGAGTCAGTATAGTGCAGTCCCAGGGTCTTTACTGATGACAATTAGACAAGCCTGGACTGGAGTACTGGCTAGAAGTAAGAGTCCGGTCAGCCTGGAAGCAAACATAGAGTCCTCCTTGCCAGGTGGAGTTGTGGGCCTGCCCTTCTCACTATACTCTTTGGCTTTACTGATTGTAGCTGTGTTGTAGCCCACGTCCCTGAGTGTGACGTTCTGTGCTCACCCGTATGGCTGGCAGCCCGGGCTTTGTGCATGCGTCGCTCCTCCGTGGCGGTGCTGGTCCCTCTGTGCTGCTGAGCCTCCGGCGTCTGATGGGGCCAGGAGACCTGCAATCTCCTGCCCTACGGTATCTGCTGCTGGGCCTGCAGTGCCCCCACAGCCTCGGACTCCGGTGTCCGGTCCTCTGTGTATTTCATCTAGGACGAGCTTCCTCAGCTCCAGTCCCTAGCTCCTCTCTCCTCGAAGTCCTAAACTCCACTCCTCACACTAAGACTAACTAACCCCGCCCCCAGATCCCAGTTGCAAAGGGGAGGGGACTCCCCTTGCTGGTCTGGAGCCAGGAAAGTGTTGCATGCTTAGTATCCCTGACTAGGGGATCCCTGCTTGCTTCCAGGCATGGCATTACCTCTTTTGAGGGAGACAAAGCCACTATGGCAACCGGACCCCTAAGGTGCCACATAAGCTCTTGCAATATACAGTGGTGGGCAAAAGTATTGGCACCCCTGCAATTCTGTCAGATAATACTCAGTTTCTTCCTGAAAATGATTGCAATCACAAATTCTTTGGTATTATTATCTTCATTTAATTTGCTTGCAAGGAAAAAACACAAAAGAGAATGAAGCAAAAATCAAATCATTGATCATTTCACACAAAACTCCAAAAATGGGCCAGACAAAAGTATTGGCACCCTCAGCCTAATACTTGGTTGCACAACCTTTAGCCAAAATAACTGCAAACAACTGCTTCCGGTAACCATCAATGAGTTTCTTACAATGCTCTGCTGGAATTGTAGACCATTCTTCTTTGGCAAACTGCTCCAGTTCCCTGATATTTGAAGGGTGAACTCTCCAAACTGCCATTTTGAGATCTCTCTACAGGTGTTCTATGGGATTCAGGTCTGGACTCATTGCTGGCCACCTTATAAGTCTCCAGTGCTTTCTCTCAAACCATTTTATAGTGCTTTTGGAAGTGTATTTTGGGTCATTGTCCTGCTGGAAGACCTATGACCTCTGAGGGAGACCTAGCTTTCTCACACTGGGCCCTACATTATGCTGCAAAATTTGTTGGTAGTCTTCAGACTTCATAATGCCATGCACACGGTCAAGCAGTCCAGTGCCAGAGGCAGCAAAGCAACCCCAAAACATCAGGGAACCTCCGCCATGTTTGACTGTAGGGACCATGTTCTTTTCTTTGAATGCCTCTTTTTTTCCTGTACACTCTATGTTGATGCTTTTTCCCAAAAAGCTCTACTTTTGTCTCATCTGACCTGAGAACATTCTTCCAAAACATTTTAGGCTTTCTCAGGTAAGTTTTGGCAAACTCCAGCCTGGCTTTTTTATGTCTCGGGGTAAGAATTGGGGTCTTCCTGGGTATCCTACCATACAGTCCCTTTTCATTCAGATGCCGACGGATAGTACGGGTTGACACTGTTGTACCCTCGGACTGCAGGGCAGCTTGAACTTGTTTGGATGTCAGTCAAGGTTCTTTATCTACCATCCGCATAATTTTGCGTTGAAATCTCTCGTCAATTTTTCTTTTCCGTCCACATCTAGGGAGGTTAGCCAGAGTGCCATGGGCTTTAAACTTCTTGATGACACTGCGCACGGAAGACACAGGAACATTCAGGTCTTTGGAGATGGACTTGTAGCCTTGAGATTGCTCATGCTTCCTCACAATTTGGTTTCTCAAGTCCTCAGACAGTTCTTTGGTCTTCTTTCTTTTCTCCATGCTCAATGTGGTACACACAAGGACACAGGACAGAGGTTGAGTCAACTTTAATCCATGTTAACTGGCTGCAAGTGTGATTTAGTTATTGTCAACACCTGTTAGGTGCCACAGGTAAGTTACAGGTGCTGTTAATTACACGAATTAGAGAAGCATCACATGATTTTTCAAACAGTGCCAATACTTTTGTCCACCCCCTTTTTTAGGTTTGGTGTGGAATTGTATCCAATTTGGCTTTAGGACAATTCTTTTTATGTTTTTTTATTGAAGACAAATTAAATGAAGATAATAATACCAAAGAATTTGTGATTGCAATCATTTTCAGGAAGAAACTGAGTATTATCTGACAGAATTGCAGGGGTGCCAATACTTTTGGCCACCACTGTATGAATGATTTAGAAAATATGTATAAAGGTTATTTACTAAGCCCATTTTGCTTCTGCAAATATTTTGGGGGAAAAAACAAGAACAGATCAGCTCTTTTCTAGTTCTGTTTTTTTACAAAAAAAAAGTAGTTGTAGAGCTACGTACAAGGATATTGTCAAGAGAAGAGGTTCATAGAGATGGTTATGTATATGTGACACCTAAACACATACAAGTAGAAGCACACGCACTTGATGGATATGATCAGCGAACCCTCATTATAAATGACACTATACAGTGTTTCTAAATAATGCTGCCACAATATTGTTGCCATACAACATCTTCTTGATCCTTTCATCTCTATAGTGTAGTGGTATTCTTCTCTCGCTAGGACCCAGCAGTGATCTCCACCTACTGCTGCTAATTGACACACCCTTGCTTGATATTTAAAAACCCTCAGTGTCTCCAGAAAGTTGCCGGTGATAGAACTATTTTCCCCTGCTCAGGCCTGGAGTACTAGCAGTCGGCTAGTTTCTTCTTGGAGTTTCTTGGTGGATTGTTGTCGTCTTCTCTGTGGTGTCTTCTCAAGCTAAGTGTATCCCCTTGGCTGTTTTCCTTGTTTGTCTTTAGTTGCAGTGGGGACTGACTAGTGCTCACTCCTTCCCCTCCCTGACTAGGGCCTAGCTCTAGGGACAGTTAAGGATTAGGTATCCTGCTCGGTGCTAGGCTATTTAGGGACGGTAGGGGAGTCAGGCTGTTGTAAGATCAGCCTCGGGGTCTCCACTCTCCCTTTTCCTAGTTGTTGGGCTTTCCCCCTTTTCCCATCATCGTACACTTGGTCCTCCCCTTACCTAGCGTGACATGGGGTCAGTAATGATAATGTCTGTAAAATGTTGTGGCATATGATGGCCATATATAAGTGAGCAAATAAAATGAGGTGTGATACGTATCACCCCAAGTTTTAACATATTCTGCCATTTACATAGGCCCAGGTGTAAAATTCATTTTTTTGACTATTGAAAGCCTTATGTAACACTCCTTTAGGGCTACAACGGTACACTAGGTGTTATGGGGGGTCTCACCTCTCTAGGGCGCAGTGCCTCCACCCGAATCTTGATTGGAGCTCTCTCTGGAACTGCAGAAGGACTGTTATCTTCTGCCAGGGACTGATTCGGGAAGCCCTTGCCACAGCTCAGTACACGCTCACAGGGAACAGGAGTAAAACCGTTTAACAGGTTTATTGCTATGCAGCAGAAATGAGGTGGATTTAAAGGAATAACATACAATACAAGTAACTGTGCTCTGTAAAAGTCATATACACATCACAATCTAATTCTACTCCGACCCTGCAAATATAACGTAGCAGGTTTCCCTTTTGTTTGAACTCAATCCAAAACATTGGGGCCCAGTTGCTGCAGATGTTGGCGCGCAAATTAGAACCGTTGATGCACATAGATGAATATTAATGTCAATAGCCTGGGTTGTAGTGTACTCACTGTAAATAGCGCTGGTAGAACCACAAGTCTCAGAAGGGCACTCACGGTGTGTCTCAAACGGTCGGATGGTTCGCTGGACACCAGCTGGGGGCGGCAGGATTCAGGTCTTTATACGGTGGGAGTGTCGGCAGAACTCTCCGAGTCCTTGATGTAACTTGCTTCAGAGGGTGACAAGGCCGCGCTCTCTCCAGCAGCGCGGATATATCAGAGGGGACGGCAACACTCTGCAGCGTAGAGGTATACAGATCCGCAGCGCTCCGTCCCTCACCACAAGTTGCCACACTCTTCTCCCTCTCAACTTTTGCTTTCACTTTCTGCCCAGCTCCCTCCCCCAAGTCCCTCCTCATCCAATCCATGCTCTCTCCTTCTATCCTTCCAGGCTGTGTCATCTGCCTGAAACAAGGGTCCCTGGGAATTGTAGTCCACTGCAGCTCAGGGGAAAAACTGTTAATGTCTGTAGGTCCCTGTTTAACAGCAGCTGCAAAGCTCTTCTTAGTGACTGTAAGCTCCAGTATACCAGTAGCTGCTCTGACAGTTCCCTGTGCATGTGTTACACTTAAAAAATGGTGAATCTAGTATATTTCCAGGTATTTCATTAGGTGAATTATTGAGTTAAGGTTTGGTTGCAGGTGTGAATGGAATGCACTTTATTGGTATGCAAAGTTCCCATTGTTTGCACCCTTTCTCACATTAAGAGGTCTTTGTTACCACAGGTCTCTGTTTAAGATGCTAAATAAGAGTGTGATGAATATGGAAATAAATGTATACATCAGGTGGGGTCTCAGCTGAAACAACTGGTTGATAAGTAAGTGGCACCACCATTTTGTTTGAATACTGTATGAAGAGGAGGCACAACCTGGTCATTAAAATCTTCTTTAATTAGTACTGTCAGACTTTATGTCACCAGGTAGGGGGAGCTCGGATAACTGTAGACACCAAGGTTTGTAGCTTTTATGGGCAATAGTGTGAAATACATTTAATCCTTTTTTTTTTTTACTTTAATCCCTTCCCATTCTTTGATGTCTTATGTCACAGGCAGGTGGAACTTAATAATACTAGTCAAACTGTTGCGACAGTCGCATTGTGCAGGCTCAGGAGCTGAACTTGTGCTTGAAGGAGTGGGTGTCAGCAGGTATATACAGCTGAGACCCCAAAGTAAATGCCGGGGTCCGTGCTAGTGTTGTGCCCCTGCGGGTTCAGTCACCACAGCGGTACTGCATCTCACCCAGAGGTGTGGTATCTCACTCTCAGGTAAGGATAGCGTGCTGCCCGGGACCCTAACACCTGCATCCAACACTACACTACTCCAGACCGGCAGCAGGAGCAAGATGCGTCGCTCTCCTGCTGAGCCCTGTCCCTGGCTGGAGTGCGGGGAACCAAATAAGGGGGAACCATGTAGTGGGTGTGGGTGGAGGAAGAAGTACAGAGGAGCACTTGTTAGGAAGATATAAAAGGGGGAGCCATCTTCAAAGAGTCCAGTCCAGTCAGAGAGGAGAGAGTGTGTGGAGCAGGAGCTCAGCAGGAGCTCTGCTCAGGAGGAGGGCCCAGTGAGAAAGGCCCAGGACAGACGGAAGAGAGAGAGGAGCAGGAGAAAGGCTCCAGGAAAGTAGAAAGGATCCTAGGGGCACGGGCAGTGCTGATGCCACCCGTGCGCCCGAGTCTTCAGAGGAGCAGAAGGATCAGGTCGCAGAGAGGGGACCGGCCCCTAAACTAGCAGAGTTCTTTAAGCCTCAACTAGATAACCGGAGGGTGCAGCATTTCAGGTGCTGCCGCCAACAGCCACATCTAACTCACCAAAAAGGTGGCCATAGAGGACCCAGGGGACAGAGAAGACGTCGCCCGACAAGGTCCGTGGTCACTGGCTTGGGACACTGGGTGTGAGGTGCAGGGAGACGGTCAGAAGGAACACACAGAAGGGGGTCCCGTTATGTACTCCGGAGGTACCTGAGGGTTTGCTGAACCCCTCCCTGAGTAAGCACAGGACGGCGTGGGAAGTTATCCTGGCCTGGTAACTTGGAGTCTAAAACTGAAGACTGCATCCCACTGTCTCTGCGAATTATTACTGTGCCATCATCCCCTGCACTACACTGCACAGCAACATCTAATAAAATCACCACTTCCTGCCCTGGAGCTAAGCTCTACCTGTGGAGAGCCAAACCAACTCTGCTGCATTATCAACAGCTCCAGAGGATTTGCTCTGCAGCGGCTGCTCCCTTCAGCCGCATACCACAGGTGGCGTCACGAGCATTATATAAAAACTATAAATCCCCTGCAAATATCCCCTTTTATTGACCGCCCTGGGTCATTGACCGGGTCACCACAACTATGACATCTCCCCTAGCAATGACCGGCCCGGCTACCAAGTACCCCATGGCCCAGGGGGCACGTCACTAGCACCTATATTGACACTTTTACCCCTTTACCCCCGAGGGTGGTTTGTGCGTTAATGACCAGGCCAATTTTTACAATTCTGACCACTGTCACTTTATGAGGTAATTATTCGGGAACGCTTCAACGGATCCCCCTGATTCTGAGACTGTTTTTTCGTGACATATTGTACTTCATGATTGTGGTAACATTTCTTCGATATCACTTGCGGTTATTTGTGAAAAAAACGGAAATTTGGCGAAAATTTAGCAATTTTCAAAATTTTAATTTTTATGCCCTTAAATCAGAGAGATACAGTACAGACCAAAAGTTTGGACACACCTTCTCTTTTAAAGGTTTTTCTGTATTTTCATGACTATTAAAATTGTACATTCACACTGAAGGCATCAAAACTATGAATTAACACATGTGGAATTATATACTTAACAAAAAAGTGTGAAACAACTGAAAATATGTCTTATATTCTAGGTTCTTCAAAGTAGCCACCTTTTGCTTTGATGACTGCTTTGCACACTCTTGGCATTCTCTTGATGAGCTTCAAGAGGTAGTCACCGGAAATGGTTTTCACTTCACAGGTGTGTCTTGTCAGGTTTAATAAGTGGGATTTCTTGCCTTATAAATGGGGTTGGGACCATCAGTTGTGTTGTGCAGAAGTCTGGTGGATACACAGCTGATAGTCCTACTGAATAGGCTGTTTGAATGTGTATTATGGCAAGAAAAAAGCAGCTAAGTAAAGAAAAATGAGTGGCCATCATTACTTTAAGAAATGAAGGTCAGTCAGTCTGAAAAATTGGGCAAACTTTGAAAGTGTCGCCAAGTGCAGTTGCAAAAACCATCAAGTGCTACAAAGAAACTGGCTCACATGAGGGCCGCCCCAGGAAAAAAAGAGTCACCTCTGCTTCTGAGGATAAGTTTATCCGAGTCACCAGCCTCAGAAATTGCAGGTTAACAGCAGCTCAGATTAGAGACCAGGTCAATGCCACACAGAGTTCTAGCAGCCGACACATCTCTACAACAACTGTTAAGAGGAGACTTTGTGCAGCAGACCTTCATGGTAAAATAGCTGCTAGGAAACCACTGCTAAGGACAGGCAAAAAGCAGAAGAGACTTGTTTGGGCTAAAGAACACAAGGAATGGACATTAGACCAGTGGAAATCTGTGCTTTGGTCTGATGAGTCCAAATTTCGAGATCTTTGGTTCCAACCACCGTGTCTTTGTGCGACGCAGAAAAGGTGAACGGATGGACTCTACATGCCTGGTTCCCACCGTGAAGCATGGAGGAAGAGGTGTGATGGTGTGGGGGTGCTTTGCTGGAGACACTGTTGGGGATTTATTCAAAATTGAAGGCATACTGAACCAGCATGGCTACCACAGCATCTTGCAGCGGCATGCTATTCCATCCGGTTTGCGTTTAGTTGGACCATCATTTATTTTTCAACAGGACAATGACCCCAAACACACCTCCAGGCTGTGTAAGGACTATTTGACCAAGCAGGAGAGTGATGGGGTGCTACACCAGATGACCTGGCCTCCACAGTCACCAGACCTGAACCCAATCGAGATGGTTTGGGGTGAGCTGGACCGCAGAGTGAAGGCAAAAGGGCCAACAAGTGCTAAGCATCTCTGGGAACTCCTTCAAGATTGTTGGAAGACCATTTCCGGTGACTATCTATTGAAGCTCATCAAGAGAATGCCAAGAGTGTGCAAAGCAGTCATCAAGGCAAAAGGTGGCTACTTTGAAGAACCTAGAATATAAGACATATTTTCAGTTGTTTCACACTTTTTTGTTAAGTATATAATTCCACATGTGTTAATTCATAGTTTTGATGCCTTCAGTGTGAATGGACAATTTTCATAGTTATGAAAATACAGAAAAATATTTAAATAAGAAGGTGTGTCCAAACTTTTGGTCTGTACTGTATGTCACACAAAATAGTTAATAAATAACATTTCCCACATGTTTACTTTACATCAGCACAATTTTGGAACCAAAATTTTTTTTTGTTAGGGAGCTATAAGGGTTAAAAGTTGACCAGCGATTTCTCATTTTTCCAACAAAATTTACAAAACCATTTTTTTAGGGACCACATCACATTTGAAGTCACTTTGAGAGGTCTTTATGACAGAAAATACCCAAAAGTGACACCATTCTAAAAACTGCACCTCTAAAGGTGCTCAAAACCACATTCAAGAACTTTATTAAACCTTCAGGTGCTTCACAGGAATTTTTGGAATGTGGAAGAAATCACATTCATCATCATCGATCGTCATCATCGATCGCTCCAATCAGAGCAGGCTGGGGCTTCTATTACATCACAGGGGGTCATGGGGAGATGACAGGCCTGTTACCGCGCGGTCCCGCTGTGATCGGTGCGATCGATTAGATCGGCGATCGCACTGATCCTAGCAGTTTGGGGAGAGGGCTGGGGTTACTAGGCAACAGCCTAGGATCGGTGCTCTTAGGAGCACCGATCCTAGGCTGCACATCACTGTTTCCGGCAATCTGATTGCCGGAAACAGTGAGAAATGCTGTGATTGGCTGTTCATAATTGAACAGCCAATCACAGCGATCGTGGGTGTGAAGGGTCGGTGACACCCCCTGAGATGCCGGCGCCATCTACCCTAAGGTAAGATAGCACCGGAATCTTAATGCTATCACCGCGACTTCGGTCGCGGTGCCGCATTAAAGATAGGGCGTATTAATACGTATCTGGTCCATAAGGCTCAGGGCACACATACGTATTAATACACCCTATGTCGTAAAGGGGTTAAAGTTGTATTCCTATCTTGTCCATTTCTGGCAAATACGCAGGACATAATTTTTTATAAGTGATTTTATTGCAAAAAAGTACTAAAATATAAATGAACTATACATGTTTTGTCTCACTGTGTCCATAAGAACCCAAAATACAAAATAAATAGGTTGTTTATTCTGTACAATGAGAACATGAAAAAACAAATCCAGAATTGCTGTTTTTTTGTTACCTTCTCTCACATAAAAGTGGAATAAAAATGCGATCAAAAAGGCACCTGTGACGATGAAGCGTAAATTCTTAATTATGCCAGACATACTTTCTGATGGCAAGAGAAGCATACCTTTATTTTTATGTTGACTCTTTAATCTGTGCTCTTCTTTAGTTGATTAACACAGACTATTATTTGTATAACCCTGAATGTTATATGTTCTTTGATTCTGAAACAATGATATGTATTTGACGCGCCCCCTGGGCCAGTGTTGTTTGGGGAATACCCGGAGCCGGATCAGATGGGGGTTGTAGTCTCCGAGTGGCGGTGACCCGGTCCGTGCCCAGGGTGTCAAGCTCAGTGTGTGGCAGTCCTACAGATGTTACTGGATGTTCTTTAGTGTCGACTACGCCACCCGTTGATTTGCGGTCACTACGGCCGCCGCTGCAGCAGGGTCCGCTGAGGCTGGTGGTGTGTGTGCAGCTCAGGTAGTATAACCCCCAACGGGAGGGGTATAGCCTCAGGGGGTCAGTTGCAGAGGATGGTGGTTGTGGAGGTGCAGTGAGGATGGTAATGAGAATCAGAGTCGGGCTGTGCAGTTCAGGGTTTTTACTTACTGCTTTTGTTTGGTCACTCCGGCCTTGAGTGACCGCCCGAGCCGTGCTGCGTCCACCAGGTCCTGGACTCGGCCAACCCCAAGGTGATTCTGGAGCGTGGTCCTGAGCTCCCTTTCTGACTTGTCCTTCTCTCTGGCCTTCCCCACCAGGGATCCACCTAAGTCCGGCTCCCTCGGGCCTCTTGTTGGTAAACCCTTGTCTCTGGGTTCCCTGACCCTATTCTTGGTCTGCCTTCCGGGTGGATTTAGTGGGTGGTCGTGGCAGATCCTGCCCACGACCTCCGGTCTCTGGCTGAGGATTAGTGCCCTCCACCAGCTTGGGATCCGGTACCCTTGTGCCAACTCTTCACCCTCTGGTCTAATTTTGGGATCTTGGAGTTCCCTCTTCTCCCCCTCTGGGTCCTTCTTTCTCCTCTCTCTCTCTTGGCCTTGGAGCTGCTCTTCTCCTCTGCTCTCTTCCTCTGACTCTGCAAAAAGACTGACAGACTGACTGACTGACCCTCTACAGAAGACTGACCCTGATCTAAGATGGTTCCCACCTTATATACTCCCTCTATGTGTGAGCTCAGGTGACCAGCACCCAATGAGCTCCTAGCACTACCCAGACTGCTCCCCCTATCTGCCCCTACACTACTGGGATGTTCCACCCCCCCTCCCACTCCAGCCAGGGACAGACACTGTCGTACCTGCACATTTCTCTAGTGGGAGTACCATTGGTCTGTCCCCCGGAAATGGGATGTATGTAGTGCATGCAGCCTACTGAGCTCAGTTCCACACTCCATCCTTACCCGGGAGTGGAATACCACACCTCTGGCTTGAGGTGTAATACCCCTGTAGCAGCCGAATCCTCAGGGTGCTACATATTTACAAGTGCCTCTGTGATACAAACTATGTAAATAGATTAGCTAGAACAAGGAATGTTTTCTAGATATGTTAAATACCATTGTAAGGTGTTTGCCAGTCAATCTTGGGGGATGTGCTGTGGATACTCAAGCCTTGTGAAATAATATCATCTCTAATTCTTAACCTGTGGATGTGTATTTAAGAAGCGACATGTGTTTCTGAGACAGAATAAGACTTGGGACAGAGAATCAAAGAACATCAGAAAGACCTTAGAAGGAAAATGAGAGACATCATTCAGGAAAGCAGATGGATTACGTGGCATCCAAAGAGACACAGATTTGTATTCTACATGATTCTAGTCTAAAGATATGGCCCTGACTGGAAAGATTTAGATCTCCTCAATTAACCATCAGAGAGACCATGGATACTTTTAGGGAGACAAGGAGAGGACGAAGAAGTCACCTGGCGCCATGGATAAGTTGTTTTGGGGTTGCTAGGGGGGGCTCACCGGTTGCTTAGAACCCATGGAGACATTGGGATTTGCCAGGAGGGACGCACTGGTCATCTGACCCCATGGAAACTCTCGGATAGGCCAGGTTGGGACCCTCGGGTCTCCTGACCTTGTACCTCGATGGACTGCTAGCTTCCTAAGCTTGCCGCTACCTTCTCTCTGTGGGGGCCCACCAGAAGAGGGGGGCCACTGGTTGAGGTAGTCGGCCCTGGAAGTCTCCAAAGTTGCAGCTGTTCTATCCCAGGCGGGCGGAGAAGGAAGGGTGAGACTGTGTAATGTTGCACCATCTTGGGCATTCGCTGGGACTGTTCTATGTGTTTATTGTCCGTTTTGTGGTTCAATAAAATATTGTCACGCTGTTTTACCCTCACCCTGCGTTGTCTGAGTAGCGTTAACCCCACAGAAGACCACGGGTCCTCACAGCACCTATACTCCAAAATAACAACAATAATAAAAAATACAACTCGTCCCGCAAAAAAATAGGTTCTCATACAAATCTGTTAACAGTTATGGCTCTCCATATATGGCAATGTAAAATTGTTTTGTTTTTGAAAATGTATTATTTTCATGCAGACATCATAAAACATAAGTAAATGGTGATTTTATGTTAATTGTACTGACCCACAGAATAAAGTTAATATGTAATTTATATGAAATGGTCAATGCTGTAAAAAATAAACCTTAAGTGGGGAAAAATGTATATTTTCACCATTTGCCATGTGCCGCGTATTTATCTCTTGAACTTACTTTTAAGTTAAAAAAAAAAGATCACCGCATCCCTTGATAAATGTCGTGAGGGGTAGAGGGATATTGTGAAAAAGCACAATCATTATTAAAAATACATAAGATTAAGAAATCATTAAAATCATTAAAAATAAAAATACATACGATTAAAAACCTGATGATAAATGAATCTATGCAGTAAAAAAAGGGTGGGACAGATAGAGTCCTTGTATGCGTAAAGCTGGGTATAAATAGAGATACAAATAGGATTAAATCATTACAAGAATAAACGATCTGTGTATAAATGTGTTTAAAAAATACTCGTTCTGTTAAATGTCTGGTTGACAACACAAAGAAAATAATGGGACCTATAGTGTCAAGTCATAATTATCAATGGCAGGCTCAGACTGAGGGCTCGTCCACACGACCGCTTAACATGGCCGAGTGCTGTCCAATGTTTTATCAGATGGCACTGTCCCACAGTATAACATTGGTCAGAGTGCTAACTAGTGTTTTTTTTCTCATGCCGATTTTGCATACAAGTCTATGGACTTGTATGACATCAGTGTGAAACATTGAACTGCACTCGGATGTCATCTGAGTGCAGTCCAATTACCACGGACTCAGACAAGGGAGAAGATGGAGAAATTATGTACTCTGTCTACTCTGCACCTGTGATACAAATCTCGCATGAGACAGAATCGGATCGCACTAAGTTGACACTCAGGCCAATCTCTGACAGAGTTTGATCCAAGTGACATCTGGTTTTATGATTTTTTAAATCTAATATATTTTTAACGAAGTTTGCAATTTTTACATTATACTCATATCTCTTGGCCACTTTTGAAAACCATTCCAGCAAGATTGGCGCTCCTATCTTTCTGCGTCCAAAAAGTGGTATATGACCACATATAAGATGTTGCCGTTCTTGGGAGAAATTGCATAATAAAATACAGTGTATTTCATTAATTTTCCTCTTTTAAAAATAAACAGTTTTGATCTAAATCTGCATAATTTAACTCTCACCTTCCTCATCATCAAGTATACCTCACGAGGTGAGATTTTGCATGATGCTCCAGATCAATGTTGATTGACAGTCATTTTCTATTTCTTCCATTTTCTTTACTCATTGCACCAACAATTGTCTCCTTCTCACCCAGCGTCTTACTTATGGTTTTGTAGCCCATTCCAGCTTTGTGAAGGTCTATGATCTTGTTCCTGACATCATTAGAAAGCTCTTTGGTCTTGCCCATGTTGTAGAGGTTAGAGTCTGACTGATTAATGGAGTCTGTGGACAGGAGTCTTTTCTACAGGTGACTATGTAAGACAGCTGTCTTTAATGCAGGTAACCAGTTGATTAGGAGCATCTAACTGGTCTGTAGGAGCCAGAACTCATAATGGTTTGTAGGGGATTAAATACTTATTTCTCACAGCAAAATGCAAATAAATTATGCAAATAAATTTATCTAATTTATACAATGGGATTTTTTCTTGATTTTTTTTGGATATTCTCTCAATGTTAAAATTAACCTACCCTTAAAATTATAGACTGTTCATGTCTTTGTCAGTGGACAAACTTACAAAAACAGCAAGGGATGGAATAATTCTTTCCTTCACTGTATTTAGATTTCCCTGCTCTGATATATTTCTTACTCTCATTTTGTCTGATTTTTCAATTTAAAAGCATAAAACAGAAGAGCAGTGTATTCTTACCACAGGAGCAGCTATGTTATGAAGGGGTTGTCTCATCATAAATGGGTACAATTTTAAAGCACTTGAAAAAAGCAAAAGCAATTTTGCAATTTGCTTGTTATTAAAAATCCTCTCCAAGAATGGAGTCATTTTTAAGTATTATTGCTTACAGCTGAGGAGTAACTAATCTACTAGGCAAGGAGCAATTCTGAAGCTCGCTGGATTGCTGGATCAGGACAGGTTCAGGACCACCCAGCGCCTCCAATGCTGTAAGACAAGGATGACTTTGCTTGCAGAAACGAAGAGCACACAGTCCGACAACAACGCCACAACCTCCGCACAAAAGGAAGCTGGGCAGCAGGGAAACGGTGAGCTCCTGAGGTGAAGAAAACCTTTAAGGCCAGTGCACAAGAGCCAAGGAGGCCATATGGAGGGTCTGGGTATAAGCTTCATGCGTTTTGTCTACACCGTGAGCTGGCTCTTTGCTGGAAGGATTTTCCTAGATTCCAGTAGTGGTAACAAGTCCACCAGTAATTCACAAATAGTGGTATACCGTACTGCTTCCCATCATCACTAGAAGAGCACATCATTAGAGAAAAAAAACGCATGACTCACTTTTCTAGTAACTGACAGCTGCAGCCAATCACTAGCTGCACTGGTTCTCTGACTTCGTAAAAAAGTAGGCATCACTTCAGGAGTCGTCACCGATCTCCGAAGTGGACTGCGCTTGATTTGCGAGGGCAGTGTAGGGAGAGTATGCCACCATTTTTTATTTTAAGCACATTCGTGCCTTATATTTTTATTACTGTAACAGCAACCTATTTAATATCAATTTAATTGAACCAGTGTTATGTAAAAATGAAGAGTTGTTCTATAACACTCCTAATATTTTCCTTTTGTATATATTTAGCCTACAGAAACAATGTGTCACATTTTAGACAGAGGTTAGTACCCAGCTTTTCCAGTCTGCATAATGCCAGATCTGCCCAGGTAGTCATTTATAAGTCATTAACTCTTCTTTTATAATAGTGTGACTAGTCTGGTTGCTATTGGTGACTAAGCCCCACCCCTTCCGAGACTTTCACGTTCAGCAGTGATGGAACACTCACATACATCTGCTGACATCACAGTGAGTGTGACATCACCGGCACAGTGACATCACATTCCACAAAGTTCCATAAACAACTGACTGCAGCCATTGAGCTTTAGTTGTAGTTGGCTTTGACTACAATATACGTGTGGATTGCATTTAGTAATTTTACATGCGTTTTTTGGATAATTACCCTGTTGTTGCCTGATGCAACATGGACTTTAAAGGGAAAAGAAAGAGAAAAAGGAAAGAAACACCAGATGGAGAAGACACTGGAAATAACCAGGAACCTCCACCAAAGATAAGGAAGATGGACTCCAAGAAATCTGGGCAGGATGGTCAAATATTACCTGACAATGAGGGAACCCAGAATATTTCCTTCCTAGACACTGTACGAAACAGATGTGACAAGTTTGTGGGATACATCACAAATCAAGCTGATACCAATCTACAAAAGCTGAGTACAAGTGAGAGGAAAAGAGAGACTGTGGGTCCAACCAGGATCATTAACACGAGAGGTAATGAAAGTGCAGCAGAAGAGAAGAGAACTGGGAGAAAAAGGAAACATCATGAAGATCCAGCCACCAGTCAAGATGACATCTCAGGTGAATTTAGAGGCCCCAGTAGCAAAAAAATAAAGACCACTGTCCCTCTCACCAGGGATAAGTTTATCTGCCATGGCATACTTGGAGAAGGGAGTTATGGGAAGGTTGTACTGGCCACGGATAAGATACGGAAACAAAGTGTGGCCCTTAAAATCATAAAGAAGGAAAGCCTAATCTCCTTCCCTGAATGCCTTGTTGAGCACCATGTCCTGAAGCTTAGCCGCAACAGCAGATTCTTAACTCATTGCCATGCTGCGTTTCATACTGAAAACCATGCCTATTTTGTCACCGAGCTGGCCAGTGGAGGGGATCTGCATGACTATATATATAGTACCATTCCCCTGAAGGAACCTGTAACCTTTATAGCAGCAGAAATCGTCTGTGGCCTACAATTCCTGCACAGCAATGACATCATTCACCGGGACTTAAAACCGGATAACATCCTGCTGACTGGTGACGGCCACATAAAGATTACTGATTTTGGACTATCTCTTTATGAGTTTGATAAGAGATTTAATGCCAGAGATTTCAGTGGAACACCTGGGTATGGCGCCCCAGAAATGATCATGGGAGACGCTTATGATGAAGGTGTAGATTGGTTCGCCTTTGGAGTCATATTGTACAACATGATTCTCCAAGACTCACCATTTCCAGGAGACACCACTGAAGAGATTGAGAGAAATGTCATCTACTCTGAACCATCATAAGAAAACCTCACTGACCACGATGCTGTGGACATTATGTCCAAACTACTCTGCAAAGACCATTATGTCCGGCTAGGGGTTAATGGAAAAATCAGAAAACACCCCTTATTTTCAAATCTAAACTGGACAGACATAGAAACAGGGAAAGCGCCATCTCCAGTTATTATAAGAAGGAACATGAATGTCAGCATGAGACAGCAGATCCCAGCACCGCGCAGTGAAGACCTGAACGAGACAATTCCGGCTGAAGAACAGAGGAATTTTACGAGTTTCCCATTTGTGGCTCCAGAATGGAGCACAACTTACCACTAAGCGGAGAAACGGCATAATACCATCTAATCCTCCTGTATCTTGATTTAAGACTATCTACTTTGGGGTGTGTGGCACCTCATCCCGTATCCCGCATATTCTTAATATGTAACAATAAATTTTGCTTGTTTTAATTCATCCTTTGGTTCTTTGGAGCATTTTTCTATTTTTTCCTGTGTATATACAGTGTATATATGTACAGGTCATGTGTATATATAAAAGTCATGTATATATAATGTGTAGGTCACGTGTATGTATAATGTGTATGTGTATATTGTGACAAAAAAAATCAGATTAAGAAACAATTCTATTTTTTTAACCCCATAGTGACCACCAATACGTCTTTTTACGGACCTGCGATATAAGAGATTAGCATCCCCCGACAGGTGACAATCCTGCAGCTATCAGCTGTACACTATAGCTAACAACTTGCTGCATCAGCCACGATCAGGGTCGGCACTGATTATGGCCATTTAACCCCTTAAATGCTGCTGCCAATAGTGACTACGGCATCTAGATGGTTAACAGAGTTTGGGGGCTCCCTCTTTAACTACATTGGCACCCTGAGATCTTGACCGTGTGGTCCTGATGTTCGCCATGGCAGTCGAATAATGGCCTTAGAGCCTGCCGCGTATAGTGGCCTGTTCAGAAGTTATTAAAATGAAGGTGGTGAAAATAAACTTTTTCATTCCTGTTATGCCACTTTGCATTAATTCCTGAAAAGCACCTGAAGGGTTAATGAACCACCTGAAAGCAATTCAATTT
Source organism: Phyllobates terribilis (assembly GCF_046119375.1). NCBI lineage: Eukaryota > Metazoa > Chordata > Amphibia > Anura > Dendrobatidae > Phyllobates > Phyllobates terribilis. The sequence continues at coordinate 512,570,133 of NW_027362765.1, read as the reverse complement.
TTAATACGGGGATGCGGTTTTTAAAATGGTATCACTTTTGGGGGGATTTCCAATATATAGGACCCTCAAAGTAATTTCAAAACTGAACAGGTCCCTATAAAAATAAGTTTTGTAAATTTCCTTGAAAATATGAAAAATTACTGCTCCATTTTTAACCCCTTTAAAGCCCAAGACGTACTGATACGCGTCTGTGCCCTGGGCTTTAAGAGCCTGAGCCGTATTAGTACGTCATCGCGATCGCGCGTGCACACAGGCTGTGCGGGCGCGATCGCCGCCGGGCGTCAGCTGATTGTCACAGCTGACACCTGGTACTATGTGCAGGGAGCGGTCCCGCACCACTCCCGGCACATTAACCCCCTCAATGCTGCAATCAAAGTCGATCTCAGCATTGCGGTGGCTAAGAGGAGGTGATCGGTATACTCACCTCCTCTTCCAGCCTCCAGCGCTGTCTGCCGTGGCTTCCAGGATGTTGTCATGACGACCCGATGTCGTCATGACAACATCCGGGTCACCAGACAGCAGGAAGAGTTTTTTGGACATGTGCAGTGCATCTCCAAACTAACTTCTCCCTGTCCAGCGCTGACAGCCTGCATGGCACAGGGATGGTACTCCTTTCCTGTGCCATGCAGGCGATCAGAGAAGAAAAAGTGAAAGTCCCATAGTGGGACAAAGTAAAAAAGTATAAAAACTCCGAGAAAGTGAAAAAGAAATTAAAAAAAATTGTAAGAATATAAAAAAAAATAAAAAAATAATCCACTAAAAATAAAAATATAATGTACCCATCAATAAATATTATTATGAAAAAAAAGCAAAAAAACAATAAAAGTACACATATTTGGTATCACCGCGTCCGTAACGACCTGACCTATAAAACTTTTCCACTAGTTAATCCCTTCAGTGAACACGGTAAAAAAATAAAATAAAAAACAAAGCAAAAAACAATGCTTTATCATCATACCGCCAAACAAAAAATGGAATAACATGCGATCAAACAGACGAATATAAATAAAAATGGTAACGCTGAAAACGTCATCTCGTCCCGCAAAAAACAAGCCATGACATGACTCTGTAGGCCAAAATATGGCAATGCAAAAACTAGATTTTACAAAATATGTGTCTTTTAGTGTGTGACATCTGTCAATCATAAAAACCCGATATGATTCTGGCATCACTGTAATCGCACCGACCTGAAGAATAAAGTAATCTCATCACTTATACCGCACGAGGAACAGCGTAAAAAATAAACGCTAGGGCTGGGGTTGGGGTTGTGCAAATGTTAGGGTTGGGGTTGTTTTTTTTTTCAAAAGTTCAAAAAAAAAAAAAGGATGACGATATGGCAACTAGTGTTGAACGCAAGTGCTTGCTACTTGAGTTTGCATCGGGTGCTCGGGTATGCACTGAGTATCGCGGGTGCTCCGCCCCATTATTCTTCGCGGCCAAAAAATCCTCGCGGGGATTGCCTGCCATGCACGAGCGATCCCCGCATGTTTTTTTTGGGGTGTCTAATAACCGTGAAACATGCAGGCGGGGACTCGAGCATTTCACTTGCGCACCCGTGATACATGGTGCATACCTGAGTACCCGATGCAAACTCAAGTAGCGAGCACTTGCGCTCAAGAGTAATGACAACTTATTCAATATGATGACCTAATGTTATCAAATTCTGTGTCGTACCTCTGGGTTGAAAATGTTCACTATACCCCTTAATAAAATCCTTGAGGGGTATAGTTTCCAAAATGGGGTCACTTGTGGGGGAGCTCCACTGTTTAGGCACATCAGGGGCTCTCCTAACGCGACATGGTGTCCGCTAACAAATTGAATGGAAAATCGTCTCAAATTGTTAGCGGACACCATGTTGCGTTTGGAGAGCCCCTGTGTGCCTAAACATTTGAGCTCCCCCACAAGTGACCCCATTTTGGAAACTAGACTACCCAAGGCACCTATCAAGATGCATAGTGAGCACTTGGAACCCCTAGGTGCTTCACAAATTGATTCGTAAAAATGAAAAAGTGTTTTTTTTTCCACTTTTTCATTCTTACGAATCAATTTGTGAAGCACCTGGGGGTTCCAAGTGCTCACTATGCATCTAGATAGGTGCCTTGGGTGGTCTAGTTTCCAAAATGGGGTCACTTGTGGGAGAGCTCAAATGTTTAGGCACACAGGGGCTCTCCAAACGCGACATGGTGTCCGCTAACAAATTAGAACCATGTCGCGTTTGGAGAGCCCCTGTGTGCCTAAACATTGGAGCTCCCCCACAAGTGACCCCATTTTGGAAACTAGACCCCCCAAGGCACCTATCTAGATGCATAGTGAGCAATTGGAACCCTCAGGTGCTTCACAAATTGATTCGTAAAAATGATAAAGTGGGAAAAAAAATACTTTTTCATTTTTACGAATCAATTTGTGAAGCACCTAGGGGTTCCAAGTTCTCACTATGCATCTAGATAGGTGCCTTGGGGGGTCTAGTTTCCAAAATGGGGTCACTTATGGGGGTTTCCACTGTTTAGGCACATCAGGGGCTCTCCAAATGCAACATGGCGTCCGCTAATTATTCAATCAAATTTTACAATCAAAAAGTCAAATGGCGCTCCTTCCTTTCCGAGCCCTGCCGTGCGCCCAAACAGTGGTTTTTCCCCACATATGGGGTATCTGCGTGCCCAGGGGAAATTGCACAACAAATTTTGGGGTCCATTTTTTCTTGTTACCCCTGCGAAAATAAAAAAAATTGAGTCTAAAGTAACATTTTTGTGAAAAAAGTTAAATGTTCATTTTTTTCTTCCACATTCCAAAAATTCCTGTGAAGCACCTGAAGGATTAATAAAGTTCTTGAATGTGGTTTTGAGCACCTTGAGGGGTGCAGTTTTTAGAATTGTGTCACTTTTGGGTATTTTCTGTCATAAAGACCTCTCAAAGTGACTTCAAATGTGATGTGGTCCCTAAAAAAATGGTTTTGTACATTTTGTTGGAAAAATGAGAAATGCCAAGAGTGTGCAAAGCAGTCATCAAAGCTAAAGGTGGCTACTTTGAAGAACCTAGAATATAAGACCTATTTTCAGTTGTTCCACACTTTTTTGTTAAGTATATAATTCCACATGTGTTAATTCATAGTTTTGATGCCTTCAGTGTGAATTTACAATTTTCATAGTCATGAAAATACAGAAAAATCTTTAAATGAGAAGGTGTGTCCAAACTTTTGGTCTGTACTATATCTCTGATTTAAGGGCATAAAAATTCAAATTTTGAAAATTGCAAAATTTTCAAAATTTTTGCCAAATTTCCATTTTTTTCACAAATAAACGCAAGTGATATCGAAGAAATTTTACCACAATCATGAAGTACAATATGTCACGAAAAAATATTCTCAGAATCAGGGTGATCCGTTGAAGAGTTCCAGAGTAATTACCTCATAAAGTGACAGTGGTCAGAATTGTAAAAATTGGCCTGGTCATTAACGTGCAAACCACCCTTGGGGGTAAAGGGGTTAAACCTTCTAAAATGTTAACAAAATAAAACATTTTTACATATTACAAATGGTGCTGATGGAAAGCAGACATGATTGAAATGTAATTTATTATTGCTTTGTGTGGTATGACTATCTGGATTAAAGGGATAATCATTAAAAGTTAGAAAATTGCAATTTTTTGTAAATTTATATCAAATTTCTGATCTTTTTATAAATAAGGAATGATGCCATACGGATGGCAAAATCGATAAAAATCATCCAAATTTTTTCCACTATTTTTTTTCACACTCGTGTAGCCCCGACCTTACAGTGATCCCAGATGTGTTTAGTTTTTTATGCATTGCTACTTTTGCACACTATGAACATTTTTTTTAGGAAATATAATTTGATTTCCTCTAAATGACACAGTCACTATTGACTCTATTACATCCAGTGGGTTGAACGGCCGAACTCCAACGATGGTCATGAGGAAACAAACAAACAATCAAACTGAGCTTTTCCTCACCCGGGGTCCAGCACTGCTTTTTGCTGCTCCAGACATTTTTAATCAGCTGCATCTTCATGTCAACTGCGCTGCAGCCAATCACTGAGCTCTGTGGTACTGCCAAATTAAATGGGGCATTCTTATAATAAAGAGGCACAAAAGGGGCATTATTAGGTATGGAGGCACAGAGGCATACATCCCAACTTTGAAATTTAGGAAAGAGTGACACAAACTATGTAGCAATCCACAGTTTTATTTTACACTAAGCCACTTCCCTAACCTTGGTCAGTCGTTTATGTGTGCCTACACAGAAATATTCCTCCTAGTGAACTCATTAATTCTTAACCTGTGGATGTGTATTTAAGAAGGGACATGTGTTTCTGAGACAGAATAAGACTTGGGACAGAGAATCAAGGAACTTCAGAAAGACCCTAGAAGGAAAATTAGAGGCATCATTCAGGGAAGTAGATGGATTGCATGGCATCCAAAGAGACACAGATTTGTATTCTACATGATTCTAGTCTAAAGATATGGCCCTGACTGGAAAGATTTGGATCTCCTCCATTAACCATCAGAGAGACCATGGATTCTTTTAGGGAGACCAGGAGAGGACGAAGAAGTCACCTGGCGCCATGGATATGTTGTTTTGGGGTTGCTAGGAGGGGCTCACCGGTTGCTTAGAGCCCATGGAGATATTGGGAGTTGCCAGGAGGGACCCACTGGTCATCTGGCCCCATGAAAACTCTCGGATAGGCCAGGTTGGGACCCTCGGGTCTCCTGACCTTGTACCTCGATGGACTGCTAGCTTCCTAAGCTTGCCGCTACCTTCTCTCTGTGGGGGCCCACCAGAAGAGGGGGGCCACTGGTTGAGGTAGTCGGCCCTGGAAGTCTCCAAAGTTGCAGCTGTTCTATCCCAGGCGGGCGGAGAAGGAAGGGTGAGACTGTGTAATGTTGCACCATCTTGGGCATTCGCTGGGACTGTTCTATGTGTTTATTGTCCGCTTTGTGGTTCAATAAAATATTGTCACGCTGTTTTACCCTCACCCTGCGTTGTCTGAGTAGCGTTACCCCCACGGAAGACCACGGGTCCTCACAGCACCTATATATATATAAGAGTTATGGCTCTCCATATATGGCAATGTAAAATTGTTTTGTTTTTGAAAATGTATTATTTTCATGCAGACATCATAAAACATAAGTAAATGGTGATTTTATGTTAATTGTACTGACCCAAAGAATAAAGTTAATATGTAATTTATATGAAATGGTCAATGCTGTAAAAAATAAACCTTAACTGGGGAAAAATGTATATTTTCACCATTTGCCATGTGCCGCGTATTTATCTCTTGAACTTACTTTTAAGTTAAATAAATAGATCACCGCATCCCTTGATAAATGTCGTTAGGGGTAGAGGGATATTGTGAAAAAGCACAAACATTATTAAAAATACATAAGATTAATAGATTATTAAAATCATTAAAAATAAAAATACATAAGATTAAAAACCTGATGATGAATGAAACTATGCAGTAAAAAAAGGGTGGGACAGATAGAGTCCTTATATGCGTAAAGCTGGGTATAAATAGAGATACAAATAGGATTAAATCATTACAAGAATAAACGATCTGTGTATAAATGTGTTTAAAAAATACTCGTTCTGTTAAATGTCTGTTTGACAGCACAAAGAAAATAATGGGGCCTATATTGTCAAGTCATAATTATCAATGGCAGGCTCAGACTGAGGGCTCGTCCACACGACCGCTTAACATGGCCGAGTGCTGTCCGATGTTTTATCAGATGGCACTGCCCCACAATATACCATTGGTCAGAGTGCTAACTAGTGTTTTTTTTCTCATGCTGATTTTGCATACAAGTCTATGGACTTGTATGACATCAGTGTGAAACATTGAACTGCACTCGGATGTCATCTGAGTGCAGTCCAATTACCACAGACTCAGACAAGGGAGAAGATGGAGAAATTATGTACTCTGTCTACTCTGCACCTGTGATACAAATCTCGCATGAGAGAGAATCGGATCGCACTAAGTTGACACTCAGGTCAATCTCTGACAGAGTTTGATCCAAGTGACATTAGCATAATCATCCAGATTCTCTTGCATGAGAGAATCGATGGCCATGTGAGCGAGCCCTGACCCACAGGGGAACATGTAAATCCCCCGGGGGTCCCGTATGCAGGAGTAAGTAACGTACCCCCTAACATGAGCAGTAGTTGGCCCAATACATTTGATTCACTATGTTCAGACAAAATGTAGCTGAAAAATGAGCTCCCATAGTCAATATTACTGGTGGGCTCTTGCCACTTAAGTCCAACACTAACAGGTAGTAGCTTAAAGTAAAAATAGTGATAGCCTGGAAAATTATTTCATAATTAGCATAAAACCACCAACAACATGGACACAGGATGCCCAACTCACTTACTGTGTTTCGCACAAGAAGCTACATCAGGATCTAAGTTTATGGATTCATTCTAAATCTGGTTTTATGATTTTTTAAATCTAATATATTTTTAACGAAGTTTGCAATTTTTACATTATACTCATATCTCTTGGGCACTTTTGAAAACCATTCCAGCAAGATTGGCGCTCCTATCTTTCTGCGTCCAAAAAGTGGTATATGACCACATATAAGTGTGGCACCCCAGGTCTGGTCGCCACAGTGGCAGCAATGTCATGTCTGAGAGCAGGTGGGAGGTTCCCTGGTTGGGGACAATTAGCAAGCAGCACCTCCTGCCTCAGTCCAGGGAGGGGAGAAATCTGCCCTTTATAAACTGGATCTTGGGCGGGGTTAGAGAAACAAGTGAGAGACAAGCCAGACTCTAGTTCCAGACAAGTTGCAGATAGGGACAGGTCAGCAGCAGGCTGAGGAGTCCCTGTAGGCAGAGGAGAAACACAAGGCCAGGAGGGGAGCCAGCAGAGCTCATCCTGGCTAGAGACTACAAGGCCGGACACTGCAGTCCGAGGCTGTGAGGGTTATAAGCTCAGCAGCAGAAAACCATCACGCAGGGGACTTCAAGTCCTCTGGCCCAAGGAAGCCCGGAGGCTCAGCCACACAAGAGGGACCACTACTGCCCCGGAGGGGTGAGAAGCACGGAAGGCCCGAGTCGCCAGTCATACGGGTGAGAACAACACGGTACACTCAGAGACGTGGGCTACCACCACACTACAGCGGGATAGCCAAGAAAGAGTGAAGTCAGCACGGTAGGCCTACAAACTCCCCCTGACCAGCGGGATTTCCCAGTTGCTCTCAGACTGACCAGGCCTCCATTGTTAACCTGTATTCCGGACGGGTCTCTTAATACCACCAACAGTAAAGACCCTGACTTGCATGACAGACTCCGTGTGGTTACTGCTGCTCCCGCGCACCATCACCACCAACATCCCTATTTACTGACCTGAGGCTATACTCTTCCCGTGGGGAGTTATACTATCCTCTGCTGCACCCACAACATCGGCCTCAGCGGTCTGCCCTGCAGCGGCGGTTGACTCTGACCGCAATCCACGGGTGGCATAGACGGACATTTAACCACAAAACCCTATAAATAGACCGCCATTTGGGTTGACACCCTGAGCCACGGGACCGGGTCCCCGCCACGCAAGGACTACGACCCCCAGCATCCACAACCGGTCCGGTTACGGGTATCCCCACACACACACGGCCCAGGGGGCGTATCAACTTTTTTTGCGTAGTCGGCAGGATTTCGTGCCCGCCACCAACGGGTACTGCGTGCCTGAAGAAAGACTGTAATACTTACCTTGGTGGAGTTTCCCGCCATCCGTAGCCGTTTCCCGCCATCCGCAGCCATTTTCCCGCCATCGGGTGCCATCTTTGGGACGCCGCGCGGGAAGAAGAGGGGCGTGGATGACGAAAGCGCGCGAGAACTGGAGCTCTGCCTTACGCATGGACGCTGCGCAAGGTCCTGAAGGGACGCAACGCAAGGTCCTCAACCCCGATGGTCACCTGCGGAGCCGCGGCCTACAGAAGAAAAGCAACGGAAGGTAGGCCACGGTTGACTAGGGGGGAGGAAGATGTCGGAAGCGGAGGGAACCAGCGTGGCCACTGCCGCAGTAATGCCGTTCACGATGCCTTACATCCCCGGAGCGGCCTGGTTGCCCCAGTACTCAGGGGAGTCGCATTCCCTGAGCGACTTTAAAAAGAGACTCTATAGCCTATTCAAAGTATACCCCCTGATGGAGGAACAAAAAGTGAGCATACTGATAGGAAGTGAAGGAGATCTTAGCCCGTCTAAAGGACACTTTTGATACCCGCACCTCAGCAGAGATCAAAATGAGATTTTATGGGTGCAAGCAGCGGGCCCAAGACAGTATAAGAGACTATGCTTTGAATTTGCAAGAGGCCCTGAGAGCCATTAAGCAGGCAGACCCTGACAGTGTGAGGAATGCAGATAAACTGCTGACTGAACAATTCATTGAGGGTCTGCTGTCCAGCGCCCACCGAACCCAGTTACGCCTGATGGCCCTGCAGAGCCCTGAGTTAGACTTTGCACAGTTTAAGGACAGAGCCATCCGGGTACTCCGAGAACCCGCACCCGGTGGCGTTGCGGCCTCCAGGCGCCCTGCTATCACTTATTACCAGGAGGCGGCGCCCCAGTCTACAGAACCTGCAGGAGCTAATGCACAGACTATGAATAGTACCCCGTCTACAGACCTGCACCATCAGGTCCAAGAACTGACCAAAAGCGTTGCCGCACTAACCAGGACTGTGCAGTCGTTACAGGTATCCTCTCCAGGAAAGATCCAGCTGGCTACCAGTCCGGAGGACGTCCCGTGGCGCCAACAGAAGAGGATCCCACCGTCCAGAGAGAAGCCAATGGACTGCTACGACCAGGATGGACAACCCATCTGCCGCCGCTGCAGCCAGCCAGGACATATTGCGAGGTACTGTAATTTAAACGAGCCCAACCTGGGGCAGAGGGCCAACCCCCAGGCGTAAGATCATCAGGCCCGTCAAACTGGCGTGACAAGTTTGTGGGGGGACGACCAGTCTTGCCTGTGGTACTGGATGGCATTCCCATGAGTGCACTGTTGGACACCGGGTCACAGGTAACCACCATCCCCTATGTTCTTTTCAAGCGGTACTGGAATGACACGGATATTACCCACTACCCAGATAGTGACTTGAGCATCATCGCCAGCAATGGTCAGCCCGTGCCGCAGGTGGGGTTCAAGGAGGTGACCATCAAAATTGGTAAAGTTGAACTGCCGGCGCAAGGACTGATTATTGTGGACATTGACCGTCGTGAAAGTCACCCTAAAATAACCTTGGGTACTAGCGTTATTGAAAATTGTCTTTCAGAGATAATTGTTATATTACAGCAGGTTGCAATGAATGCCAGCTCCAGCCAGCGGCGTGTCTTACAGAAAGAGATCAGAGCCCTGATGAAGCGGCAACAGTTGGAACTGTCTGGTGGTGAGATTGGTAGCGTTAGGATGAGCGACCCGTTCCCTATCGCCATGCCCCCAAAAAGTGAAATGATGATCTGGTGCCGGACTGCAATCGGGTTAAGAGGTAGAGACTACCAAGCTATGGTAGAACCCGTTTACTCGGACAGTAGGCCCACCATTTTGACAGCACGGGGGGTGGTCGATGTACACCATGGGAGGGTACCAGTCCGCATCCTAAACATTGGGGAAAGAGAAGTATACTTGCCCCAGTATGCCACTCTAGCCAAATTGTTCACCGTTAACCAGAACTCTGTAAAGGTCGTGGAACCCTTGCCTCCATCTCAACCAGAGGAGGGTAACGGCTCCAAGAAACAAATGGAGGACTGGTGTCAGAAACTGCATGTGGGCACCGACTCCACTCCCTCACACCAAAAACAGGGAGTCTACCGAGTGGTTCAGGAGTATGAAAGAGTTTTTAGCAAACACCCGCTAGACTTTGGGCAAGTAAAGGGGGTAGAACACCAAATCCCCACAGGAAACCATCCACCCATGAAAGAGAGATACCGGCTTGTACCCCCTGCACACTATCAGAATGCCAAGGGTATGTTACGAGAAATGAAGGAGGCTGGGGTGATTAGGGATAGCTGTAACCCCTGGGCAGCTCCTCTAGTCCTTGTAAGAAAGAAAGATGGCACGATGAGGATGTGTGTAGATTATAGAAAGGTCAACAGAATAACACACAAAGATGCGTACCCCTTACCTAGGATAGAGGAGTCTTTGGCTGCATTAAAATCTGCTAACTTCTTCTCTACTTTGGATCTCACTAGCGGGTACTGGCAGGTTCCTGTAGCAGAGTCGGATAAGGAGAAGACTGCCTTCACCACCCCGAAGGGTCTCAGTGAATTCAACTGTATGCCGTTCGGACTCTGCAACGCACCAGGGACCTTCCAGAGGCTGATGGAGTGCAGCCTGGGGCACAGGAATTTCGAGACGGTCCTACTCTACCTGGACGATGTCATCGTGTATTCCAAGACCTATGAAGACCATCTAAAGCACTAGGCAGAGGTGTTCGATGCCCTGGCAGGCTTCGGCCTAAGGTAAAACCCTCCAAGTGTCATCTACTGAAGCCAAAAGTACAGTACCTGGGACACGTGGTGAGTGCTGACGGAGTAGCCCCAGACCCCGACAAGATCACGGTGATTAAGGACTGGCCAAGACCCTCCAGCATAAAGGAAGTGCGACAGTTCCTCGGGTTGGTAGGCTACTATCGAAGATTCATCTCCGGGTTCACCAAAATGGCAGCCCCTATGCAGGACCTCCTGTTAGGTCAGTCAAAGACTAAAAGTCAGAAGCCGCCTTTTAAGTGGGACAAGCTGGAGGAGGAGTCTTTCCGCCAGCTGAAGATGGCCCTCACGGGGGATGAGATCCTGGCCTACCCTGATTACGGCCAGCCTTTTATCCTCCACACCGACGCCAGTAACGTGGGGCTAGGAGCCATACTGTCCCAGATCCAGCAGGGCAGAGAACGGGTAATTGCTTATGCTAGCAGAAAGCTGAGACCCACAGAGAGAAACCCTGAGAATTATAGCTCCTTCAAGCTAGAGTTCCTGGCAGTGGTGTGGGCGGTCACCGAACGTTTCAAGCATTACCTGACTTCTTCTAAGTTCACTGTGTACACGGACAACAACCCGTTGACACACCTGGACACTGCAAGATTTGGTGCCCTAGAGCAGAGATGGATGGCCCGGCTGTCCAATTATGAATTTACCATCAAATACCGGACAGGGCGCGCAAATGCCAACGCAGATGCATTGTCCAGAATGCCTCACTTGCAGGATGGGGGAGAGGATCCAGAAGAACTGGAAGAAATTGAACTCCCTGCATTCCACCATCATGGGGTCACCCAGTGTTCCCACTGCGTAAAGGAGAGGTGCTCTGCCACCGCTACGTTCAATCCTTTACCCCACCACGGCTGGCCAGAGACACAAGATAGTGACCCCGCAGTCCATCTGGTGAAAGAAATGCTGACCCAGGCTGATGCCCGCCTTGATCCAGATGCTCCAGAAGAGACCAAACAGCTGTGGAAGGAGAGGAGAAAGCTGTTTCTCTACGAGGGGAGGCTGTGCCGCAGACCCGTCAACTCTCGAACACACGAGCTGACCTGGCAGGTAGTGGTCCCAAGGCGGGATGCGACTATGGTCCTAGAAGCATACCATGACGGAGCAGGGCACTTTGGATGGAAGAAGCTGGAGTTCCTGTTGCGTGAGCGGTTCTTCTGGGTAGGCATGAGAGGGGCTATAGAGAGATGGTGCAGAGACTGTGGCCCGTGCAACCTAAGAAGGAAGGACCGCGCCAGCCAGAAGACTCCCCTGCAGCCCATCATCACAAAACAGCCCCTTGAGCTGGTGGCCCTGAACCACGTAAAGCTGCCTCCAAGCAGATCGGGATACGTCTACGCCCTCACAATCGTAGATCACTACTCCCGGTTCCTAGTTGTGGTCCCTGTCAAAGACCTAACAGCTCAGACGGCCGCCAAAGCCTTTCAGCAGCATTTCTGCCACCCACACGGGTATCCAGAGCAAATGTTGACTGATCAAGGCCCAGCGTTCGAGGCCGAAGTCTTCCAGGAATTCTGCAACCTGTATGGCTGCAAGAAGATAAGGACAACGCCTTACCACCCCCAAACCAACGGGATGTGTGAGAAAATGAATCAGGTAGTAATAGACCTGCTCAAGACGTTACCTCTGGAGGAATGCAGCCTGTGGCCTGAGAAACTGCCGGATCTGGTGGACTTGTATAATCATATCCCAGTGGGTTCTACCAACTGCACCCCAGCTTACCTAATGAGAGCAAGACCTGGTAAGCTGCCAATTGACCTGGAGATGGGAGTCCTGACACCCGAGGACACCTCAGCAGAAGCAGACTGGGATACAGAACGACAGCAGCAGTACTGGAAAGTACAGGAGAGTGTGGAGCGAAGTCTGTCTCAAGCAAGGGAGAGGCAAGAGAGGAATTACAACCAGCATGCTCCTGCTGCTCCCCTGGTACCTGGAGAGCAGGTCTTGAAGAGGAAGAGACGGCTCCACAAGTTGGATGACGAGTGGGAGAAAGACCCGTACACCGTACTGCCCTCAAGCCATGAAAATCCAAAGGTATGTGTCATCAGTAAGGATGGAGGAGAGACCACAGCCACTGTCTCCAGAGACCACCTGAAGAAGTGTCCCGAGCAGCTGCAAAGTGCTGATGAAGACCAATATAGCCCTCAACCCGCAGAGGAAAGGGAAGAAATGGTCAGTACAGTGCTCGGAGAATTTCCCCGGTCTTGGACACAAATCAACAATGCTATAGTGGTACCCTTCCTTACCTTTCTCCAGCCAGCCCCTCAAGGGCCTGCAGAAGAGCAAGTAGTGTTGGAAGAGCAAGTGGCCCTGGAGGCAGAAGAGTACATACCAGCAGCTCAGGAGAATCAACCCTCTGCTGGTAGTGAACCTGCCATGCCCGTGGTGAGCTAAAGAGTACGCAGAAAGCTGCCCAACCTACCCGTAACATCTGCAAACACCTCTAGTGCAGACACGAGCACACCCAGTACACAGGGTGTGGAAACAGGGGACCCGAGTAGAGTACCACCAGACAGTGGGTTACGTAGGTCCACCAGGAGCACTAAAGGTCAAATGCACGCTCGCTGGAGAATCTGAATGCAAAGTATATATCTACCTGTATATTGCAAATGTTTTATGTTTGTTGCCTGGTTACTAATTATGTTTTTCTAGTTACCCGACAGGGTTCATGGACTAACAGGTTATGGACAATGAATAACCGGAACTGTATCTTGTATATAGTTGCACCTGGGAAGGTGCCCTCTTTTGAAGACGACCACAGAACACAAAACCCGTGGAGGTGGCTGAAGACGTGGTCCAGCTCGGGATCATCAAAGCCCTGTAGCCACCCCAGGGCCTACGTGGAGGGTTTGGGACGGGTCCCTTAAAGTGCATCTTGGGTGACAAGGACACCTGGTTACGGGAGCGCCGTGATCTAAAAAGGCTAAACTTCTTGTATATATGTTACTGTATTGTTATTACCTGTTGTGTTTTTGCAAAATGTGTTTAGTCCCGGAGTACTAAATTTCACTAGGGGGGAATGTGGCACCCCAGGTCTGGTCGCCACAGTGGCAGCAATGTCATGTCTGAGAGCAGGTGGGAGGTTCCCTGGTTGGGGACAATTAGCATGCAGCACCTCCTGCCTCAGTCCAGGGAGGGGAGAAATCTGCCCTTTATAAACTGGATCTGGGGCAGGGTTAGAGAGACAAGTGAGAGACAAGCCAGTCTCTAGTTCCAGACAAGTTGCAGATAGGGACAGGTCAGCAGCAGGCTGAGGAGTCCCTGTAGGCAGAGGAGGAACACGAGGCCAGGAGGGGAGCCAGTAGAGCTCGTCCGGGCTAGAGACTACAGGCCGGACACTGGAGTCCGAGGCTGTGAGGGTTATAAGCCCAGCAGCAGAAAACCATCACGCAGGGGACTTCAAGTCCTCTGGCCCAAGGAAGCTCGGAGGCTCAGCCACACGAGAGGGACCACTACTGCCCCGGAGGGGTGAGAAGCACGGAAGGCCCGAGTCGCCAGTCATACGGGTGAGAACAACACGGTACACTCAGAGACGTGGGCTACCACCACACTACAGCGGGATAGCCAAGAAAGAGTGAAGTCAGCACGGTAGGCCTACAAACTCCCCCTGACCAGCGGGATTTCCCAGTTGCTCTCAGACTGACCAGGCCTCCATTGTTAACCTGTATTCCGGACGGGTCTCTTAATACCACCAACAGTAAAGACCCTCACTTGCATGACAGACTCCATGTGGTTACTGCTGCTCCCGCGCACCATCACCACCAACATCCCTATTTACTGCCCTGAGGCTATACTCTTCCCGTGGGGAGTTATACTATCCTCTGCTACACCCACAACACTGGCCTCAGCGGTTTGCCCTGCAGCGGCGGTTCCCTTTGACCGCAATTCACAGGTGGGGTAGTCGGACATTTAACCTCAAAACCCTATAAATAGACCGCCATTTGGGTTGACACCCTGAGCCACTGGACTGGGTCCCCGCCACGCAAGGACTACGACCCCCAGCATCCACAACGGGTCTGGTTCCGGGTATCCCCACACACACACGGCCCAGGGGGCGCGTCATAAGATGTTGCCGTTCTTGGGAGAAATTGCATAATAAAATACAGTGTATTTCATTAATTTTCCTGTTGTAAAAATGAACAGCCTTGATCTAAATCTGCATAATTTAACTCTCACCTTCCTCATCATCAAGGATACCTCACGAGGTGAGATTTTGCATGATGCTCCAGATCAATGTCGATTGACAGTCATTTTCTATTTATTCCATTTTCTTTACTCATTGTGACGCGCCCCCTGGGCCGTGTGTGGGGGAATACCCGGAGCCGGGTGTCTGTGTAATGTCAGGGGTTGTAGTCTCCGTGGCGGTGACTCAGTTCCGTGGCTCATGGTGGTCAAACCAGTGGCGGATCTGTTTACTTGGTTTTTAATGTTTAAATGTCCGACTACGCCACCCGTGGATTGCGGTCACTGAGAACCGCCGCTGCGCGGCAGACCGCTGAGGCTGATGTTGTGTGCGCAGCAGAGGGTAGTATAACTCCCCACGGGAGGAGTACAGCCTCAGGGCAGTGCGTGCAGATGGTGAGGGTTGTGGTGCATGGGCGCAGCAGAAATGACTCAGAGTCCGTGCAGTGCAGTTCAGGGTCTTTACTGTTGGTAATGAAGAAGGCCCTGCCGGGAGTACTGGCTAACATTAGAGGCCTGGTCAGTCTGTGAGCGAACAAGAGTCCCCCTGGCCATGTGGAGGTGTAGGCCTTCCCGTCTGACTGCACTCTTTCTGGCTACCCTGCTGTAGTCGTGTAGTAGCCCACGTCCTTGATTGTACCGTGTGGTGCTCACCCGTATGGCTGGTGACTTGGGGCCTTTGGTACCTTCCGCTCCTCGATGGCGGTGCCGCTCCCTTGCTTGTGACTGAGCCTCCGGGCTTTCTATGGCCAGAAGACCTGAAATCCCCTGCCAGGTGGCTTCTGCTGCTGGATGTGGATATCCTCACAGCCTCGGACTCCTGTGTCCGGTTCTCTGCGTCTTCGGCCAGGACGAGCTCTGCACAGCTCCAGTCCCTGCTCTGTCCCTGTCTCTGGAACTACTCACTAACCCCGCCCCAGATAAAGTTTATAAAGGGCAGGATCCTCCCCTTCCTGGACTGGGGCAGGAGGCGTTGCATGCAATATTGCTCCTGACCAGGAAAACCCATGCTCGCTCTCAGACATGGTATTTCTACCACTGTGGCAACCAGACCCCCTGGGGTGCCACATTCCCCCCTAGTAAACTTAGTATTCCGGGACTAAACACATTTTATGAAAACATACATAACAGGGTATAAGCAATAACATAACATATATACAAGGAGTTCGGTCTTTATAGGTCACGGCACTTCCGTAACTAGCTGTCCATGTCACCCAAGATGTATTTTGAGGGACCCGTCCCAAACCCTCCACGTAGGCCCTGGGGTGGCTACAGGGCATCGATGATCTGGCGTTGGACCTCGTCTTTAGCCACCTCCACGGGTTTTTGTTCTGTGGTCTGGCACAAAAGGGGCACTTAATAGGTGCAACTATTTACAAGGTACAGTTCCGGTTATTCATTGTCCATAACCTGTCAGTCCATAGAACCAGTCAGGTAACTTGAGAAACATAATTATTATTCATGTAACAAACATAAAATATTTCAACATTTGCAATATACAGGTATATATCATTTTCTTTCTATATTCTCCAGCGAGCAGGCTTCTGACCTCTAGTGCTCCTGGTGGACCTACGTAACACACTATCTGGTGGTGTTCTTTCTGGGTCCCCTGTTTCCACCCCTTGTGTAGTGGGCTCGCTAGTGTCTTCACTACAGGTGTTTGGAGATGTTACGGGTAGGCTGGGCAGCTTTCTGTGTACTCTTTGGCTTACCACGGGCACGGCAGGCTCACTACTAGCAGAGGGTTGATTCTCCTGGGCTGCTGGTATGGAATCTTCTGCCTCCAGGGCCGGTTGCTCTCCCAACTCTACTTGCTCTTCTGTAGGCCCTTGAGGGGCTGGTTGGAGAAAGGTAAGGACGGGTACCACAATAGCGTTGTTAATTTGTGTCCAGGACCGGGGAAATTCTCCGAGTACTGTACTGACCATTTCTTCCCTTTCCTCTGCGGGTTGAGGGCTATCTTGGTCTTCATCAGTGCTTTGCAGCTGCTCGGGACACTTCTTCAGGTGGTCTCTGGAGACAGTGGCTGTGGTCTCTCCTCCATCCTTACTGATAATGCATACTTTCGGATTTTCATGACTTGAGGGCAGTACTGTGTACGGGTCTTTCTCCCACTGGTCATCCAACTTATGGAGCCGCCTCTTCCTCTTCAAGACCTGCTCTCCAGGTGCCAGGGGAACAGCGGGAGCATGCTGGTTGTAAGTCCTCTCTTGCTTTTCTCTTGCTTGAGTCTTGTTTGAGACAGACTTCTCTCAACACTCTCCTGCACTTTCCGGTACTGCTGCTGCTGTTCTGTATCCCAGTCTGCTTCTGGCGAGGTGTCCTCGGGTGTCAGGACTCCCATATCCAGGTCAATAGGCAGCTTACTAGGTCTTGCTCTCATTAGGTAAGCCGGGGTGCAGTTGGTGGAATTTACTGGGATGTGGTTATACAAGTCCACCAGATCAGGCAGTTTTTCAGGCCACAGACTGCGTTCCTCCAGGGGCAACGTTTTCAGCAAGTCTATCACCACCTGGTTCATCTTCTCGCACAATCCGTTGGTTTGGGGGTGATAGGGTGTTGTCCTTATCTTCTTGCAGCCATACAGGTTGCAGAACTCCTGGAAGACTTCCGCTTCGAAGGCTGGACCTTGGTCAGTCAACACTTGCTCCGGATACCCGTGTGGACGGCAGAAGTGCTGCTGGAAGGCTCTAGCTGCCGTCTGAGCTATTAAGTCCTTGACAGGGACCACCACCAGGAACCGGGAGTAGTGGTCTATGATGGTGAGGGCGTAGACGTACCTGGACCTACTTGGAGCCAGCTTCACGTGGTCCAGGGCTACCAGTTCTAGTGGCTGCTTGGTGATGATGGGCTGCAGGGGAGTCTTCTGGCTGACACGGTCCTTTCTTCTCAGGTTGCACGGGCCGCAGTCTATGCACCATCTCTCAATGGCCCCTCTCATGCCTACCCAGAAGAACCGTTCATGCAACAGGAACTCCAACTTCTTCCATCCAAAGTGCCCTGCTCCGTCGTGGTATGCCTCCAGGACCATAGCCGCGTCTAGTCTCGGGACCACTACCTGCCAGGTCAGCTCATGTGTCCGGGAGTTGACAATCCTCCGGCACAGCTTCCCCTTGTAGAGAAACAGTTTACTCTTCTCCTGCCACACCTATTTGGTCTCTTCCGGAGCATCTGGGTCAAGGCGGGCATCAGCCTGAGTCAGCATCTCTTTTACCAGGCGGGCGGCTGGGTCCCTGTCTTGCGTCTCCGCCCAGCTGTAGTGGGGTAAGGTATTGAACATGGCAGAGTGCTTGTCCCTTACACAGTGGGAACACTGGGTAATCCCATGACGGTGGAACGCAGGGAGTTTAATCTCTTCCAGTTCTTCTGGATCTTCCCCTCTGTCCGGAAAGTTCGGCATCCTGGACAGGGTGTCTGCGTTGGCATTTGTGCGTCCCGCCCGGTATTTGATGGTAAACTCATAGTTGGACAGCCGGGCCATCCATCTTTGCTCCAGGGCACCAAGTCTTGCAGTGTCAAGGTGTGTCAACGGGTTGTTGTCCGTGTACACAGTGAACTTGGCAGAGGCAAGGTAATGTTTGAAACTTTCCGTCACTGCCCACACCACTGCCAGGAACTCTAGCTTGAAGGAGCTATAATTTTCAGGGTTTCTCTCTGTAGGCCGGAGCTTCCTGCAGGCATAAGCGATTACCCATTCTCTGCCCTGTTGGATCTGGGACAGCACCGCCTCTAGCCCGATGTTGCTCGCGTCTGTGTGGAGAATAAAAGGCTGGCTGTAATCAGGGTACACCAGGATTTCATCTCCCGTGAGGGCCATCTTCAGCTGGCGGAAAGACTCATCCTCCAGCTTGTCCCATTTGAAGGGCGGCTGCTGGTTTTTGGCCTTCCTGGACTGGCCTATCAGGAGACCCTGCATAGGAGCTGCCATTTTGGTGAATCCAGAGATGAATCTTCGGTGGTAGCCTACCAACCCAAGGAACTGCCGCACTTCCTTTATGCTGGAGGGTCTTGGCCAGTCCTTAATCACTGTGATCTTATCAGGGTCTGGAGCTACTCCGTCAGCACTCACCACGTGTCCCAGGTACTGTACCTTTGGTTTCAGTAGATGACACTTGGAGGGTTTCACCTTTAGGCCATAGCCTGCCAGGGCGTCAAACTCCTCTGCCAGGTGTTTCAGATGGTCCTCATATGTTTTGGAATACACTATGACATCGTCCAGGTATAGCAGGACCGTCTCAAAATTCCTGTGCCCCAGGCAGCACTCCATCAACCGCTGGAAGGTTCCTGGTGCGTTGCAGAGCCCGAACGGCATACAGTTGAATTCACTGAGACCCATCGGGGTAGTGAACGCGGTCTTCTCCTTGTCTGCCTCTGCTACAGGAACCTGCCAGTACCCGCTAGTAAGATACAAAGTGGAGAAGAAGTTAGCAGACTTTAATGCAGCTAAAGATTCCCCTATCCTAGGTAACGGGTACGCATCTTTGTGTGTGATACGGTTGACCTTTCTGTAATCTACACACATTCTCATGGTGCCATATTTCTTTTTCACAAGAACTAGTGGAGCTGCCCAGGGGCTACAGCTGTTCCTGATTACCCCAGCCTCCTTCATTTCTCGCAACATTCCCTTTGCATTCTGATAGTGTGCAGAGGGTACAGGTCGGTATCTTTCCTTTATGGGTGGATGGTCTCCTGTGGGGATGTGGTGTTCTATCCCCTTTACTTGCCCAAAGTCTAGCGGGTGTTTGCTAAAGACTCTTTCGTACTCCTGCACCACCCGGTAGACTACCTGTTTTTGGTGTGAGGGAGTGGAGTCGGTGCCCACATGCAGCTTCTGACACCAGTCCTCCATTTGTTTCTTGGAGCCGTTACCCTCCTTTGGTTGAGATGGAGGTAAGGGTTCCACGGCCTTTACAGAGTTTTGGTTAACGGTGAACAATTTGGCTAGAGTGGCATACCGGGGCAAGTATACTTCTCTTTCCCCAATCTTTAGGATGCGGACGAGTACCCTCCCATGGCGTACATCGACCACCCTCCGTGCTGTCAGAATGGTGGACCTACTGTCTGAGTAGACGGGTTCTACCATGGCTTGGCAGTCCCTTCCTCTTAACCCGATTGCAGTCCGGCACCAGATCATCATCTCACTTTTTGGGGGCATGGCGATAGGGAACGGGTCACTCATCCTAACACTACCAATCTCACCACCAGACAGTTCTACCTGTTGCCTTTTCATCAGGGCTCTGATCTCTTTTTGTAGGACACGCTGCTGGCTGGAGCTGGCGCTCATCGCAACCTGCTGTAATATGACAATTATCTCTGCAAGACAATTTTCAATAACATTAGTACCCAAGGTTATCTTAGGGTGGCTTTCACGATGGTCAATGTCCACAATAATCAGTCCTTGCGCTGGCAGTTCAACTTTAACAATTTTGATGGTCACCTCCTTGAATCCCACCTGCGGTACGGGCTGACCATTGCTGGCGATGATGCTCAAATCGCTATCTGGGTAGCGGGTAATATCTGAGTCATTCCAGTACCGCTTAAAAAGCACATAGGGGATGGTGGTTACCTGTGACCTGGTGTCCAGTAGTGCACTCATAGGAAGGCCATCCAGCACCACAGGCAAGACCGGTCGTCCCCCTACGTACTTATCACGCCAGCTCGATGGGCCTGATGGCCTTATGCCTGGGGGTCGGCCCTCTGACCCAGGTTGGGCCCGTTTAAATGACAATACCTTGCCCTATGTCCTGGTTGGTTGCAGCGGCGGCAGATGGGTTGTCCGTCCTGGTCGTAGCGGTCGCTGGGCCTTCCTCTGGACGATCGGATCCTCCTCTGTCGGCGCCAAGGGACGTCCTCCGGACTGGAAGCCAATTGGATCTTTCCTGGAGGGGACACCTGTAAAGACTGCACAGTTCTGGTTAGCGCGGCAACGCTTTTGGTCAGCTCTTGGACCTGATGGTGCAGGTCTGCAGCCGGGGCTTTGTCCAAAGCCTGTGCATCAGCTCCAACAGGCTCTGCAGACAAGGGCGCCGCCTCCTGGTGATAGGTGATAGCAGGGCGCCTGTGGGTTACAGCGCCACCTGGTGCCGGTTCTCAGAGCACCCGGATGGCCCTGTCTTTAAACTGCGCAAAGTCCAAATCAGGGTTCTGCAAGGCCATTACTTGCAACTGGGTTCGGTGGGCGCTGGACTGTAGACCCTCAATGAACTGTTCAGTCAACAGCCTATCCTCATTCCGCACGCTGTCAGGGTCTGCCTGCTTAATGGCCCTCAGGGCCTCCTGAAAATTCAAAGCATAGTCCCGTATACTGTCCTGTGCCCGCTGTTTGCATCCATAAAATTTTAGTTTGATCTCTGCTGAGGTGCGGGTATCAAAAGTGTCCTTTAGACGGGCCAGTATTTCCTTTACAGTCCCCTTTTCCCTGGCTGACCAGGACTTCACTTCTCTTTGGGCTGCTCCGATTAACTGGCCTATCAGGAAGCTCACTTTTTGTTCTTCGGACAGGGGGTATACTTTGAATAGGCTATACAGTCTTTCTTTAAAGTCGCTCAGGGTATGCGACTCCCCTGAGTACTGGGGTAACCATGCCGCTCCGGGGATATATGGCATTGTGAACGGCATCACTGCGGCAGCAGCCGCGCTGGCGGTGGGAGCTCCCTCCATTCCTGGTGTCTTCCTCCCCCCTAGTTAACCGTGGCCTACCTCCCGTTGCTTCTTCTCCGTAGGCCGCGGCTCCACAGCCGATCGTCGGGATTGAGGACCTTGTGTCGCGCGCTGGTGACGTCGGCGTCCGCTGGGCTCCTTCCAGGACCTTGTGCAGCGTCAGTACGTAAGGCGGGGCTTCAGCTCTCGCGCGCTTTTGGCGTAGACGCCCCTCTTCTTCCCGCGCGGCATCCCAGAAATGGCGCCCAATGGCGGGAAAATGGCTGCAGATGGCTGGAAAACGGCTGCGGATGGCTGGAAACTTCACCATGTAAGTATCACAGTCTTTCTTCAGGCACGCAGTACCCGGTGGTTGCGGGCACGAAATCCTGCCGACTACGCCAAAGTTGACGTGCCCCCTGGGCCGTGTGTGGGGGAATACCCGGAGTCGGGTCTCTGTGTAATGTCAGGGGTTGTAGTCTCCATGGCGGCGACCCGGTCCCGTGGCTCAGGGTGGTCAAACCAGTGGCGGATCTGTTTACTTGGTTTTTAATGTTTAAATGTCCGACTACGCCACCCGTGGATTGCGGTCACTGAGAACCGCCACTGCGGGGCAGACCGCTGAGGCTGATGTTGTGTGCGCAGCAGAGGGTAGTATAACTCCCCACAGGAGGAGTATAGCCTCAGGGCAGTGAGTGCAGATGTTGAGGGTTGTGGTGCATGGGCGCAGCAGAAATGACTCAGAGTCCGTGCAGTGCAGTTCAGGGTCTTTACTGTTGGTAATGAAGAAGGCCCTGCTGGGAGTACTGGCTAACATTAGAGGCCTGGTCAGTCTGTGAGCGAACAAGAGTCCCCCTGGCCAGGTGGAGGTGTAGGCCTTCCCGTCTGACTGCACTCTTCCTGGCTACCCTGCTGTAGTTGTGTAGTAGCCCACGTCCCTGAGTGTACCGTGTGGTGCTCACCCGTATGGCTGGTGACTTGGGGCCTTTGGTACCTTCCGCTCCTCAATGGCGGTGCCGGTCCCTTGCTTGTGACTGAGCCTCCGGGCTTTCTATGGCAAGAGGACCTGAAATCCCCTGCCAGGTGGTTTCTGCTGCTGGATGTGGATATCCTCACAGCCTCGGACTCCTGTGTCCAGTTCTCTGCGTCTTCGGCCAGGACGAGCTCTGCACAGCTCCAGTCCCTGGCTTTCAGCTCCTGTCTCCTACAGAGCTCCTTGCTTCTCTGTCCCTGTCTCTGGAACTACTCACTAACCCCGCCCCAGATAAAGTTTATAAAGGGCAGGATCCTCCCCTTCCTGGACTGGGGCAGGAGGCGTTGCAAGCAATATTGCTCCTGACCAGGAAAACCCATGCTCGCTCTCAGACATGGTATTTCTACCACTGTGGCAACCAGACCCCCTGGGGTGCCACAATTGCACCAACAGTTGTCTCCTTCTCACCCAGCGTCTTACTTATGGTTTTGTTGCCCATTCCAGCTTCGTGCAGGTCTATGATCTTGTCCCTGACATCATTAGAAAGCTCTTTGGTCTTGCCCATGTTGTAGAGGTTAGAGTCTGACTGATTAATGGAGTCTGTGGACAGAAGTCTTTTCTACAGGTGACTATGTAAGACAGCTGTCTTTAATGCAGGTAACCAGTTGATTAGGAGCATCTAACTGGTCTGTAGGAGCCAGAACTCATAATGGTTTGTAGGGGATTAAATACTTATTTCTCACTGCCAAATGCAAATAAATTATGCAAATAAATTTATCTAATTTATACAATGGGATTTTCTTGATTTTTTGGGGGGGATATTCTCTCAATGCTAAAATTAACCTACCCTTAAAATTATAGACTGTTCATGTCTTTGTCAGTGGACAAACATACAAAAACAGCAAGGGATGGAATAATTCTTTCCTTCACTGTATTTAGATTTCCCTGCTCTGATATATTTCTTGCTCTCATTTTGTTTGATTTTTCAATTTAAAAGCATAAAACAGAAGAGCAGTGTATTCTTACCACAGGAGCAGCTATGTTATGAAGGGGTTGTCTCATCATAAATGGGTACAATTTTAAAGCACTTGAAAAACGCAAAAGCAATTTTGCAATTTGCTTGTTATTAAAAATCCTCTCCAAGAATGGAGTCATTTTTAAGTATTATTGCTTACAGCTGAGGAGTAACTAATCTACTAGGCAAGGAGCAATTCTGAAGCTCGCTGGATTGCTGATCAGGACAGGTTCAGGACCACCCAGCTCCTCCAATGCTGTAAGACAAGGATGACTTTGCTTGCAGAAACGAAGAGCACACAGTCTGACAACAACGCCACAACCTCCGCACAAAAGGAAGCTGGGCAGCAGGGAAACGGTGAGCTCCTGAGGTGAAGAAAACCTTTAAGGCCAGTGCACAAGAGCCAAGGAGGCCATATGGAGGGTCTGGGTATAAGCTTCATGCGTTTTGTCTACACCGTGAGCTGGCTCTTTGCTGGAAGGATTTTCCTAGATTCCAGTAGTGGTAACAAGTCCACCAGTAATTCACAAATAGTGGTATACCGTACTGCTTCCCATCATCACTAGAAGAGCACATCATTAGAGAAAAAAACGCATGACTCACTTTTCTAGTAACTGACAGCTGCAGCCAATCACTAGCTGCACTGGTTCTCTGACTTTGTAAAAAAGTAGGCATCACTTCAGGAGTCGTCACCGATCTCCGAAGTGGACTGCGCTTGATGTGCGAGGGCAGTGTAGGGAGAGTATTCCACCATTTTTTATTTTAAGCACATTCGTGCCTTATATTTTTATTACTGTAACAGCAACCTATTTAATATCAACTTAATTGAACCAGTGTTATGTAAAAGTGAAGAGTTGTTCTATAACACTCCTAATATTTTCCTTTTGTATATATTTAGCCTACAGAAACAATGTGTCACATTTTAGACAGAGGTTATTACCCAGCTTTTCCAGTCTGCATAATGCCAGATCTGCCCAGGTAGTCATTTATAAGTCATTAACTCTTCTTTTATAATAGTGTGACTAGTCAGGTTGTTATTGGTTGACTAAGTCCCGCCCCTTCCGAGACTTTAATGTTCAGCAGTGATGTAACACTCACATACATCTGCTGACATCACAGTGAGTGTGACATCACCGGCACAGTGACATCACATTCCACAAAGTTCCATAAACAACTGACTGCAGCCATTGAGCTTTAGTTGTAGTTGGCTTTGACTACAATATACGTGTGGATTGCATTTAGTAATTTTACATGCGTTTTTTGGATAATTTCCCTGTTGTTGCCTGATGCAACATGGACTTTACAGGGAAAAGAAAGAGAAAAAGGAAAGAAACACCAGATGGAGAAGACACTGGAAATAACCAGGAACCTCCAGCAAAGATAAGGAAGATGGACTCCAAGAAATCTGGGCAAGATGGTCAAATATTACCTGACAATGAGAGAACCCAGAATATTTCCTTCCTAGACACTGTACAAAACAGATGTGACAAGTTTGTGGGATACATCACAAATCAAGCTGATACCAATCTACAAAAGCTGAGTACAAGAGAGAGGAAAAGAGAGACTGTGGGTCCAACCAGGATCATTAACACGAGAGGTAATGAAAGTGCAGCAGAAGAGAAGAGAACTGGGAGAAAAAGGAAACATCATGAAGATCCAGCCACCAGTCAAGATGACATCTCAGGTGAATTTAGTGGCCCCAGTAGCAAAAAAATAAAGACCACTGTCCCTCTCACCAGGGATAAGTTTATCTGCCATGGCATACTTGGAGAAGGGAGTTATGGGAAGGTTGTACTGGCCACGGATAAGATATGGAAACAAAGTGTGGCCCTTAAAATCATAAAGAAGGAAAGCCTAATCTCCTTCCCTGAATGCCTTGTTGAGCACCATGTCCTGAAGCTTAGCCACAACAGCAGCTTCTTAACTCATTGCCATGCCGCGTTTCATACTGAAAACCATGCCTATTTTGTCACCGAGCTGGCCAGTGGAGGGGATCTGCATGACTATATATATAGTACCATTCCCCTGAAGGAACCTGTAACCTTTATAGCAGCAGAAATCGTCTGTGGCCTACAATTCCTGCACAGCAATGACATCATTCACCGGGACTTAAAACCGGATAACATCCTGCTGACTGGTGACGGCCACATAAAAATTACTGATTTTGGACTATCTCTTTATGAGTTTGATAAGAGATTTAATGCCAGAGATTTCAGTGGAACACCTGGGTATGGCGCCCCAGAAATGATCATGGGAGACGCTTATGATGAAGGTGTAGATTGGTTCGCCTTTGGAGTCATATTGTACAACATGATTTTCCAAGACTCACCATTTCCAGGAGACACCACTGAAGAGATTGAGAGAAATGTCATCTACTCTGAACCATCATATGAAAACCTCACTGACCACGATGCTGTGGACATTATGTCCAAACTACTCTGCAAAGACCATTATGTCCGGCTAGGGGTTAATGGAAAAATCAGAAAACGCCCCTTATTTTCAAATCTAAACTGGACAGACATAGAAACAGGGAAAGCGCCATCTCCAGTTATTATAAGAAGGAACATGAATGTCAGCATGAGACAGCAGATCCCAGCACCGCGCAGTGAAGACCTGAACGAGACAATTCCGGCTGAAGAACAGAGGATTTTTACGAGTTTCCCATTTGTGGCTCCAGAATGGAGCACAACTTACCACTAAGCGGAGAAACGGCATAATACCATCTAATCCTCCTGTATCTTGACTTAAGACTATCTACTTTGGGGTGTGTGGCACCTCATCCCGTATCCCGCATATTCTTAATATGTAACAATAAACTTTGCTTGTTTTAATTCATCCTTTGGTTCTTTGGAGCATTTTTCTATTTTTTCCTGTGTATATACAGTGTATATATGTACAGGTCATGTGTATATCTAAAGGTCATGTATATATGTGTATATATAATGTGTAAGTCATGTGTCTGTATAATGTGTATGTGTATATTGTGACAAAAAACATCAGATTAAGAAACAATTCTATTTTTTTAACCCCATAGTGACCACCAATACGTCTTTTTACGGACCTGCGATATAAGAGATTAGCATCCCCCGACAGGTGACAATCCTGCAGCTATCAGCTGTACACTATAGCTAACAACTTGCTGCATCAGCCACGATCAGGGTCAGCACTGATTATGGCCATTTAACCCCTTAAATGCTGCTGCCAATAGTGACTACAGCATCTAGATGGTTAACAGAGTGTGGGGGCTCCCTCTTTAACTACATTGGCACCCTGAGATCTTGATCGTGCTGTCCTGATGTTCGCCATGGCAGTCGAATAACGGCCTTAGAGCCTGCCACGTATAGTGGCCTGTTCAGAAGTTATTAAAATGTAGGCGGTGAAAATAAACTTTTTCATTCCTGTTATGCCAGTTTGCATTAATTCCTGAAAAGCACCTCAAGGGTTAATGAACTACCTGAAAGCAATTACATTTTTAATTCGGGGATGCGGTTTTTAAAATGGTATCACTTTTGGGGGGATTTCCAATATATAGGACCCTCAAAGTAATTTCAAAACTGAACAGGTTCCTATAAAAATAAGTTTTGTAAATTTCCTTGAAAATATGAAAAATTACTCCTCCATTTTTAAACCTTCTAAAATGCTAACAAAATAAAACATTTTTACATTTTACAAATGGTGCTGATGGAAAGCAGACATGATTGAAATGTAATTTATTATTGCTTTGTGTGGTATGACTATCTGGATTAAAGGGATAATCATTAAAAGTTTGAAAATTGCAATTTTTTGTAAATTTATATCAAATTTCTGATCTTTTTATAAATAAGGAATGATGCCATACGGATGGCAAAATCGATAAAAATCATCCAAATTTTTTCCACTATTTTTTTTCACACTCGTGTAGCCCCGACCTTACAGTGATACCAGATGTGTTTAGTTTTTTTATGCTTTGCTACTTTTGCACACTATGAACATTTTTTTTAGGAAATATAATTTGATTTCCTCTAAATGACACAGTCACTATTGACTCTATTACATCCAGTGGGTTGAACGGCCGAACTCCAACGATGGTCATGAGGAAACAAACAAACAATCAAACTGAGCTTTTACTCACCCGGGGTCCAGCACTGCTTTTTGCTGCTCCAGACATTTTTAATCAGCTGCATCTTCATGTCAACTGCGCTGCAGCCAATCACTGAGCTCTGTGGTACTGCCAAATTAAATGGGGCATTCTTATAATAAAGAGGCACAAAAGGGGCATTATTAGGTATGGAGGCACAGAGGCATACTTCCCAACTTTGAAAGTTAGGAAAGAGTGACACAAACTATGTGACACTGGCCCTGACTGGAAAGATTTGGATCTCCTCCATTAACCATCAGAGAGACCATGGATTCTTTTAGGGAGACCAGGAGAGGACGAAGAAGTCACCTGGCGCCATGGATATGTTGTTTTGGGGTTGCTAGGAGTGACTCACCGGTTGATTAGAACCCATGGAGACATTGGGAGTTGCCAGGAGGGACCCACTGGTCATCTGGCCCCATGGAAACTCTCGGAGAGGCCAGGTTGGGACCCTCGGGTCTCCTGACCTTGTACCTCGATGGACTGCTAGCTTCCTAAGCTTGCCGCTACCTTCTCTCTGTGAGGGCCCACCAGAAGCGGGGTGCCACTGGTTGAAGTAGTCGGCCCTGGAAGTCTCCAAAGTTGCAGCTGTTCTTTCCCAGGCGGGCGGAGAAGGAAGGGTGAGACTGTGTAATGTTGCACCATCTTGGGCATTCGCTGGGACTGTTCTGTGTGTTTATTGTCCGCTTTGTGGTTCAATAAAATATTGTCACGCTGTTTTACCCTCACCCTGCGTTGTCTGAGTAGCGTTACCCCCACGGAAGACCACGGGTCCTCACAGCACCTATACTCCAAAATAACAACAATAATAAAAAATACAACTCGTCCCGCAAAAAAATAGGTTCAACTTCTCATACAAATCTGTTAACAGAAAAAATAAGAGTTATGGCTCTCCATATATGGCAATGTAAAATTGTTTTGTTTTTGAAAATGTGTTATTTTCATGCAGACATCATAAAACATAAGTAAATGGTGATTTTATGTTAATTGTACTGACCCACAGAATAAAGTTAATATGTAATTTATATGAAATGGTCAATGCTGTAAAAAATAAACCTTAACTGGGGAAAAATGTATATTTTCACTATTTGCCATGTGCCGCGTATTTATCTCTTGAACTTACTTTTAAGTTAAAAAAAAAGATCACCGCATCCCTTGATAAATGTCGTGAGGGATAGAGGCATATTGTGAAAAAGCACAAACATTATTAAAAATACATAAGATTAAAAGATCATTAAAATCATTAAAAATAAAAATACATACGATTAAAAACCTGATGATAAATGAATCTATGCAGTAAAAAAGGGGTGGGACAGATAGAGTCCTTGTATGCGTAAAGCTGGGTATAAATAGAGATACAAATAGGATTAAATCATTACAAGAATAAACGATCTGTGTATAAATGTGTTTAAAAAATACTCGTTCTGTTAAATGTCTGGTTGACAACACAAAGAAAATAATGGGACCTATAGTGTCAAGTCATAATTATCAATGGCAGGCTCAGACTGAGGGCTCGTCCACACGACCGCTTAACATGGTCGAGTGCTGTCCGATGTTTTATCAGATGGCACTGTCCCACAGTATAACATTGGTCAGAGTGCTAACTAGTGTTTTTTTCTCATGCCGATTTTACATACAAGTCTATGGACTTGTATGACATCAGTGTGAAACATTGAACTGCACTCGGATGTCATCTGAGTGCAGTCCAATTACCACGGACTCAGACAAGGGAGAAGATGGGGAAATTATGTACTCTGTCTACTCTGCACATGTGATACAAATCTCGCATGAGAGAGAATCGGATCGCACTAAGTTGACACTCAGGTCAATCTCTGACAGAGTTTGATCCAAGTGACATTAGCATAATCGTCCAGATTCTCTTGCATGAGACAATCGATGGCCATGTGAGCGAGCCCTGACCCACAGGGTAGCATGTAAATCCCCCGGGGGGTCCCCTATGCAGGAGTAAGTAACGTACCCCCTAACATGAGCAGTAGTTGGTCCAATACATTTGATTCACTATGTGCAGACAAAATGTAGCTGAAAAATGAGCTCCCATAGTCAATATTACTGGTGGGCTCTTGCCACTTAAGTCCAACACTAACAGGCAGTAGCTTAAAGTAAAAATAGTGATAGCCTGGAAAATTATTTCATAATTAACATAAAACCACCAACAACATGGACACAGGATGCCCAACTCACTTACTGTGTTTCGCACAAGAAGCTGCATCAGGAGCTAAATTTATGGATTCATGACCTGTTACGGCCAATGTGGTTTCCTACCTGTTGTCTTCCCACTTCCCACAAACCCCGGGATCCCATGATCCGTCCCTGAAAAAAAGACTCTACAACATGTTATTTGTTGGATAAATTGGCCACAGCGGCCGTTTATTAACAAACAACAAATAACAAGCCAAATAACAATGAAATAAATATATATATAAATATATATATATATATATATATATATATATATATATACAGTACAGACCAAAAGTTTGGACACGCCTTCTCATTTAAAGATTTTTCTGTATTTTCATGACTATGAAAATTGTACATTCACACTGAAGGCATCACAACTATGAATTAACACATGTGGAATTATACACTTAACAAAAAAATGTGAAACAACTGAAAATATGTCTTATATTCTAGGTTCTTCAAAGTAGCCACTTTTTGCTTTGATGACTGCTTTGCACGCTCTTGGCATTCTCTTGATGAGCTTCAAGAGGTAGTCACCGGAAATGGTTTTCACTTCACAGGTGTGCCCTGTCTGTTAGAACCTTGCTCTTAGGTTTTTTCCTTTGCTGGTCACATGACCTTGTTGGCCTATTTAATCCTGCTCCGCCCTTCTGGCTTTGCTGGACTTCATTGTATAACTACTTTCTAGCTAGCCTGTGCTCTGTATCTAACTCTGTTAGTTTGCTTGGTCTACGGACCTCTTTGTTCTATATATTTTGTTTGTTCGTCTGTCTGCTACTATTTCTGTTAGGAGGTGTCCCATTTTTCCTCCCAGTCCTTAGTACTTGTATGGATTCCTTCCCCACATCTATAGGTCTCCGTACAGACTAGCTGAGGACTTTAGCAGGTCTGATCGCAGGATCAGGTCCCCTGTTACATCGTAGGGATTAAGCTGAGTTCTATCGTAGGGACAGATCTCCTCTCTTTCCTTAGCTCTGGTAGCAGAACATAACAGTAAGTCCAGCCTGCAATTTCTCTAAGGAAAGATTTTTCTGTTCCATCATGGTGTCGGTTCAGGATTTGGCTCATCGCCTGCAGGGACTCTCTCTGGAGGTGGCCGAGCTCCATCAGCACGTGAGTAACTGTCCTGGAGCACATTTCTTGGAGCCTAAGGTATGTTTGCCGGATTTATTTTTTGGTGAACACCGAGAATTTTTTTCATTTAAAAATGCTTGCTTATTGTATTTTCGTTTGAGACCCAAGTCCTCTGGGGATGAATCCCAGCGCATAGCATTCATAATGTCACTTTTGCGCAAAGAGCCTCAGGAGTGGGCCTTTTCTTTGCAACCTAGTGATACATGCTTCAGATCAGTGGATAGTTTTTTTTCTGCTTTGGGACTGTTGTATGATGATCCTGACCGTGTCTCATCAGCTGAGACTGAGTTGAGGCGTTTGAGACAGGGATCAGGTAGTGTGGAAAAATATTGTACTCATTTCCGTCGTTGGTCTACTCAAACAGGGTGGAACGATTCTGCTCTGAAAAGTCTATTTCTTGCTGGGCTCAATGAAAGGGTTAAAGACCTGCTAATTGCTTATCCTACACCTGAAGATTTGCAACAGGCTATGCAATTAGCTATACGGGTGGATAGGAGACTGCGTGCAAGGGTTAATGAGAGCAAATCCTCTGCTATGTCAGTTTCTGGTTATGAGAATGTGTGTACTAACAGTGGTGAACCGATGGAGATTGGATCGGTGGCACCTCGCTCTCAAGAAAAAGACCGTAGATTTTCTGAAGGCTTGTGTTTCTATTGCGGAAAATCTGGTCATTTGATTAAAGGCTGTGAACTTCGTATGAAGAAAGAAAAAAAAAAATGGTCAGTCATGCCCGTATTGCCTGTTTAAATTCCAAGGGTGTATTTTTCGCTGCTTCCACGATTGCTCAGGAAAAATTAATGGAATTTCGGGTGTTTGTTGATTGTGGGTCTACTCTGAATGTAATTGATGGGGGATTCTTGGAAAGACTCAATTTAAAACCCGAACCTTTATCATCCCCCATTGCTGTGGTTTCTGTGGATGGTTCCCCTTTGAAGAATATTACTCTCAAGGTCTGTGAATTTCCTCTCACTATTAATGGTGTTCACCATGAGAAATTGGATTTGGTAGTTTTGAATAACTTGCCTTCTCCAGTAATATTGGGATTGCCCTGGTTAAAATTGCACAATCCTGTACTGGATTGGTCTACCAGTGAAATTAAATCCTGGAGCCATAAATGTTATGACAAGTGTTGTAACGGGCGTATTGCAGCTTTGGATAGGGGAGAATTGCCTGTTCCTATTCAGGATTTTTGGAGAGTTTTTTCTGAGAAGGAATCGCAGGTTTTGCCTCCCCATAGAGACTATGATTGTTCTATTGAATTTGTCCCTGGAGCGACTCTTCCTAAAAGTCGTTTATTTAACCTTACTATTCCTGAGAGGAAGGCTTTGGAGGAATACATACAGACAAGTTTGGCCGCCGGTCACATTAGGCCCTCTAAGTCTCCTGTGGCGGTTGGATTTTTTTTTGTAAAAAAAAAGGACGGCGGTTTACGTCCTTGTCTGGATTTTCGTGAGATTAACAAAATTACTGTACGCAATCCTTACCCACTGCCATTGATTCCTGATCTGTTTAACCAGTTAATGGGGGCCAAGTGGTTCTCTAAAATTGACCTTAAGGGGGCATACAATCTGTTGCGCATGAAGGAGGGTGACGAATGGAAGACTGCTTTTAACACCCCTGTGGGTCATTTTGAGAATCTGGTTATGCCCTTTTGTCTTACTAATGCTCCTGCATTTTTTCAGAATCTTATTAATGACATCCTTAGACCTTTGATCGGCAAAAATGTGGTTGTGTATTTGGATGACATTTTGATTTATTCGCCGGATCTGGAGTCTCATTGGCGGAGCGTACGTGAGGTATTACAGTTATTAATGGACAATTCGCTTTTTGCTAAGCTGGAGAAATGTGAGTTCGCTGTACAGAGAATTAGTTTTTTGGGCTACATTATCTCCAGCGAAGGTTTTGAGATGGACCCGGTTAAAGTTCAAGCTGTACAGGAATGGCCTAGGCCTATTGGTTTGAAATCGATACAGAGGTTTTTAGGTTTCGCCAATTATTACAGAAAATTCATAAAAAATTTTTCTAGTATTGTCAAACCTCTGACCGATCTCACCAGGAAAGGTGCTGATGCGGTTCAGTGGTCTTCTGAGGCCATTGAAGCTTTTGTGTATCTTAAGGAGAGGTTCACCTCTGCTCCCATCCTTATGCAGCCTGATGTGACTAAGCCGTTTTTGGTTGAGGTTGATGCTTCCTCTGTGGGGGTTGGCGCAGTATTGTCTCAGGATAACGGGGATGGATTACATCCCTGTGCCTTTTTTTCAAAAAATTTTTCGGAGACTGAACTGAATTACGATATTGGTAATCGGGAATTATTGGCTATTAAACTCGCATTTGAACACTGGTGCCACTTCTTGGAAGGTGCGGAATTTCCCGTTCAGGTTCTTACGGATCATAAAAATCTGATATATCTTGATGCTGCCAAGCGCCTGAATGCCCGTCAGGCTAGGTGGGCACTGTTTTTTACGCGGTTTAATTTCTCCGTTACTTACATCCCTGGTACTAAGAATGTTAAGGCGGATGCCTTGTCTCGCAGTTTTTCTCCCATAGTCGGTGTTGAGAAAGAGGAGAACATTTTACAAGAAGGTGTTGTGATAGCTGCTTTGGACTCCGTTTTGGAAGATGAGATTCTTAAAGCACAGGAGAATGCCCCATCTAACACGCCTCATGGGAGGTTGTTTGTGCCTGGGACCTTTAGGAGAGATTTGTTTGTTGAGTGTCACGAATCTCGGTTGGCAGGTCATCCCGGAATCTCTGAGACCAAGAGACTGGTGGGTCGCAGTTTTTGGTGGCCTGGATGGCAGAAGGAAGTCATTAAGTGGGTGCGTCAATGTACTATATGTGCTAGATCTAAGTCCTCACATACTCCTGCTGCGGGGTTGCTTTGTCCTTTGGAGGTTCCCAGTGCTCCTTGGACACATTTGGCTATGGACTTTATAACTGACCTTCCCCCCTCTGAGGGTTTTACTGTCATCTGGGTGGTCGTGGACCGTTTTAGCAAGATGTGTCACTTGGTTCCCTTCGTCAAACTGCCCTGCGCTAAAACTCTCGCTAAGGCCTTTGTCAAGGAAATTGTCAGACTTCATGGCGTTCCTACTGACATTGTTTCTGATAGGGGACCTCAGTTCGTGGCTCGTTTTTGGCGTGCCTTTTGTGACAGGTTGGGAGTTCATTTGTCGTTCTCGTCCGGATATCATCCTGAATCTAATGGCCAGACAGAAAGGAAAAACCAGGATGTTGAGCAGTTCTTGCGTTGTTTTGTGGCAGACAATCAAGAGGGGTGGTCTGAGTTTCTGCCACTTGCTGAATTTGCTCTGAACAATCATACATCTTCTTCTGCTGGTTGTTCGCCTTTTTTTTGTTGTTCTGGGAGACATCCGTCGTTTGCGTCGTTCTCCAAGTTGGGATCTGCCGTGCCTGAGGAGGAGAATTTTTCCGGTGATTTGGAGAGAGTTTGGACGGATGTGCGTGGTAATCTTCAGGAGGCCAACAGAAAATCTAAAGACTACTTTGATAGGAAACGACAGGAGGTTTTGTTCGCTGTTGGAGACATGGTTTGGTTGTCCTCTAGGAATCTGCGGTTGAGGATTCCTTCTAAGAAATTGGGTCCCAAGTTTGTAGGGCCCTTTAAGGTGCTTCAGGTTGTCAACCAATCTGCTGTTAGGTTGGAGGTTCCTACCTCCTGGAGAATTAATCCGGTATTTCATGTCTCTCTGTTGAAAAAAGCTGTTGTATCGGATTGTGACGCCTCTGCCTCTGTTCCTCCGGTGGTGGAGGACGGGGAATATGAAATTTCTCGCATCCTTAACTCTAGACGGTATAGAGGTAGCTTGCAGTATCTTGTGGCCTGGAAAGGTTTCGGACCCGAGGATAACTCTTGGGTGAGGTCGGATGATGTTTCCGCGTCCAGACTTATCAGAGCGTTTCACAGGAGATTTCCTGATAAGCCTGGTCCTAGGGGATCCGGAGGATCCTCTTAGAAGGGGGGGTACTGTTAGAACCTTGCTCTTAGGTTTTTTCCTTTGCTGGTCACATGACCTTGTTGGCCTATTTAATCCTGCTCCGCCCTTCTGGCTTTGCTGGACTTCATTGTATAACTACTTTCTAGCTAGCCTGTGCTCTGTATCTAACTCTGTTAGTGTGCTTGGTCTATGGACCTCTTTGTTCTATATATTTTGTTTGTTCGTCTGTCTGCTACTATTTCTGTTAGGAGGTGTCCCATTTTTCCTCCCAGTCCTTAGTACTTGTAGGGATTCCTTCCCCACATCTATAGGTCTCCGTACAGACTAGCTTAGGACTTTAGCAGGTCTGATCGCAGGATCAGGTCCCCTGTTACATCGTAGGGATTAAGCTGAGTTCTATCGTAGGGACAGATCTCCTCTCTTTCTTTAGCTCTGGTAGCAGAACATAACACTGTCAGGTTTAATAAGTGGGATTTCTTGCCTTATAAATGGGGTTGGGACCATCAGTTGTGTTGTGCAGAAGTCTGGTGGATACACAGATGATAGTCCTACTGAATAGACTGTTAGAATTTGTATTATGGCAAGAAAAAAGCAGCTAAGTAAAGAAAAACGAGTGGCCATCATTACTTTAAGAAATGAAGGTCAGTCAGTGCAAAAAATTGGGAAAACTTTGAAAGTGTCCCCAAGTGCAGTTGCAAAACCTATCAAGCGCTACAAAGAAACTGGCTCACATGAGGACCGCCCCATGAAAGGAAGACCAAGAGTCACCTCTGCTTCTGAGGATAAGTTTATCTGAGTCACCAGCCTCAGAAATCGCAGGTTAACAGCAGCTCAGATTGGAGACCAGGTCAATGCCACACAGAGTTCTAGCAGCAGACACATCTCTTCAACAACTGTTAAGAGGAGACTTTGTGCAGCAGGCCTTCATGGTAAAATAGCTGCTAGGAAACCACTGCTAAGGACAGGCAACAAGCAGAAGAGACTTGTTTGGGCTAAAGAACACAAGGAATGGACATTAGACCAGTGGAAATCTGTGCTTTGGTCTGATGAGTCCCCAAATTTGAGATCTTTGGTTCCAACCACCGTGTCTTTGTGAGACGCTGAAAAGGTGAACGGATGGGCTCTACATGCCTGGTTCCCACCGTGAAGCATGGAGGAGGAGGTGTGATGGTGTGGGGGTGCTTTGCTGGTGACACTGTTGGGGATTTTTTCAGCGGCATGCTATTCCATCCGGTTTGCGTTTAGTTGGACCATCATTTATTTGTCAACAGGACAATGACCCCAAACACACCTCCAGGCTGTGTAAGGGCTATTTTACCAAGAAGGAGAGTGATGGGGTGCTACGCAGATGACCTGGCCTCCACAGTCACCAGACCTGAACCCAATCGAGATGGTTTGGGGTGAGCTGGACCGCAGAGTGAAGGCAAAAGGGCCAACAAGTGCTAAAAATCTCTGGGAACTCCTTCAAGATTGTTGGAAGACCATTTCCGGTGACTACCTCTTGAAGCTCATCAAGAGAATGCCAAGAGCGTGCAAAGCAGTCATCAAAGCAAAAGGTGGCTACTTTGAAGAACCTAGAATATAAGACATATTTTCAGTTGTTTCACACTTTTTTTGTTAAGTATATAATTCCACATGTGTTAATTCATAGTTTTGATGCCTTCAGTGTGAATGTACAATTTTAATAGTCATGAAAATACAGAAAAATCTTTAAATGAGAAGGTGTGTCCAAACTTTTGGTCTGTACTGTATATATATAAATATATGGAGGGAGGGTTCTTGGAGCTAATAGATCTGGCTTTAAATTAACTATAGAAATCAACCGCCATGTTACCCTCAGCCATTCAGCACCAGCTCGAGGGCACCAAAATTTCCACATTCCGTGAAAGACCAACCAACTAAATGCTCCTGAGGTAAAACACCGTCCAGAGCCCAGAACCGACTGCCAGATCACCCCCCACTCAATTTAGAACCCCACCCCCCGCCAACCAAGTCACTGTGACAAGCAAAACAAAAAGGGACATGTTAATATACCATTTTAAAAAACTAACATAAAACTATAATCAAAAAGGGGAGGGAGGGTGGGTAATCAGTCTGCTGCTCTTCAGGGAATGGCGGTTTTCCCACACTTTTCCCTATATATGCACCTCTCCCACTACCCGCCCCCAACTTCCCCTTATCCAATCCCCAAGAAAGCCTTATTCAAAAACGGGGGGGGGGGGGGGGTGAAACCTCCAGGCCAACCCCAGTCATGGGTGGCTTCCCCCTAGCTGTGCTGTCTCCAGCCCCCTCCTTTACCTGTTACGGCCAATGTGGTTTCCTACCTGTTGTCTTCCCACTTCCCACAAACCCCGGGATCCCATGATCCGTCCCTGAAATAAAGACTCTACAACATGTTATTTGTTGGATAAATTGGCCACAGTGGCCGTTTATTAACAAACAACAAATAACAAACCAAGTAACAATGAAATAAATATATATATATATAAATATATGGAGGGAGGGTTCTTGGAGCTAATAGATCTGGCTTTAAATTAACTATAAAAATCAACTGCCATGTTACCCTCAGCCGTTCAGCACCAGCTTGAGGGCACCAAAACTTCCACATTCCGTGAAAGACCAACCAACTAAATGCTCCTGAGGTAAAACACCGTCCAGAGCCCAGAACCGACTGCCAGATCACCCCCCACTCAATTTAAATGACCTGGAATTTTTCCCAATTCCTTCCACCGACAATTCGGTACCAACTCCAAGAACCCCACCCCCTGCCAACCACGAACTGCCCTGAAACCTTAGGCTCGTGAGTGCCCCAAAGCCACCAACACCCTTTCAATGCCCTCCTGTATTGCAAGGGCCCAAAGATTGATACCGATATCATTGAGATGGACCCCGTCCTTCAACCAAAAATTACCAACCCCCGATTCCAACTCAAAGTGCCTAACACTTATGCCGCCATTCCTTGACACAAAACTGGACACGGCCCTATTTAGTTTCACTCTCGCTCTATTTATACCTTTTTCGGATCTGACCGCTCCCGCCATTTTTTCCTGGGCATTATATCCAACCAAACAGTCAAAACCCCCGGGAATGAAGTCCTCAATCTCAAAAAATCGAAACGGATATCCCGAATCAACTCTCTCACGGGCCTTGCCCCCAAATCGTTCCCTGACCAAATGCACAACCAGAATATCCGGTGTTCTGTCCAATCTTGCCGCTTTATGAAATTCCGACAAAAACCGGCTCCATACCATCCCCCTAAAACCTAGCCACCTTATAACCACTTGTACCCTCGGAAAGCCCAATTGCCTACCGTCACGCCTTATGTCCGCACGCAGCGCCCCCCAATGCACATACGAATGTCCGAAAATCCAAGCTAACGAGGGAACACCACCTAAAAGGATAACAAACAAGCATATTCAACAACTATCCAACAACTCACAAATGAAACAAGGTCCTGGGTATTTAACGACGAACATACATCAAATAACGGTCCGAACTCCATCTTCCAATCTGCTTTATCACCTCCGCCCCCAAACCGCGCCTATCAGCCTCAGACGCTGCGCCAATCCTAAAGGAATGCGAACCATAAACACCTGGGCTAAGGCCCAACTCCTGCACCCCCTTTTTTAGGACCGCTATAAACTGGAAACGGGAAAGAAATGACCCGTCGCAATGACGTAACAGTGGGCCGGATCTACCCGACCACACTTGCCAATAAATCTCCAAGCACCTTCTTGGACACATCAGAGCCCCATCCACTCTACCCAAAACGACGCGCTTACCTCTACCCAATTGATCAGTTTTTGAGCGTCTAATCCAAAAATCGATACCCCAGGCCCAGCTACTCATGTCTTCGGCTAATAAACCTCCCTCCCTATTCCTGCTGGGGGCGACCAACTCGCCTACTCTCATTGCCCCGAAAAAAGCTAAAGAAAAAGCTAACTTAACAGAGCCGCCTCAAAAGCAGAACAACAAATCCTTTCCAAAACTAGACCTAACCTTTCCAACATACTAAACGTGACTGGCCTACGCTTATCCACACTCTTGCTACCCTTTCGAAAACCTCTAAGTGCCTGCTTGACCAAAAAGTATTTAGTAACATCAGTCAAACCCTGTAACTTGAAACCAAATGCGAGGCCAGCAACAAATTTGCTAACTCTAGATGGCGACCACCCTAAGTCCGCAGCCTTACCAATCAAAAACAAGACCGCCAACGTCCTATCCTCGTCACTCTCTATTGCCCCCCAATGCGACACCCAGCTTTGCCATACTCGCCACGATGCCTCGTAAGCAGACCAGGTTGAACTCGCCACTGACTCCTGGATCAATCTTCCGGCTCGTCCGTAATCAGCTGCCACACCTGCGAAGGGCATTCCACTCCTGCGACCTCTGCCTCCGATGCCAGAGCACGGAAACGCTCCCACTGGAAACGAGACAAAGCATCCGCTATAGAATTTTGGACACCTGGCACGTGCACCGCCGAAATCCATGCATTCAACTCCAAACACCGGAGTACCAGTTCCCTGACCAGCTTAATAACCGGGGGAGACGAAGCCGACAAGCTGTTAATCACCGTCACCACACCCATGTTATCGCAGTGAAACCTGACTCTCCGATTCAAAAAGAACTCACCCCAAATCGAGACTGCAACTACAATTGGGAATAATTCCAACAGAGCGAGATTCTTTGTTAGACCCCTCTCTTTCCATGAATCGGGCCATTTTCTCACGCTCCACTTTCCCTTACAAAAAGCTCCATAGCCAGCATCGCCTGCCGCGTCCGTGTAAATCTCGCAATCAAAGCTGTTCAAAAACTCCTGCTGAATCAACGACCTGCCGTTGTAATTGTCCAAAAAACGCTTCCACACCAACAAATCCTCTCTGTGCTCTCTATTCAAACGAATAAAGTGATGCGATGCCCGCACTCCCGCAGTTGCCCTTGACAACCTGCCACAAAATATTCTGCCCATAGGCATGATCCTACAAGCAAAGTTCAATCTCCCTAGCAGCGACTGGAGCTCCTTCAATGTCACCTTACGCAGTTTACCAATTTGCTCGACCTCCTGCCTGAGTAACAACAATTTATCCTCAGGCAGTCGACACTCCATGCGATCCGTATGAATCAATATTCCCAAAAAACTCAATACAGTACAGGACCTTCAGCTTTTTCTTTGGCCAAAGGGACCCCAAAACGTTCCGCAACCCACACCATGGCTGCCAACAAATTACCACAGACAAACGAATCTGGGGGACCTATAAACATATAGTCATCCAGGTAGTGGATAACGGACTGCACACCCGCAACATCCCTGACTACCCATTTCAGAAAAGTACTGAAAGTTTCAAACAAGGAACATGAAATAGAACAACCCATAGGCAAACACCTATCCAGGTAATAACCTTTGTTCCAAAAACAACCCAACAGTGCAATGCTAGCCAGGTGAACCGGGAGTAACCTAAAAGCTGATTCAATGTCAGTTTTTGTTAACAATGACCCAGGCCCATGTAATGCACATGCCCGGGCTGAGCGGCGTGTGCGTGTGATTCTACTGGACCGTGCCGGAGAGTGAATGCCTGGAGGGGCGTAACTAGGTATTCACCCGATCCGACCAGGGTCACACGACGGCATACGACGCCAGTGCACCAAGGAGGAACCGAGCAGAGGGACCAGGTGCTACTCCAGGACAGACCCCGGACACGGCTGTTGACCCACACAGGGGAATACAGGAACAGACAGGTTAGGCTGGACCACAGACTGGTGGGTATAGGCAGGCACGACTGGTATGCAGGCAGGCGGTTATGCAGGCAGGGGGGTACAGGCAAGCACGGCTAGAGTGCAGACAGGGAGGCACTAGCAGGTAGGAACACAGGCGGGATAGGACCCAGTACACACTGGGACTCAGGAACAGAACCACAGATGTGGCGGACAAACAGAGCAGAGTAAGGCCGCCCGGAGTGGTGAGCGAGAGCAGGGCAAGACGAGACCGCCTAGAGCGGTGAGCGAGAGTAGAGCAGGACGAGGCCGCCTGGAGCGGTGAGCGAGAGTAGTCAGAGCAGAGCGAGACTGCCGGAGCAGTGAGCAAAGGGTCAGAGCAGAGCGAGACTGCCGGAGCAGTGAGCAAAGGGTCAGAGCGGAGCGAGACTGACAGAGCAGTGAGCAAAGGGTCAGAGCGGAGCGAGACTGCCGGAGCAGTGAGCAAAGGGTCAGAGCGGAGCGAGACTGCCAGAGCAGTGAGCAAAGGGTCAGAGCGGAGCGAGACTGCCGGAGCAGTGAGCAAAGGGTCAGAGCGGAGCGAGACTGCCGGAGCAGTGAGCAAAGTGTCAGAGCGGAGCGAGACTGCCGGAGCAGTGAGCAAAGGGTCAGAGCGGAGCGAGACTGCCGGAGCAGTGAGCAAAGGGTCAGAGCGGAGCAAGACTGCCGGAGCAGTGAGCAAAGGGTCAGAGCAGGGCGAGACTGTCGGAGCAGTGAGCAAAGGCTCAGAGCGGAGCGAGACTGCCGGAGCAGTGAGCAAAGGGTCAGAGCGGAGCAAGACTGCCAGAGCAGTGAGCAAAGGGTCAGAGCAGGCCAGAACCGCCGGAGCAGTGAGCAAGGCAGAGCAGGCTAGAACTGCCGGAGCGGTGAGCAAGGCAGAGCAGGCTAGAACCGCCGGAGCGGTGAGCAAGGCAGAGCAGGCTAGAACCACCGGAGCGGTGAGCAAGGCAGAGCAGGGGGGACAGGGCTCTGTACACACGGAACAGGCAGGAAGGGAAAGGCAGAACCAGATACCCACAGGGTACTTACAGTGAAGTAGCGAGTGGACCACAAACTCACAAACGGAAGTACAGTGACAACGAGCAGGAGTTAGGTACGAGTTCAGACTCTGCAGAAAAAGGAAAGGTACGGACATAGAGAAACACAGGAAACAGGCTAGAAGAGTATACAGACAAGAACAGACACAGTAGCAAGATACAGGAACGGGTCTAGGTATGCAGCCCCTAGAAGGCAGGAGGAACAGGCTAGGAGCGTGTTCAGACAGGACAGACAAGATACAGGAGCGGGTCTAGGTATGCGGCCCCTAGAAGGCGGAACGAACAGGCAAGGAGAGAGTTCAGACAGGCCTGGAAATTCAGCCTCCAGGAAGGGCAGGCAAGCAAACACAAAAGGGGACCTGGCACATTCAGAGTGAGAGAGCACACTGAATGAAACACAATGCTCAGGCATGGGTTAATTGGAGCAGCTGGTTTAAATACCAGGTGACAGACAGCAATAGGCTGAGGACGCACAAGGGGTGTGCCTGCAGCAAGTACAAAAAGCAGGAAGTGATCGGGCGCCGCCCTTAAGCAGCAGAAACAGAAGCAAACAGACAGCATGGAGGGAAGCCAGAGAGACATTCTGGATTGGAGATCAAGTGCGCGCTCTTGCACAGTGGGAGATGGACCACTATGCAAGGACGCCGCCAGGTATGTTACAGTACCCCCCCCCCTTACGCCCCCTCTTCTTCAGGCCTGCCAGAATCTTCCGCAGGGAATTCGAGGGCCAATCCTTCACTTCAAGGAGATCACTTCCACTGTCCACAGGAAAAACTGGTCTCATCTGGTTAGCTAGGATGCTACCTCCTATCCAGCCATCCTCAGCAACAGACGAAATGGGTGGAGTACCAGGAACAGCACACAAGGAAGTCTCTCTCCACATATTTTCAGGTGGCACCCCAGAGGGTACAGAAGACAACTGGAAGTCCTCCGCCGGGTTGGAGGGGGGCAGAGACTCGGGGGTAACCTCCGCTTCGGAGTACACTTGTTCAGACTCACTAGATGAAGCAGGCGAGGTATCAGGTACCGAGTATAGGAGAGTCTCTGTCCATTCGCTATCAAGTAGCACCCCGAAGGGTTCAGGAGATACCTGGAGGTCCTCTGCCGGGTCAGAGGAGTGCAGAGATTCGGGGGTAACCTCTGCTTCAGAAAACACTAGGTCGGACTCACTGGACGAAGCAGGCGAGGTATCGGGTACCGAGTATAGGAAAGTCTCTGTCCATTCACCACCAGGTGGCACCCCGAAGGGTTCTGGAGACAACTGGAGGTCCTCCGCCTGGTCGGAGGGGTGTAGAGACTCGGGAATAACCTCTGCTTCGGAGTACACTAGGTTAGACTTACTAGGCGAAGCGAGCGAGGTATCAGATCCAGGATATAGGAAAGTCTCTGTCCATTCACCACCAGGTGGCACCCCACAGGGTTCTGGAGACAACTGGAGGTCCTCCACCTGGTCGGAGGGGTGTAGAGACTCGGGAGTAACCTCTGCTTCGGAGTACACTAGGTTGGACTCACTGGACGAAGCGAGCGAGGTATCAGGTACAGAGTATAGGAGAGTCTCTGTCCTTTCGCTACCAGGTAGCACCCCGAAGGGTTCAGGAGACAACTGGAGATCCTCCGCCTGATCGGAGGGGTGTAGAGACTCGGGGGTAACCTCTGCTTCGGAGAACACAAGGTCGGACTCACTGGACGAAGCTGGCGAGGTATCAGGTGCAGAGTATAGGGAAGTCTCTCTCCAATTGTCATCAAGTGGTATCCCGGGGGATTCAGGAGGCAACAGGGGGTCCTCCGGTGTGGATTCTGGGTGGGCAGCAGTCTCTTCGGGCAGGAGAACTAGTGCGCTACCCACACACATTACCCATCGGGGCTGCTCCGGGATATTGGGAAGTGAAGCTTCAACAGGAGCCTCCGGGTTAGGATCATCGAAGACCATTAGAAAGTCCACCAGGAAGGCCATTATGTCCAGGACGATAGGATCCTGTGCGTCCCATAGGGGGGTGATCCATTTCAAGGCATCACCCGCTAGGTAAGACATCATGAATCCCACCTTAGCCCGATCGGTGGGAAAATAAAGAGGGTAGAACTTGAAGTTTAGCATGCATTGCTCCACAAATGCACGACTCTGTCTTGGATCCCCATAGTACCGTGGTGGATCCGCAGGAACGAGTGCAGAAAGATCCATCTGGACGGGTGCGTAATTCGCCTGGAACTCAGCTAAAGAAAAAAAAATATATATATATTTTTTTTATTTATTTTTAATGCACGTATTCGCTGGAAAACGTCTCAGAGAGCGAAGGCCGTGGGGCTCAACGGGAACCATGGCCTGAGCATGCTGTAATGCACACGCCCGGGCTGAGCGGCTTGTGCGTGTGATTCCACTGGACCGTGCCGGAGAGTGAATGCCTGGAGGGGCGTAACTAGGTATTCACCCGATCCGACCAGGGTCACACGACGGCATACGACGCCAGTGCACCAAGGAGGAACCGAGCAGAGGGACCAGGTGCTACTCCAGGACAGACCCCGGACATGGCTGTTGACCCACACAGGGGAATACAGGAACAGACAGGTTAGGCTGGCACACAGACTGGTGGGTATAGGCAGGCATGACTGGTATGCAGGCAGGCGGGTATGCAGGCAGGGGGGTACAGGCAAGCACGGCTAGAGTGCAGACAGGGAGGCACTAGCAGGTAGGAACATAGGCGGGATAGGACCCAGTACACACTGGGACTCAGGAACAGAACCACTGATGTGGCGGACAAACACAGCAGAGTAAGGCCGCCCGGAGTGATGAGCGAGAGCAGGGCAAGACGAGACCGCCTAGAGCGGTGAGCAAGAGTAGAGCAGGACGAGGCCGCCTGGAGCGGTGAGCGAGAGTAGAGCAGGACGAGGCCGCCTGGAGCGGTGAGCAAGAGTAGTCAGAGCAGAGCGAGACTGCCGGCGCAGTGAGCAAAGGGTCAGAGCAGAGCGAGACTGCCGGAGCAGTGAGCACAGGGTCAGAGCGGAGCGAGACTTCCGGAGCAGTGAGCAAAGGGTCAGAGCGGAGCGAGACTGCCAGAGCAGTGAGCAAAGGGTCAGAGCAGAGCAAGACTGCCGGAGCAGTGAGCAAAGGGTCAGAGCGGAGCGAGACTGCCGGAGCAGTGAGCAAAGGGTCAGAGCGGAGCGAGACTGCCGGAGCAGTGAGCAAAGGGTCAGAGCGGAGCGAGACTGCCGGAGCAGTGAGCAAAGGGTCAGAGCGGAGCGAGACTGCCGGAGCAGTGAGCA
The DNA here is from genome assembly GCF_046119375.1 of Phyllobates terribilis. Classification (NCBI taxonomy): domain Eukaryota; kingdom Metazoa; phylum Chordata; class Amphibia; order Anura; family Dendrobatidae; genus Phyllobates; species Phyllobates terribilis. The sequence goes on along the minus strand of NW_027362765.1, from coordinate 512,525,378 downwards.
AAGGGTCAGAGCGGAGCGAGACTGCCAGAGCAGTGAGCAAAGGGTCAGAGCGGAGCGAGACTGCCAGAGCAGCGAGCAAAGGGTCAGAGCGGAGCGAGACTGCCGGAGCAGTGAGCAAAGGGTCAGAGCGGAGCCAGACTGCCGGAGCAGTGAGCAAAGGGTCAGAGCGGAGCAAGACTGCCGGAGCAGTGAGCAAAGGGTCAGAGCGGAGCAAGACTGCCGGAGCAGTGAGCAAAGGGTCAGAGCGGAGCAAGACTGCCGGAGCAGTGAGCAAAGGGTCAGAGCGGAGCAAGACTGCCAGAGCAGTGTGCAAAGGGTCAGAGCAGGCCAGAACCGCCAGAGCGGTGAGCAAAGGCAGAGCAGGCTAGAACCGCCGGAGCAGTGAGCAAGGCAGAGCAGGCTAGAACCGCCGGAGCGGTGAGCAAGGCAGAGCAGGCTAGCACCGCCGGAGCGGTGAGCAAGGCAGAGCAGGCTAGAACCGCCGGAGCGGTGAGCAAGGCAGAGCAGGCTAGAACCGCTGGAGCGGTGAGCAAGGCAGAGCAGGCTAGAACCACCGGAGCGGTGAGCAAGGCAGAGCAGGGGGGACAGCGCTCTGTACACACGGAACAGGCAGGAAGGGAAAGGCAGAACCAGATACCCACAGGGTACTTACAGTGAAGTAGCGAGTGGACTACAAACTCACAAACGGAAGTACAGTGACAATGAGCAGGAGTTAGGTACGAGTTCAGACTCTGCAGAAAAAGGAAATGTACGGACATAGAGAAACACAGGAAACAGGCTAGAAGAGTATACAGACAAGAACAGACACAGTAGCACGATACAGGAGCGGGTCTAGATATGCAGCCCCTAGAAGGCGGGAGGTACAGGCTAGGAGCGTGTTCAGACAGGACAGACAAGATACAGGAGCGGGTCTAGGCATGCGGCCCCTAGAAGATGGAACGAACAGGCAAGGAGCGAGTTCAGACAGACCTGGAAATACAGCCTCCAGGAAGGGCAGGCAAGCAAACACAGAAGGGGACCTGGCACATTCAGAGTGAGAGAGCACACTGAATGAAACACAATGCTCAGGCATGGGTTAATTGGAGCAGCTGGTTTAAATACCAGGTGACAGACAGCAATAGGCTGAGGACGCACAAGGGGTGTGCCTGCAGCAGGTACAAAAAGCAGGAAGTGATCGGGCACCGCCCTTAAGCAGCAGAAACAGAAGCAAACAGACAGCATGGAGGGAAGCCAGGCTAGCAGACTGGACTGGAGAACAAGTGCGCGCTCTTGCACAGTGGGAGATGGACCACTATGCAAGGACGCCGCCAGGTATGTTACAGCCCATACCTACGAACCCATGACACAGCCGCATCATCAAATGATGTGTATTCAACTGAACATAATTCCGGCGCTATACCGTCATTGACCGAACAACCTTTCGGGTATGACAAATGCTGGATCAGGCGAAATTTATTCGGCTCCTTCTTAGGCACCACCTCCAAAGGAGAAATGATCACACCCTCAACCGGTAGACTATCAAAAGGCCCCGCCATACGACCTAACTCCACCTCCTTCGCCAACTTAACACCGACTACCTCTGGATGCAACAAAGCAGACCTCAAATTCTTAACAGAAAAAGGAACCGTATGGCCAGGAGGCGGGATCCTGAAACCTTCCAAAAAACCATCATTAATAATCCTGGCCTTCGATTGATCAGGATATCTACTTAGAAAGGGGGCCATCCCTAGCAGATTCACTGGAGTCACCCCCTTGACCGGTACCCACAGACATCCTTCCTTTTCATTTTTTGTAGCATTTTGCTGCCCCATGGGAGCTCCCATTGCAATGGGAACAAACGTGCTTGAACTTACAGCCGTTCCCATATTTGCACTGGCCATCATTAAATTGCCAGCACGTTCCCGGCTTCTCTTTTCCTCCCTGTGCTCCCTGACTACCTCCACCCGTTCCCGACGATTGACTCCCGCTTCCTCCGCTCCCGTGAAAGGACTGCCCGTATCTAGCAGGGGCCATCACTTTTAACCAAAGGCCAATATCTTTCTGGTCCCACTTAATCTCAGGCCGCACCGCCTTCCTCTGCCTGAATTGCTCGTCGTACCTCAGCCATGTTTTTCCCCCGTAAGTACGATGCGCTTCCCCAATCGCATCTAAGTAACAGAATAAACCCGAGCAATTTTCTGGAAACTTTTCCCCAATATAGCAAATGCTTGAAGCCAATTTGCAAAAGTCTGAGGGATCAAGCGCCACCTGCGCTTCTCCTCCTCCTCCTTTTTGCTATCATCCTTCCTCCCCTTGTCTAAATTAAATTTCTCCAAGGGAAGGAGGGAGAAAATTTCGACATATTAATCACGCCAAATTTTCTCCTTCACCTCTTTTTTTAAATGTGCCCCCAGTGGCCCCTTGAAGCACACATACACCTCACCCTTTGCCCTATCATCCAGCTTTACTGTATCGCCCTTGTCCTTTTCCGTTTGAACCGATACCGAAACGCCCGTAGACGCTTCCTCAGTGCCCGCCGCAGACCCCTACCGTAACGCAACTGGGTTGAAGCAACACCTCCTGGCCTGGTAACCAGGCTCCTACGGGGGATCCCCTTGATCCACCCGCTGCCCCGCTCTCCATTCTAAGAAAAATCTGTGACATGCTATGTAAGATATCCCTAATCCCCGATACCTCTGCACCCCCGGGACCACCTAAGCTCCTCCCCTCTATCCCTGCAAACTGACCACTACCCCCCCTTGCAAAACAGCCCCTGCGGGCGACAAACGAGACATAGAATTATCCTCACGCAGCTGCGCAGGTGCTGTGTCACCGCCAGCCGGAATTCCTGAGTCCTGACGATCACCACTTCCGTCACGGTCACTGCTGGAATCAGATCCTTCAGTGTCCGTTCGCCGCTCAAGGCCCGCGCCCCTGGGCTCTACGTCACCAGGGGGGACCTGAACGGTCACAGATGCTGCAGACTGTCTTCTCCTCGACGCTCGCCTCCCGCCAGACCGTCTTATGCTCCTGGGTGCAGCTCTGGGCCTCTTCCGGCTACCAGACCCAGACACATGGGCCTGGTCCGTGCTGCCTAAACGGACGCTGCCAGGCAGCGCGGTGTCGCCGCCCGCCGCTCCTTCCATTCCACATCTTCTGTGTGAGCCAGGCAGCAGTGGATCCCTGGACTGCTGCCTGCTCGCAGATGCTTGTCTCCCTGGTGTCGTCATGGTCCTCCCAGCAGGCGCCCCGACAGGAGCATCGCCAGTGGCGCCTGCCGTTTTTTCCGCTGTTCCCCCTATCCTTCTGGGCCTTCTCTCCTCGTTCTGCCCCCCACCGCTGGTAGCAGCTGGCCTGTGCGGCACAGCTGCGGTGCGCGATCGACGCTCATCCGGGGCCCGGAACCCCGGCTCCAGCGACGCTGTTCCCGGGGGGCGCACATTCGGTGCGGACGTCACTTCCGGTGCGGACGTCATTTCCGGTGCGGCCCTGACTTCCAGTGCGGGCCGCGCTCCTCGTCGTGCAGCACCAACAGGCCAGCTAGATGGATTCCTGCCAGGTCGAGCGCGACGGGCAGGGACCCCACCGTCTTGCTCTCCTCCCCCAGGGTCCCCGGAGGGGCTCCGAAGCCTGCGCCTGTTGCGCGTTGATCCCTCCGGTGACAGTCTCTCCGGGGGCCGGGTCCTCCTGCTCCTTCGCACAGCTCCGGACGGCGCTTCCATTTTTTCAGCTGCTCCCAGCAAGGCAGAAAGCTGGGCCTCCAGCCATCCCCCTCTCCGTGACCTGGCGACGTCTCTGAGTTGACCCACCAGGGATTCAATGGACGCCATCTCTGGTAATCAGTCTGCTGCTCTTCAGGGAATGGCGGTTTTCCCGCACTTTTCCCTATATATGCACCTCTCCCACTACCCGCCCCCAACTTCCCCTTATCCAATCCCCAAGAAAGCCTTATTCAAAAACGGGGGGGGGGGGGAGTGAAACCTCCAGGCCAACCCCGGTCATGGGTGGCTTCCCCCTAGCTGTGCTGTCTCCAGCCCCCTCTTTTCTAAATCTGATTTTATGATTTTTTAAATCTAATATATTTTTAACGAAGTTTGCAATTTTTACATTATACTCATATCTCTTGGCCACTTTTGAAAACCATTCCAGCAAGATTGGCGCTCCTATTTTTCTGCGTCCAAAAAGTGGTATATGACCACATATAAGATGTTGTCGTTCTTGGGAGAAATTGCATAATAAAATACAGTGTATTTCATTAATTTTCCTCTTGTAAAAATGAACAGTTTTGATGTAAATCTGCATAATTTAACTCTCACCTTCCTCATCATCAAGGATACCTTACGAGGTGAGATTTTGCATGATGCTCCAGATCAATGTCGATTGACAGTCATTTTCTATTTCTTCCATTTTCTTTACTCATTGCACCAACAGTTGTTTCCTTCTCTCCCAGCGTCTTACTTATGGTTTTGAAGCCCATTCCAGCTTCGTGCAGGTCTATGATCTTGTCCCTGACATCATTAGAAAGCTCTTTGGTCTTGCCCATGTTGTAGAGGTTAGAGTCTGACTGATTAATGGAGTCTGTGGACAGAAGTCTTTTCTACAGGTGACTATGTAAGACAGCTGTCTTTAATGCAGGTAACCAGTTGATTAGGAGCATCTAACTGGTCTGTAGGAGCCAGAACTCATAATTATTTGTAGGGAATCAAATACTTATTTCTCACTGCAAAATGCAAATAAATGTATCTAATTTATACAATGGGATTTTCTTGATTTTTTTGGGGGGATATTCTCTCAATCTTAAAATTAACCTACCCTTAAAATTATATACTGTTCATGTCTTTGTCAGTGGACAAACTTACAAAAACAGCAAGGGATGGAATAATTCTTTCCTTCACTGTATTTAGATTTCCCTGCTCTGATATATTTCTTGTTCTCATTTTGTTTGATTTTTCAATTTAAAAGCATAAAACAGAAGAGCAGTGTATTCTTACCACAGGAGCAGCTATGTTATGAAGGGGGTGTCTCATCATAAATGGGTACAATTTTAAAGCACTTGAAAAAAGCAAAAGCAATTTTGCAATTTGCTTGTTATTAAAAATCCTCTCCAAGAATGGAGTCATTTTTAAGTATTATTGCTTACAGCTGAGGAGTAACTAATCTACTAGGCAAGGAGCAATTCTGAAGCTCGCTGGATTGCTGGATCAGGACAGGTTCAGGACCACCCAGCTCCTCCAATGCTGTAAGACAAGGATGACTTTGCTTGCAGAAACGAAGAGCACACAGTCTGACAACAACGCCACAACCTCCGCACAAAAGGAAGCTGGGCAGCAGGGAAACGGTGAGCTCCTGAGGTGAAGAAAACCTTTAAGGCCAGTGCACAAGAGCCAAGGAGGCCATATGGAGGGTCTGGGTATAAGCTTCATGCGTTTTGTCTACACCGTGAGCTGGCTCTTTGCTGGAAGGATTTTCTTAGATTCCAGTAGTGGTAACAAGTCCACCAGTAATTCACAAATAGTGGTATACCGTACTGCTTCCCATCATCACTAGAAGAGCACATCATTAGAGAAAAAAACGCATGACTCACTTTTCTAGTAACTGACAGCTGCAGCCAATCACTAGCTGCGCTGGTTCTCTGACTTTGTAAAAAAGTAGGCATCACTTCAGGAGTCGTCACCGATCTCCGAAGTGGACTGCGCTTGATGTGCGAGGGCAGTGTAGGGAGAGTATGCCACCATTTTTTATTTTAAGCACATTCGTGCCTTATATTTTTATTACTGTAACAGCAACCTATTTAATATCAATTTAATTGAACCAGTGTTATGTAAAAATGAAGAGTTGTTCTATAACACTCCTAATATTTTCCTTTTGTATATATTTAGCCTACAGAAACAATGTGTCACATTTTGGACAGAGGTTATTACCCAGCTTTTCCAGTCTGCATAATGCCAGATCTGCCCAGGTAGTCATTTATAAGTCATTAACTCTTCTTTTATAATAGTGTGACTAGTCAGGTTGCTATTGGTGACTAAGCCCCGCCCCTTCCGAGACTTTCATGTTCAGCAGTGATGTAACACTCACATACATCTGCTGACATCACAGTGAGTGTGACATCACCGGCACAGTGACATCACATTCCACAAAGTTCCATATACAACTGACTGCAGCCATTGAGCTTTAGTTGTAGTTGGTTTTGACTACAATATACATGTGGATTGCATTTAGTAATTTTACATAAGTTTTTGGATAATTTCCCTGTTGTTGCCTGATGCAACATGGACTTTACAGGGAAAAGAAAGAGAAAAAGGAAAGAAACACCAGATGGAGAAGACACTGGAAATAACCAGGAACCTCCACCAAAGATAAGGAAGATGGACTCCAAGAAATCTGGGCAGGATGGTCAAATATTACCTGACAATGAGAGAACCCAGAATATTTCCTTCCTAGACACTGTACGAAACAGATGTGACAAGTTTGTGGGATACATCACAAATCAAGCTGATACCAATCTACAAAAGCTGAGTACAAGAGAGAGGAAAAGAGAGACTGTGGGTCCAACCAGGATCATTAACACGAGAGGTAATGAAAGTGCAGCAGAAGAGAAGAGAACTGGGAGAAAAAGGAAACATCAGGAAGATCCAGCCACCAGTCAAGATGACATCTCAGGTGAATTCAGTGGCCCCAGTAGCAAAAAAATAAAGACCACTGTCCCTCTCACCAGGGATAAGTTTATCTGCCATGGCATACTTGGAGAAGGGAGTTATGGGAAGGTTGTACTGGCCACGGATAAGATACAGAAACAAAGTGTGGCCCTTAAAATCATAAAGAAGGAAAGTCTAATCTCCTTCCCTGAATGCCTTGTTGAGCACCATGTCCTGAAGCTTAGCCACAACAGCAGATTCTTAACTCATTGCCATGCCGCGTTTCATACTGAAAACCATGCGTATTTTGTCACCGAGCTGGCCAGTGGAGGGGATCTGCATGACTATATATATAGTACCATTCCCCTGAAGGAACCTGTAACCTTTATAGCAGCAGAAATCGTCTGTGGCCTACAATTCCTGCACAGCAATGACATCATTCACCGGGACTTAAAACCGGATAACATCCTGCTGACTGGTGACGGCCACATAAAGATTACTGATTTTGGACTATCTCTTTATGAGTTTGATAAGAGATTTAATGCCAGAGATTTCAGTGGAACACCTGGGTATGGCGCCCCAGAAATGATCATGGGAGACGCTTATGATGAAGGTGTAGATTGGTTCGCCTTTGGAGTCATATTGTACAACATGATTTTCCAAGACTCACCATTTCCAGGAGACACCACTGAAGAGATTGAGAGAAATGTCATCTACTCTGAACCATCATATGAAAACCTCACTGACCACGATGCTGTGGACATTATGTCCAAACTACTCTGCAAAGACCATTATGTCCGGCTAGGGGTTAATGGAAAAATCAGAAAACACCCCTTATTTTCAAATCTAAACTGGACAGACATAGAAACAGGGAAAGCGCCATCTCCAGTTATTATAAGAAGGAGCATGAATGTCAGCATGAGACAGCAGATCCCAGCACCGCGCAGTGAAGACCTGAACGAGACAATTCCGGCTGAAGAACAGAGGATTTTTACGAGTTTCCCATTTGTGGCTCCAGAATGGAGCACAACTTACCACTAAGCGGAGAAACGGCATAATACCATCTAATCCTCCTGTATCTTGACTTAAGACTATCTACTTTGGGGTGTGTGGCACCTCATCCCGTATCCCGCATATTCTTAATATGTAACAATAAACTTTGCTTGTTTTAATTCATCCTTTGGTTCTTTGGAGCATTTTTCTATTTTTTCCTGTGTATATACAGTGTATATATGTACAGGTCATGTGTATATCTAAAGGTCATGTATATATGTGTATATATAATATGTAGGTCATGTGTCTGTATAATGTGTATGTGTATATTGTGACAAAAAGCATCAGATTAAGAAACAATTCTGTTTTTAACCCCATAGTGACCACCAATACGTCTTTTTACGGACCTGCGATATAAGAGATTAGCATCCCCCGACAGGTGACAATCATGCAGCTATCAGCTGTACACTATAGCTAACAACTTGCTGCATCAGCCACGATCAGGGTCGGCACTGATTATGGCCATTTAACCCCTTAAATGCTGCTGCCAATAGTGACTACAGCATCTAGATGGGTAACAGAGTTTGGGGGCTCCCTCTTTAACTACATTGGCACCCTGAGATCTTGATCGTGCGGTCCTGATGTTCGCCATGGCAGTTGAATAACGGCCTTAGAGCCTGCCGCGTATAGTGGCCTGTTCAGAAGTTATTAAAATGTAGGTGGTGAAAATAAACTTTTTCATTCCTGTTATGCCACTTTGCATTCATTCCTGAAAAGCACCTGAAGGGTTAATGAACCACCTGAAAGCAATTACATTTTTAATTCGGGGATGCGGTTTTTAAAATGGTATCACTTTTGGGGGGATTTCCAATATATAGGACCCTCAAAGTAATTTCAAACCTGAACAGATCCCTATAAAAATAAGTTTTGTAAATTTCCTTGAAAATATGAAAAATTACTCCTCCATTTTTAAACCTTCTAAAATGCTAACAAAATAAAACATTTTTACATTTTACAAATGGTGCTGATGGAAAGCAGACATGATTGAAATGTAAGTCATTATTGCTTTGTGTGGTATGACTATCTGGATTAAAGGGATAATCATTTAAAGTTTGAAAATTGCAATTTTTTGTAAATTTATATCAAATTTCTGATCTTTTTATAAATAAGGAATGATGCCATACGGATGGCAAAATCGATAAAAATCATCCAAATTTTTTCCACTATTTTTTTTCACACTCGTGTAGCCCCGACCTTACAGTGATCCCAGATGTGTTTAGTTTTTTTATGCTTTGCTACTTTTGCACACTATGAACATTTTTTTTAGGACATATAATTTGATTTCCTCTAAATGACACAGTCACTATTGACTCTATTACATCCAGTGGGTTAAACGGCCGAACTCCAACGATGGTCATGAGGAAACAAACAAACAATCAAACTGAGCTTTTACTCACCCGGGGTCCAGCACTGCTTTTTGCTGCTCCAGACATTTTTAATCAGCTGCATCTTCATGTCAACTGCGCTGCAGCCAATCACTGAGCTCTGTGGTACTGCCAAATTAAATGGGGCATTCTTATAATAAAGAGGCACAAAGGGGGCATTATTAGGTATGGAGGCACAGACGCATACTTCCCAACTTTGAAAGTAAAGAATGAGTGACACAAACTATGTAGCAATCCACAGTTTTATTTGACACTAAGCCACTTCCCTAACCTTGGTCAGTCGTTTATGTGTGCCTACACAGAAATATTCCTCCTAGTGAACTCATTAATTCTTAACCTGTGGATGTGTATTTAAGAAGAGACATGTGTTTCTGAGACAGAATAAGACTTGGGACAGAGAATCAAGGAACATCAGAAAGACCTTAGAAGGAAAATACGAGACATCATTCAGGAAAGTAGATGGATTGCATGGCATCCAAAGAGACACAGATTTATATTCTACATGATTCTAGTCTAAAGAGATGGCCCTGACTGGAAAGATTTGGATCTCCTCCATTAACCATCAGAGAGACCATGGATTCTTTTAGGGAGACCAGGAGAAGACGAAGAAGTCACCTGGCGCCATGGATATGTTGTTTTGGGGTTGCTAGTAGGGGCTCACCGGTTGCTTAGAACCCATGGAGACAATGGGAGTTGCCAGGAGGGACCCACTGGTCATCTGGCCCCATGGAAACTCTCGGATAGGCCAGGTTGGGACCCTCGGGTCTTGTGGCCTTGTACCTCGATGGACTGCTAGCTTCTTAAGCTTGCCGCTACCTTCTCTCTGTGGGGGCCCACCAGAAGCGGGGGGCCACTGGTTGAGGTAGTCAGCCCTGGAAGTCTCCAAAGTTGCAGCTGTTCTATCCCAGGCGGGCGGAGAAGGAAGGGTGAGACTGTGTAATGTTGCACCATCTTGGGCATTCGCTGGGACTGTTCTAAGTGTTTATTGTCCGCTTTGTGGTTCAATAAAATATTGCCACGCTGTTTTACCCTCACCCTGCGTTGTCTGAGTAGCGTTACCCCCACGGAAGACCACGGGTCCTCACAGCACCTATATATATATAAGAGTTATGGCTCTCCATATATGGCAATGTAAAATTGTTTTGTTTTTGAAAATGTGTTATTTTCATACAGACATCATAAAACATAAGTAAATGGTGATTTTATGTTAATTGTACTGACCCACAGAATAAAGTTAATATGTAATTGATATGAAATGGTCAATGCTGTAAAAAATAAACCTTAACTGGGGAAAAATGTATATTTTCACCATTTGCCATGTGCCGCGTATTTATCTCTTGAACTTACTTTTAAGTTAAAAAAAAAAGATCACCGCATCCCTTGATAAATGTCATGAGGGGTAGAGGGATATTGTGAAAAAGCACAAACATTATTAAAAATACATAAGATTAAAAGATCATTAAAATCATTAAAAATAAAAATACATAAGATTAAAAACCTGATGATAAATGAATCTATGCAGTAAAAAAGGGTGAGACAGATAGAGTCCTTGTATGCGTAAAGCTGGGTATAAATAGAGATACAAATAGGATTAAATCATTACAAGAATAAACGATCTGTGTATAAATGTGTTTAAAAAATACTCGTTCTGTTAAATGTCTGGTTGACAACACAAAGAAAATAATGGGACCTATAGTGTCAAGTCATAATTATCAATGGCAGGCTCAGACTGAGGGCTCGTCCACACGACCGCTTAACATGGCCGAGTGCTGTCCGATGTTTTATCAGATAGCACTCTGCCCAATGTTATACTGTGGGGCAGTGCCAACTAGTGTTTTTTTCTCATGCCGATTTTGCATACAAGTCTATGGACTTGTATGACATCAGTGTGAAACATTGAACTGCACTCGGATGTCATCTGAGTGCAGTCCAATTTCCACGGACTCAGACAAGGGACAAGATGGAGAAATTATGTACTCTGTCTACTCTGCATCATGATACAGCACTTTGATTCTTTTTATTATTCTTCTTATTATTTTTTGTAATCCATTAAAAACAAGTATGTGGAAAACAGACTTCTGAATGAGGCCTAAATGTCTGGAAGGATCACTGCTGGAAAAAATATAGCCGGGATAAAAAAAAGTGCACCTTGCGTTATAGATGATTTGTGCATGCGCGGGATCTGGAAGACGAGACTGTACGTCACAGGGCAGGGGAGGGGGGGAACATTGTAATTAGCAAAGTAGTTTGGGATTTCTGTCCGTCCCCCGGCTCTCAAGAATGAGAAAACTAACTGAATAAAAAGACATTTCAAAGCAAGCTGACCTCTAATATTAGGCATACAGGTATGTATAGACTTACATTTCTATCACCTGTATGCCCATATTAGAGGTCTGATAGGTCCCCGGGGATGACAGATTCCCTTTAAAAGCCTCCACAGTTTCTCTAGTAGCCAAATATCCTGTGGTCTCAGCAGCGACCCCTTTTTGTTTAGATTTGATTGATGTTTATGCATATAACAGTGGATGATGCAGGAGAGGTCAGAGGCATCAATCTAACCTAAAGGAGAGGGGTTATGAGGAGATCACTGGATACCAGGGGCGGACATATCATTGGTGCAACCTGTGCGGTCCCACAGAGGCCCAAGAGGTAAAAGGGCCCATTTCTACCTCCAAAGCAGGTGCAATTTTGCATTTTTAGCAGCTCTGGGGCTGCAAAGGGCCCATATATTGTTCTTGCACAGGGGCCCTTTTCTGCCTGTGTCCACCAGTGCTCGATACACGTCTGCTAAAGAAACATCCAGTCTACGATATTAGAGTAATTTGCAACAAAGCAGGAGATATTAAAACTTCTGTTTCTAAGGTACATTTATTATTACTACTACACCTGAGTTTGTACCCATTTAATAGTGATAGTGGTCTTGGAGAGTCAAAATAGCGAACAGATTATTTTTCAGTTGTAAATGTACTTTCAGATAGCGACCACTAGATGTCCCTAGTGAGCTGACATGAAGTTGGCACAAGTATTAAGGCACTGCACATTCACTCATCTCAGGTGTAAAGGAGTCTGGGCTTATGGTGTTGATGACTTATCTACAGGATAGGTCATGAACAGCTGATTGGTGGGATTCCGACACTCAGCGCCCCCCACCGATCAGCTGTTTTTTTGCTCCAGCGGACTGTAAACATTGTAACTACAGTATGCCTGGACAACACCTTTAATTCTGTGCTCTCAGCAGACAATGTTTTTGCTCTGCCTACCTACAACATATATGTAGTAATCTGAAGAGGATTTCCAGGCTTAAGATACTGGTAAGTTATTCTTAAGGCCCCGTCACACTAAGCGATGCAGCAGCGATCCCGACAACGATACGACCTGTCAGGGATCGTTGCTGCATCGCTAATACATTGCTGGTGAGCTGTCAAACAGGCAGGCTCACCAGCGATGAGGGGAGCAGCGATATCGTGGAAAGAATCGTTCCACGATGTCCTGCTCCCGTTACCAGCCTGCTGCTTAAGCAGGAGCAGGCTGGTAACTATGGTAAACATCGGGTTACTAAGTGCGCGTGTGCCCCTAGTAACCCGCTGTTTACCATGGATACCACTCTGCTACGGTGCGCTGGAGCCTCCGCTCACTGTAGCAGAGTGGTATCCATGGTAAACAGCGGGTTACTAAGTGCGCGCGTGCCCCTAGTAACCCGATATTTACCATGGTTACCAGCCAGATCGTTGGTCCCGCTGGTCACACACAGCGATGTGTGCTGGCCAGCGGGAGGCCAACGACCAAAAAATGGTCCAGGACACTTTGCAACGATCAGCGACCTCACAGCAGGGGCCTGATCGTTGCAAAGTGTCACACATAGCGATATCGCTTAGTGTGACGGGGCCTTTAGGATAGGTCATCAGTATCAGATGCATGGTGTCCCAGAACGCAGTACCCCACCAATCAATTGTTTTCAGCTCTGGCAGCGGGGGGATGTGAAAGTGACCCATGCAGACCCCCACAGCTCTGTTCACGGTGTATTGGCTGTTCTGTGTGCAGCTCTTATTGCATAGTGGATAAAAACTGAGCTGAAATATTCATGAACAGCCAATAGGCCACGAACCGGACCATGCTGTTCACTCCATTCACTGGTTACATCTGGCAGCCACCAGAGCTGAAAACAGCTAATCGGCGGGGGTGCCGGATATTGATCCTGAAACACCTCTTCTATGTGCACACCGAGTCTTTTTTGCAGTTTTCACAGCAGATCCTCTAAGTTTTTGAGGAGGATTTGGAGAGTTTCCGCTCAGTCTCTGCTCCAATACAGCCTCAAACACTCCTGTGTGCACATATCTGAAGTGAAATTTCACATTTGACGATCACTGACTATATTATTTTAACAAAAAAGAACTAACAGTCTAGTAATATGCAAATCAACATAGAAATAAAACTGGTAAAAAACACAACAGAATTCAATTTGTAGTAAATCACTTAATGACCACACGATTGTTACAGTTCCTCTGCCACTGGAAACCTGCAGCGTGTGGAGGGTCTTCATGAGGAAGATGAAGCTTGAGCGTTAGGGTGCAGACAGACAGCCATATAACTCGGGTGAAGATCGCATCGCAATCCTCGGACTGGCTGTCGGCTCCTGACCTGAGCGTGACAGCTGCAGAGAAATACATGCTGCTACGCTCAGGTCAGGAGCCGACAGCCAGTCCGAATATTGCGATGCGATCCTCTCCTGAGTTATACGGCTGTCTGTCTACGACCTTAGGCCACATTTATGCGTTCAGTATTTGGTCAGTATTTTACATCAGTATTTGTAAGCCAAAACCAGGAGTGGGTGAAAAATGCAGAAGTGGTGACGTGTTTGTATCATACTTTTCCTCTGATTGTTCCACTCCTGGCTTTGGCATATAAATACTGAGGTAAAATACTGACCATATACTGAACGTGTGAATGTGGCCTTAGAATTGGTGCGAACCAAGTCACAGGATCTAATTCATCGGCCACGTCCGTAATCAGTGCTTGCTGGAAGGGAGGTCTGAATATCACTTCTTACCTCCTGGCATCGGTGGATCTTTTTTTGATTAGTTGGCCTGGTGCGACATCACATGTACATCACACTCCAACAATGATGTGGTGCCAGGCCGGAGGAGCCGAAGATGCCGTTAGGCAAGAGGCGGTTCTCAGGGCGCCCTTAGAGCAGACACAGATTACTGACCTGGCCAATTGATTGGGTCCTGAAAATCAATTCGCACCAATTCTATTATTACACTATTCTATCCAACAGAACAATGATCCCAAAGGTCCACCAAGGCATGGTTTCAGAAGAAGTCTTAGAAGATTCTCAGGTGGCTGTCACAGTCGCCTGAATTGAAGCCCATAGAAATTTTTGATGGGATTTGAAGAAGGCGGTTGCAACATGGAAAGCCAAGAAAATTAGTTACCTGTAGACCATGATGAATGGGTTAAGATTCCCCAAGCATGCTTCCAGAAGCTATGTCTGACTGGCTATCACCATTGCAATTCTACTAAGTAGAGTTAGCAGCATGGTGGTGTAACACAGCGTGGAGCAGTATCCGTGGGCGAGGCACTCGTCTCCAGCGCCCCGGCACATTACATGAAAGTGAAGGTCCTGGCTGGGTGTGTGGATTTGTGCTGTGAGATCCTTACACCCATGCAGGCAAAATGTAGCTAATGTTGCTGGTTTTCCAGAACCAGATGTTTCACAGTTCAATGAGAGAGGCCATCATTAGAAAATAAACTCTACTGAATGGCAACTTGATCAGGGTTATATAAAAGGGATAGCGGGTACAAAGTCTTAAAGACGTTTCCTTTACAGTATGAAGCAATTTCCACACAGTATCATTCCTCTGTAGTATACTCCAGGGCTTTCTGTATCTGCTGTTTCTCCTTACTTCGCCACAACCCAGCTTTAACGCAGCGGTCCTGATTAACAAGCCTCCGCTACTTGTTCAGCGGTTCCGCATCCTATTTCTTCCACTACTGTGGCCCTGGAGCTCCTGCTCGGGACCCACATTAGTCCCAGTTTGAAAGTTCTGTTAAGGACATTTCTTTCTGCGTTACAAGCCCAAGGTCTCGTGGCTTGGCATCCACTCCAAGGACCCGTCTCCGGGAAGCCACTCTGTCTCATCAGTCACTGTTACGGATCCGGGTGGTGGAACCACTGTGCTGCGGTGCAAGGAGGGACCCAGAGGGGCGTAACTAGGTATCAACTCGGACCGACCAAGGTCGTACGGCGGCTCAATCGACTCCGTGAACAGGGAGGGACCGAGCAGAGGGACCAGGTGCTACTCTGGGGACAACCTTGTAAGAGAGTAGGTGACTCCCACAGTTCAGATGGCAGGGACTGACCGGTATAGCAGATGAGCACGACAAGCAGGAGCCTCCAGGTAGGCTGTCAGGTATACACGGCAGGTGCAGGAAGGAGCCTCTAGGTAGGCTGTCAGGTATATGTGGCACCCCAGGGGTCTGGTTTCCACAGTAACAGCAATGTTATGTCTGAGAGCAGGTGGGAGGTCTCTTGGTCAGGAATCCTATGCATGCCACACCTACTGCCCAGTCCTGGGAGGGGAAGAACTTCCCCTATGTAAACCTGGGGCTGAGGCAGGGTGAGAGAGTTGAGAGGGAGAGTTCAGCCAGGAGGGCTGACAGGGAGCTGTGGCTCCGGCTGGGCCCAGCTCCTGGGCCATGCCAAAAGTAGAGAAGAAGTAGAGACAGAGAAGCAGATATAGGAAAAGAACATCAGGAGCTCTGTGGGAGCAGTGCTACAAGGAGTCAGGGGCTGGCAGCTGCAGAGCTCGACCTGACTGAGAAGTTATAACCGGATCCGGAGTCCGAGGCTGTGGGGACTAACTCCTATCCAGCAGCAGAAACCGACCGGCAGGGGATTGCAGGTCCTCTGGCCCAGGAACCCGAAGGCACGGTCACACGCGTGGGACCAGCACCGCCGTCGTGGAGCGGAAGCTACTAGAAGGCCCCGAGTCACCGGCCATACGGGTGAGCACCACACGGTACACTCAGGGACGTGGGCTACTTATACCCGCCTCTAGCAAGGTAGCCGGAAGAGTATCGTTAGTTTGGGAGGCCTACAACTCCGCCTGGCCAGGGGAGATCCCATCTGCTCAAGGACTGACCAGGCCCCAATCGCTAGCCAGTACTCCGGGAGGGTCTATCTTTGTCACCAGTAAAGACCCTGAACTACACCGCACCGTCTCCGAGTGGTTCCTGCTACCCCCATCATCCACGTCGGCTGCCCTGAGGCCATACCCCTCCCGTTGGGGGTTATACTATCACGCTGCACAATCCTACCACCGGCCTCAGCGGTCTGCCCTGCAGCAGCAGCTCCTTAGCTGTACTCAACGGGTGGCGTAGTCGTACAACATCTACCGCTAATACAGCGCCACTTAGTCTGACTCCCTGGGCACGGACCGGATCACCGCCACGAGACTACAACCCTCAAGAGATCCGGCTCCGGGTAAGCTCCCGCGTGCGCAACGCAGCGCGACACAGGCCCAGGGGCGCGTCAACTTTTGGCGTAGTCGGCAGGATCTCGTGCCCGCAACCACCGGGTACTGCGTGCCTGAAAAAGACTGTTCAAACTTACCTGTGGTGAAGATTCCCGCCATCCGGCGCCATCTTCCGCTTCCTTCCCGCCATCGGTGGAGTTTTCCCGCCATCCGGCGCCATCTTCAGCCTTCTTCCCGCCATACGTGGAGTTTTCCCGCCATTGGACGCCATCTTGAGGACGCCGCGCGGGAAGAAGAGGGGCATGGACTCCGAAAGCGCGCGAGAACTGAAGCCCCGCCTCACGTCCGGACGTTGCGTAAGGTCCTGGAAGGAGCCCAGCAGACGCCGACGTCACAGGAGCGCGACGGAAGGTCCTCAACCCTGACGATCCACTGCGGAGCCGCGGCCTACGGAAGAGGATCATCGCAAGGTAGGCCACGGTCCACTAGGGGGGAGAAGGATGCCGGATACGGAGGAGAGCTTCACCGCTTCAACCCCCGCCAGCGCCACCGCTGTTGCGGTCATGCCTTTCACCATGCCCTATATCCCGGGGGCAGCCTGGCTACCCCAGTACTCAGGGGAGTCACATACCCTGCATGACTTTAGAGAAAAGCTGGATAGCCTCTTCCAGGTGTACCCCCTCACAGAGGAGCAAAAAGTGAGCATCCTGGTGGCCCAATTAACCGGGGCAGCCCAAAGGGAGGTAAAGTCCTGGCCACCTGGGAGGAGGACTGTCGCAGAGATACTAACCCAGCTAACCGAGGAGGAGCTGCAGTACTACCAATACGAGGAAAGCCAAGAGGACCCGGACGGGTCTGAGGACTACCCTCAGGAGGGAGCACAAAGAGGACATAGCTACTGAAGGGAAGTAGCGTGAATAAAGAGCTGTAAATAGTTACCCGTAAGGGTACAAGGACTGCTGCTAATTAAAATATGGTCCCCGTTGGGATTAGTGAATTGTTCCCCATGTGCCCCTATCTTAAACCAGGCTGAGGACTGTGAGCAGCCATTCCTTATCCCCACTGGCCGAGGACTGAGAGCGGCCATATCCTGTAAATAATTATGTGTTTCTAGTAATTTATGGGAGTCTTTGGTGGATTTACCGGGAATCCTTTGTACATGGTTGGAGCGTAACCTAGGAATGGACTAAAGACTGTTAAGGACTCGGGGCAGGACAGACCCCTACCTGGTTACGTCTCCCTGTTTTGGTGAAATGGACACCTTGCTTTTCTTCAAAAACTGCACCCGGTTGCGGACACGCCGTGACCATCTTTATGTGTTTTTCTTATTGTATTATTATTGTTTATACCTTGTTATGTTTTTTTAAAAATATGTTTAGTCCCGGAGTACTAAATTTCACTAGGGGGGAATGTGGCACCCCAGGGGTCTGGTTTCCACAGTAACAGCAATGTTATGTCTGAGAGCAGGTGGGAGGTCTCTTGGTCAGGAATCCTATGCATGCCACACCTCCTGCCCAGTCCTGGGAGGGGAAGAACTTCCCCTATATAAACCTGGGGCTGAGGCAGGGTGAGAGAGTTGAGAGGGAGAGTTCAGCCAGGAGGGCTGACAGGGAGCTGTGGCTCCGGCTGGGCCCAGCTCCTGGGCCATGCCAGAAGTAGAGAAGAAGTAGAGACAGAGAAGCAGATATAGGAAAAGAACATCAGGAGCTCTGTGGGAGCAGTGCTACAAGGAGTCAGGGGCTGGCAGCTGCAGAGCTCGCCCTGACTGAGAAGTTATCACCGGATCCGGAGTCCGAGGCTGTGGGGACTAACTCCTATCCAGCAGCAGAAACCGACCGGCAGGGGATTGCAGGTCCTCTGGCCCAGGAACCCGAAGGCACGGTCACACGCGTGGGACCAGCACCGCCGTCGTGGAGCGGAAGCTACTAGAAGGCCCCGAGTCACCGGCCATACGGGTGAGCACCACACGGTACACTCAGGGACGTGGGCTACTTATACCCGCCTCTAGCAAGGTAGCCGGAAGAGTATCGTTAGTTTGGGAGGCCTACAACTCCGCCTGGCCAGGGGAGATCCCATCTGCTCAAGGACTGACCAGGCCCCAATCGCTAGCCAGTACTCCGGGAGGGTCTATCTTTGTCACCAGTAAAGACCCTGAACTACACCGCACCGTCTCCGAGTGGTTCCTGCTACCCCCATCATCCACGTCGGCTGCCCTGAGGCCATACCCCTCCCGTTGGGGGTTATACTATCACGCTGCACAATCCTACCACTGGCCTCAGCGGTCTGCCCTGCAGCAGCAGCTCCTTAGCTGTACTCAACGGGTGGCGTAGTCGTACAACATCTACCGCTAATACAGCGCCACTTAGTCTGACTCCCTGGGCACGGACCGGATCACCGCCACGAGACTACAACCCTCAAGAGATCCGGCTCCGGGTAAGCTCCCGCGTGCGCAACGCAGCGCGACACAGGCCCAGGGGCGCGTCATATACACGGCAGGTGCAGGCAGGAGCCTCTAGGTAGGCTGTCAGGTGGTCACGGCAAGTGACAGGCAGGAGCCTCTAAGTAGGCTGTCAGGTATACACGGCAGGTGCAGGCAGGAGCCTCCAGGTAACATGCAGGTTTTCCAAGTAGGCAGGCTAGCCTAGCCCATAGACAGACTGGCGGGTAGACCGTAGGCAGACCGTCGTGCTGGAGAGTGTCCTTGGCTGGCGGAGACAGGTAGCACGTTAAAGCTCCGTATTAGCGGACTGGCCAAGCCCATAGACAGACTGGCAGACGGAGCTGTAAGCAGACTGTCAGGCTGGAGGGTAGACAAGCTGGCGGACAGGACTGGTAGTCAGGCTGGCGGGCTGGACTGATAGTCAGGCAAGCAGCGGTGCCTGGGGGCTGAAGCAGAGTTAAACACACAAAGCTACAACCTTGCACATTTTGGAGGAGGTGCCCTTTATATGGGAGGTCCTCCGGTCATTGGTCGGGGACTCATTAGGATGGCGCGCGCGGCCCCTTTGAGAGGGAGGGAGCACGCGTGCGCCCTAATCACAGTGCCAGGGAATCTGCGCGCACCGGCAGCAGATGCAGGAGCACCAGAGGACGCCGGGCGGGGAGCGTGGCGGTAAGAGGGACGGCGTCTCTGCCTGTCAGAGGGCAGAGATGCCGATACTACAGTCACTTTTCCTCAGGATCTCACTATCCCTTCCCTTCAGTTTCCTCTCATTCAGGGTCCACCTCCAATGCAGCACTGCTCACTATGGACCTTTTAGTCCGCTCACTTTGTACTCTCGACCCTATTGGACTTCCTAGCAGGAAGCTGTCACTTTCCCTTATACTAGCCCCTCCCACTGTGGCCTAGTCCCAACCTTTAACTCTAACTTACACTATGGTCAATTATATACACTACCAACATCATTAACATGTTTATCGCATTACACTATTCATATTACATCACAATACTATTAACACTGATCACATTACATTAATATTTTTAAGACGCAGGACACAATTCGCATGACATAATACAAAATACAGTGGCTCAGTGTGATTAGCACTGCTGCCTTGTAGTTCTTGAGTCTTGGATTCAAATCCCACCAAGAACAACATCTCCAAGGAATTTGTATCTTCTCCCCATGTTTGTGTGGGTTTCCTTTGGGTCTGGTTTCTTCCCACACTCTAAAGACATACTGATAGGAAATCTAGATTGTGAGCTCCAATGGGGATGTAAGGGGGAAGACCAGGGTGTAAGTTCTTTCAGAGCAAGGGATCTGGAACTGCTGGGGCTGTACCTCCTGTTGCAGGGGGGAGACAGACTGCGAGCACAGGAGTCATGTGACTGGGAAGTGGGGGGGTGTCCAGAGACAGAGCTGGGAGGTCAGGTGATCAAGGGACTCCTGGTGTGACTAGAGAGAGGAAGAGACGAGGACGTTTTGGCTGGAAAGCGGAGCTGAGTCCTGCGCAGGAGAACAGTGTGAGATGGTCCAGGCTCCTGGCTCGAGTACTGGGATCAGGAGTCGGGTGCAGTGGACCGGAGGGACTCAGTGTCCGTGGAGCCGAGGCACGTAAGGTGCCGTGTTATGGACTAGGGGCTCAGCGGGTAAAACCAGAGACCGCCCGCTGCTGCCAGAAGAAGGAGCATTGTTTGGGCGGGGAAGCCTGAAG
Organism: Phyllobates terribilis; assembly: GCF_046119375.1. Lineage (NCBI taxonomy): Eukaryota > Metazoa > Chordata > Amphibia > Anura > Dendrobatidae > Phyllobates > Phyllobates terribilis. Next base: position 512,504,693 of record NW_027362765.1, on the reverse strand, counting down.
AAATCATCACCTGCATCTGCTGGCGACTGCCTTGTGAGGAGCCGGAGTCAGCTAAGTGTACAAACTGACGTTTACAACCGGTTCGGCTCTGCTACATCTTGTCAGACTGTGAACTGTTAGTTATAGACTTTCACCTGCTATTTCCCTTGTTTTTCCCCCATATTTTCCTTGTTGCTCCCTGCATGGAGATTGACCTTGTTCTTATAAATCCCCCCGTTTATTAACCCCGTATTGTCTGCTCTGTGTTTCTGTGTCACTGCATCTAAAGTACCCGTGTTACAGGGACAGTCATGATAATATCTGTAAAGTGCTGTGGAATATGATGGAGCTATAAAAGAAAGTAAAATAAATAAGTAATAAGGATGTTTGTCACAAAGGAGATGAATAATTCTGAGGCTGCAATAGTCATTAAAAATCATCTTTTTTGATGAATTTGGAGATACCACTTGTTATATTAGTTGTGTTGAGTTATGTAAATAGTGTTTGTTTCATTTGTTTGTTTCCCACAAACAGCAGAAAGTTTGTACATTTTTACTAATAAACCTAATATGCAGTGGTGATTAAATCATTTTGATTACAACTGTGTACATACTTCCAAAATACAGTACTTTGTAGAAATGCAGTAAATAGGGGTCGTTTATTTGGTATTTTTTTTCCTTCCACAGATTTTTTTAACCCCTAAGTACAAAGCCTATTTAGAGTCCCAATAGGTGAAAATATCAAACTGAACATTACTTATCATCTGCTTCAGCTTTTCACCCCTGCCTCTGGTCTGTTTTGCACTGGCGGTTTCACATCAACAGCTAATTATTGGGCTCAGTGACTCTGTCAATGCAGACAGCATGAGCTGCTGAGCCCAATGATTGGCTGCAGCACTGATGACTTTACATCACTGCTCCCACCTACCAACAAAGAGGGGAGGCAGTTTTGATAATCCTTCACAGGAGCAGGGAAGAGTATGTAAAGCTGTATTTAATATTTCCCCTTTAAAGACTATGAAATTAAAGAAAAAAAACAATTCCTGGAAAATCCCTTTAAGGCCTGTGCAAGTTTTTTTTTTTTTTTTTGGAGTTGTATTTTTCAATGGCATCATTTTTGAAGTACATATCACTCATTGATATTAACTATTTTCCCCCTCACTGTGCAGAATAACTAACATGTTACTTGTTTTTCTATGGGTTGGTACTATTTATTAATTACCGAACGTGCTTGTCACTGCTCGGTTCTCGCCCGAGCATCACGGTGCTCGAAAAGCTCAGCGAATATTTCGGTGTTGCTAGGACAGGAACTCGGGTCCCCTCCCTGCATGTTTGGCGCTCTTTAGAGAGCCAATGAACATGCAGGGATTGCCTGCATCGCACTGTAATGCCGTAGCCATGTTGGTTGTGGGCATTACAGTGATTGGCTGGCCGCACAGCGTCATCAGGCCTATATAAGACCTGGCGCCGCTATGCTCGCCACAGTCTACCCCGGAAACAGGCAGAGTAGGGAGAGCTGCTGCTGCGTCAGGGAGAGATTTGCTTGTTTAGAGTTAGTATAGGTATTCCACAACATATATATCCATCTGAACTAAGGCTGTGTGCCCACTATGCGTTTTTCAAGCGTTTATGAAGCGTAAACGTTTAAAAAACGCTTGGTAATCCGTCCCCCATGGTCCCCAATGGTATTCCGCAATGTCAGTGCCCATGCTGTTGATTTTTCCGCAGCGTTTATGCTGCGCTCAAAAATCCGCAGCATGTCCATTAATTTTGCGGACACGCAGCGTAATCGCCGCCATTGACTTGCATTGAAATGCATATAATCCGTGTCAGTACATTTGTACACACGGATTATATGCGTTTCTATATGCGGATGATACCCAGGTCTGGAGGAGAGAAGATTCTCATCCAGACCTGGGTACCATTGCACCTGTGAAAAAAAAAAAAAAAAAAAAAATAAAGATTATATTTACCTTCTGATGGCCCCTGCAGCACTTTGCTCTCCTTTGTTGGCAAATCGCAAAGGACTGAAGGACCTGCGCTGACGTCATAGTCATGTGACGGCAGGTCTTTCAGTACAGGGCAACGCGATCTCCCAGCAGCCAGAACGGAGCGAAGCAAGACACCGGGGGGCCATCGGAAGGTAAGTATAGATTTATTTTTTTATTTTTTACCGTTCTTTACAGTCACACTATATAAATCCATGCTGTTTGGATTTCTGCTGAGCTGTCACATCTGATGTGTCTGTCGCTGGGCCTTGTAGTGCTACAGAATATTCTGTGACACCACAAGACCATCTTTTCACCTACTCCAGTCGCTGCTGCTGCTCCTGGATCTTCTGCTCCGGCGTCCTGGGTCTCCTGGGTCTCCTGCTCCTGACCTGCTGTGGTTCCTGCTCCAGAGCCTGCTGCTGATCCTGCTGCTGATCCTGCTGAAGAACAGAGAAGACTTTGGTAAGACTGTTCTCCTCTCATCCACCCCAATCCCCCTCCCCCCTCTTTTCACCCCCCTTACCACCATTTTTTTTGGTGCGTCCTGCAGCGGTCTCCAGCTCGGCTCCCGGTCTCCTGCTCCGAGCCCCCGGTCACCAGCGCCGGGCTCCTGCCTCGGGCTCCCGGTCACCAGTGCCAGGTTTCCGGTCACCAGCGCCAGGCTCCCCGTCACCAGCGCCGGGCTCCGGCTCCTGTCTGGGTCTTCTGTTCCGTTCCTGCTGCTTATCCTGCCTCATCCACCCCAATCTTCCTCTCCCCACTCCCCCATCCTTTTACCCCACTTCCCATCCCAATCCCCCTCACCCCAGTGTCCGTTAATTCTCTCGGTTCTGGTCTCCAGCATTGGGCTCCCGGTCTCCAGCATTGGGATCCCGGTCTCTTGCTCCGGGTCTTCTGTTCCGGTCCTGCTGCTGATCCTGCTGACCCTTTGATAAGTCCATCTCTGATCTCCCCTCATCCACCCCAATCCCTCTCTCCCCACTCCCCTATCTTTTTACCCCCTTCAAACCCCAATCCCCCTCACCCCAGTGTCCCTGTTAATTCTCTTGGTTCTGATCTCCAGCTCCAGTACAGGTCTCTTGCTCAGGGCTCCTGGTCTCTGTCTTCTGCTCCGGGCTCCCGGTCTCCTGCTCCGGGCTCCCGATCACCAGCGCCGGGCTCCCGTTCACCAGGGCCAGTCCTGCAGCTGAAAGAAGAACAGAGAAGACTTTGGTAAGTCCATCTCTGATCTCCCCTCATCCACCCCAGTTCCCCTCTTCTCACTCCCCACACATCCGTGTGCACATCCAGCAGCCGCCAAGTGTTGATCGGTGACATAGTTCACCAATCCACACTCGTGCTCGCTGTTTGCCCCACATACTATATTTCCTTTTTTCCACACACTCTAAATAAAGTACTGACACAAATGCACCACATACATAACAAAAAATGTCCCGCTCATCCCAAACTCGCTATTCAGCGGAGAAGGCATACGCTTTTCTTGCCTCCAACACTGACAGCGAGGGCGAGGATCTCACATTTTTTTTATTTTTCGTTGTCTTCCTCCTCCTCCTCTTCTTCCTCCTCTTCCTCCTCAGGTGCTGCTGGACCGCCCGCAGTCGACACAGGAGAGAAGATGATCCTGCGCTCCCCACTACTGATCCCATATGGACCTCGCTCCCCAAAAATTATGAGCCACTGATTTCTGATTTTGTGGCGGAATCAGGAATCAAGTTTGACACCACCGGCCTCACACAACTAGACTTTTTCAAAGTCTTTTTCTCTGAGGATTTTGTAAACCTCATGGTGGGCCAAACTAATTTATACGCTCATCAATTTTTGGAACAAAACCCCTCTTCATCATTTTCTAACTGGTCTCCTGTAGACGCAGTAGAAATTATGAAGTTTTGGGGCCTGGTCCTTCTCATGGGGATCCTGAAGAAGCCAGATCTTCGGCAATACTGGAGTGTTGACGTTTTGTATAACACTCCAGTGTTCCGAATGGTCATGATCCGGAAACGTTTTCTGGCCATCCACAAGTTCTAGCATTACCAAGATAATGTGTAGCATCGGCGTCATTGCCTCCTGCCCGGCAGAGACGCCGTCACCCTTACCGCCGCGGCCCTGCTCCGCTGTCTTCCGGCCTCCCTGCAGCTGCTGCTGGTACACGCAGCTTCCCCGGCTCTGTGCTTAGGGCGCATGCGCGCGCGCTCCCTCCCTCTTAAAGGGGCCGCGCACGTCGTCCTAAAAAGTATCCGGCCAATGGCCGGAGGACTTCCCCTATAAAAGGCACCTCCTCAAATATGGAGGTGCTTGTGCAAGGTTGGTGCTTTGTGATTCTTTCTTTGCTTCAGCCCTCAGGTCCTCTGCAAGTCAGTCCAGTCTGCCAGTCTGATCTTCAGTCCAGTCCGTCAGTCTGACTACTCTCCAGCCCGACAGTCTGTCTACAGTCCAGTCCACCAGTCTGTCTAGGGGCTCTGTCCGCCTGCTTACCTGGAAGCACCTGCCTGTCACCTGCCGTGCCTGCCAGCCTGCATTACCTGGAAGCACCTGCCTGTTACCTGTTGTGCCCGCCTGCCTTCTTACCTGGAATCATCTGCCAGCTACCTGTCTACCTGTAGTGCCCGCCAGTCTGCCTATCCGTTACACTTGCCTGGCTATCTGCCTAATCAGCCTGCTCGTTTACCCGGACCACCCGTCTGCCTGCCTGCCAAAGCTCATCTGCTGTTCCGGCCAGTTCCTGCCTTCTGACCCCTGGGAGTCACCTGCTCTCATACAAGGTCGGTCCCAGAGTGCCACTTGATCCCTCTGCTCGGTTCCTCCCTGGTTCACGGAGTCGACTGAGCCGCCGTGCGACCTTGGTAGGACCGAGTTGATACTTAGTCATGCCCCTCTGGCCCCTCCTTGCACCGCAGCACAGAGGTTCCACCACCCGGATCCGTAACATAATGCAAGGTGTCCTGCACGCGATGACCTGAACTTTGATGGTCTTTTCAAAGTTCGGCCGATCATTGAACACTTCAACAACAAGTTTGCTGAAGTGTACGTGCCCCAAAGGGACATCTGTGTGGATGAGTCCTTAATCGCTTTTAAGGGGCGACTTGGATTCCGGTAGCACCTGCCCAGTAAGAGGGCCAGGTACAGAATCAAGATGTATAAACTGTGTGAGAGTACCTCAGGGTACACTCACAAGTTTAGAGTTTACGAAGGTAAGGACTCTCGGATTGAACCCCCTCAATGCTCCCCTGTTCTGGGAGTGAGTGGGAAAATTGTGTGGGACTTGGTGCACCCACTGCTGGATAAAGGTTATCACCTGTATTTGAATAACTTTTATACAAGTATCCCGCTCTTCAAGTCCCTCGCTGTGCGAGGTACCGCAGCCTGCGCTACGGACCGCAAAAATCAGAGAGGTCTCCCAAAGACGCTAATTGGGCAACTGCTCAGAAGGGGTGAGAGCAGAACCCAATGTACCGACCACCTGTTGGTGGTCAAGTACAAGGACAAGAGGGATGTCCTTTTCTTGACCACCATACATGGTGATGGCAGCACCCTCAGCACTGTACGAGGTTCCACTACACAGGTCGACAAACCAGACTGTGTGTTGGGGTGCAACAAGTACATGGGGGGGAGTTGATCTCTCTGATCAAGTCCTCCAGCCGTACAGTGCTTTGAGAAAGGCCAAGTTATGGTAAAAGAAGCTGGCCATGCACATTGTATAGATGGCAATGCACAACGCTTTCCTTCTGTTACAATGTGCAGGCCAGACTTCTACGTCGTATCTTCACTTCCAGGAGACAGTTATCAAGGCCCTGATATTTGGCAGCGGTGACGGAGCAGGCCCCTGTACTTCCGGAACTGAAGGACCTCGAATTGTACCAGGCCAGCATTTCCCAGGGCAGATCCCTCACAAAAAAAGGTAAGTCACAAAAGAGGTGCCGAGTGTGTTATAAAAGGGGAATACGCAATCAATGTGACACCTGTCCCGACAAACCTGGCCTGTGCATGAAAGACTGCTTCAAAAGGTACCATACTTCCATGGACTATTAAATTAATTTCTGACATATGACAACCTGACGAACACTACACAGCTGACGTAGTGTTCGTCAGGTTGTCATGCTTCAGTTGTGCAGTGTTCGTCAGGTTGTCCTACACAACTGACGTATGACACTACATTATAGAATTCAAAAATCAGCTATCACTTCCAAAAAGGGGGCACTTGTTGGGCATTTCCACTGTTTAGGCACAAAAGGGGCTCTGAGAACGTGACATGACGCCCGCAGACCGTTCCATCAAAGTCTGCATTCAAAAGCGTCACTCCTTCCCTTCCGAGCCCTGACATGCGCCCAAACAGTAGTTTTCTTCAACACATGGGGTATCTGCGTGCTCAGGAGAAATTGCACAACAACTTATGGTGTCCAATTTCTCCTAGTACCCTTGTGAAAATAAAAATATTGCGCCTAAAACATTGTTTTTGTGGAAAAAATATTATTTTGGCTCTACGTCATAAACTTTTGCATAACACTTGGGGGTTCAAAGTGCTCACCACACATCTAAATAAGTTCGTTAAGGGGTCTAGTTTCCAAAATTGAGTCACTTGTTGGGGGGTTCCACTGTTTAGGCACATCAGGGGCTCTCCAAACGTGACATGGGGTCCACTGTCAATTAGAGCGAGTTTTACATTGAACACGACAATTGGCGCTCCTTCCCTTCCAAGTCCTGCTGTGCGCCCAAACAATGGCTTTCCCCCACATATGAGATATCAACGTACTCAGTAGAAATTACACAACAACTTTTGGTGTCCAATTTCTCCTGGTACCCTTGTGAAAATAAAAAAATTGGGGTCTAAAATAAAATTTTAGTGAAAAAAAGTTAAATGTTCATCTTTTCCTTTCAGGTTCAATTAATTGGTGTGAAGCACGTTGAGAGTTAATAAACTTGTTGAATGTGGTTTTGAGCACCTTGAGGGGTGCAGTTTTTGGAATGGTGTCACTTTTCGGTATTTTCTGTCATAAAGACCCCTCAAAGTGACTTCAAATGTGATGTGGTCCCTAAAAAAAATGGTTTTGTAAATTTTGTTGGTAAAATGAGAAATCGCTGGTCAACTTTTAACCCTTATAGCTCCCTATTAAAAAAAAATTGGTTTCAAAATTGTGCTAATTTCCATTTTTTTCACAAATAAACACAAGTGAAATCGAAGAAATTTTACCACAATCATGAAGTACAATATGTCATGAAAAAACATTCTCAGAATCAGGGGGATCCGTTCAAGCGTTCCAGAGTAATTACCTCATAAAGTGACAGTGGTCAGAATTGTAAAAATTGGCCTGGTCATTAACGTGCAAACCACCTTGGGTTGTAAAGGGGTTAATGAGAAAAAAAAAGAACTTTTTAGAATTTACCAAATAGTTGCAATGAAACAAAGAGTGAAAAATTTAAAGGGGTCTGAATACTTTCCGTACCCACTGTATGTTGTGGAATACCTACACCAACTATAAACAAGCAAATCTCTCCCTGACTCAGCAGCAGCTCTCCCTACTCTGCCTGATTCTGGGGTAGACTGTGACGAGCATAGCGGCGCCAGGTCTTATATAGACCTGATGACGCTGTGTGCCCAGCCAATCACTGTAATGCCCACAACAAACATGGCTACGGCATTACAGTGCGCGGCAAGCAATGGCTGCATGTTCACTGACTCTCTAAAGAGCGCCAAATATGCAGGGCGGGGACCCGAGTTCCCGCCCGAGCAACTTGGAAATGCTCCCCGAGTGCCGAGCTTGTCGAGCACCGTGATGCTTGGGCGAGTACCGAGCAGTGGCGAGCACGTTCGCTCATCACTACTGGTGAGCCATGCACTTTTACCTCTTACCTGTGACTGATGACCTTACAGAGATGTAAATATAAACAGGGATGTTTGTAGTGCTGCAGGCAGAATCAAGGAGCATCAGAAAGACTTTACAAGGAGAATGAGAGACATCCTTCAGGAAAGTAGATGGATAGCATGGCATCCAAAGAGACACAGATTTGGATTCTATATGACTCCGGCCTAAGGGTACGGTCCTGACTGGAAAGATACGGATCTGCTCCATGGACCATCAGAGAGACATGGATACATCTCAGAGAGGTCAGGTTGGGACGAAGAAGTCAACCGGCCCATGGATATGTTGTATGGGGTTGCCAATAGGGACCCACCTGTCGCCTGCAACCCACAGAGACATTCGGAGAAGACAGATTGTGACCCACCGATCACCTGGCCCCATGGAAACTCTAGGAGAGGTCAGGGTGGGAACCTTGAGTCTCCTGGCCTTGTACCTCTATGGACTGCTAGCTTCCTTAACTTGCTGCTACCTTCTCTCTGTGGGGGCTGTTCTATCCCAGCCTGGCGGAGAAGAAAGGGTGAGACTGTGTAATGTTGTACCATCTTGGGTATTTGCTGGGACTGTTCTATGTGTTTATTGTCCGCTTTGTGGTTCAATAAAGTATTGCCACGCTGTTTTACCCTCACCCTGTGTTGTATGAGTATCTTCACGCACACAGAAGACCCTGGGTCTTCACATTTTGGTGGCAGCGCTGGGATACTACTCAGCCCAGCAGATCTGGGGGAGCTGCAGGGAACTGGTGTTGGCACACACCATCCAAAGAGCTCCACATCCAAGGAGGCACATAGACAGACCCAGCAGACAATAGGTGAGGCATACACAGCGGGTTTTGGATGCTACCATGTCCAACCCCACCAGCCTGGCCTTGGGAGGAGGACTGGACAGGATATACAGCAGCAATAAGAAACTGCAACTACAGGAGCAGTGCCAGCTTTAACGGATTGAATACCAAGCGACCGACACTCAATCTGATTTAATTCAGGAACCACAGGATGCAGAGGACGGCATGTGTGGATGCAATGAATACCAGTCTGTTTGTGTCAAGGAGGACATGGAATATACCCTGAGGAAACTGGATGATGCAAAGTTTTGTTCTCATGAAGGTGAGACCTCTTACATTCGTGTCTGTGCTTAAAGACATGCTGATGGACTGTCTCCAATAAGTGGAGAAGGATGATTGGGATCCTATCATGTCTGGCTAATTAAGATTGGGGGAGCAATGTGACTATACAGCGTAAAATCTTAATTATGCCAGACATACTTTCTGATGGCAAAAGCAGTATACCTTTATTTTCATGTTGACTTTTTAACCTGTGTTCTTCTTTAGTTGATTAACACAGACCAGTATTTGTATAACGATGAATGTTGAATTCTATTCGTTTGGAAACAATCATGCTTACTATGCTAATGACAAATTGTACTAAAAGTCAGCTAGATGTTTATTTACCATAGCCCCTATGATACCAACTATGTCAATTGATTACCTGTGACTGGTGACCTTACACAGATGTAAATATAAACAGGGATGTCTATAGTGCTGCAGGCAGAATCGAGAAGCATCAAAAAGACTTTACAAGGAGAATGAGAGACATCCTTTAGGAAAGTAGATGTATAGCATGGCATCCAAAGAGACACAGATTTGGATTTTACATGATTCTAGCCTAAGGGTATCGGCCCTGACTGGAAAGATTCGGATCTGGTCCATTGACCATCAGAGAGACATGGATATATTTTGGGGAGACCTGTGTGGGACGAGGAAGTCACCTGGCCCCATGAATATGTTGTTTGGGGTTTCCAGGAGGGACCCACCAGTTGCCTGCAACCCATGGAGACATTTGGAGAAGCCAGATTGTGACCCGCCGGTCATCCGGCCCCATGGAAACTTTCGGAGAGGCCAGGGTGGGAACCTTGAGTCTCCTGGCCTTGTACCTCGATGGACTGCTAGATTCCTAAGCTTGCCACTACCTTGTCTCTGTGGGGGCTTGCCAGAAGCTGGGGGCCACTGGTTGAGGTAGTCGGCCCTGGAAGTCTCCAAAGTCGCAGATGTTCTATCCCAGGTGGGCAGAGAAGGAAGGGTGAGACTGTGTAATGTTGTACCATCTTGGGTATTTGCTGGGACTGTTCTTTGTGTTTATTGTCCACTTTGTGGTTCAATAAAGTATTGCCACACTGTGTTATCCTCACTCTGCTTTGTCTGAGTTGCATTACGCCCACGGAAGACCCCCGGTATTCACAAGTATAATGCACCCCCATAGTCCATACAGTATAATACATCACCACCTACTGTGTGGTACTGTGTGCCCTATAATTTTCCTCCTACTAGAGCCCTACATTCCCCTTTCATTGCATTCGTAAAGTATGATGGCCCCACTGTACCCCACTCCTTAACTGCCTCGGAAAAGTATTGTGACCCCAACACTTTATGATCCCACAACTGTGACACCCACACAGCCCTCCATGCAGTATAATGGGAATACATGCAATATATTGGTCCCACATCTTTCCACACTGTGCCCCCACACAGCATGATGGACCCTACACAAACCTTCACACTGTAAAATTGCTTGCATATAGTTTAAAGGCCTCCATGTAGTCCTCCATACAGCATAATGCACCCCATAGTCCATATAGCATAATGTACCCCCATAGCCCAAACAGTATAATGCACCCCATAGCCCATACAGTATAATACACCCCCAAAGTCCTTACAGCATAATGCACCCCCATAGTCCATACAGCATAATGCACCCCCATAGGCCATACAGTATAATGCACCCCATAGTCCATACAGTATAATTTACTTCATAGCCCATACAGGCTAAATGCACGTCGAGGCGCTATCTTGCACTTCGACATCTACCCTCTTCTCCCTAATCTTGTTGTTTCCGACCTCCAACCGGCAGTAAGGAAGCCTTGCCTAAATTTTACCAATATACTTTTGTTATGTTTGACTTTTGTTCTATGACTATTTACTTAAGGCTTGTTTGCCCAACCCCATGTATATATACACGTGCGGGTACTTTACCATGTCTATCTATTTAGGGAGGGTTGTGACATCATATTGCCACTCATTGTTTGCTTGTCAGTTCATATTTTACCTATGATATAACCCCCTTTTTGTATCGAATGTATTAATAAATATTAACATATTTTTATACCGACAAGACTCTGTATTTCTCATTTGTTTTTGCAGTATAATGCACCCCATAGTCCATACAGTATAATGCACCCCCCATGGCCCATACAGCATATTGCACCCCCATAGCCCATACAGCATAATGCACCCGATAGCCCATACAGTATAATGCACCCCCATATAGTATAATGCACCCCCATAGCCCATACAGTATAATGCACCCCCATAGCCCATACAGTATAATGCATCTCATAGTCCACACAGTATAATGCATCCCCATAACCCATACAGTATAATGCACCCCCATAGCCCATACAGTATAATGCACCCAAATATAGTATAATGCACCCCCATAGCCCATATAGTATAATGTACCCCCATAGCCTATTCAGTATAATGCACCCCCATATAGTATAATGCGCCCGGTAGCCCATACAGGATAACGCACCCCATAGCCCATACAGTATAATGCACCCCCATATAGTATAATGCACCCCATAGCCCACAGTATAATTCACCCCCATATAGAATAATGCACCCCTTTACCCATACAGTATAATGCACCCCCATATAGTATAATGCACCCCCTAGCTCATTCAGTTTAATGCACCCCATAGCCCATTCAGTATAATGGACCCACACCGCCTATTCAATATAATGCACCCGCATAGCCCATTTTGTATAATACACCCCATTCAATATAATGCCCCGACATAGGACAGGGTCTCCACCAAAACGTGGAGGCGCAGAATGCTGGGGTCCAAAGCCGGGTGCCATAGCGCCATTGGGTTGGGGTGCCGCCGGAGCGGGTGCCGCTCGGTTAAAGGCGGACACAGTCGGGGTGGACAGTGCGTCCAAGTGGGAGTTGACTGTCCACAGATAGGACAGGATAGTATTGTTAGAATCTATGTTGTTTTACTATCGGCCATCTTGTTGTGGTTTGCTGGCTTCTAGTCTTTTCCTCTGGTGCTGGGTGTCTTGGTCACGTGATCTCCTCACTCTTTATTACTCAGCACCTGTCTTCCGTTCCCCGCTTGGCATCAGTGTTGTTTCGCTTGTGCTCTGGCTAAGTTGCCTAGTTAGTTCTTTGTTCTTAGGACAATTGATATCCTGGGACTTCTTGTTCCACCAGTTTTGTTTCCTTTTATCTTCGTTTCTGCAACTTACTTTTCTTTAGGAGGTCTCCTGTTTTTGCTCCCAGTCCTTAGATCTTTTAGGGACACCCTTTCCCCTTCCTTCAGGTCTTCGTTTGAGTTCAGTGCAGGAGTGTCGGTGGGGCTATTCACAAGGAATAGGGCACCCTCCCCAGCGTAGGGTTAAGCTGAGTCTCAGTGCAGGGACAGCTTTTCCCTCCTATTCCTTAGTTCTAAGTTGCAGAACATAACACGTATCCTGTTGGGATCTCTGGCAATAAACCTCTTGGTACAGGTCTGAGAGCGAAGGAGCCTTGGAGCCACTAGGTTCCATGGCCTGTGCAAACTATTACGGAACTGGGTGGTGGAACCTCTGTGCTGAGATGCAAGGAGGGACGAGAGGGGCGTAATTAAGTGCCCACTTGGACCTACCCTGGCCACACGGAGGCTTAGTCGACTCCGTGAACCAAGGAGGGACCAGGCAGGTGAACCAGGTGCCACTCTGGGACCGACCTTGTGTGAGAGCAGGTGACTCCGACGCGTCAGGTGGCTGAAGCTGACAGGTACAGCGGATGAGCACGGCAGGTAGCCTGAGGGGTGATCTGGGTAGGCAAGCAAGCGGGCACGGCAGGTAGCCAGACAGGTGATCCGGGTAGGCAAGCAGGCAGTCACAGCAGGTAACCTGACAGATGATCTGGGTAGGCAAGCCGGCGGGCACAGCAGGTAGACAGGCTGGTGGGCACGGCTGATAGACAGGTTGGCGGGTACGGCTGATAGACAGGCTGGCGGACACGGCTGATAGACAGGCTGGCGGACACGGCTGATAGACAGGCTTGAGGACACAGCTTATAAACAGGCTGGCAGGCACGGCTGATAGATAGACTGGCGGGCACTGGAACCTGAGGGCTGAGGAGAGTGTTAGCACACAAACAACAACCTTGCACAGGCACCTCCATTTTGGAGGAGGTGCTTTAAATAGGAGTGGTCCTCCGGCCATTGGCCGGGGACTCTTTAGGACGGCGCACAGGGCCCTTCTAAGAGGGAGGGAGCCCGCGCACCCTAAGCACAGTGCCCGGGAAGCTGCGCGCAGTTCACTCAACAGCAGCAGGAGAGCTGGAGGATGCCGGACCAGGTCCACGGCGGTGAGGGGAATGGCGTCTTTTCACGGCAGGAGGCAGAGACACTGACGCTACACTCTAGACCAGAGGTCTGGGTATTTTGGGCCACCATACAATGAATTCTTGATAATGCGTAATTTCCCTGTGATTTCCGTCTTCTATGTTCTATGGAGAAATTAAAATTCTGCAGCCAGAGAAACCAACTTGTCACTCTAGAATTTTTTTCCTTATTATGTTTCATCCAGTTCAGCGAGGCATGACCTGACACATGCTTAAATGTCCTACCTAAGAGATAATACTTCAAAGATTCTAGTGCCCACTTTACAGGTGAACATTTGCGCTGTTGTTCTCACCCGTCTTCTTCCACCACACACGGCGAGTGGAGTTGATACCAAAAAGTTCTATTTTGGTCTCATCTGACCACATGACCTTCTCCCATGCCTCCTCTGGATCATCCAGATAGTCATTGGCGAACTTCTATTGGACCTGGACATGTGCTGGTGAGCAGGGGGACCTTTTGTGCCCTGCAGGATTTTAATCCATGACTGCATAGTGTGTTACTCGCGGTAATGTTTGAGACTGTGGTCACAGCTCTCTTCAGGTCATTGACCAGGTCCTCTCATGTAGTTCTGGGCTGATTCCTGACCTCTCTCAGAATCATCTGTACCCAGGAGGCGAGATCTTGCACGAAGTCCCAGACCGAGGAAGATAGACAATCAGCTTATGTTTCTTCCATTTTCTAATAATTGTGCCAACAGTTGTTGCCTTCTCACCAAGCTGCTTGCCTATTGTCCTGTAGCACATCCCAGCCTTGTGCTGGTCTACAATTTTGTCCCTGGTGTCCTTAGACAGCTCTTTGTTTTGGCCATGGTGCAGAGGTTGGAGTGTGATTGATTGAGTGTGTCGACAGGTGAATTTTATACAGGTAAAGAGTTCAAACATGTGCAATTAATACAGGTAATGAGTACAGAGCAAGAGGGCTTCTTAAAGAAAAACTAACAGGTGTGTGAGAGACAGAATTCTTGCTGGTTGCTAGCTTATCAAATACTTATTTATTCAAATAAAATGCAATTTAATTATTCAAAAATCATACAATGTGATTTTATGGTTTTTATTTTTAGATTCTGTCTCTCACAGGTGAAGTGTGCCTACAATAAAAATTACAGACCTCTCCATTCTTTGTAGGAGGGAAAATTTGCAAAATCGGCAGTGTATCAAGTATTTATTTTCCTCTTTATATATATTTACTACTGTAAAACACTAGCCCTGGTACTGCTTGATAAGGTGAACTGCTTCAGTGTAACATTATCTGCCCTTATCTTGGGGAACAAAAAATTCCGGCTGTTACTGAGGTGCCATTACTTTCCTGGTAGGTAATACCTCTATTTGGCATACTGCTCTGTGCTATATATTTACCATGCTGTGTATACGGATTATAACTATCCATCCCAGTGCTGCCCAGTATATATGGCACTTCCCCTATATATATATTACTGTACCCCTGAATTATAGCGGTTACCCGGTATATGTTGCTGTACCCTAGTATATATGGCACGTCCCCTATATATATGGTTGTATCCCTGAATTATAGCGGTACCCCAGTATATGTGGCTGTACCTCTGTATATATGCCAGTACCTTGGTATATATGGCACTTCCCTTATCCAGGGCCGTATTTTGTGTTCATGCTGCACTAGGCATGCTAAGTCCTGACGCCCCCTACTGATAAGTCAGACTAAAATTGCCTATACCCTTTAGATAATAGTTATGGTATAGATAATTGAATGGGAGGCGGATGTGCAGTACCTTGCAGCGGCCACTACAACTTGACAGCCAAGCACCGCAGGCAAGGACTTGCGGCCGGCACCGCTGACAACTAATCGGCGGGGGTGCCGCGTGTGGGACCACGCCCGATCATACATTGATACCCTATCCTACGGCATCAATGTGAAAGTAGTGGACAAACCCTTTAAAGCCCCCCATACACACCAGACTAAAGTCGTCCAAACTCGCCGGTATAACCAGGTTCGGCTGACAGTCTAAGGGCGCATGCAGACAAGTGTATGAGAAATCACCTGAGTTTCTGTCATGCAAGGTGAGGGAAGGCACAAGTATACAATGACGGGTAGAGGGAGGAGGGAGACCAACAACTAGGAAAATGGGGAGTGAAGACCCCTAGGGTAGTCAGGGTGATATTATATCTGCCTATCGTCCCTATATAGGTTCTGCACCTATCGCCGAGCAGGAAACCTAATCCTTGAATGTCCCTAGAGCCAGGCCCTAGGTAGGGAAGGGACAGGGTGAATACTAGTCAGGCCCCCTGTAACTAAAGTCAACAAAGCAAGGGGATACACTTAGCTTGAGAAGATACCAGAGAGATAATGCCAACTGTCCTCCAAGGGAAGTCCAAGAAGAAACTAGCTGACTACTAGAACTCCAGGCATGGGTAGAGGAACATAGAACTATCACCGGTGACTCTCTGGAGACACTGAGAGTTTTTAACTACCAAGAAAAGGTGTGTCAATTAGCAGCAGAAGGTGGAGGTCGCTGCTGGGTCCTAAAGGAAGTAGGATATCACTACACTACAGAGATGAGAGAATCAAGAAGGCGTCTGCAATGCCAAGCTCAGTGACTTTCTACAGCCGGATCCAGAGTGACTGTCTGTCACACTTGATGCACCCATGACAGTACCCCCCCCCCCTTCTACAAGTGTCCTCCAGACATTCAGGGCCAGGTTTCTCAGGATGAGAGGTGTGGAACAAACGAACTAGCCTAGGGGCATTCACCTCTTATGCCGAAACCCACATCCTTTCCTTCCAGTGCACCAAGTACTGTAGGGAACGACGCTGGAGACGAGAATCCACAGCACTCGAAATTTGAAACTTCAAATTATCATCAACCATGATTGGGAGTGGCGGCAGGGGAGAGGACTCAAGAGGTTCTTCATATTTCTTGAGTAGAGACCTGTAAAACACATTGTGGATCTTAAGGGCCTGAGGTAGCTCAAGACGAACCGCTGCTGAATTAATGACGTTGGTTAATTTATAGGGACCAATAAATCTTGGCCCCAGCTTCCAGAAAGGAACCTTCAACTTGATATTCCTGGTAGACAACCACACAAAGTCATGCCTGTGTCTATAGAAGGATGGAAGACTGCAGAGAGAACAGTAATCCTCATGTGCGAGATTTCCTCTCGAACAGCCGACGTCACAGGTACTGAGTGACTCTGATGGGAAGTGAGAAACATGGACATAAAGTGCGGAGGCAGAGTTTTCTTCCAGGCAGCATCCTCCCCATAGCCTGGAAGAACTCATTTATATATAGTAATAAAAGATGATTTATCAACAGCAAGGCATCTGATATGAGACATACAGGTATCACTCTCCTCAGCAGTCTATAATCTGTATGCCCATATTAATAGTTTAGAAAGGTCAAATATGGGACAGATTCCCTTTAAAGGGGTATTCCCATCGCCAAGATCCTATCCCAATATGTAGTATTTGTAATAATTATAGTATGAGCAAATACCTCTAATTAGAAATGTAGTATAGTTTTTCTGATTTGCTATGTCCTTTCTTCAAGTGTAGGCATTGCAGGACCTTAGGTATTAATGGCTACGACCACTGACATAGTGACAGCTTGCTGCTAGCGGTCATAACCGTGGATACCTAAGGAACTGCAATGCCCTGCACATGAGGAAAGATTGGGATAGGGTCTTGGAAATGGGAATACCCCTTTCAGCTTACTTAAATATCATTGTTCTCGGCAGCAGATCATCCAGTGTAAACGAGCTGCCAAGTACATTTTTATTCTATGTGCACAGAGATATCATATTAAGGATGGCTTTCTGCGCATGAAGGTGCAGTTGGTCAGTCTGAACAGGTTAATAAATGACTGCCAATCGGCTTCATAAAACCGGTCAGTGGTCATTTAAGTGCTGCGATTGACCAGTGTAAATGCCTCCTTAGATCCCGGTACATCATAGGTGAAATCTCCTCTGATTGTCATTCTTCTCCTCTTCTTCTTCATCTGGCCACGTCGCTATAGCTCGTCTCCGCAGACGTCCCTCTTCTACAGAATTTGGCAGCACATCCTGACACAGAGCCCTTAAAAATAAAAAGTGTCATTATAATGCCAACAAAATAAAAATAGCTGCCCATGCTGTGCCCTAAATAAATAATTGCTCCTCACTGTGCTTTCTGCCCCAAAAAGTGACACCCGCACTGTCCCTCTTATGATACATGACCTCCTCTCCTATAAAATATTGCCTCCCCACCGTTCCCCCTTATATATTATGCCACCCCATCCCTTCCCCATGAACTATGCCTGCCACACTGGCTTTCTTTATGAACAAAACTGTCAAACCACCCCCCCTTAACAATTATGGTCTATACACTGTCCACCCTCCACACTGTACCTGCGTTATAAACTGTAGCCTCCAAATTGTCCCCATCTGCAGTATCCCTCCCCACACTATATTCCCTCCATACTGTGCCCATAAATACCTCTCCCCCTCACTGTCTACAGTAAAAATTCCATGTATCTTCAATTCTACTAAGGAGTGCTTACCTTCCCCTTACCTTCCCCTCCTTTGTGGCGCTCTATCACGTACAGTCCGCACCCCATGTACCGCACCCCATGTACCGCACCAGGGCTGTGGAGTCGAGTCGGTGTCCATTTTGGTGGAGTCAAAGTTGGAGTCGGTATAAAATGGTCTGACTCCATCTCCTAAAATGTACATTAAATTGGGCACAGTAGTTTAATGCAGTTTGTGGGGAATATTTTTTTCATGAGAATTTGGGAAAGTTATGAAATGTCCTATAAATGTCTGTCCTATTCCTGATCTAAGGGTCTAGACTTTTAGCTGAGATGAATCTGTGCTACAGTAAATTTATCACTTAAACATGAGCCATGTATGAGGGAGTCAGAGTCAGAGTTGGTGTCAGGGAAATTGAGGAGTCGGTGTCGGAGGTTTGGCTTACTGACTCCACAGCCCTGATGACGCCTCTCCTGAATATATGTTGTATAACTATCTAAAGAAGCTGTCTAAAGTTCTTAAATGGTTAAAGTTGCAAATTGTTTGTAACAACAAGCTACTTTGCAATGTAACTCTTTTTAAATGTCCTTTAAATTCTCAAATATGGAAGGATTTTTACTTTTACAGATTACAGCTCGTTGCCTCGGTTACCTGCCACCCGGGTAACAGTCAACAGTCAAACAGACCGAGATCAGAGCACAGTGCACGGACTGGCCAGCGGATGCCCGAGCCAAGCGTGACAGCTTCATGCGTTTCTAAGGAGCTGTCATGTTCGGGTCGGAGAGTCTCCTGCCAGTCTGTGCTCTGCTTTCCAATCTCTGTTCGATTTATATTTCCGTCTACCTGCGCCCTAAGAATTACTTAGGTAAGGAGTGTGAGGCCACAAGCAGGCTCTATGCTATAAAGCTGTAGGATCTGGGCCCTGTGCTACTCCCAAGAAAAAGCTATGAGATTTCAGTAATCTCATGCAGACACTTGCTTTTCTTCCTGATTGAATTGGAAAACTGCTGCTTCTTTTGAAATCTGCAGCATGTCAATTCTTTCAGCATTTTTGCTGCGTTTTTTCATCACAGAAAGCAATGAGTAAATGCAAAAATGCTGGAAAAAAACACAACCCTGCGTGTTTCTTGCACTTTTGCTACCTTTTTGGTGAAAAAAATAACTTTATTGAACATGTCCTGTAGACAAGTGATATACAGGTGCATCTCACTAAATTAGAATATCATTAAAAAGTTAATTTACTTTAGTTCTTCAATACAAAAAGTTAAACTCATATATTATATAGAGGCATTACAAACAGTGATCTATAAGTGTTTATTTCTGTTAATGTTGATGATTATGGCTTAGACAATGAAAACACAAAAGTCATTATCTCAGTAAATTAGAATACTTTATAACACCAGCTTGAAAAATTATTTTGAAATCCAAAATGTTGTCATACTGAAACGTATACTCAGTAAATGCACTCAATACTTGGTCGGGGCTCCTTTTGCATCAATTACTGCATCAATGTGACGTGGCATGGAGGCGATCAGTCTGTGGCACTGCTGAGGTGTTATGGAAGCCCAGGTTGCTTTGATAGCAATCAAGCATTGTTGGGTCTGGCATCTCATGTTCGTCTTGACAATAGAGCATGTCAGCGTTTTTTCACCCATATGAATTAATGAGTGGTGAAAAAAACACCGAAAAAATGTACCAAAAATTGCATCAGCATTTTTTCAGCATTTTTGATGGCAACATAGAATGATTTTTTTTTACAGAACTTTATGTACATGCATAAATAGTGACAGGACAGTGAAAAAAACGTTGCAAAAAACACAGCAAAACCTGCGTTTTTGACGCAGCTGATTTCCTGCCAGAGATTAGATTTTCCTGCAGATTGTGACGCTGAAAAACCCAACAAAAGCTATAAGCTGGGTCTCACAGGCACAGTCAATGAGACACTGACAGCGTCATACACTGCAGTGCACGAGTACTGCAGTGTATGAAACCAGTGATCAAACTAAAATTATACACGTCCCACAGTGGGACTTGGAGAGAAAAAGTAAAATAAAGTATGTAAAAAAAACAAACGCTAGAGTGCACACAAATCACAAAAATGTGTTTCGCCACTCAAAACGCAGTGTTTGCGATAAAACAAAAATAAACAAAAAAACACACATAATTGGTATTGCTGCATCTGGAATGGCCCGCTCTATAAAACTGGCATGTTATTTATTCCATATGGTGAACACCGTAAAAAATAATAATTAAAAACATGCCAAAAATGTCGCTTTTTCATCATACCGACAAAAAAGTGAATAAAAAGCGATCAAAAAGTGATATGTAGAAAAAAAAAATGTATAAATGAAAACGCCAAACCATCCGGCAAAAAATAAGCTATAATATGGCTCATTAGGGAAAAAAATAAAAAAAGTTACAGCTCTCAGAATATAGCGATGCAAAAACAAATTCATTTTTGTAAAATAATGTTTCTAGTGTGTAAAAAAATAGCAAATCGTAAAAAAAACAATATAAATCTGTTATAGCTGAAATTGCATCGATTCAAAGAATAAATCTGCCTTATCACAGCGAATGGCGCAAAAATAAAAATAACTATTTTAGAACTGCTGTCTATTTCTTCATTCTGCTTCCCAAAAATCAGAATAAGGCTCGGCTTACATTTGTTCTGCGCTCTCAGCTGAGCACTGACATTGGAGTTTCCTTGTAAATTCCCCAAAACTGCGATTCAGACAAAACACCAGATGAAGCCACTCACTTATGAAGTAGATGGAGACACTTTGGACTGGTCTCTGTTTCGGCGAGGTCCCATCATTTTAGGCATCTATTTAGCGCACAAGTGTGGGCAACCACAGATCTGTGCATGCCTAAAAAGATGGATACCACTGGAGCCAACGCCAAACGGACTCCAAACTGTCTCCTTCTGCCTCTTTATGGTGGGTGGTTCCGTTGGGGGTTTCATCTGAATTGCATTTTTGTGGGATTTAAACGGAAACCCGACGCAAGTGCTCAGTGTAGAACACAAGAATGTGATCCCAGCCTTATCCTGGAAGCGATAGAAAAATATAATGTACCCCAAAATGTTACCAATAAAAACGCTAAATTATCCCGCATAAAACCAGCACCCACTCAGGTCTGTCTTCTGTCACTGGAACTATAGGGGGTTCCCACGTTACTGATTAAACAAAGGCTCTGAAAAAGCGATTGCTCCCATCCCCTCAAATAAAATCCAGTGAATTCTGCACTCTCAAATCCAAGTGCCTCCTCCTGAGCCCTACTGTGCCAAAACAGCAGTAAACGTCTATATGTTTGACATTACTTTAGTAGAGAGTGCTCACTTAAGCTGGGCACAATGTATGGGCACTAAACTGGCATATTTGCAATTCTCCAGAAAAGAGCCTGGCGTGGATGTTACAAAATAATTACTGCAGCCATAGATTAATTAATTGAGAGGTATAATTTCTACAATGGGGTCACTTTTGTGGTTTTTCTGCTGTTCTGGCACCTTTGGGACTCTGCAAATGTCGCCCGCAAACTATTCTACCAAAATCTGTGTGCCAAAAGTCAAATAGCGCTCCTTCCTGCTCACTCCTGACGTGTGGCCTAACATTAATTTCTGATGACATATGGGGCATCACCGCATTCAGGAGAAATTGCACAATAAATTATGGGGTCCAGTTTCACCTATTAACCCTTATATACCTTAAAATTTGCAACAAATACAAAAACTTTTTTACCACAAAAATGTCATATTTTCACGTCTCAATGTTATAACTCTGTGAGGCACCTATGAGTTCAACTACTCACTACACTCCTAGATGAATTCCTTGAGGGGACTAGTTTCCAAAATGGTGTCACTTGTGGAGGGGTTTCTGCTGTTTTTGCAAGTTAGAGGCTCTCCAAATGCGACAGGGCATTGATAACCTATTACAGACAAATGGTGCTTTTTCCTTTCCTAGACCTGCCATGTACCCAAACAGAAGTTTTTGACCACATATGGCATTCAGGAGAAATTGCATAACAAATCATGGTGTCTGTTTTCTCCTATTATCCATTGTAAAAATTAAACATTTTCTGGCTAAAAGTATGTTTTCATGAAAAAAACATTTTTTGAATATGACGACCTAATGTTATCAAGTTCTGTGTAGTAGCTGTGGGTTCAAAAAACTCACTATAACCTTGGATCAATACCTTGAAGAGTTTAGTTTCCAAAATGTGGTAAATTGGGGTGAGGTGGGGGGTTCCACTGTTTAGGCACATCAGGGGTTCTCCAAATGTGACATGACGCCTGCAGACCATTCCTTCAAAGTCTGCTTTCCAAAACATCACAGCTTCCTTTCCGAGCCCTGCTGTGCAAGCAAACAATAGTTTTCCTATACATATGAAGTATCGGCATACTCAGAAGCAATTTCACAAAAAATTTTGGAGTCCATTTTCTCCTGTTACCTTTGTGAAAATAAAAAATTTAGGGCACATCACTGGCTCTCCAAATGGAACATGGCGTCCTCTCTTGATTCCAGCTATTTTTGCATTCAAAAAGTCAAATGGTGCTCCTTCCCTTCCGAACCCTGCCATGTGCCCAAACAGTAGTTTTACCCCATATATGGGGTATCGGTGTACTCAAGAGAAATTATGCAACAAATGTTGGAGTTTATTTTCTGCTGTTACCCTTGTGAAAATAAAAAAAACTGGGGCTAAAATAATTTTTTTTGCGAAAAAAAGTAAAATGTCCCTTTTTTTTCTCTTCCACATTTCTTTCGTTCCCGTGAAGCACCTGAAGGATTAATAAACTTTTTGAATGTGGTTTTGAGGACTTTGAGGGGTGCAGCTTTTTATAATGGTGTTACTTTTTGGTATTTTCTGTCATATAGGCCCCCAAAAGTCACTTCAAATGTAATGTGGTCCCAAAAAAAATGGTTTTGTACATTTTGTTGGAAAAATTAGAAATTGCTGGTCAACTTTTAACCCTTACAACTTCTTAAGAAAAAATATTAAGTTTAAAAAATTATGCAGATGTATAGTAGACATGTAGGAAATATTATTTGTTAATTATTTTGTGTGACATAACTTTCTGATTTAAGGGTATAAGAATTAAATGTTTGAAAATTGCGAAATATTCGCCAGATTTCCATTATTTTCACAAATAAACACAAGTCATATCGAATTAATTTTACCACTGTTATGAAGTGCAATATGTTATGAAAAAACATTCTCAGAATCAGTGGGATCCGTTTAACCACTTCGCGCCAGAGCCTGTTTTTGCCTTCGTGACCAGGCCAATTTTTTCAATTCTGACCACTGCCAGTTTATGAAGTAATTACCCTGGAACGCTTCAACGTATTCCCCTGATTCTGAGATTGTTTTTTCGTGACATATTGTACTTCATGATAGTGGTAAAATTTCTTCGATATCACTTGCGTTTATTTGTGAAAAAATCGTGAATTTGGCGAAAATTTTGAAAATTTTGCAATTTTCAAACTTTGAATTTTCATGCCCTTAAATCAGAGAGATATGTCACACAAAATAGTTAATAAATAACATTTCCCACATGTCTACTTTACATCAGCACAATTTTGGAACCCAAATTTTTTTTTGTTAGGGAGCTATAAGGGTTAAAAGTTGACCAGCGATTTCTCATTTTTCCAACAAAATTTACAAAAACATTTTTTTAGGGACCACATCATATTTGAAGTCACTTTGAGGGGTCTTTATGACAGAAAATACCCAAAAGTGACACCATTCTAAAAACTGCACCCCTCAAGGTGCTCAAAACCACATTCAAGAACTTTATTAACCCTTCAGGTGCTTCACAGGAATTTTTGGAATGTGGAAGAAAAAAATTAACATTTAACTTTTTTCACAAAAATGTTACTTTAGACCCAATTTTTTTATTTTCACAGGGGTAACATGAAAAAATGGACCCCAAATTTTTTTGTGCAATTTCTCTTGAGCGTGCTGATACCCCATATGTGAGGGAAAACCACTGTTTGGGCGCACGGCAGGGTTCGGAAGGGAAGGAGCGCCATTAGACTTTTTGAATGTAAAATTTGTCTGAATAATTAGCGGACGCCATGTTGCGTTTGGAGAGCTCCTGATGTGCCTAAACAGTGGAAACCCCCCACAAGTGACACCATTTTGGAAACTAGACCCCTTAGGGAACTTATCTAGATGTGTGGTGAGCACCTTGAACCCCAAGGTGCTTCACAGAAGTTTTTAATATTGAGCTGTAAAAATAAAATTTTCACATTTTTCCCACAAAACCGTTTTTCATCCCTTAATTTTGCATTATCATAAGGGTAATAGGATAAATTGCACCATGAAATTTGTTATGCAATTTCTCCTGAACACGCTGATACCCCATATGTGGAGGCAAATTACTGTTTGGGCACATGGCAGGGTTTGAAAGGGAAGGAGCGCCATTTGACTTTTTGAATGTAAAATTTGTTTGAATAATTAGCGGACGCCATGTCACATTTGGGGAGCCCCTAATGTGCCTAAACAGTGGAAACCCCCCACAAGTGCCACCATTTTGGAAACTAGACCCCTTAGGGAACTTATCTAGATGTGTGGTGAGCACCTTGCACCCCCAGCTGTTTCACAGAAGTTTATAATATTGAGCCGTAAAAATAAAATTTTCACATTTTTCCCTCAAAAAATGTTTTTCATTCCCTAATTTTGTATTATCATAAGGGTAACAGGATAAATTGCACCATGAAATTTGTTGTGCAATTTCTCCTGAACACGCCGATACCCCATATGTGGAGGCAAATTACTGTTTGGGCACATGGCAGGGTTTGAAAGGGAAGGAGCGCCATTTGACTTTTTGAATGTAAAATTTGTTTGAATAATTAGCGGACGCCATGTCACATTTGGGGAGCCCCTAATGTGCCTAAACAGTGGAAACCCCCCACAAGTGCCACCATTTTGGAAACTAGACCCCTTAGGGAACTTATCTAGATGTGTGGTGAGCACCTTGCACCCCCAGCTGCTTCACAGAAGTTTATAATATTGAGCCGTAAAAATAAAATTTTCACATTTTTCCCTCAAAAAATGTTTTTCATTCCCTAATTTTGTATTATCATAAGGGTAACAGGATAAATTGCACCATGAAATTTGTTGTGCAATTTCTCCTGAACACGCCGATACCCCATATGTGGAGGCAAATTACTGTTTGGGCACATGGCAGGGTTTGAAAGGGAAGGAGCGCCATTTGACTTTTTGAATGTAAAATTTGTTTGAATAATTAGCGGACGCCATGTCACATTTGGGGAGCCCCTAATGTGCCTAAACAGTGGAAACCCCCCACAAGTGCCACCATTTTGGAAACTATACCCCTTAGGGAACTTATCTAGATGTGTGGTGAGCACCTTGCACCCCCAGCTGCTTCACAGAAGTTTATAATATTGAGCCGTAAAAATAAAATTTTCACATTTTTCCCATAAAAAATGTTTTTCATTCCCTAATTTTGCATAATCATAAGGGTAACAGGATAAATTGCACCATGAAATTTGTTGTACAATTTCTCCTGAACACGCCGATACCCCATATGTGGAGGCAAAACCACTGCTTTGGTGTACGGCAGGGTTCGGAAGAGAAAGAAGCGCTATGTTGGCTGGGATAGGCAGCAGACACCATGTCACATTTGAAGAGTCGCTGACATGCCAAAACAGCAGAAACCCCCACAAGTGACCCCATTTTGTAAACTACACCTCTCAAGGAATTCATCTAGGGAAGTAGTGAGCATTTTTTAATTTTTAAATTTATACCATTGGGCAGTGAAAAAAGCATAATTATATTTTTACCACAAAAAAATGTTTTACCCTCAGATTTTACATTTTCACACAGGGCAATGGGTAAAAATGGTGCCGAAATGTGTCACACAATTTCTTCTAAAAGTGTCAATACCCCATGTGTGGCTGTATCGTACCACTTAGCCATACGGTGAGATTTGAGGGGAAAGGAGCGCTATTTGACAATTGGAGAACAAATTATTGTAGAATAGGCATTTGGATTTGGGAGCACAAAATTTTCTGAATTTCTTTTGGGGGGCAAGGACCATTTTGCTTTTCCAGAGCCTTTCTGCTACCAGTAACTTGGAAGTCCCTTATATTTTTAACAGATGACGGACCTGAGTGGGGACTAGCTTTTTTTGAGGACTGAGTTGAAGCTTTTATTGGGAACATTTTACGTAACATTTATCCGGCGCTCTAGGCTGAGCACTTACATCGGGGTTTCCATCTAATTTTCCAAGTGATGTAATTCAGATGAAACCCCTGCAGGATCCATTCACTGTAATGAGGCAGCAGAGTTACTCTGGACTCCGTCTGGCCTCTGTTTAGTGGTGTCCTTTTTTTCAGAAGTGCACAAAACTGTGGCCAACCGCACTTTTATGCACGCCTAAAACAAATGACACCGTGGGATCCCAGGCTAGACGGCATCCACAGTGGCCTATATCTGCCTCATTACAGGGAATCTTCCATCATGGGTTCTGGCTGAATTACGTATTTCAGAGATTTACACGGAAACTCTGGTGTAAGTGCTCAGCGCAGAGCACAGGATAAATGTGAGCAGAGCCTTACTGGGATCTTTGGGAGACATAATAAACAAATCAGTAGCAGGTGAATAATATTTGTTTTATTTATTTTTTATGCCGTTCCTAGTGTGATATAACTGATTAGATTACTTTATTCTTCGGGTCGGTGCGATTACAGAGATACCAGATTTATATCGGGTTTTTATGACTGACAGCTGTCACACACTAAAATACGCTTTTTTTGCAAAATCTAGTTTTTGCATCACCATATTTTGAGAGCTATAATTTTTCCATATTTCGGCCGATAGAGTCATGTGACGGCTTGTTTTTTGCGGGACGAGTTGAAATTTTTATTGGAACCATTTTTGGGCACGTGACATTTTTTGATCGCTTTCTATTCCGTTTTTTGGGAGGTAAAGTTAACAAAAACAAACACTTCAGGAATTGTTTTTTGAGTTTTTTTTTATGCCGTTCTGCGTGTGGTAAAAGTGATCAGGCAGCGTTATTCTTCGGGTCAGTACGTTTACAGCGATACTACACTTACTGTATTTTTTTTATGTTTTGGCGCTTTTACACAATAAAACAATTTTATAGAAAAAAAATATTTTTTTTGCATTGCTTTATTCTGAGCGCTATAACTTTTTTATTTTTTGGCTGATGGAGCTGTATGGCGGCTTTTTTTTGCGGAACAAGATGACGTTTTCAGTGGTACCATTTTTATTTCTATTCTGCTTTTTGATCGCATTTTTTTCCACTTTTTGTTTGGCGATATGATGAAAAAGCATATTTTTTGCTCCGTTTTTTATTTATTTTTATTACGGTGTGCACAGAAGGAGTTAATTAGTGTGACAGTTTTATAGCTCGGGTTGTTTCGGACGCGGCGATACCAAATATGTGTACTTTTTTTGGTTTTGTAATAATTTACGGATTTATTGGTTTAATATTTTATTTATTTATTTTTATTTATTTTGTGATTTTTTTTTTTTAATAGTTTAAAAACTTTTTTTTAACTTTTTTTTACATTTTTACTTAGTCCCTGTATGGGACATTAATTTTTATTTTTCTGATCACTGATCTCATGTAATGTAATACACATATATTACATTATATGAGATCTTCACTGACTGTTTCAGTCAGAGTCTCCTGTCTGACTTCAGCTACATACAGGCTGAAGTCAGACAGGAAGGACACCATATATGGCAGAGCTGGAGGCGGTCATGTGACCTCCAGCTGCCATAGCAACCCCAGGTCCTCAAACGAAACGGAGGTCTTCGGAGGTAAGTAAGACGACCCCCTCTCTTCCTGCTGTCTCCTATATGCCGCGATCACTATAGTTCACAGCATATAGAAGACAGCAAAGGGTTAACATCACTGGGACCTGATCTAATCAGGTCCCGATGATGTATCCTGTCAGAGCTAACGCTCTGCACCGGAATCGCAGTGCTTGCAGGACCCTAGGGGTCCTGAGCACTGCGAGACCACCCACCGTTTTTAAACGTCGGCACTGCACAGAGCCCGGCAAGCGCCGACGTTTATCTACAGTGGGCGGTCGGGAACCGGTTAAGCGTTCCAGAGTTATTACCTCATAAAGTGACACTTGTCGGAATTGTAAAATTAGGCTTGGTCATTAAGGACATAATTGGCTTGGTCACTAAGTGTTTAAAGGGATTTTCTATTAGTCGAAAAATGCTAAACCTGAAAAGTTTTTGTGTTGAAGCTTATTTCAATACATTTTTGTTTTCTTGTTTTGGTGTTTTTTTTTCAAGTCCTATTATCCTGAGCGCTTGCCATTCATTTGCTTTCAGGTTTATGGTCGTGGTACCAGTTCAGCATCTTTATTCTGCCACTATACCTCCTTGTTATGTAAGGCCAATGACACCTCCTTTTCCATCTATATCCACCCAATACATCCTTTGCTGCACTAATGTATTATATTCCCATTACATCCTCTTGCACCAGGTCTACATTTCCATATGTCATGGGCTTGAGGCTACTGAAATGGTGCACAGTTTGGTGCTACTGTGGGGTTAGTACAGTGACTATAAAATCTGATCATCCTCTACATGATTTGTGATATGCAGAGACTTTAGTGTAGAGAGATTGCACTTGGGGTAAAGAGCAGTAGCTAATGATGTTAGCACTAACCCATGTACAACATGTGATTGATGATCTGGTGCATACTGGGGCAGTGACATTAGTCTGGGAAAACCATATGACAGATGGCCATAATATCATTGTCATGATGGGAAAAATCGACAGCGAGATCATGTGACCCAACTCCCCGCAAAAAAACAAAATACGATTAACTCTTAATTCTTTGCCATTTGTAATATTCACTACGGCAGTCCAAAATTAAAATATTAGTCTCAGCAGAATGAACAGCATACAAAAAAGACACAGACACAAGGAATAGAGATTAATCATTTTTATTCTTATCTATTATCAAATTTATTTTATTTTAATCATCCAGTGCCATTTATAAGACTTACTGCATAAAAAGGATGTGAACCAGAGGAAGGCAAAACAACCCCAATTACAGGGGAAAAATTCCTTCCTGACCCCAAGTACTGGCGATCGGCTAATCCCTGGTTCACTGCTGCATCAGCACTGGATGGGGCCCTGTCAAACCTTTTACATTAAAAATTTAATACATATCTAATGCATATATTTCTATCTTATCTCTATATCTATTTAGGATTTTTTTACTGAATTTTAAATATACTTATTCATTCTTACATATATTTACCTACATTTTACTTTCTTACCTATATTTACCTATACTTATACTTCATTCCTATACTTACCTACACTTATTCTTTCATACCTATACTTAACCTATTTTTCCTACACTTATCCTTACTTAAACTTATCCTTTCTTTTTATATTTACGTATATTTATACCTGCTTACCAATACTTACCAATACTTTTTCTTTCTTACTTATACTTATTATTTTTTTCTATATTTAGCTATACTTATCCTTTATTACCTATAATTATCAATTTTTTGCTTTTTTATTGAATTTTAAATATAATCCTTTCTTACCTACATTTAACTAAATCTATCCTACTTTACCTATATTTATTCTTTTCTATCTATACTTATCTTTTTTTTAAAAAAAATTTCTGTATACTTATCCTTACTTACCTATACTTTATTCTTTTTTTCTTATTTTTACTAAATTTTAAATATACTTATCCAATATGTAGAAAATACCTTATTAATTATTTACAACCAAGGTAGATAGAGAAAACACTAAGGGCCAATACACATTTTTAAACCAGAAAAAGTGCACATAGCAGTGAACCCAGTCATAAAAACTCACCAAATATTATTAAACAAATGTAGAAATAATGTAAGCTTCTAAACTATAAAAGAGGCGGGTATATATGATGATAGACTCCCCCACCTGTGTAGATGTACCTAGAAACAGCCTATATAATATATCATGAACAACCCCCCACATACATATGTTGAATGAGAGTCCGAATCCAAACCTATGTATTACCTCAAGGAGCCACAGACCGGGACCACCACCCTGCAAATGTCCCCTGACGCACGTTTCGGTGTTTCTCAAGGGGTACTAAATACTACCACATGCCAGCTATAAACAAGGAACACCGCTAATAGCACACCAATAGTATCGCGTGCGCCTCCTCTACCACCACGCCCATTCAGGAGATTGTATTGTCATAGGTACTACGGGCGTCTACCCATAGTGCTCCATGCACTACCGTATATGACGTAAACTGTCTCACCCAAAGTTCCAGCTAGTATGCCCGAGAAGTGTAGTGCGCATGCCTGATATGACGCAGAGCGCGTCACTGTAACCAAGATACATGACGATGTCGGCATCAAAGTCACTCACAGACGAGGACCTCATGATGCCAAAGGCCGGCATGCATATCAGGACCGTGACACCTCTGCGTACAAGCACCGCACACAGAAATCATCAATAGAATCAGGCCAGGGACACACATATATCTCAGGGACAGGGGAAGGAGGAAAAAATTAAAACAATAATAAACATACAGTCTCCATATAATACAACATAATATGTTAATTACAACACATTAAGATAATGTATCAGATAAAACCATAATGTCTGATACCCACAGATCACAACTTGCAAGAAAAGGAAAACGCATAGAAATAATACAAAGCCAATGAACACATACATGCAGCACAATAAAGTACCCACATATAAAGCACATCCCGATATATATTCATATTGCACCTAGAAGGATAATAAAAGAATCAAAAATACCCCAACATGACATAACTGGCAACCAATCACACCATATAAATAGACGGTATCCCATCACAACCATATTATATTATAATTCATGTATAATCCTAGTCAGATTGCCTTATATGTCATATAGGGGGATTCACGATACATTATCCTCAAAAATATATCCATAGGCTGGATCACCTACCCACAAAGAATAACTATTAATACAGCTACAATTACTTTAACATAGGAGATTGTCCCTTATAGATCCATCCATGACACAGAATTCTTGAATCGTCAAGGATCAATTGTAGCAGGAGAGATCCAAAGCCGATAGATGTGTATCAGAACAGATGTAGCCCATTTCCTGCAATATGCACCAATTAACATATTATGTTGTATTATGTGGAGACTGTATGTTTTTTATTGTTTTGATTTTTTTCCTCCTCCCCCTGTCCCTGAGATATATATCTGTGTCCCTGGCCTGATCCCATTGATGATTTTTGTGCGTGGTGCCCGTACGCAGAGGTGTCAGGGTCCCAAAATGCATGCCGGCCTTTGGCATCATGAGGTCCTCGCCTGTGAGGCGACGCCATCATGTATCTTCATTGCAGTGACGCGCTCTGCGTCATATCAGGCATGAACACTACACTTCTCGAGCATACTAGCCAAAACTTTGGGTGAGGTGGTTTACGTCATATTCGGTACTGCGTGGAGCACTATGGGCAGACGCCCATAGTACCCATGACAATACAATCTCCAGAATGGGCGTGGTGGAGGAGGGAGGCGCACGCGATACTATTGGCTTGCTATTAGCGGTGCTTCCCTATTTATAGCTAGCATGTAGTAGTATTTAGTATCCCTTGAGAAAGGCTCCACACCGAAACATGCATCGGGGGACGTGTGCAGCGCTTTGGTCCCGGCCTGTGGCTCCTTGAGGTAATACATGGGTTTGGATTCTGACATATGTATGTGGGGCGTTGTTCATTATATACCCGCCTGTGCCTTTTTCATTATATAGGCTGTGTCTAGGTACATCTACACAGGTGGGGGAGTCTATCATCATATATACCCGCCTCTTACTTTTATAGTAAAGGAGCTTGTATTATTTCTACATTTGTTTGATAATATTTGGTGAGTCTTTACGACTGGGTTCACTGCTATGCACACTTTTTCTGGTTTTAATGTGTATTGGCCCTTAGTGTTTTCTGTATTTACCTTGGTTGTATATAATCAATAGAGGAAAATGTAGCACTCACCAACTTCCTTTAAAAACAATCTTTTAATGCAAATAGCGGCACATGGGAGCTTCGTGCAGTGGGTGCGGGGGATCAGAGGACGACGGCCGTTTCGCTTCTTAGCCGACATTTCCTGAGGGATGATGTATAACTGCTTCATTTTTAGGGCTGTGCAAGAGTACACTTCAATACATATACATTGTAAAAAAAATAAGTTAAAATTCAGTTATAAAGATTAAATCACAGAAACACTGATAGAATAGACCTAATGGGCCCTGTGCTGATGCATTTATGATCCACTTAGCCTCTCTCCTTAATAGATATTTGTTATGGTCCCCATCTTGCGGTGGATGTCTTACTTGTTCAAGACCTGCGAATCACAATATTTTGGGATTTGCTCTATGACATTCCTGTATATGTTTGATCAAAGTAAGGGAGCCTTTATTAGTATATATACAGTAAAGTGAAAATGTTCACGGATGCAGATAAACAAGGGTCGAATGGTTTTATCAATATAATAATGACAGGGACAGAAAATTACATAAATAACATTACTTTGCCAAATGTGGCAAAGAACAATGGCCACATTTAACATTGCCTCTTAAATTGTGCCTATCTAACCAGTTGCTATTATTTGCGGACATCCTATCTCTAACTAAAATGTCACCCAAATTATGACATCTCCTATAGTCATTTTTTTATTGCTATCCCCTTTAAATCCTTATCAGTTTCTATTATATGCCAATTCCTTTTGATTGCGGTGTGTATAATGTCATCCATAGAAGCGGGTTTAAATGTGAATACAAATCTGCGATTCTCTGTGTTAGGAGTTTTGAATTTGGGTTTTTTCCCTTGGAGTAATTCCTGTTCAGTGATGACATTCACTTTGTTAAGAGCTGAATTCAGAGCTACAGAAGGATACTCTCTTCTTATAAATCGGTGTGTGAGCTCTTTAGCTTGTTTTTTAAAATTCCTTTGGTCATTATTTATCTTCCGCAGACGTAAATATTGGCTATATGGTAACCCTAATTTGGTGTGCTGTGGATGTATACTGTATGGTGTAACAGGGTATTTGTAGGTTTTTTATATGCATGTGCAGATTTTTTTTACTTGTAATTTTACGTTGAGGAATTCCAAAGAATCCCCGCCATACATTGATGTAAAACGCACGTTCTCAGAATTAGTGTCATTTAAGTAATCAACACAAGATAAAAAATCTTCTTTTTTACCAGCCAATACTATTAAAATATCATCCACATATCTTAAATACGTTTTTATGTATTACAATCGGGTTTACGATTGTGGTTATTTATTTGCTCTCATAATGGGCTAAAAATAAATTTGCAAAAATGTATGTTGTAGGCGTGCCCATTGCTGTACCTGTTTTTTGAACATACCATTTTTCCATCAACTTAAATGCATGACGTCAAGAGTTTCTGATATAAAATTAATATAGGTTTGGTTCGTATTGGTATTTTGAAGAATATTTTGAATTTCCTCTATAATTTTTGTGGGATTCTTGTATGCAAACTTTCAACATCGATAGAGGTGAGGGTGAAGTCCTCTTGCCATTCAATATCATTAATGGCTCTCAAGAATTCCACTGTTCCCCAGGCTACCCATAGTGTTTGGGGTAGGGTTGATCACAGAACCCCTCTTCAAATATTTGGATTGGCTCTTAAAACCTCTCTTTACCAAATATACCATCGTATATAAAGGATACAGGGTAGGTCTTGAGAGCCATTAATGATGCTGAATGGCAGGAGGACTTCACCCTCAACTCTATCGATGTTAAAATTTGTATACAAATATCCTCCAAAAATTGGGTATAGAGGTAATTCAAAATATTCTTAAAAATATGAATAAGAGCCAAACCTTTATTTATTTTATATCAGAAGCTCTTGACCTCATGCTTTCACACAATGCATTTAAGTTTATGGAAAAATGGTATGTTCAAAAACCAGGTACAGCGATGGGCACGCCTTCAGCATGCATTTTTGCAAATTTATTTTTAGCCCATTATGAG
This sequence comes from Phyllobates terribilis, assembly GCF_046119375.1. Taxonomy (NCBI): domain Eukaryota; kingdom Metazoa; phylum Chordata; class Amphibia; order Anura; family Dendrobatidae; genus Phyllobates; species Phyllobates terribilis. Next base: position 512,470,916 of record NW_027362765.1, on the reverse strand, counting down.
AGCAAATACATAAGCACAATCGAAACCCCTATTTGAAATACATAAAAGCAATTTAAGATATGTGGATGACATTTTTAATAGTATTGGCAGGTACAAAAGAGGATTTTTAGGTTTGTGGATTACTTAAATGACATTAATTCTGAGAATATGCGTTTTACATCAATGTATGGTGGGGATTCTTTGGAATTCCTTGACGTAAAATTACAAGTAGAAAATGGGCAAATCTGCACAGGGGCATATAAAAACCTACAAGTACCCTGTTACACTATAACAGTGCACATCAGTAGCACATCAAATTAGGGTTACCATATAGCCAATATTTGCAGAAGATAAATAATGACAAAGGGAATTTTTAAAAACAAGCTAAAGAGCTCACACACCGATTTATAAGAAGAGGATATCCTTCTGTAGCTCTGAATCAGCTCTTCACAAAGTGAATGCCATCAATGAACAAGAATTACTCCAAGGGAAAAAACAAATTCAAAACACCTAACACAGATAATCGCAGATTTATATTCCCATTTAAACAGGGTTTTATGGATGACATTATACATACCGCAATCAAAAGGAATTAGCATATAATAGAGGAGGATAAGGATTAAAAGGAGACGGCAATAAGAAAACCACTATTCTCCTATAGGAGATGTCATAATTTGGGTGATATTTTAGTTAGACATAGGATGTCCGCAAATAATAACAACTGGCTGGATAGGCAAAATTTAGGAGGCAAAGTTAAATGTGGCCATTGTTCTTTTTGTCAATATCATGTAACTGAAAATCCGCTGAGAATAGGACCTATTACCCATAAAGCCATAAAGTATCTGATTTTATTTCCTGTACAACAAACAATGTAATTTATGTAATTTTCTGTCCCTGTCATTTTTATAATAATGGTAAAACCATTCGACTCTTGCTTATCTGCATCCGTGAACATTTTCGTTCTATATATACTAATAAAGACTCTCCTAATTTGATCAAACATATATAAAGGAATGCCATGGAGCAGATCCCAAAATATTGCGATTCGCAGGTCTTGAACAAGTAAGATATTCACCGCAAGGTGGGAACCATAACAAATATCTATTAAGGAGAGAGGCTAAATGGATCATAAATGCATCAGCCCAGGGCCTATTAGGTCTAAACGATAGAATAGATCTATCAGTGTTTCTGTGATTTAAATTTTAGAACTGAATTTTAATGTATTTTTTTACTTTGTGTATGTATTGACATGTACTGTTGCACAGCCCTAAAAAGGAAGAAGTTACACAACATCCCTCACTCTGGACCCGTGGAAGTGTCAGCTAAGACACGAAACGGCCGTCGTCCTCTGATCCCCCGCACCCACTGCACGCCGCTCCTATGTCCTGCTATTTGAATTAAAAGGCTGTTCTTAAGGAAGTTGGTGAGCGCTACATTTTCTTCTTTTCTGCATATTGGATACTCAATTACTTTATAAAGCACTGCACCGCCTGAATCCTATTGCTTAATGGTTAGGTGCTGAAGACCACTTCTTATTTGATTAATTAAACTTATGCTTTCCTACCTATGTATATCCTTTTCTATCTATTTTTATCCTTTTTTAATTAATTTATCCTTTTTTTACCTATGCTTATACTAGCTTACCTATACTTATACTTTTTTTCTTATTTTTAAATTTTTTTTGAATAATATACTTATAATTTCTTACCTATATTTAACCTATACTTAGCCTTATCTCAACAGATTGTTTATGAAGGAGGCAATCCTGGCCCTTGCTGTTCTCATCATCCTTCTTGATGGAATGTAGGGCCAGGCGCAGCAGGTTGTTTCCTCCCCCTCCTCCTCCTCCTCTGTAATTGTGCTGCTTTCTCCTGAGACAGGTTCTTCCTCTACTGTCGTAGTGACGTCTTCTGGTGGAATATGCTCTGTCTCTTGCTCCTATAAACACAATAAAGATAATAAATAACTAATAATAATAAACTAAATGCCTTTTTGGTGTCAAGTATGTCAGAATGGTGAACAAGATTCATGAATTTGGTATAAAGTTAAAAATGGGTTTTCTCTTTGTCTTGAACTTTTTTTTGTCACTTTTGGCGCTAAAAGTTGCAAAAATTGCACTCAATACTGGCTTACTTAAAATACAACAATGGTTGGACTGAAGTAAAGTTGTAGCAAATTTTGAAAAGGTTTCAATTGATGAATCAGGATAAAACATCTGGAATTACCAGACTCTCGCCACAAAGCGGAAAACAAAAACAGAGAAGCACATAAAAAATAGACTTCAAAAAAGGCTCAAAGAAAATAACGAATAATATGCAAAATAAAAAAGAAGCTAAACACACAAAAGTAGTCAAAAAACAGGCGCAAAGGCAATGATGAATCAGGGCCTGTGACCTGGAGCCGTTCTGTATGTGTAATAATCCGAGGGGCTAAGAAGTGCATCAGCTGAGAGATGGGGGAGATACTGATATATAACCAGCTGTGTGTAGGTATAAATACTACGTGTAGTGATGGGGATCTGTATATAACTACTATAACCAAATATAAGGGCATTTCCAGTTTTTTTCCTCTACATGATGCTAATGTAAATCATGTCCTTTCAGTTCAGTATGAAGATACACGCTGTATAATCACTTACGTCTTCCTCTGGGATCCTGATGCCTTGATCCAGCTTCATGTAGATAGGCTGCAATACAACAGGTAAGAATTAGTTTGTTTGTATTTTTTTTTGATACTGTAAAGGGCTTGTGTAGCCTTGGTGGAATTTTCATAAAGCATTGTATCCTAACACACTGTCAGGATTCAGCTACGCGTGCCGGATCAAGCAGTTGTCATGTGACCAAAACTATGTGATTTGCATATAATTGGTCATGTCAGTAGAACATTACATACTGTTCGGATTCTGCATTCTGCTGAAAATTACACCTGGGCTTAACAACCCCTTTAATTTCAACCATTTTATTAATTCCTGATATTATTGCATACTAGGAGGTATAGCTTAGAGATGCCTGCAGGGCCATAGGTAAAGAAGCACTTGTGTAGACTATGGTGCCAATGGGGCTCTTACCCCGTCATCGTCGTCATATCCTTCCGCATCCTGATCCTTATAGAAGAAAATAATAAAATTAGAAATTGTATTGGGTGAATGTTTGGGCGCTCTCAGATCTGCACTATGATATTATTGGTGTTTTTCTCTGTGTATTTGTGATTTTTTTTATATTCTAGCTTTGATGCAGTTGGTTTATGCTTCATGTACCATAAATTGTAGACACACAAATATATATATATATAATGTTGTGCCCTTTCCATCAATTGCCTAATATGTTGCAATTTAGATTTTTCAGAACATTACTTTTTGTACATAACACAGAGCGGAGTGACCTAAGTGAATAATCTTTGATGCGGGGTCTGGTGCTGAGCCCGCATCTTTTCAGGCATATGATCGCTGATTTGATCATCTGTCAAGTGCTCCTAACAGCCACGGGTGGGATTACGATCAAACCGCGGCTGTTAATATGTTAAATGCCACTGTCAATCGCTGACAGCGGCATTTAACATGCCCGTGCCATAAGCGCCCATCAGCTCCACCCATCAGAGCCTCTGTCATATGACCACGGGGCGCCAATGGGTTGGCATGACACCCGGGGTCTGCAGGAGACCCCTGTGGTTGGTCATTGCCAGTGTGCTATGAGCGCAGCTCAGTGGCCGGCGCTCATAGCAGATGATCATTTTTGCTACACATAGCAGGGCTGCAGCTCTGTTATGTGTAGCACAAGCAATCAGATGATCGCAGCTTCAAGTCTCCTAGGGAGTTTATAAAAGCAAATGAAAAGTAAAAAAAATGGTTTTAGAAATATTAAAAAAGTTTAAAAAAAGATAAAAGTTCAAATCACCCCCTTTAGCCCCATTCAAAATAATACAATAAAAAAATCAAAAATACACATATTTGGCATAGGCAGATGAAAGATGAATTTGATACATCTTACTCCAGCACTGGATCACGACTGGTGCGTAAACCACTCATTTTGATACATTTTCCCCTGTGTACTTATATCTCTGCTGTACAGTTGGAATACACTTTAATGATATGATTTGCTCATATCACTTACGTGGTGTTCGGTGATCCGTAATCCATAGTGTCTTATCTGTTGCAATGAGGAAATAAAAACATAAATTACTAATAATCTGTTTTCTAGTAACAGATCTAAAAGAACTCGACTCATGTGGTTTCTGTTACAAACATTTTTATTAATAGCCAAATCGGGTCTCATTCTTTATATGTATCTGCCCTCCCACTGCACATTATACATTATCATATACAGTGGGGAAATAAGTATTTGATACACTGCCGAATTTGCAAGTTTTCCCACTTACAAAGAATGGAGAGGTCTGTAATTTTTATCGTAGGCACACTTCACCTGTGAGAGACAGAATCTAAAATTAAAAACCAGAAAATCACATTGTATGATTTTCAAAAAACTGAATTGTATTTTATTGCATGAAAATAAGTATTTAATCACCTACCAACCAGCAAGAATTCTGGCTCTCACAGACCTGTTAGTTTTTCTTTAAGAAGCCCTCCTACTCTGCACTCATTACCTGTATTAATTGAACATTTTTGAACTTGTTACGTGTATAAAAGACACCTGTCCACACAATCAATCACACCCCAACCTCTCCACCATGGCCATGACCAAAGAGCTGGCTAAGGACACCAGGGACAAAATTAAATTTTAGACCTGCACAAGGCTGGGACGGGCTATAAGACAATAGGCAAGCAGCTTGTTGAGAAGGCAACAACTGTTGGCACAATTATTAGAAAATGGAAGAAACACAAGATGACTGTCAATCTTCCTTGGTCTAGGGCTCAATGCAAGATTTCGCCTTGTGGGATAAAGATGATTCTGAAAAAGGTCAGAAATCAGCCCAGAACTACAGGGGAGGACCTGGTAAATAACCTGAAGAGAGCTGGGACCACAGTCTCAAACATTACCGTTAGTAACACACTACGCCGTCATGGATTAAAATCCTGCAGGGCACACAAGGTCCTCCTGCTCACGCCAGCACTTGTCTAGACTTGTTTGAAGTTCACCAATGACCATCTAGATGATCCAGAGGAGGCATGGGAGAAGGTCATGTGGTCAGATGAGACCAAAATAAAACTTTTTGATATCAACTCCACGCGCCGCGCTTAGAGGAGGAAGTATGATTATAACCCCAATAACACTGTCCCAATCATGAAGAATGGTGGAGGAAACATCATACTTTGGGACAGTTTTGCAAAGGGGATAGGACGCCTGCACCATATTGAAGATTGAAGGGAGGACGGATGGGGTCATGTATCGCAAAATTTTGGACCACAACCTCCTTCCCTCAGTAAGAGCATCGAAGATGGGTCATTCCTGGATCTTCCAGCATGACAATGACATGAAATACACAGCCCAGGCAACTAAACAGTGGCTCCGTAAGAAGCATTTCAAGGTCCTGGAGTGGCCTAGCCAGTCTCCAGGCCTGAACCCAATAGAAAATCTTTGTAGGGAGCTGAAACTCAATGTTATTCAGCGACAGAGCTAAAACCTGAAAGATCTGGAGAAGATCTGTATGGAGGAGTGGGCCAAAATCCCTGCTGCAGTGTCTGCAAACTTGGTCAAAAACTACAGGAAACGTCTGACCTTTGTAATTGCAAACAAAGGTTTCTGTACCAAATATTAAGTTCTGTTTTTCTATTTCATAAAATACTTATTTCATGCAATAAAATGCAAATTAATTATGTAAAAATCATAGAACGTGATTTTCTGGATTTTTTAAGATTCTGTCTCTCACAGTTGAAGTGTACCTACAATAAAAATTACAGACCTCTCCATTCTTTGTAGGTGGGAAACCTTACAAAATCAGCAGTGTATCAAATACTTATTTTCCCCTCTGTATCTGTGCCAAATTCCTCATCAAATATTGGTGGGATCTGGAAAATTACTGCTTTTGTTACTGAGGTTAAGGATTTCTTCAGATCTGCATCGTTTCTGCCAGCAAAAATAGCAGAGCGCTGTGACAAAACAGCCACAGCCCCTGAACGTCAGGCCGAGTCCACATAACTTTATTATCGGTCTGAGTGCTGTCCATGAAAAAACTGACGTCACACGGACGGCACGAGGACCAATGTGATTCAACTAGTTCATAGGAGCGTTTATTTTGTTTCATTGTTTTTTTCATGGACTGAATCTCCACTTGTAAAACATCTCAGCGTCCATTAGTTTCTTCCATAGGTCGAATGAGACTCGCCTATTCAAGTCTATGGCTGTGCAAAAAAATTGGATCCCATATGGGTCATCCATATAGCGTAAGATTTTTATGGATACAAACAATTCTTTAACATAAGAAACTGGATTTCGTCTTGTAAATTTTCAAAACTGAAGTATAAATATCGATGCCGCACGGAAGAAAATTGAGATAAAAAGTATCTGATTTCAGGATGAAAATCGGACGATATTTTTGCATATTCTTGTGTGAACTTAGTCTTGCAAAACTAATAGCATACAGACAGCACAAGGACCAGTTCAAGTCTACGAGGTTGTTGACTCGAACATTTTTACTCACGGACTGATGGTCCCAGCATGCACTACTGTGATAGCTATTCTGGATCAGCCTCACCCATTATAGGGCAATGAGTGTAACAGATCGATCACATACGAGTTACCATCCTTATGTCATGTGATTTCACAGATATGTTACAATAATAAAGATAGGAAACTGTATTTGATCTTTATTATGTATTAAATTCCGCTTATGTGTGTGAGAATGAACTTATGGATTGCATATGGATGTGAATAAAAATGGACATATAGATGACAATACAGATGAAAAATCATCATATTTTTTTGGGTGTAACCGGATGATTTGCATACACTTCTGTGCACCCGACCTCAGTGTGAGCTGATGTTTCCCTGCTCCTGTGAGGAATGTCTTATCATGTAGATGTGAGGCTCTTACCTCCTCCAGGGTGATCTCTGTCCTGAACAGGTTCCTGAAGAGCTAGAAAGATCAGACATCACTTAGATGACATGAGCAATATATGCTGGGGTAGGAGAGAGGGCACTTCCACTTATTCTGGGGGTAGGAGAGGGGGCACTTCCACTTATTCTGGAGGTAGGTGAGGGGGCACTTCCACTTATTCTGGGGGTAGGAGAGGGGGCACTTCCACTTATTCTGGGGGTAGGAGAGGGGACACTTCCACTTATTCTGGGGGTAGGAGAGGGGGCACTTCCACTTATTCTGGGGGTAGGAGAGGGGACACTTCCACTTATTCTGGGGGTAGGAGAGGGGGCACTTCCACTTATTCTGGAGGTAGGTGAGGGGGCACTTCCACTTATTCTGGGGGTAGGAGAGGGGGCACTTCCACTTATTCTGGGGGTAGGAGAGGGGACACTTCCACTTATTCTGGGGGTAGGAGAGGGGGCACTTCCACTTATTCTGGGGGTAGGAGAGGGGGCACTTCCACTTATTCTGGTGGTAGGGCAGGGGGCACTTCCACTTATTCTGGGGGTAGGAGAGGGGGCACTTCCACTTATTCTGGGGGTAGGAGAGGGGGCACTTCCACTTATTCTGGGGGTAGGTGAGGGGGCACTTCCACTTATTCTGGGGGTAGGAGAGGGGGCACTTCCACTTATTCTGGGGGTAGATAAGGGGGCACTTCCACTTATTCTGGGGGCAGGTGAGGGGGCACTTCCACTTATTCTGGGGGTAGGAGAGGGGGCACTTCCACTTGTTCTGGGGGTAGGAGAGGGGGCACTTCCACTTATTCTGGGGGTAGGTGAGGGGGCACTTCCACTTATTCTGGGGGTAGGTGAGGGGGCACTTCCACTTATTCTGGGGGTAGGAGAGGGGGCACTTCCACTTATTCTGGGGGTAGATAAGGGGGCACTTCCACTTATTCTGGGGGCAGGTGAGGGGGCACTTCCACTTATTCTGGGGGTAGGAGAGGGGGCACTTCCACTTATTCTGGGGGTAGGAGAGGGGGCACTTCCACTTATTCTGGGGGTAGGTGAGGGGGCACTTCCACTTATTCTGGGGGTAGGAGAGGGGGCACTTCCACTTATTCTGGGGGTAGGAGAGGGGGCACTTCCACTTATTCTGGGGGTAGGTGAGGGGGCACTTCCACTTATTCTGGGGGTAGGTGAGGGGGCACTTCCACTTATTCTGGGGGTAGGTGAGGGGGCACTTCCACTTATTCTGGAGGTAGGAGAGGGGGCACTTCCACTTATTCTGGAGGTAGGTGAGGGGGCACTTCCACTTATTCTGGGGGTAGGAGAGGGGGCACTTCCACTTATTCTGGGGGTAGGAGAGGGGGCACTTCCACTTATTCTGGGGGTAGGTGAGGGGGCACTTCCACTTATTCTGGGGGTAGGTGAGGGGGCACTTCCACTTATTCTGGGGGTAGGAGAGGGGGCACTTCCACTTATTCTGGGGGTAGATAAGGGGGCACTTCCACTTATTCTGGGGGCAGGTGAGGGGGCACTTCCACTTATTCTGGGGGTAGGAGAGGGGGCACTTCCACTTATTCTGGGGGTAGGAGAGGGGGCACTTCCACTTATTCTGGGGGTAGGTGAGGGGGCACTTCCACTTATTCTGGGGGTAGGAGAGGGGGCACTTCCACTTATTCTGGGGGTAGGAGAGGGGGCACTTCCACTTATTCTGGGGGTAGGTGAGGGGGCACTTCCACTTATTCTGGGGGTAGGTGAGGGGGCACTTCCACTTATTCTGGGGGTAGGTGAGGGGGCACTTCCACTTATTCTGGGGGGAGGAGAGGGGACACTTCCACCTATTCTGGGGTTAGGTGAGGGGCACTTCCACTTATTCTGGGGGTAAGTGAGGGGGCACTTCCACTTATTCTGGGGGTAGATGAGGGGGAACTTCCACTTATTCTGGGGGTAGGTGAGGGGGCACTTCCACTTATTCGGGGGGTAGGTGAGGGGGTACTTCCACTTATTCTGGGGGTATGAGAGGGGGCACTATCACTTATTCTGGTGGTAGATGAGGGGGCACTTCCATTTATTCTGGGAGTAGGTGAGGGGGCACTTTTACTTATTCTGGGGGTAGGTGAGGGGGCACTTCTACTTATTCTGGGGGTAGGTGAGGGGGCACTTCCACTTATTCTGGGGGTAGGTGAGGGGGCACTTCCACTTATTTTGGGGCTAAGTGAGGGGGTACTTCCACTTATTCTGAGGCAGGTAAGGGGGCACTTCCACTTATTCTGGGGTCAGGCTGGGGTTCTGGTTCTATATATGTTTGGTTTTGGTTCTGTGTAGATTAGTGATAATGCCAAATAAACTGATGCATGTTTTGTGCCTGATAAATATGAGCGTCTGGATTCATAGATACGTCACGGTGTGTTATCTGTTACTGTCACTTACACGGTCCTCAGCGGTCCTCAGGATACGCTCCATAGTGTGGAGTGGTGGAGGCTACAGTATAACAGGAGATACTCATATTTTAGGACATTTCATAAAGAAATCAAGTTTATACATTACACAGCCAATTTAATGGATGAAAGAGCCTGGCACTGACAGTATTCTTGTAGCAGTCCAGCAATGCTGACGCCATCATGGTGGTCACGTTACTCCATCCATCTTCCTGTGGCTGGAGGTCCATCTCTAAATGGAAGGAGGTGGATCCCAGGTTCCTGGGAAGAGATAAAAATATGTTTAAACGTGTAAGAATATGTCATATTCCAGAGCCACCAGTGTAAAGTGAAAATGTAAGACCATAACATAAGGTTAGAAATGTGCTGAGTAAATGGATATAATAGAGAGAATACAATATCTGATGCCCGATCACATAAGTACAAGATAAAGGATGACTGTACAAATCTATATTCCCCTGCGCCATGAAGTCAGAGGTACGGACTTAGTTCACTTTCTGAACATGAAGTATTTATTACTCTTCTGATCCCAGCATTTTACACCAGTTATGGCCTTTATTCAGTCCAGTGGGTTTTCTGTTTAATCCTTTATGAACAGGGCGAATTTTCATTTTTGCAATTATGTGTTTTCCTCATTTTCTTCCAAGAGCCAAAAGATTTCTTTATTTTTCCACTGACATGGCCATCTGAGGTTGTATTTTTTGCAGGATGAGTTGTACTTTTGAATGACAGCCTTCATTTTACCTTGGGATGTACTGGAAAATTCAGCAATAGTGTTTTGGGTTTCGTTTTTATGGCATTCATTGTGCAGTAAAATGTCCTAGCAGTTTGATTCTCCTGGTCAGTGCGATTACAACAAAACCAAACTTACATATTTTTTTATTTAATGAAATGAAATTTGGAAGTTGGAAAAAAAATATCAGAAAATGGGGGATTTGGTTTGTTGGAAATAGCGCTGCCAAGGATTTTTAAAACGCAATACCACTAAGGTAATGACTTTTTAAAAGTTTATTATTTGCTATGCGTTTCAGAGTTGTTCTAGCCCCTTCTTCAGGCAAATATTAAAGATTTTTGCCATTTCCTGACTATATCCCTGGATTCCCAGCGGGATCCAGTGGGTGGAGGAGCGGCCAACTGGAGTATACATGCTACCTGGCTCAGTGTTGTGCCTGAGATGAACTCACTCTGGTGAGTAATACCACCATTGAGTCTTTACTTGTCCTGTTTGATCTGCACAAGGTGCGCTTCTCTTTCTTCTTCTTTATGTAAAAAAAAAAAGTGATATTGCCATTTTCCAAGAGCTGTTTAGTTTAATTTTTCAGTGAATGGAGCGGTGTAAGGGATTGTTTTTTGCCTGGCGAGCTGACGTGTTTATTGATATTATTTTGGGGTAGATATCATGTTCTGTTCACTTATCGCATTTTTTACGGAGTTGCTGCAGCTGAAAAATCACAAATGTTTTTCAATTTCTACATTTTTTTTATAATTCTTTAAAAAAATTTAAATTTTTTTTTTACTTTATTTTTTTTTCTTTTTGAGGGACTTGGGGTCTGATTGTCTAGTGTTAATGACGCACCCCCTGGGACATATTCCTTTTTGAGGGGAATACCCGGCACCGGATCAGATGGGGGGTTGTAGTCTCCGAGCGGCTGTGACCCGGTCCCGTGCCCAGGGCGTCAAGCTCAGTGTTATGTGGCAGTCTTTACTGATGTTATTAAAGTTCGTTGTGTCGACTACGCCACCCGTTGTGATGCGGTCACTGTGGCCGCCGCTGCAGCAGGGTCCGCTGAGGCTGATGGTGGATGCGCAGCTTGGTGGGATAACCCCCAACGGGAGGGGTATAGCCTCAGAGGGGACAGGCGCAGAGGATGGGGGTTGAGGTGGTGCGGTGCAGCCGGTAATGATGACAGACTCGGGTAGTGCAGTTAAGGGTCTTTACTTACTGCAGATGTTCCTGGTCACTCTAGCTCCAAGTGACCTCCCGAGCCGTGCTGCGTCCACCAGGTCCTGGATCCGGCCAACCCCCAAACAAGTCCGGAGCGTGGCCCTGAGCTCTCCCTCTGTCCTTCCTTCAGCCGTCCCCACCAGTGATTCACCTAAATCCAGCTCCCTCGGGCCTTCTGTTGGGCAACCTTTGGCCTCAGGTTCCCTGACCCTCCATGTGGTGTGCCTTCAGGGTGAATGTAGTGGGTGACCGTGACAGACTCTGCCCACGGTCTCCGGTCTCTGGCTGGGGAATGTCTTTACCCCCACCAGCTTGGGTTCCGGTACCCTTCTGCTGACTCCTCACCCGGTGTTCTTATTTGGGTTCTTGGGTCCCTTCTTTGTCCCCCTCTGGGTCTCCTTCTTTACTCCACTCTCTCTCCAGGGCTGTTGTTTCTTTCTCTCTCTCTTTCTGCAGGCTTGTCCTCTGCATCTGACTTACTCTCTGCGTCTGACCCTGATCCTAGTTGGTGCCCACCTTATATACACCCTCTATGTGTGAGCTCAGGTGACCAGCACCCAATGAGCTCCTACCACTACCCAGACTGCTCCCCCTATCTGCCCCTACACTACATGGGATGTTCCTCCCCCCTCCCACTCCAGCCAGGAACAGGCTCGGTCGCACCTGCACATTTCTAAGTGGGAGTGCCGTCGGCCTGCTCCTCTGGAATGGGATGTATGTAGTGCATGCAGTCTATCTGAGCTCAGTTCCACACTCCTTCCTTACCCGGGAGTGGAATATCACACCTCTGGGTTGAGGTGCAATACCCCTGTAGCAGCCGAATCCTCAGGGTGCTACATTCCCCCCTGGTAAATCACAGCACGTCCTCGGGCTGCAAAGACAAAAACACCAAAACATACAAATTTTTATAAACATATAAAACATTATATAAAACAGTAGATATATTTATATAAATAACATTCTCGTCGTCTCTTTCTTTCTTCCTCCTCTGGTCACCGTGCAACTCGTGACCAGGTAAAGTGCGACAGTCTTTTGAAAAGCAGTTCCTTATAAAACCAGTAGGGGGCGCCTTAGGAAGCGCAACTATTTACAGGAGAGTTTGGCCGTTCTCAGTCCCCGGCCAGGTAAGGGAAAGGGATGGCTGCTCACAGTCCTCAGCCTGGTTTGGGTAAGGGACACACGGGTTAAACTGTTCACTGGTCCCAACGGGGACTAAACTTCAAAGCAGCCACGGTTACTTGTGTACCTCGACGGGTAACTATATACAGTTTTTCTTTACTACTGTTCTTAATCGTAGTACCTCCTAGCCTTGAACCCGTCCGGGTCTTCTGGCTCTTCCTCCCTACACCGCAACTCCTCCTCTGTCAGGCGATGCACGTGGAGGGCGTAAGGTCCCTTGGCACACTTGTGCCGGGTGAACGTTACCTCGTCACCGACGTAGAGGTCACGGCCTTTGTGACCCTCTGGCAGGTGAGACTCGACATCCCGTCGGGTAACGAAGACGTCACCCATGGTGTTCTGGTCCTTTATGAAACCCCACCCATGCTGCGCATTAAACTTTATTACCGTCCCGATGGTACGGGGACGATCTGCTGCACGGGGGTCCCTTCTGGTCCGGCTCTTTTGCTCCGCGCTTCGGGTCCGGGCCCATTGCTCTCTGGCCCGCCTCTCCTCCCGCTCTCTCTTGAACTCTGCCAGCTGTTGACGGCAACACTCGGTACGCTCTGCTGCAGCTGCCCGAGTCTCTCCGGTGAACCCCATCAAATCTTCTCCCGTGGGGTCCCACACGAACTGGGCTTCCTCGAGTGGAGGCGAGACCCGAGTCACGGGCTTCGGAGCCGGGATTAGGGGCTCACACAAGGGCCCTAGTCTTTGCTGCCGCTCTAGTTCAGGGTACCCTTCGGGCCAGATGAAGGGCCGCCCGTCCGGCCATGTGAGCTGGCCGAAGAGGTCCTCCCCCAGGTGTGGCACCCTTGGTATTGCGGGCGCGGGCGCGGTGGTGATGGCGCCCGGGTTGCCCAGGCCTTGCGGCCAGGCCTGGGGCACCTGGAAGGTGAAGGGCACCGTTAGGACGGCGGCGCCCTGGGTTACCTGGCCTTGCGACCAGGCCGGAGGCTCCGCGGAGGTAGATGGCTCTGCTTTGGATGCGGCGCCCGGAAACGCTAGGCCCTGTGACCAGGCCGGAGGCTCTTCTTCCTGCGCCACGCTCCGGGTCACGACGCGTGACGTCACTGGGGTCGCGACGGCGGCTTCCGGTCGGGGCCTAGTCGGTGGCGGTGTCATGGCGGTCTCGGGTACGGCAGGGGGACTTTCGGGCTCTGCGACGGGGAGCTGGGGCAGGTGGGTGGTCTTCTGGTATGGGGTATAGGCGTCCCCCTTACCTGCTGCCATACGTCTCGCTCCCTCTTCTGCGCCGTCTCCGGCCTTGGGTCCTCCCGCGTCATCCGCAGAGGTAGTCGGTGTCTTCTTCCAAGGGAGCGGGTTCCGTGGACGGATTCCAGCTTGCTGGGCCATCTCCCGGCCCCACTCCGCCAGGATCTCCCTCTGCACTCGGGCCATCCTTCCCGCGAGGCCCTCCAGGGCACTCCGCGCGCACTCCCGATCTCGGGGAAGCTGCGCCAGGATCTCCGCTAAGCCTAGCGGGGTTGTTGACTCTAGCAGGCTCCTGACCATCGGGTCGGTGCTGCTCTGCTCTGCTTCCGGCAGGCTCCTGGCCAGCGGGCCGGTGCTGCTCTGCTCTCCTCTTTCTTCCTTCTGCAGGCTCCTGGCCAGCGGGCCGGTGCTGCTCTGCTGCCGCTCCATTCCCGGGTCTACTCTTTCTCTCCTCGACTCCGGGTGCTCTCGCTCTGGACACCTTGCCTCCGGGTGCGCTCGTTCTAGACTGCTCCAAGCGACACCCATCTTTTCTCTTCTCTTTCGTCTCCTCCCACTTCGAGGGCGGTCCCGGGGCAACTCGGTGACTGTCAGCTCCAGGGGAAGTTCTTTCACGCTGACAGACACCTCCAGCATCACAGTCTCTGTTGGTGGGGGCGGTTTCCACTTTTGGCGCCATTTTCTGTCCTGGCCCACGATGGGAGGTGGCCTCTTGCCCTCCTTTGGTACGCCCATAATGGCGTCCGCTGCTCTTCCAAGGCGGGAAATCTGCGGTTTTGGCGGGAAGCGTCGCCCAGTGGCGGGAAACTCTGCAGATGGCGGGAACAAGTTGGAAATGGCGGACAATCGGCGGGAAACGACTGGTGATGGAGTCCGATGGCGTGGACCCTCCGGAACCGGCGGGAGACTTCTTTCTGAGGTAAATTTGCACTTTTCTTCAGGCACGCAGTACCCGGGTGTTGCGGGCACGTAATCCTGCCGACTACGCCAAAGTTGACGCACCCCCTGGGACATATTCCTTTTTGAGGGGAATACCCGGCACCGGATCAGATGGGGGGTTGTAGTCTCCGAGCGGCTGTGACCCGGTCCCGTGCCCAGGGCGTCAAGCTCAGTGTTATGTGGCAGTCTTTACTGATGTTATTAAAGTTCGTTGTGTCGACTACGCCACCCGTTGTGATGCGGTCACTGTGGCCGCCGCTGCAGCAGGGTCCGCTGAGGCTGATGGTGGATGCGCAGCTTGGTGGGATAACCCCCAACGGGAGGGGTATAGCCTCAGAGGGGACAGGCGCAGAGGATGGGGGTTGAGGTGGTGCGGTGCAGCCGGTAATGATGACAGACTCGGGTAGTGCAGTTAAGGGTCTTTACTTACTGCAGATGTTCCTGGTCACTCTAGCTCCAAGTGACCTCCCGAGCCGTGCTGCGTCCACCAGGTCCTGGATCCGGCCAACCCCCAAACAAGTCCGGAGCGTGGCCCTGAGCTCTCCCTCTGTCCTTCCTTCAGCCGTCCCCACCAGTGATTCACCTAAATCCAGCTCCCTCGGGCCTTCTGTTGGGCAACCTTTGGCCTCAGGTTCCCTGACCCTCCATGTGGTGTGCCTTCAGGGTGAATGTAGTGGGTGACCGTGACAGACTCTGCCCACGGTCTCCGGTCTCTGGCTGGGGAATGTCTTTACCCCCACCAGCTTGGGTTCCGGTACCCTTCTGCTGACTCCTCACCCGGTGTTCTTATTTGGGTTCTTGGGTCCCTTCTTTGTCCCCCTCTGGGTCTCCTTCTTTACTCCACTCTCTCTCCAGGGCTGTTGTTTCTTTCTCTCTCTCTTTCTGCAGGCTTGTCCTCTGCATCTGACTTACTCTCTGCGTCTGACCCTGATCCTAGTTGGTGCCCACCTTATATACACCCTCTATGTGTGAGCTCAGGTGACCAGCACCCAATGAGCTCCTACCACTACCCAGACTGCTCCCCCTATCTGCCCCTACACTACATGGGATGTTCCTCCCCCCTCCCACTCCAGCCAGGAACAGGCTCGGTCGCACCTGCACATTTCTAAGTGGGAGTGCCGTCGGCCTGCTCCTCTGGAATGGGATGTATGTAGTGCATGCAGTCTATCTGAGCTCAGTTCCACACTCCTTCCTTACCCGGGAGTGGAATATCACACCTCTGGGTTGAGGTGCAATACCCCTGTAGCAGCCGAATCCTCAGGGTGCTACATTAATACTGTAATACAACTGTAAAATCAAGAGTTTTCACAAGCCTCCTTGATGAGGAAATGTTTAGAAAAATCGTGGCCCATCATCTTGGCAGATTGTGCTCTATCCAAATACTCACCTAATAAATCTAGTATCACCTTTCAGAGGAGTAAAAACCTCCGTGATAGTGTTGTACATACAGTTATATGAAAAAGTTTGGGCACCCCTATTAATCTTAAGCTTAATGTTTTATAAAAATTGGTGTTTTTGCAACAGCTATTTCAGTTTGATATATGTAATAACTGTTGGACACAGTAATGTTTCTGCCTTGAAATGAGGTTTATTGTGGTAATTAGAATTAGCAACTGTGCGCCTGCAAGAGGAGATGAGTGGTGATACAGCCCTTGTGTCTGCTCCTCAGGGTCCCCGTGTGCCTGCAGCAGACACTGGGGTGAAGAAGCAGGTACACATGGGGACTCAGAGGAAGCGGCAAGGAGCTGCTGCTGCTGGGGGTGTTTGTTTTCACTTGGTCAGTTATTTGGAGAGATTAGGGGATGACATGGTTGCCTGCTTGGCAGAGCTACTGGGTTCTAGCACACCCAGTTTAGCTCTGCTTGTAACTTGGGAAATATGCAAAACCACCAAAGATATTTTTTATGATGTTTCTGCTGACAAATCCTGTGAAAAAAATGTATGTATGTATGTATGTGTATATATACAGTGTATATGTATATATATATATAAATATATATATACAGTACAGACCAACAGTTTGGACACACCTTCTCATTTAAAGATTTTTCTGTATTTTCATGACTATGAAAATTGTACATTCACACTGAAGGCATCAAAACTATGAATTATCACATGTGGAATTACAGTGGTGGCCAAAAGTATTGGCACCCCTGCAATTCTGTCAGATAATACTCAGTCTCTTCCTGAAAATGATGGCAATCACAAATTCTTTGGTATTATTATCTTCATTTAATTTGCTTGCAAGGAAAAAACACAAAAGAGAATGAAGAAAAAATCAAACCATTGATCATTTCACACAAAACTCCAAAAATGGGCCAGACAAAAGTATTGGCACCCTCAGCTTAATACTTGGTTGCACAACCTTTAGCCAAAATAACTGCGAACAACCGCTTCCGATAACCATCAATGAGTTTCTTACAATGCTCTGCTGGAATTGTAGACCATTCTTCTTTGGCAAACTGCTCCAGGTCCCTGATATTTGAAGGGTGCCTTCTCCAAACTGCCATTTTGAGATCTCTCCACAGGTGTTCTATGGGATTCAGGTCTGGACTCATGGCTGGCCACCTTAGAAGTCTCCAGTGCTTTCTCTCAAACCATTTTATAGTGCTTTTGGAAGTGTGTTTTGGGTCATTGTCCTGCTGGAAAACCCATGACCTCTGAGGGAGTCCCAGCTTTCTCACACTGGGCCCTACATTATGCTGCAAAATTTGTTGGTAGTCTTCAGACTTCATAATGCCATGCACACGGTCAAGCAGTCCAGTGCCAGAGGCAACAAAGCAACCCCAAAACATCAGGGAACTTCCGCCATGTTTGACTGTAGGGACCGTGTTCTTTTCTTTGAATGCCTCTTTTTTTTTCCTGTACACTCTATGTTGATGCTTTTTCCCAAAAAGCTCTACTTTTGTCTCATCTGACCAGAGAACATTCTTCCAAAACGTTTTAGGCTTTCTCAGGTAAGTTTTGGCAAACTCCAGCCTGGCTTTTTTATGTCTCGGGGTAAGAAGTAGGGTCTTCCTGGGTATCCTACCATACAGTCCCTTTTCATTCAGACGCCGACGGATAGTACGGGTTGACACTGTTGTACCCTCGGACTGCAGGGCAGCTTGAACTTGTTTGGATGTTAGTCGAGGTTCTTTATCCACCATCCACACAATCTTGCGTTGAAATCTCTCGTCAATTTTTCTTTTCTGTCCACATCTAGGGAGGTTAGCCACAGTGCCATGGGCTTTAAACTTCTTGATGACACTGCGCACAGAAGACACAGAAACATTCAGGTCTTTGGAGATGGACTTGTAGCCTTGAGATTGCTCATGCTTCCTCACAATTTGGTTTCTCAAGTCCTCAGACAGTTCTTTGGTCTTCTTTCTTTTCTCCATGCTCAATGTGGTACACACAAGGACACAGGACAGAGGTTGAGTCAACTTTAATCCATGTTAACTGGCTGCAAGTGTGATTTAGTTATTGCCAACACCTGTTAGGTGCCACAGGTAAGTTACAGGTGCTGTTAATTACACGAATTAGAGAAGCATCACATGATTTTTCAAACAGTGCCAATACTTTTGTCCACCCCCTTTTTTAGGTTTGCTGTGGAATTATATCCAATTTGGCTTTAGGACAATTCTTTTTGTGTTTTTTCATTGAAGACAAATTAAATGAAGATAATAATACCAAAGAATTTGTGATTTCAATCATTTTCAGGAAGAAACTGAAGACAGGAAGACACGGTGGTTGGAACCAAAGATCTCAAATTTGAACTCATCAAACCAAAGCACAGATTTCCTCTGGTCTAATGTCCATTCCTTGTGTTCTTTAGCCCAAACAAGTCTCTTATGTTTGTTGCCTGTCCTTAGCAGTGGTTTCCTAGCAGCTATTTTACCATGAAGGTCTGCTGCACAAAGTCTCCTCTTAACAGTTGTTGTAGAGATGTGTCTGCTGCTAGAACTCTGTGTGGCATTGACCTGGTCTCTAATCTGAGCTGCTGTTAACCTGCGATTTCTGAGGCTGGTGACTCGGATAAACTTATCCTCAGAAGCAGAGGTGACTCTTGGTCTTACTTTCCTGGGACGGTCCTCATGTGAGCCAGTTTCTTTGTAGCGCTTGATGGTTTTTGCAACTGCACTTGGGGACACTTTCAAAGTTTGACCAACTTTTCGCACTGACTGACCTTAATTTCTTAAAGTAATGATGGGCATTCGTTTTTCTTTACTTAGCTGCTTTTTTCTTGCCATAATACAAATTCTAACAGTCTATTCAGTAGGACTATCAGCTGTGAATCCACCAGACTTTTGCACAACACAACTGATGGTTCCAACCCCATTTATAAGGCAAGAAATCCCACTTATTAAACCTGACAGGGCACTCCTGTGAAGTGAAAACCATTTCCGGTGACTACCTCTTGATGCTCATCAAGAGAATGCCAAGAGTGTGCAAAGCAGTCATCAAAGAAAAAGTTGGCTACTTTGAAGAACCTAGCATATAAGACATATTTTCAGTTGTTTCACACTTTCTTGTTAAGTATATAATTCCACATGTGTTAATTCATAGTTTTGATGCCTTCAGTGTGAATGTACAATTTTCAAAGTAATGAAAATACAGAAAAATCTTTAAATGAGAAGGTGTGTCCAAACTTTTGGTCTGTACTCTACATATATATATATATATATATATATTTTTTTTTTTTTTTTCCCCATAGTTTATTAAAGGGGCTGTCCAGGCTTGAGGTTACTGTCATACTTTTGAATCCTCACAGCGCCCACACTGGTGTTGGGAGCGTTTGTGTACTCCCGGCCACATTCCAACTAGACGTGTCCAGTCTCGCTCAATACAATTGTAATGAGTGAGGCAGCACTCATCCATTCAGCATGTGCCTGCTTGTATGCAAATCACATACTTGTGGTCACATGGGCGTCCGCTACTGCCACTGGAGAATCCTCACAGGGCGCAATGCAGGCGCTGTGAGGATTCAAAAGTCTGATATTAACCTCAAGCCTGGACAACCCCTTCTTGATCTAAATGTTTGGCACTGATAAAATAAGAAAGCTTCTACTTGCCTCCTGTGCTTGGGGTTCTCGTGCGGTTGTTGTGACACATTACCCCGGCACCCAATCAGCGTTGGCGTCTCTGTCTCAGCCTTCGTACAGACTGAACATGAAGAGGAAGGGAGCAAACAGCCGCAGCCCTGGCCTCCTCTTCGTGTTCAATTTGTATGAAGGCGGGGACAGTGACACCAGCGATGATTGGGTGCCAGGGTCACGTGTCACAGCAACAGCACGGGACCTCCAACACCGCTGGAACGGTGCCAGCACGGGAGGCAAGTATAAGCTTTTAAAAAAATACATTTTATTATATATTAAAGGGATTGTCACTATTTTGGCAACCCCTTTTAAAATAAAGTAGTCCACCTTGTAAAATAAAAATACAGTTCCAGTGACGTCGGCGCTAGGTTTCTTGGGGCTCACAAGGCATAACGCCAATCAGTGGCTGCTATCACGCTGCTGCACTCTCACTATTTCAATTTATCCAAGGTTCAGGCAAAGAAAGTGAGAGTGCAGCGGTCTAATAGCAGACGCTGATTGACTGCAAGGCTCACGTGGCATAACGTCACATGACACCTGGCGCCAACAATGCCAGCACTGGAAGGGAGTACGGATTGCTTTTATTTTACAAGGTGGAATATAGTAATTAAGAAGGTTTGTCTGAGTACTGGACAATTCCTTTAGCTCTACTGCCAGTATTCAGTTGTGTCTCCACACCCAATGTCATATCAGACAGTAGAGTGTACCTCAACATTAGGGCTGCGTTCACACATGCGTATGTTCTCTCATGCGAGAGAATCAAGCTGATTATGCTATTGACACTGAGATCAAATTCTGATCCTAGTGTTATTGCAGCACAGGTACAGAGAATATACAGTAATTTCTCCATCTTCTCATTGCCAGCGTCCACGGCAATAAGACTGCACTCGGGTGACATCCAAGTGCAGTCTGATGTTTCACTTGAACCCATAGACTTGTGTGGCTGCTCATGATCCGAATATCGGAGCCACCTGCAGCATGCCCTGAATCAGCATGAGAAAAAAATTGCAGACCTGCACCGACCCAAAGTATAACATTGGGCAGAGTGCTATCTGATAAAACATTGCATAGCAGTCGGCCATGTTATCCGCCAGTGTGAGCGAGCCCTTATATTTATAAAAAGGCTTGCTTGATTTGCGCTTGGTTAGACACTTTGTGCTCTGTCCAGCCTCAGCTTCGGCAGTGTCCACCTTTCTGAGGAGGACACAAGTGCTATCGACCATGCTTTTGTGCACGCCTCAGTAAGACGGACACTGCTAAAAGTGAGGTCAGGTAAAACACAAAGTGACCCCGTCTGCTTCATTAAGGTCAACAGCCCCCTCATGAGTTGTGCTATTATCCTGTATTTCAGGGATTCAGACAGAAGCCCAGATGGAGCAACAGACGAGCGGCAAAAGCACAATATGAACACAGCCCTAACATGACAGGTCCACGCTCCTTGAAGGCCAAAATCGCACAGATAATAATTATGTGCTGTTGATTAATTGGGGCAATGAAAGGGGTTATCCAGGACTTTTGTATATTTTTTCTTAAGGGGCTAAGAATTTGCAGGCAGGAAGTTGCTAACTACCTGCCTGTTCTGCCCAGCACCGATCTCTGCCGACAGAGTGGTCATGGACGCTCCTGCCGGTGATTCTGCGGCTTCATTTGACCTCACAGTTAAGAGAGGTGAGGGGAACGCTTCTCAAGAGTTCAGCAGACATGCAGAACAATAAGTTGACTGTATTCTCTAATTGCTCCTATTAACCAAAAGCACAATATTTTGACCTATCATGTAATGTGCAGCTTTTATATTTTATTCATTATTTTTTGAAAATATTTTTTTTTCTGTTTTTAATTGTGTAGAAAACAATCTGATCGGAAATGCTGAATGGGTGTGGTTGGGGCGTGGATATGGGTGTAGTTAAGGGCATGGTTTAGAAATTGCCACGGTGCACTGTGTGCGTCGCAAACTTTGTCTCTCTTTCTCTTCTTTAAAAGTTGGGAGGTATGGCTGTATGGGAGGTATGGCTGTATGGGAGGTATGGCGGTATGGGAGGTATGGCTGTATGGGAGGTATGGCTGTATGGGAGGTATGGCTGTATGGGAGGTATGGCTGTATGGGAGGTATGGCGGTATGGGAGGTATGGCTGTATGGGAGGTATGGCTGTATGGGAGGTATGGCTGTATGGGAGGTATGGCTGTATGGGAGGTATGGCTGTATGGAAGGTATGGCTGTATGGGAGGTATGGCTGTATGGGAGGTATGGCTGTACGGGAGGTATGGCTGTATGGGAGGTATGGCGGTATGGGAGGTATGGCTGTATGGGAGGTATGGCTGTATGGGAGGTATGGCTGTATGGGAGGTATGGCTGTACGGGAGGTATGGCTGTATGGGAGGTATGGCTGTATGGGAGGTATGGCTGTATGGGAGGTATGGCGGTATGGGAGGTATGGCTGTATGGGAGGTATGGCTGTATGGGAGGTATGGCTGTATGGGAGGTATGGCTGTATGGGAGGTATGGCTGTATGGGAGGTATGGCTGTATGGAAGGTATGGCTGTATGGGAGGTATGGCTGTATGGGAGGTATGGCTGTACGGGAGGTATGGCTGTATGGGAGGTATGGCTGTATGGAAGGTGTGGCTGTATGGGAGGTATGGTTGTATGGAAGGTATGGCTGTATAGGAGGTATGGCTGTATGGGAGGTATGGCTGTAAGGGAGGTATGGCTGTATGGGAGGTATGTCTGTATGGGAGGTATGGCTGTATGGGAGGTATGGCTGTATGGGAGGTATGGAGGTATGGGAGGTATGGCTGTATGGGGGGTATGGCTGTATGGGAGGTATGGCTGTATGGGAGGTATGGCTGTAAGGGAGGTATGGCTGTATGGGAGGTATGGCTGTATGGGAGGTATGGCTGTATGGGAGGTATGGCTGTATGGGGGGTATGGCTGTATGGGAGGTATGGCTGTATGGGAGGTATGGCTGTACGGGAGGTATGGCTGTATAGGAGGTATGGCTGTATGGGAGGTATGGCTGTACGGGAGGTATGGCTGTACGGGAGGTTTGGCTGTATGGGAGGTATGGCTGTATGGGAGGTTTGGCTGTATGGGAGGTATGGCTGTATGGGAGGTATGGCTGTATGGGAGGTATGGCTGTATGGGAGGTATGGCTGTATGGAAGGTATGGCTGTATGGGAGGTATGGCTGTATGGGAGGTATGGCTGTATGGGAGGTATGGCTGTATAGGAGGTATGGCTGTACGGGAGGTATGGCTGTATGGGAGGTATGGCTGTATGGAAGGTGTGGCTGTATGGGAGGTATGGTTGTATGGAAGGTATGGCTGTATAGGAGGTATGGCTGTATGGGAGGTATGGCTGTAAGGGAGGTATGGCTGTATGGGAGGTATGGCTGTATGGGAGGTATGTCTGTATGGGAGGTATGGCTGTATGGGAGGTATGGCTGTATGGGAGGTATGGAGGTATGGGAGGTATGGCTGTATGGGGGGTATGGCTGTATGGGAGGTATGGCTGTATGGGAGGTATGGCTGTAAGGGAGGTATGGCTGTATGGGAGGTATGGCTGTATGGGAGGTATGGCTGTATGGGAGGTATGGCTGTATGGGGGGTATGGCTGTATGGGAGGTATAGCTGTATGGGAGGTATGGCTGTACGGGAGGTATGGCTGTATAGGAGGTATGGCTGTATGGGAGGTATGGCTGTACGGGAGGTATGGCTGTACGGGAGGTTTGGCTGTATGGGAGGTATGGCTGTATGGGAGGTTTGGCTGTATGGGAGGTATGGCTGTATGGGAGGTATGGCTGTATGGGAGGTATGGCTGTATGGAAGGTATGGCTGTATGGGAGGTATGGCTGTATGGGAGGTATGGCTGTATGGGAGGTTTGGCTGTATGGGAGGTATGGCTGTATGAGAGGTATGGCTGTATGGGAGGTATGGCTGTATGGGAGGTATGGCTATATGGGAGGTATGGCTGTATGGAAGGTATGGCTGTATGGGAGGTATGGCTGTATGGGAGGTATGGCTGTATGGGAAGTATGGCTGTATGGGAGTTATGGCTGTATGGGAGGTATGGCTGTAAGGGAGGTATGGCTGTATGGGAGGTATGGCTGTATGGGAGGTATGGCTGTATGGGAGGTATGGCTGTATGGGAGGTATGGCTGTAAGGGAGGTATGGCTGTATGGGAGGTATGGCTGTATGGGAGGTATGGCTGTAAGGGAGGTATGGCTGTATGGGAGGTATGGCTGTATGGGAGGTATGGCTGTATGGGAGGTATGGCGGTATGGGAGGTATGGCTGTATGGGAGGTATGGCTGTATGGGAGGTATGGCTGTATGGGAGGTTTGGCTGTATGGGAGGTATGGCTGTATGGGAGGTATGGCTGTATGAGAGGTTTGGCTGTATGGGAGGTATGGCTGTAAGGGAGGTATGGCTGTATGGGAGGTATGGCTGTATGGGACGTATGGCTGTATGGGAGGTATGGCTGTAAGGGTGGTATGGCTGTATGGGAGGTATGGCTGTATGGGAGGTATGGCGGTATGGGAGGTATGGCGGTATGGGAGGTATGGCGGTATGGCAGGTATGGCTGTATGGGAGGTATGGCGGTATGGGAGGTATGGCGGTATGGGAGGTATGGCGGTATGGGAGGTGTGGCTGTATGGGAGGTGTGGCTGTATGGGAGGTGTGGCTGTATGGGAGGTATGGCTGTATGGGAGGTATGGCTGTAAGTATATCAGTGACTTCATGGATGGAGCATAATATAAAATATTTAACATCAAACCTATTTTCAACCAAACAGTAATCTGATTTCAGGAGACCCCTCAGGTTTACAAATAAAGCCACATTATCTGGTGAATACATTAGAGAATATAGCGGGCACTTTCCATTTCATTTCTTACGCAGAAGATCAAATGATTCTTAGGCTCCTCATGCTTCATCTCCTACACAAGATATAAAATATTTAAAGGGGTTGTCTGGTTCATATCCATAAGTCTGTAGTCACTCTGTTTGACTGCTGACTTATGAATTCCCCCAGAGCCCGCACTGTGCGCTGTGAGGATCCGCTGGTTTCTGATCCGGGACCTGACGGTATATACAGTACAGACCAAAAGTTTGGACACACCTTCTCATTTAAAGATTTTTCTGTATTTTCATGACTATGAAAATTGTACATTTACACTGAAGGCATCAAAACTATGAATTAACACATGTAGAATTATATACTTAACAAAAAAGTGTGAAACAACTGAAAATATGTCTTATATTCTAGGTTCTTCAAAGTAGCCACAATTTGCTTTGATGACTGCTTTGCACACTCTTGGCATTCTCTTGATGAGCTTCAAGAGGTAGTCACCGGAAATGGTTTTCACTTCCCAGGTCTGCCCTGTCAGGTTTAATAAGTGGGATTTCTTGCCTTATAAATGGGGTTGGGACCATCAGTTGTGTTGTGCAGAAGTCTGGTGGATACACAGCTGATAGTCCTACTGAATAGACTGTTAGAAATTGTATTATGGCAAGAAAAAAGCAGCGAAGTAAAGAAAAACGAGTGGCCATCATTACTTTAAGAAATGAAGGTCAGTCAGTCTGAAAAATTGGGCAAACTTTGAAATTGTCCCCAAGTGCAGTTGCAAAAACCATTAAGCGCTACAAAGAAACTGGCTCACATGAGGACCGCCCCAGGAAAGGAAGACCAAGAGTCACCTCTGCTTCTAAGGATAAGTTTATCCGAGTCACCAGCCTCAGAAATCGCAGGTTAACAGCAGCTCAGATTAGAGACCAGGTCAATGCCACACAGAGTTCTAGCAACAGACACATCTCTACAACAACTGTTAAGAGGAGACTTTGTGCAGCAGGCCTTCATGGTAAAATAGCTGCTAGGAAACCACTGTTAAGGACAGGCAACAAGCAGAAGACACTTGTTTGGGCTAAAGAACAAAAGGAATGTACATTAGACCAGTGGAAATCTGAGCTTTGGTCTGATGAGTCCAAATTTGAGATCTTTGGTTCCAACCACCGTGTCTTTGTGCGACGCAGAAAAGGTGAACGGATGGACTCTACATGCCTGGTTCCCACCGTGAAGCATGGAGGAGGAGGTGTGATGGTGTGGGGGTGCTTTGCTGGTGACACTGTTGGGGATTTATTCAAAATTGAAGGCATACTGAACCAGCATGGCTACCACAGCATCTTGCAACGGCATGCTATTCCATCAGGTTTGCATTTAGTTGGACCATCATTTATTTTTCAACAGGACAATGACCCCAAACACACCTCTAGGCTGTGTAAGGGCTATTTGACCAAGAGGGAGAGTGATGGGGTGCTACGCCAGATGATCTGGCCTTTACAGTCACCAGACCTGAACCCAATCGAGACGGTTTGGGGTGAGCTGGACCGCAGAGTGAAGGCAAAAGGGCCAACAAGTGCTAAGCATCTCTGGGAACTCCTTCAAGATTGTTGGGAGACCATTTCCGGTGACTACCTCTTGAAGCTCATCAAGAGAATGCCAAGAGTGTGCAAAGCAGTCATCAAAGCAAAAGGTGGCTATTTTGAAGAATCTAGAATATAAGACATATTTTCAGTTGTTTCACACTTTTTTGTTAAGTATATAATTCCACATGTGTTAATTCATAGTTGTGATGCCTTCAGTGTGAATGTACAATTTTCATAGTCATGAAAATACAGAAAAATCTTTAAATGAGAAGGTGTGTCCAAACTTTTTTGTCTGTACTGTATGTGTAATACATACTCCTGGCCAGGGTCCATCTTGTGGGCATGACCTAGCTCCCTACACTTGCATAGAGCAAGGCCGTGCTACGACAGTGGTTGTGGTCATCTAGAGGGTGTGGCCTCGCTCCATACACTTGCATAGAGCAAGGCCGTGTTATGACAGTGGTTATGGTCATCTAGAGGATGTGGCCTCGCTCCATACACTTGCATAGAGCAAGGCCGTGCTACGACAGTGGTTGTGGTCATCTAGAGGGTGTGGCCTCGCTCCATACACTTGCATAGAGCAAGGCCGTGCTACGACAGTGGTTGTGGTCATCTAGAGGGTGTGGCCTCGCTCCATACACTTGCATAGAGCAAGGCCATGCTACGACAGTGGTTGTGGTCATCTAGAGCAGGGGTCCTCAAACTACGGCCCGCGGGCCACATGCGGCCCGCGGAGGACTTTTATCCGGCCCGCCGGGCTATGGGCGGAGGAGAGGGGAGCGGTGTCATCGCCCGCCCTTTTCCCCCGCTTGCTCAGGGCCCCGGCAGGCGGATACTTACCTGTCCCCGTGCCTCTGCAGATCTGCTGTCTTCCTGCTCTGCGCTTCCTGTGACGTCTCAGGTCAGAGGGTGCGGTGACGTCTTTACACTGCGCCCTCCCGAGTGTCGTCACAGGCAGCGCAGAGCGGGGCGACGCTGGAGTCCAGACCAGAGTAGAGCAGCGGCAGCAAGTGAGAAGTGAGGTGAGTATTGGATATTTTTTTTTTTTTAATGTATGGAGGCATAGGTCATTATATGGAGGGGTGACATCCTGCAAGGGGTATAATATGGGGGGGGTGACATCCTGCATGGGGCATGATATGGGGGGTGACATCCTGCATGGGGCATTATATGGGGGGGGGTGACATGCTGCATGTGGCATTATATGGGGGGGTGACATGCTGCATGGGGCATTATATGGGGGGGTGACATGCTGCATGGTGCATTATATGGGGGGGTGACATGCTGCATGGGGCATTATATGGGGGGGTGACATGCTGCATGGGGCATTATATGGGGGGGTGACATGCTGCATGGGGCATTATATGGGGGGGTGACATGCTGCATGGGGCATTATACGGGGGGGTGTGACATGCTGCATGGGGCATTATAAAGACAGGGGAGTGATATCCTGCATGGGGCATTATATGGGGGGTGACATCCTGCATGGGGCATTATATGGGGGGTGACATCCTGCATGGGGCATTCTATGGGGGGTGACATCCTGCATGGGGCATTCTATGGGGGGTGACATCCTGCATGGGGCATTATATGGGGGGTGACATCCTGCATGGGGCTTTATATGGGGGGAAAGGGACATCCTGCATGGGGCATTATATGGGGGGAAAGGGACATCCTGCATGGGGCATAACATGGGGGGAAAGGGACATCCTGCATGGGGCATTATATGGGGGGTGACATCCTGCATGGGGCTTTATATGGGGGGAAAGGGACATCCTGCATGGGGCATAATATGGGGGGAAAGGGACATCCTGCATGGGGCATAATATGGGGGGGAGGTGACATGCTGCATGGGGCATAATATGGGGGGGTGACATGCTGCATGGGGCATAACATGGGGGGGTGACATGCTGCATGGGGCATTATATGGGGGGGTGACATGCTGCATGGGGCATTATATGGGGGGTGGCATCCAGCATGGGGCATTATAAGGGGGGAACAGCCTGCATGGGGCATTATAAGGGGTGGAACAGCCTGCATATTGCATTATAAGGGGGAAACAGCCTGCCTATTGGGAACATTTACCTGCCCATTGAGGACCTATGCTGCCTATTGGGGATATTTACCTGCCTATTGGGGATATTTACCTGCCTATTGGGGACATTTACCTGCCTATTGGGGACCTATGCTGCCTATTGGGTACATTTACCTGCCTATTGGGGACCTATGGTGCCTATTGGGTACATTTACCTGCCTATTGAGGACCTATGCTGCCTATTGGGGATATTTATCTGCCTATTGGGGATATTTACCTGCCTACTGAGGACCTATGCTGCCTATTGGGGATATTTACCTGCCTATTGGGGATATTTACCTGCCTATTGGGGATATTTACCTGCCTATTGAGGACCTATGCTGCCTATTGGGGATATTTACCTGCCTATTGAGGACATATGCTGCCTATTGGGGATATTTACCTGCCTATTGGGGATATTTACCTGCCTATTGAGGACCTATGCTGCCTATTGGGGATATTTACCTGCCTATTGGGGATATTTACCTGCCTATTGAGGACCTATGCTGCCTATTGGGGATATTTACCTGCCTATTGGGGATATTTACCTGCCTATTGGGGACCTATGCTGCCTATTGGGGATATTTACCTGCCAATTGAGGACATATGCTGCCTATTGGGTACAGTTACCTACCTATTGAAATACCGGTTGATTTAACTTTACTTGTTCTTCATTTTAAATATTGTATTTGTTCCTGTATTGTTTTTTTTACTACAATATAAGATATGTGCAGTGTGCATAGGAATGTGTTCATAGTTTTTTTTAAAAACTATATTTCGGCCCTCCAATGGTCTGAGGGACCGTGAACTGGCCCCCTGTTTAAAAAGTTTGAGGACCCCTGATCTAGAGGGTGTGGCCTCGCTCCATACACTTGCATAGAGCAAGGCCGTGCTATGACAGTGGTTGTGGTCATCTAGAGGGTGTGGCCTCGCTCCATACACTTGCATAGAACAAGGCCGTGCTACGACAGTGGTTGTGGTCATCTAGAGGGTGTGGCCTCGCTCCATACACTTGCATAGAGCGAGGCCGTGCTACGACAGTGGATGTGGTCATCTAGAGGGTGTGGCCTCGCTCCATACACTTGCATAGAGCAAGGCCGTGCTACGACAGTGGTTGTGGTCATCTAGAGGGTGTGGCCTCGCTCCATACACTTGCATAGAGCAAGGCCGTGCTACGACAGTGGTTGTGGTCATCTAGAGGGTGTGGCCTCGCTCCATACACTTGCATAGAGCAAGGCCATGCTACGACAGTGGTTGTGGTCATCTAGAGCAGGGGTCCTCAAACTACGGCCCGCGGGCCACATGCGGCCCGCGGAGGACTTTTATCCGGCCCGCCGGGCTATGGGCGGAGGAGAGGGGAGCGGTGTCATCGCCCGCCCTTTTCCCCCGCTTGCTCAGGGCCCCGGCAGGCGGATACTTACCTGTCCCCGTGCCTCTGCAGATCTGCTGTCTTCCTGCTCTGCGCTTCCTGTGACGTCTCAGGTCAGAGGGTGCGGTGACGTCTTTACACTGCGCCCTCCCGAGTGTCGTCACAGGCAGCGCAGAGCGGGGCGACGCTGGAGTCCAGACCAGAGTAGAGCAGCGGCAGCAAGTGAGAAGTGAGGTGAGTATTGGATATATTTTTTTTTTTAATGTATGGAGGCATAGGTCATTATATGGAGGGGTGACATCCTGCAAGGGGTATAATATGGGGGGGGTGACATCCTGCATGGGGCATGATATGGGGGGTGACATCCTGCATGGGGCATTATATGGGGGGGGGTGACATGCTGCATGTGGCATTATATGGGGGGGTGACATGCTGCATGGGGCATTATATGGGGGGGTGACATGCTGCATGGTGCATTATATGGGGGGGTGACATGCTGCATGGGGCATTATATGGGGGGGTGACATGCTGCATGGGGCATTATATGGGGTGGTGACATGCTGCATGGGGCATTATATGGGGGGGTGACATGCTGCATGGGGCATTATACGGGGGGGTGTGACATGCTGCATGGGGCATTATAAAGACAGGGGAGTGATATCCTGCATGGGGCATTATATGGGGGGTGACATCCTGCATGGGGCATTATATGGGGGGTGACATCCTGCATGGGGCATTCTATGGGGGGTGACATCCTGCATGGGGCATTCTATGGGGGGTGACATCCTGCATGGGGCATTATATGGGGGGTGACATCCTGCATGGGGCTTTATATGGGGGGAAAGGGACATCCTGCATGGGGCATTATATGGGGGGAAAGGGACATCCTGCATGGGGCATAACATGGGGGGAAAGGGACATCCTGCATGGGGCATTATATGGGGGGTGACATCCTGCATGGGGCTTTATATGGGGGGAAAGGGACATCCTGCATGGGGCATAATATGGGGGGAAAGGGACATCCTGCATGGGGCATAATATGGGGGGGAGGTGACATGCTGCATGGGGCATAATATGGGGGGGTGACATGCTGCATGGGGCATAATATGGGGGGGTGACATGCTGCATGGGGCATTATATGGGGGGGTGACATGCTGCATGGGGCATTATATGGGGGGTGGCATCCAGCATGGGGCATTATAAGGGGGGAACAGCCTGCATGGGGCATTATAAGGGGTGGAACAGCCTGCATATTGCATTATAAGGGGGAAACAGCCTGCCTATTGGGAACATTTACCTGCCCATTGAGGACCTATGCTGCCTATTGGGGATATTTACCTGCCTATTGGGGATATTTACCTGCCTATTGGGGACATTTACCTGCCTATTGGGGACCTATGCTGCCTATTGGGTACATTTACCTGCCTATTGGGGACCTATGGTGCCTATTGGGTACATTTACCTGCCTATTGAGGACCTATGCTGCCTATTGGGGATATTTATCTGCCTATTGGGGATATTTACCTGCCTACTGAGGACCTATGCTGCCTATTGGGGATATTTACCTGCCTATTGGGGATATTTACCTGCCTATTGGGGATATTTACCTGCCTATTGAGGACCTATGCTGCCTATTGGGGATATTTACCTGCCTATTGAGGACATATGCTGCCTATTGGGGATATTTACCTGCCTATTGGGGATATTTACCTGCCTATTGAGGACCTATGCTGCCTATTGGGGATATTTACCTGCCTATTGGGGATATTTACCTGCCTATTGAGGACCTATGCTGCCTATTGGGGATATTTACCTGCCTATTGGGGATATTTACCTGCCTATTGGGGACCTATGCTGCCTATTGGGGATATTTACCTGCCAATTGAGGACATATGCTGCCTATTGGGTACAGTTACCTACCTATTGAAATACCGGTTGATTTAACTTTACTTGTTCTTCATTTTAAATATTGTATTTGTTCCTGTATTGTTTTTTTTACTACAATATAAGATATGTGCAGTGTGCATAGGAATGTGTTCATAGTTTTTTTTAAAAACTATATTTCGGCCCTCCAATGGTCTGAGGGACCGTGAACTGGCCCCCTGTTTAAAAAGTTTGAGGACCCCTGATCTAGAGGGTGTGGCCTCGCTCCATACACTTGCATAGAGCAAGGCCGTGCTATGACAGTGGTTGTGGTCATCTAGAGGGTGTGGCCTCGCTCCATACACTTGCATAGAACAAGGCCGTGCTACGACAGTGGTTGTGGTCATCTAGAGGGTGTGGCCTCGCTCCATACACTTGCATAGAGCGAGGCCGTGCTACGACAGTGGATGTGGTCATCTAGAGGGTGTGGCCTCGCTCCATACACTTGCATAGAGCAAGGCCGTGCTACGACAGTGGTTGTGGTCATCTAGAGGGTGTGGCCTCGCTCCATACACTTGCATAGAACAAGGCCGTGTTACGACAGTGGTTGTGGTCATCTAGAGGGTGTGGCCTCGCTCCATACACTTGCATAGAGCGAGGCCGTGCTACGACAGTGGTTGTGGTCATCTAGAGGGCGTGGCCTCGCTCCATACAATTGTATGGAAGTGAGGCCACGCCCACTGGCCAGGCCATAGCCATGAGTATATATAACACATGCGTACCCTCCTTTGCTGCCATATAAGGTGTCACCATGACTTCAGGTAAAATTTATGTGTCCTGATATAGTGTAAAGGGTACACGTTGATTATAGAGGTTTTTTTTTCCCCCAGAGTAATTTAGGTGGCCCCCTTCTCTTGTTACCTATGACCTTTTGTGCTGGAAGGTGAAATAGTACCTATAGAAATAGTACCTACAGCATAGCACTTTAGTTGGGCTAAACTGTACAGCATAGTAATTTAATGGTGATAACATTGGGCATTAGTCCATTATTTTAAATTTGGCTGCTTGGAGTTGACCCTTCAAAGCTAAATAGGTAGTTTGTATTCTGTCTTTTTATGGGGTGTTATGTTTGTATGTTTTAAGACTTGTATCAATAAAATTATGCTTTTTTTACCCTCCGGTCGTGGCTCAGAAACCAGCGAATCCCCACAGCGCACAGTACGGACTATGGGGGGTGCATTATACTTTATGGAGGACTATGAATAACAAAATAAAAAATGAATTTGGCACTCCAAGTATATGTGAAAATAATGTGTTTCTTATACAGGTTCCTCTGTGTGCATAAATTAACATTTCGACCTATATCTGGCCTTCTTCAGTACAATCTGGAGTTCAGCAACATGTCTATGTGGGATGGAAACATATGACCAGGGAGACAAGATGCGCTGTATGCAGATGGTGTTAAAGGGCGCAGGAGTATCGATGGCGCTCACTGACATATTAATAGCAATAGATTCACTAGGTACATTTTAGGAAAAAATGCACCTGCACCATATTATGGCCCAAAAATGGGGGTGAATGTTTAATTCCACTCCAAATAATCAATGTATAGCAATCAGACAAATAGGAATTTTTGGCAAAAAAGTTAAACACTTTATTAGACGATCATATAAAATACACACACATGATTAATAAAGGATGACAACCACACACCCATAACTGAGTGACATATGCATGAAATATCATTAATGTAAACCATATACAGTGCTCAAAAGTTTACATCACTCGGCAGAATTTTTCCTTTCTTGGCCTTGTTTCAGAGAATATGAATGATAACAAAAAACTTTTTCTCTACTCATGATTATTGGTTGGGTGAAGCCATTTATTGTCAAACTACTGTGATTTTTCTTTTTAAATCTTAATGACAACCAAAAACATCCAAATGACCCTGATCAAAAGTTCACATACCCCAGTTCTTAATACCGTGTATTGCCCCCTCTAACATCAATGACAGCTTGAAGTCTTTTGTGGTAGTTGTTGATGAGGTTCTTTTTTTTCTCAGATGGTAAAAAGCCTCCAGTTCCTGTAAATTCCTGGGCTGTCTAGCATGAACTGCACGCTTGAGATCTCCCCAGAGTGGCTCAATGATATTGAGGTCAGGAGACTGAGATGGCCACTCCAGAACCTTCACTTTGTTTTGCTGTAGACAATGACAGGTCGACTTGGCCTTGTGTTTTGGATCGTTGTCATGTTGGAATTTCCAAGTAGGTCCCATGCGCAGCTTCCAGGCTGATGAGTGCAAATTTGCCTCCAGCTTTTGCTGATAACGTGCTGCATTCATCTTTCCTTCAACTTTTACCAAGTTTCCTGTGCCTTTGTAGCTCACACATCCCCAAGACATCAGCGATCCACCTCTGTGCTTTATTGTAGGAATGGTGTTCTTTTCATCATAGGCCTTGTTGACCTCTCTCCAAATGTAACGTTTATGGTTGTGGCCAAAAAGTTCAATTTTGGTCTCATCACTCCAAATTACCTTGTTCCAGAAGTTTTGAGGCTTCTCGCTGTGCTGTTTGGCGTATTGTAGGCCAGATACTTTGTGGCATTTGCGCAGTAATGGCTTTCTCCTGGCGACTCGACCATGCAGCCTATTCTTCTTCAAGAACCTCCTTATTGTGCATTTTGAAACAGCCACACCGCTAGTTTTCAGAGAGTGCTGAATTTCAGTTGATGTTATTTGTGGGTTTTTCTTTGCATCCTGAACAATTTTCCTGGCAGTTGTGGCCGCATTTCTTGTTGGTCTACATGACCGTCTACCTACGCTTTTACAGAGCCCCTGATTTTCCATTTGTTAATTAAAATTTGAACGCTGCTGACTGGCATTATCAATTCCTTGGATATCTTTTTGTATCCCTTTCCTGTGTTATACAGTTCAACTACCTTTTCCCGTAGATCCATTGACAATTCTTATGCTTTCCCCATGACTCCAGAAACGTCAGTGGCTGGATGAAAGATGCAAGGGTCTGTCTGGATCCCAGAAACTCACTCAGCTTTTATGCACACTCACTGATTATAAGCAAACAAGTCACATGTGAGGATGTTACCTTTAGTAGCCATTCAAACCCATTTGTGTCAAATTCTGTGCATGTTATCAGGCCAAAATCACCAGGGTATGTGAACTTATGATCAGCGTCATTTGGATGTTTTTGGTTGTCATTAAGATTTAAAAAGAGAAAACACAGTAGTCTAACAATAAATGGCTTCACCCAACCAATAACCATGAGTGAAGAAATAGTTTTTTGTTCTCATTCATATTCTCAGAAACAAGGCCAAGAAAGGAAAAATTCTGCCGAGTGATGTAAACTTTTGAGCACAACTGTTGGTCTCAATGGAAGAAAGTACAACAATAATTCTGTGGCGGTGAAGATATGTAGTGGGTGTGATCTATAGCATAATTGTAGATATCACTATGGACATATAGATTCCACACCCAGGAACACCCTTAATTGTAGTTATCAATTAGTCATAATATTGCACTCTTACCCATATAGAGCCATGTATATTTCTGTATTTGTCACTATAGATATTATCATTAATATGCCATAAATAAGAAACAATCTTAATATCCTTCTAATATCGCATAATGTGGTCTCTCCACTGTGCTGTATACAGTTAATACAATGCTCCTGTGCACCATCTTGTGGCCTTTTTTGAGTATTACGCTCCCACTATGCACAGTGTTCATTTCTCTCAACTATGAATGCTAGACTACTTTTGCAGATCGACCCGGCAGCACGCATGCACATCTGGTTCTTCGTCTCAACCCAGTTTGTGACACGGCCGGTCACGTGACGCCAGTGTTGGCAAGCTCCTGGATGTCACCAGTTTGCGCATGCACCAATACACGCCGCGTCCCTCTCCTATTTGCTAGTGCTGCATTGTTATACTCCCTCTTCCTATAATGATGCCACCCCCTGATGAAGACATTGTCAAAATGCGTGTTCTGGTCAGCGCATCGCAAGGGAGCTCCTGCTGTGAACCAAGTATGTGCTAAACTAATTTTTTCCCATCCATCCTGAGTGTATGCTGACTATTTGACCATGCAATATATGGGAATATCTTTACCTTTTACTCCAATCTTGTATACTTGACCATTATTTAGTCACCATACACACTGTATCTTATGATTGCATCATTAATATTATATATGTATTTTTATACATATTTCCTTATATATATTTCTGATGATGGTTACGTTCAATATACTATATTTGTGATTTTCTACTAAGCACAGAGTCTCCTTTACATTTTCATATACACTATTTTTATTTATGATGTTTTCTGTTTTTTGTATGTCCACTACACCTTTCTACTTGATCAATACAGTTAATCTTTTATGACATTTATTTATGACTCGCTATATTGACTTAATTATTGTTTTTTTGTGTCCCTTCTATCCATTGCAAAAAATAGTATACAATTTATTAATTTTACTCACTTATATAGTGCCAGTAATTCCAAAGCGCTTTACAGATATTATCATCACTGTCCCCATTGGGGCTCACAATCTAAACTCTCTATTGGTCTGTCTTTGAAGTGTGGGAGGAAATCAACGCACCCACGGGGAGAATATACAAACTGCTTGCAGATGTTGTCTTTTTAAGATATTTTACAATACTATTAAGATATTTTATTTTTTAATTTATTAATAGTAATTTTATTTGTTATAAAATCGCTTTGTAGAAACATGTACATTTTACAACACTTGTGTATCATTTTTCCAGCCCACCCTCAATAAACAGGAAAAGGTGGAGAAAGAAAGCAGAAAAGGGAATGGGTTAAAAAAAAACTAGGGAGGGGAGAGGGCAGGAAGATTTGATGACTTTAATAGACTTATTATATACCAGTCAGGCGCATCCTTTTAGCATAAAAACATAAATAATGTGTACGTTAACAAATGTCTATATATGATGTGAACATTGTCTTACTGGTCAGGTCCCATAGAAACATCAAACATGAGGGGTATACCTGCCATAGAAGGAGCCTGTCTGCAGACAGACGGCAATAGCCTGCTGGCAGAGGAGTCATTTGTAGATAAATACTATATTAAACATGTGCAGCAATCTAATTGGAAGAGCGGCTGCAGGGAGAAAATAAAGTTACACTCTCCCTGCAGCCGCTCCCTTCCAGTCATCAGGGCTCGGACAGTGAAGAGTCAGTGATCTCTACACACTGAGTGCTCTGTAATCACATCCACCGCTCCGACATCCATAGAGCAGGATGTCAATGAGAAAGAAGGGAGAGATTACAGCTCGCTCACAGTGTAGTGATCGCTGACTGCTCACTGCCCGGTGCTGCCCAAGAACAGGAAACAAGCGGCTGCAGGGAGAATACAACTTCATTTTTCCCCACTTCCAATTAGATGACCCACATTGTATAAAACAGCTTTTATCTGCAGATTTATATTTTTGCAGAGAGGTTTCTTTTAAGACTCTAAAGTTATAAATCTGTTATACAGCTCGTCCCAATCATATAATGTGAGCAGTTCTGTTCCCATCTCTGTGTGTACACTGTGTAATGTGAATGTATTGTGCTCTGTGAACTGTATATGGGGCACAGAGAATGATACTTGCCACATGATGACCAGTAACGGATGATGTAATCCAGTCAATCCAGCAAAAATGATAAAAGGGGAAATGGGGGAGGGTACAAATGGGAAGGAAAGGGGAAATATGACAAAACACTGCGCTTCTAAGGCTGAAAACTCTGCGGATGCTCCTTGTAGACAAGTCGCTGCGTCGCTCTCTCCCAACTGTCACCTGAGATACAAATGATAACATTACAGATGCCAGGAGCGACCAGTAACTGCCAATCACCTGCAGTCACATGACCTCCTCACTGCAGCCAGCACATTCCTCTTACATGGGAAACCTTCCAGTAAAGATTTAGCCGCGATTCACCAAGACCGGCCGTTCTCATGCCGGAACGTGCTGGTTTCTGGCCCTTAGTCTGACATTTATTGGTTAGACATTGTGCCTGCATGAGCTCCTGAGTCTGTTTTGGGCATTTGCAGTAACTGGGGCTAATACTGAGGTGATGGAGGTTTCCCTTTTGTCAAAGAATTATAGCAGAGTCTGGAGATTCATTAAATACAAACACTGTGGCCCGATTCATCATTTGTGATTTATTCAAGTCACTTTTCTTTTTTGTTTTGTGGCATTTACTAGTGTTTTTTTCATAAAATTCTTCAATATGGCATACGCGGTCAAGCACTGTCAGGAGTGGGGCTTATTGCAGAAGGGTCAGCAATTATAGACAGGGGCATAACTACAATAGGTGCAGGGGTTGCAATCACATCTGGACTCTAGAGCCTAGAGGGCCCAAAAAGTCCCTTTGGTCTGTATGAAAAGACCAATACTATTAAAGACTTGCAATAATTGGGGGCCCTGTTGGAGCTTTTACATTGGGGCCCATGAGCTTCAAGTTACTCCACTGATTATAGGAAGTATTGAGAAAGTGCAAGTTCAGCGAAGGTTCCTGAGTGAGTTAAAAAAAGGCCGAGCCTTGAGGATCAGTCAGATTGTTTGCAGAGGTAACAGCTCTTATCTAGTGAGAAAGCAGGCGGCAGGGAAGCTCTTAAAGGAAATCTGTGAGGTTGAAGAACACTATTGACCTGCAGATAGATGGTTGATCTGTTTTTGGATTGCTTTACTAATGAATCAGAATTTTTTCTGAAACTCTGAGTGCCGGATTTTTTCTTCTTTGAGTACATGGAGTGTTATCATATTCTGGCACCATATTTTTATAAAGAGTGACGTACATCCTACTTACATATTATAGGTTTCAGGTATATGATGATGACATTGATCACGTTACTGTACTTGGACCGCATGACCCCTCACATGGGGGGGGGCACACAATCTGAACTGCCCGGGCCCTGGCCACCCTTAATCCACCCCTGGTAGCTGTGTCTTTCATATAGAAATGTACTGAGTTTTGGCTAAACTTACAGTTAGTTTCTTGCAGTGTGTTGCCAGCACTGTGACCTTGGAGATTGGACGCACCATTCGCTAGTGATGAGCAGCTTTTTTCTTATGCACAATAAAATTGCATTAATTTTATTTATTTATTATACCTTGCTGATATAGCGCCATCATATTCCACAGCACTTTACATACATTATCATCGATGTCAGTATATCTTTGGAGTGTGGGAGGAAACCGGAGAACCCGGAGGAAACCCACGCAAACACGGGGAGAACATACAAACTCCTTGCAGATGCTGTCCTTGGTGGGATTTGCATGGCCAGTATAGCTCTGAATCGGCGTACACGACAGAGTGTTCAAGTTCCTGCCAATATCCAGCAACTTTGCACAGTCATTGATGAGAGGACCAACATTTCACAACCAA
This sequence comes from Phyllobates terribilis, assembly GCF_046119375.1. Classification (NCBI taxonomy): domain Eukaryota; kingdom Metazoa; phylum Chordata; class Amphibia; order Anura; family Dendrobatidae; genus Phyllobates; species Phyllobates terribilis. The sequence continues at coordinate 512,432,056 of NW_027362765.1, read as the reverse complement.
CAACCTGATCAACTCTAAGCGAAGGAGATGTGTTTGCACCGCGTGAGGCAAATGGTGGTCACACCAGATACTGATTGGTTTTCTGAGATAATGACTTTTGTGTTTCCATTGGCTGTAAGCCATAATCATCAACATTAACAGAAATCAACACTTGAAATAGATCATTCTGTAATGACTCTATATAATGAGTTTCACTTTTTGTATTGAAGAACTGAAATGAATTAACTTTTTGATGATATTCCAATTTTGTGAAATGCACCTGTATATAAGAAGGAAGGATCCTGCTATAATTGAACTTTTGATATATTTTTTTGTCATTTTACATACAGTTTAAATAATTTAATATTTTGATAAACTAGACTTTTTTTGGACACGACAATACTAAGTAAATGTTTTTTTTATTTCAACTTTGTATTTTCTTAATTTTTAAATAGGGAAAAGAGGCATCTAAATGGTTGACGACAACGATCGGAGCTAGCTCCAGCCAAAGCTGTCAGAGAAAGATGCCGGCTCTGTATCGCATACTGGGCATCTGCCGCTTATGAAGGGCTCTCAGCTCCTCACCATTGCAGCCTATGGCTATGTGCCCACGATGCAGATTTGGTGCGTTTTTTGTGTGTTTTTTTTTTCCGTGTGGAAATGTAGCTGAAGCACATTGCACATCTCAGGATTTTTTCTGCTCGGATTTTAGGTGTGGAAAAAAACGCAGCATGTCCATTCTTTATGCGTTTCAGCATGCGGATTTGCCTATACAATGCATTTGAAAAACGCATGGCAAATCCGCAAGTAAAAATGCTTCAAAAGCACGTGTAAAATCAGCATGCGTTTTTACTGCCAAGGACATGCAGAAATGCTGCGGAAAATTTCAGCTTCATTTCTGCACCGGGGGCACATAGCCTATCACTGGGCTCTGAGGTTTAGTTGGTGCAGAAAGGGGCAGCAGCAGAAACCCACAATAACAAACACCAAGAGCAGCGGCAGAGAGTCACCGCTGGACCTGTGGAGGGTGAGTAGAGCGCATTTTGCTTGTTTTTTAAATAAACTGCAGCTGGGGAACAGAGGTCTTCCAAATCTGGAATACCCATTTAACCTCTGGAAGCCTCGGGGGTAAACAAATAATTCTCAGAAAATCCTTTTCACCAAAAGTCCTGGCAGCACCCCAGGCAAAAACTATAGTACCCCATTATAATAGTCCGCCCGGCACCACTGGGCTCTGTCCTGCGTCGTATCTCTCAGGCTTTGGCTATAAACAGAAATGACAAAACTATGTCTTTTTTGGAAGCGGAAAATCCAATGAGATTTTCCGGAGGAATTTGCGTTGCTTTTTCTCTTTGTTTTGGGGTTGTTTTCTTGAAGCGTTATTGAAGTATTTTCTCCTTATGGTCTTTTGCAGCCTGTGACAGTGTCGAGTTTGGAGAAGCTTCCATGAGAATCCGCCTCACAGAAGTGACGTTAATTATTATTATTTTTTATTTTGTGCAGTGAGGTTTTTAATGTTTAGTCAGAAAAACTCTCAAAATAATTCACAATATGAACAGCCGTGTGGATATTCCACAGCAATGAATATGAGGAGTAGTCAGAGTATCTGAAGCAGTTTTTTACGTGGATTTTGGAGTGGATCTGACACAATATCCATGTAGAAAACTGTGTGTGAACTTCGCTCAAGGTAGATAATAAAGAGGTTGTCTCCACGTTGATCTTCAGCACCCCGATCCCCATCCTCCCGACTTCTGGTTGCCCGGTTGCCGATGCTGTCCTGCTTGATTGACAGGTCAGACATGTGGCAATGTAGCATTGCTGAACCCAAATGGTGCACCCTCCGATGCTGACACATGAGGCATCTTTACCGCTGCAGCCCCGGAGAGTGCAGGGTACTAAATCCGGGCAGCCTCAAATCAGTGTGTACAAGCTCTATAGAAAACAGCTTGTAAGCGCTGCACTCCTAGCACAGCAGTGGCCGGTAACCTAGGCAACGAGCAGTAAACAAAACTAAAATTCCTCCTCTCCTTGAGAATGAAAAGGATTTTTTAAAAACAAGTAAATCACAAAGCTGCTGCTTTTTATAAACAATTCTTCCCATTGATGAGGTCACTTTTATTGGGCGGCTACTACTAGAGAACAAATGGCGTTTCCACCTGTCATTGACTCCCTTTACATGTGGTAATTAAGCACCAGCAATAACCCCGCGGGTACAGCACATTACGGCCATATACGGAGATGACACGGCCTCTCTGCTCGCTGCCTTGTTACGGTGCACCCCTCCGCTATGCGCTTGGTATGGTCCCGGGTATAAATGCGCACTGCCCCGCGCCCTGGACGCTGTAGTGGCAGCTGTCGGCTGTGAGGTGCAGCAGTCATGGCTTCTTGGAGGTTTCTCAGCTCGTCCGTCGCGCTGTGCCCCGGAGTGCAGGGACCGTGTGCCTCAGCAGACCATGCGTCAGAGCAATGAGCGCTGGAGGTGGGTATGACAGCCATGGTGGACTGTGGCCGCCTCCTGTGTGTGGTGTGAGGACTGCTGTGTATTAAGGCCCTGTCACACATAACGAGATCGCTAGCGAGATCGTTACTACGTCACAGTTTTGAGATCGCTGGAGAGATCGTTCGGGAGCCGTCAAACATGTATAACTTGCCAACGATTTCGGCCGCCCCAGCGATCTAACTAACGATCTCGTTGGTCGCTGGGACGCTGTCACACAGCAGCTATTTCAACGATCCACACTCAACGATACACACTTTGAGGGACTGTACTGTGACAGAAAGGCGTGCATAAAATTACCTTTCCGCGCCCACTCATCTCCGATTGGTGGACGCTACTGCGTTCTGATTGGCGGCCGGGTTTTTAAAAAAGGCGACGTTGGGGCAATTCCGCTCCCTTGTTCCTATCTGCGCTCTGCTTTCGGATCGTAGCAGTGTTCTCCGGGCAAGTTTCGTCCATCTGGGATTTGTTGAAGCCTTGTCAGCGTCCTGATTTTTGGATCCTAGTTGCGTTCTACTGCTGTGATTCCATTCATTTGTGGATTTTCTTCAGCTGTGACTGAACATTGACTTTTGGGTTCTTCAGGCACTGTATCGCTTTGTTTCCACGGTAAGTTATTTTAGTGGATTTTTATCACACTCAATAAGTATACATTTGCTTATACATTGGAGGCCATTTTTAGTCAGCAAATGGTGTGTAGTACTTTTTACTTTGTTTTAAAATGTTTCATGTATGCTCACTGTATTGCTATCCTTTTCAGATGGCTTTCAAAAGTGAAGAGTTTGTGAGGGAAATGATTGACCTGTACCGCTCCCTGCCGTGCCTTTGGCAAATAAAATCAACAGACTACTGCAATAGAGAGAAAAAGAGGGAGGCCTACCAGCAATTGATTTCCCTCTTTAAAAGGCATGGCCCCAACGAGAAGGTGGATGAAGAGCTGGTGAAGAGAAAGATCCAGGGTCTACGCACCGTATATAAGAAAGAACTCAACCGGGTGGAGAAATCAAAGAAGTCAGGTACCGGCACAGATGAGGTTTATGTGCCGACATTATGGTATTATGATTTGCTTGCCTTCACCCGTGACCAGGAGCTACCTCGGCGAATGGCGTGTACGATGCGGCCGACCCCGGAAGAAGACCCCGACATACGGACTGACTCCCCTGTTGAAGATGTAAGTACCTTCTTTGCTTCCCTGTAAATAGCATTTATACTTTCAATGTACATGCCATAGTTTAGCCGCCCCTCATATTTGTTTTTTAGTGCACGTGTACCCATGCTGGTCATAACATACCTGCTGGATGTTGTAACCAAATCTTAACTTTAATTTTGTGTTCCCACAGCACCATCGGCAAGATGACGACATCTCGGCTACGGAACGTGGTATGGAGGAGGCGAGTGTTATGTCAAGGAATGAGGAACCTATGGCATCGGTGAATGAAGACCCTATGGCCTCTACAAGTGAAGACCTTGTGCCTCGGCGACAGAGAAAATCAAGGAAAAGAAAGGCCAGCTTGCCGCCATCGCCAGGTCTAGTATCTCTGGCGAACAAGATTCTACTTCTGCAGACCCAGGCCAAGCGGGACAGCTTTGCAACATATGCTGGCGAGAGACTACAGAGGCTGGATGACCGACAGAGGGCGCATGCAGAAAGGGTCATGTTTGAGACTTTAAATAAAGCGGCAGCCGGTGAACTTAATGAAACGTCTACTGTACATACTCTGATTGACCCTGGCCATTTTCAACAACATTCTTGGACCCATAGGCCGGACCCACTTCACAGCACACCAGTGCAGAGGATCCGGCGTCCACAAAGCCTTGCCCCCCCCCCCACAGTATCCCATGTGTTCTGATTCTTTTGTTTCCCCCAGGCACGGATACACAAATACAGGTAATCGATATGAAGAACTGTAGTGATGTTTCATTTCAATTTTTTTTTATCATTTTGTAAATATTGTTAATTTAATACTTATTTAAATTGTTAAAATTGTTTATATTTTTGTTTGTTTATAAAAAAAAGTTTTATTGTCCTCTTTTTTAACTTTACCCCTGCCCTCTGATCTCACCCTGATTGAAATAAAAATGTTTTTTGGTTGCCTTATTTTCTGCTTTACCTCTTCCCGAGGGTGGGACCCCTCACCCCTGCCCTCCGATCCCTTCCCAATCTCCGTTCCCTCCCCTCCATTCTCTACCGTCTATTCCCATCCCTGCTCTCCGCTGGTGATCACCTCCTCCCCTTCTCCTCCTCCGGCTCCAGGCTTTATCACCTGTCTTCTGTCTTCTCCCTGTGTCCTCTGGTCTTCTTCACAGCTGGTTTTCTTCCCCTCCTCTTCCTACTTCCCTTCTTTTAGTCTTTGGGGTCATAGTCATGGTGCACGGTATGGCAATGATCTGCCATACCATGCACCATGAGTCTGACTCAGATTATAGGTTGTATATACTAGATTCTTGATAGGGCGTTGATCCAGGGAACTAGTCTGATTGCCGTATGTGGAGTCAGGAAGGAATTTTTTTTCCCAAAACGGAGCATGGTTTTTTTTTGCCTTCCTCTGGATCAACATGTTAGGTCTTCCTTATAGTTTTCATACTATGTTCCTATTCTTTCCTCTTCTCTCTTCTTCTTGAATTAGCTGGCATCTGTGAAAGCCGACTTCAGACGGCTTTCCTGCCCCCACACAACTTCAGCTAATAATATCAATAAGTAGGCGGCAATGAAAGCCGACTTCAGACGGCTTTCCTGCCCCTACACTACTTCAGCTGATAACATCAATTAGTAGACAGCTATTAAAGCCGACTTCAAACGGCTTTCCTGCCCCCACACAACTTCAGCTGATAATATCAATAAGTAGGCGGCAATGAAAGCCGACTTCAGACGGCTTTCCTGCCCCTACACTACTTCAGCTGATAACATCAATTAGTAGACAGCTATTAACGCCGACTTCAGACGGCTTTCATGCCCCCACACAACTTTAGCTGATAACATCAATTTGCAGGCGGCTATTAAAGCCGACTTCAGACGGCTTTCCTGCCCCCACACAACTTCAGCTGATAACATCAATAAGTAGGCGGCAATTAAAGCCTACTTCAGACTGCTTTCCTGCCCCTACACAACTTCAGCTGATAACATCAATAAGCAGGAGGGTGTGAAAGCCGACTTTGGAGTGGGCTTTACTGCCCCTGCACTGCTTGTTAGGCAGTATCACACAGGATAGGATTAGATACACAACCCATCAGGCAGTATCACACAGGATAGGATTAGATACACAACCCGTCAGGCAGTATCACACAGGATAGGATTAGATACACAACCTGTCAGGCAGTATCACACAGGATAGGATTAGATACACAACTCTTTAGGCAGTATCACACAGGATAGGATTAGATACACAACCCGTCAGGCAGTATCACACAGGATAGGATTAGATACACAACTCTTTAGGCAGTATCACACAGGATAGGATTAGATACACAACCCGTCAGGCAGTATCACACAGGATAGGATTAGATACACAACTCTTTAGGCAGTATCACACAGGATAGGATTAGATACACAACCTGTCAGGCAGTATCACACAGGATAGGATTAGATACACAACCCGTCAGGCAGTATCACACAGGATAGGATTAGATACACAACCCGTCAGGCAGTATCACACAGGATAGGATTAGATACACAACCCTTTAGGCAGTATCACACAGGATAGGATTAGATACACAACCCGTCAGGCAGTATCACACAGGATAGGATTAGATACACAACTCTTTAGGCAGTATCACACAGGATAGGATTAGATACACAACCCGTCAGGCAGTATCACACAGGATAGGATTAGATACACAACTCTTTAGGCAGTATCACACAGGATAGGATTAGATACACAACCTGTCAGGCAGTATCACACAGGATAGGATTAGATACACAACCCGTCAGGCAGTATCACACAGGATAGGATTAGATACACAACCCGTCAGGCAGTATCACACAGGATAGGATTAGATGTAACAAAGTGTAGACAATAGTGGATATAAACTAATTTTTTTTTATAAAAATATAAAAAATATAACCAACCAAATAATATCAACTACATAACAAAAAAGAATTTATTGGCTGCCGTGACGGTCATGGGCTGCCACAAATCTTGCCAGCATCACTCCGTGCTGGTGGATCTCTTCACTCAGTCTCCGTTGTGACGCCAGGAGATCTTGTAGTGTTGGGATTTCTACGGAGGTAATAGTTAAACTTAAAAGTCCAATAATTCTGTACATTCATCAAATTAAGGCTATGTGCCCACGATGCACCACACCCGGGTACCATCCACACATTAGAACGCGCTAATTACGCAAGTACAGATGCAGTATTGCGGAATTGGCGCATTATAATGCAAGTCAATGGCGGCGCAAAAAAACCACCTTATGCAAAATAATTGGTAGTGCTGCGTTTTTTTCCGCAATGATAATGTGCAGCGGAAATTTCCGCAGCATGTGCACAGCACATGCGGATTATCATTGGGGAACATGGCAGACCTTCTACCATGCGCTTTTAATGCGTTTCCACAGCAGCAAAAACGCTGCAGAAACACCTTAAAAAACGCATCGTGGGCACACAGCCTATCAGGTACATGTTTGGTATTTAACACTTACGGTTTTCAGGTTGCTCGGATGATGACGAGCTTAAGGACCACCCGGATCCCCTGGCACCACCGGCTAGAGAAAGACACAACACTTAATAGTACATGACAGCCCTAAACTTTCCAAGTTGTATGGACCGTATTTTATGTCAAAGCATTACCGAAAGATGAAGCTGCACCTATATCACGGAGTGATGCTGGCGAGCTGGCAGAGGAATGCTGCTGGGGCTCCAGGGCTGGAGGTGACTCCCTTGGGGGCTCTGGGGCTGCAGGTGCTGGAAAACAAATAACATTAGATACCTAAGGTGATTGCAGTTGTAACTAATGTGCTGCCATATATTGTGTTAACATATTTTAAAACCACTCACCACTGCGGGGCAGGGACCGTGACCGGATGCTGACGATTCGGTCGGCAGACCTATATTTCAGGTCCGCCAGCTTTTTACGGATTTGGGTAGCAGAGCGCTGCACCCCAAATCTCCGGACCAGGCCCCGACCGATCCTCTGCAGCACCGCCTGCTTATGGAGCACTGGATGCTCAGAGTGCACATGGCACTCATAATCCAGTGCATCCAGGTGCTCCACAAGGTAGCACACCTCAGCATCACCCCAAGGAGATGCCCTGACCCTGGATGCCATAATGCTCTTAATAAGCTAGGCCGCAACTACGTCGTTAGACCCGCCCACGACGCATGAACGTCGGTAACCACGCCCACGACGCATGAACGTCGCCAATAAACCCGCGGTTTATTAGAGAACCCTATTGTGACTTGAATTATTAGTGTGTCGGACTAGAGACGCTGTATTGATAATGCGACATCTGTAGAACGCAGCAGTGTCTCTATTGTGACGGTCACACAGGAACACTGGTGTTTAGGTGGTTTTATGTAGAAATATGTATCTATATTTTTATGTCGGTATGCATACTTCTGTGTCTGTGAGTATGTGTGTGTATAGCTGGTTATCTGTATATAAGTGTGGATATGGGTGTAGATTTTTATGTATCTGAATATGTATGTGTATATGGACGTGTATATGGATGTATACATACGAGTACAACAGTGGCGTACCGCCATTGGTGGCAGGCCACATAACTGCTATGGGGCCCGTGGCCGTAGGGGGCCCGTGAGCCAGCGGACCCCATAGCAGTCTCCCCCATTCTGTACCCCACGCTCCTCTGTTTGATTGCCGCCACCGCCCACTGCCACTGTGTTCAGACATGGCCAACACCTTTAATTGTGCTTGAGTGGGCCCTGCTGCGGCATTACTACAAGGCACAGCCGCACAACACACTACATGCAGCCATTACTGAGTACAGTGCCGGTGGGTGGCGGTTAATCAAACAGCGGCGCGGCAACGCTGCTACGATGCACCACGCTGTGTCAGACAGTGGAGCTGCCAGCTGCTGTCGTGATGAGAGAGACGCGCTGCAGAGACTGAAGCAGCGGGGAATACGGAGTGGTAAGTATGTATTTATATATTTTTGTAAATCAGTCAGTACTGATAATACTGGAGGACTGGGGCTGCCTTTTACCCTATGGGGGGCTGCATTATACTGTGTGCTCTCCCATCCTGGTATACAGGGCTGCGGAGTCGATAAGCCAAACCGACTCCTCAATTTCCATTACTCCGACTCCACCTCCCTCATACATGGCTCATGTGATACATTAGGGTCATTACACTGTGCATGTGGAGGCTAAAAAGGAGGAAGTCACCATCGGGGTATCATACTGTGTTAAGGGGGACACTTTTGTTGGCATCACATTTTTATGGGGCTATGAAAGAGTAATTTAGGAGTTCAGAAAGGAAGAAAGGCTGGAAGGTTGTGGGATCTGCTCTTCTGTGTCCCCAACAATTATTTCCTTTTTTTTTTTTTTTGTGGGGGGGGGTCCCAATTATAACTTCTGCTATGAGCTCCCATGATTCCTATGTCCGCCCCTGGAGTACACGTATGTGTATACGGGCCCTTACTATTGAAACAATGATAAACAAATCTTTTGCAAAGTTAAACACAGTTTATTACACAAATCAATACAAAACTGAAAGTAGTGTATAATTGTCAGTAGTTGCCCACTATAAGTTCTGATGTTGCCAAGTAACAGCACCAGGACCGTTAAAATACTGGCAGTAGTTGTCGCGGCTGGTCTTCGCATCCTGGGTGTTTCTGCCATATCCCACTGGTTGAAGGCCTGCAATTGCAGGATCGTTTGAACGCCATTCACCGAGCTCCACTTCCCCATTGGCTAGGTCCACAGAGTCCACGAAGCCAGGCGGACAGTACGTAATTGCATCACGTCGACGAAGAAAGTTGTGAAGTGTGCAACAGGCCAAAACAACAGAGTCTATTGATGTAAGCTTCATGTTAATTGGCGTGTGAAAAACTCTGAAGCGGTTGGCCATTTTCGACAACACGACGTGCCCTTGACAAACGATAATTGAAAATTCTTCTTTCCTGGGTAAGACTTTTTTGGGGGAACGGTTTAATAAGATTGGGATGAAGTGGGAAGGCTTCATCGCCGACAAAAACAAAATTAAGGTTACCTGTAGTCTTTGAGTTGGGAGGCAAGTGTAGGTCACACTTGTCCAATCGCTCTCCAAAAAGTGTGTGCTCTAAAACACCACCATCAGAAACCTGCCGTTCATGCCAACATCTACATTTATAAATTCGTAATTGGCATTAACAAGGGCCATCATGATGATGCTGAAATAGCCCTTATAATTATAAAAATAGGATCCGCTATTTGGTGGCTGAGTGATTCGGACATGTTTCCCGTCCAAAGCCCCACCACAGTTAGGGAACTGCCACAGCTGCTCAAAATCAGAGGCAATCTTTTTCCATTCCTCCTCCGTGTTGGGAAACTGTATGTAACTACGTAGACTGTGGTAAATTGCATTACATGTCTCCGGGATTAGAACACTGAGCATGGGCCTTGAAATGGCTGCAGAAAAATGCAAGTCTTGGAGTGAGCGTCCGGTGGCCAGGAATCTCAGTGTGACTGCCAATCTTTCATCTGCCGGAATGGCAGCACGCATCGCTGTATCCTTCCGTTGAATACGTGGCGTAACTCGTTCCAATAACTCTTTAAAAGATTCCTCTGACATCCTCAGATAGTTGCGGAAATCATGAGGATTCTTCTCCTGAAGCTCTCTTACAAGTTGCTTGTGGGACAATTCAGACCTCTTCTGCAGCCACTCTCTGGTCCACATGCGACGCTTTCGTTTGGAACGCCTCTGTAGCTCTCGTGCCTCATCTTGACGCCGAGCTTCCTCAACCAGCAATGCAGCAACCACAATAGCACACTGCCCGTCGTCCATGATGTGCAAACTGCAAACATAACATGAAAAGATGAGAACACTTTCAACAAAACAATTAACAGAAGTATTGAAACTGTATATAAAAAATATCATGGAAAACCATATTCCATTCTGTTAGTGAGCATGACAGAAAATGCGCTGTGTGGGTGCATGTGCATGAGACCCCTAAAATATCTGCCCATGCAAAAGCATACATATATATATATACAAATAGAAGCCAAGCCCTCCCTCCCTGAAAAGCAAAGATAACAGATAATTAGTAAATGTGTGATAAAAGATTAAAAAATGGAAACGCATCTGAGACCTCAAACAATACCTACCTTACTAAAGATGTCTGATATGTTCAAAGCGGAGTCACAGCTGGAGAACGCTGCAATGATCCGCAAAAATCAGCACTAGTCCAATGAACGGATATTAGCAGCCCGGAGAACTCTGGTAGGATCTGCAATAAGCACGAGGTCAGAAACAAAGGACGGAATCGCTATTCTGTTGCCTTCTTTATGCGCGTCCGGAAATGAGAACGCCGTAGCGACCACCAATCGGGGACGAGGGGCGCGGAATAGTCCAATTTATACACGCCTACGTGTCTCAGTTCTGAATCGCTGGACGAGGTCGTTGGCTAGGTGTCAAATACAGCGATGCACACTGCCCAGCGGGAGTGCAACGACCCAGGAATGGTCCAGGGAGCTTTGTAACGATCAACGATCTCGCAGCAGGGGCCTGATCGTTGCTACCTGTCAAACGTAGCGAGATCGCTAGCGATGTCGCTGTTGCGTCACAAAACCCGTGACGTATCAACGATCTCGCTAGCGATCTCGTTATGTGTGACAGGGCCTTTACTAGGTGTGAGGCTGGAGTGTGCGGTGTCCCCTGTGAAGGGCATAGGACGGGACAGTGTATGTGACTTTGCAGCAGTGTAGTAATGTGCGCCGCCCATCAGCACGTACTCACTGCTCCAGTGACAGCAGGTGACACCCAGGACTGTGACCTTGTGCACGGGGTCTGCCAAGCCCCTGCACAGGTTACACTTCCACTACTGTACCCTCTGTACAGACTGAATTGTCACACAGCTCTGCTGGCTATTGTCCTCTGTTATCAGCCACTTTCAGGTCACTTTGTTTTTTCTTTGTAGTATTCTTGCTATGATCTGTCCTTTTTGTGTCTTTTCTGTTTAGGTATCCCCACTGATGAGGAGTAGGCGACGGGCCTGGAGAGGAAGGTCCTGAACGCTTTGAAGAAGGGAGAGGTATATGACCTAATGAAGATAATTAAGACTGAAATGTACAACTGGGGATGCTAGAGTGCTACTCCCCTCCATTAGAGTGCTACTCCCCTCCATTAGAGTGCTACTCCCCTCCATTAGAGTGCTACTCCCCTCCATTAGAGTGCGTCTAGGACCAGGCTGAGCCATGTTCACACACTTATATCTTACTCCTTGTGTTTACTGTTTGTTTTTGTTTTTTTTACAATTTTCTTGTATTGTGCCAAGTAGTGGACAAACCCTCCTTACTATATCCCTCAGTGTAAAATGGAAACAAACTCCCCTCCTGTGCGGGTGCCATTCTAGCAATGTGAGTGCTGGGTCTCCCTGGTCTCCCATGATATTTGTATACCGTGTGAGTGCTGCAGCCAGTCTGCTGCTAATGGGCCACTGTTCTCACACTTTCCTCTGATGTCCAAAGTTCATCTCCAGGAAGTGTGAGCGAAGCAGCCTGTTAGTGGCTGCTGATTATTCCATATGGGACCGGGAGATCTATTGCTGACACTGTTGGAACGACGCTGGTGTGGAAGGGGAGTTTGTTTTATACCGGGTAATACAGCCTTTAAGAAAGGGGTTGTCAAGTCTTTGACAAACCTTTTAATATCCTTGTGTGTTTAGAGGAACAAACATTGGCTTTGCCCACTTCTCAAAGTTGTCTAAGCTGGCTGGGACACACATGTGTCAAGAAACTATTTGCTTTCAGCAACAAAAAGTTGTGCAAAAATGTAGCGAGATTCCAGGTTTTACAGTAGAAACCTGGTGACACTTGATGAGTCTGGGACAAAGTGAAACTGGCTGAAGAGGGGTCCCCGTCTTCAGATGCATCTGTAGGTCTTGTGCTTGTGATGTAAAGTTTGGGTCCTGGTGACATCCCCTATACTTTATTGGTGTAGCTGCTAGTCACACCCCGGTGTATATGGGGCATTATTAGTGACCTGCTAGACAGTCTAGCCACAGGGAACACACATCTGGTCACTTCTGTGTTCTGTAGTCATGCTTCCCAGGTCCTATTTCTTCGCGCTTTTTTATTTAATCCCTTATATAGCGCCTTTAATTCCGAAGCACTTTACCGACATTATCACTGACCCCATTGGGGCTCATAATCTAAATTCTCTATCAGTATGTCTTTGAAGTTTGGGAGTAAATTAGATGAAACCCACGCAAACACAGGGAGAACATACAAACTCCTTGCAGATGTTGTCCTTGGTGGGATTTGAAGCCAGGACCCTATTACAGAGTGGGGAACTAGGAGAAACTGGATACTTTTTCCAGCGTATAAAACAGGATGGGATATGTAGTCTAGGAATGATGGCCGTATCCACAAATAGGCATGAGAAGAATTTTTTTATTATTATTATTTATTTATTTTACTATGACCTAAAAACTAACAGGCAGGTAGTTGCTAACTGTCTGTCTGTGCCTGGTGTCTGTCTCTGCCAGCACAGAGCGGTCAGACTGCTCCTGCTGGCGATTCAGCGGCTTCCACGGACGTCTTGTCAACAGAGCAGCTTCTTCTCTTCTGCTCTGTTGACAGCCAGCTTCCTTTTCCCAAAGTAAAAATAAAATGGCCCTGGACAACCCATTTAATGATACTTTGGCAGCATCGTTTAATAACGTTGTTCTACCTTGCTTCTCACTGTGAAGGACTCCAAACATCTGTCATGTGGCAACAACTCAAGGGGTAATGCCACCAGATTACTTTTTTTACGTTCTTTCTCATGCACCCTCTCCACAGGTCCTCAGTGCATATGGATGTCATAAAGCAGAATGGGGTGCTAACCATGTACCCATCACTTTAGACATCATAGTGGGGAGGAAGGGTTTCTCCTGCTGTTGACATACCTGGCCTCCATTACATTGATCACTGCTGGCAGGAGTATTATAATAAGTTTGTCCTACGACAGCTTCTTTCCAGACCTTATTATAAGATGGTGGTCTTGCTTCAACACACGGTAAATAGTGCAGGTCTGAGATTAGGCAATGTACTGTATAGCTGTGCATGGGATATATTGTGCTGATTTCAGTGGATCAACCATGTAAGTACAGCAGTGCCTATCATGAGTTTCAGGCCTTGTTCCAGTTATTCCTTTGTTTCCAGGAGAAGTAAAGCAAATGACCGACCTCTTATACAAATGTGGATAAAGGTCAAAGTCCATAATGAGTCCTTTGCAGGAATCTCTCAGTGTATCTGGATTCATGACAAGACATTGCTAAATTATTTTGTTCAGTGTCTTTAAATAAACGTTTGTGTTCTTTACATATACAGGTGCATCTCACAAAATTAGAATATCATCAAAAATTTAATTTATTTCAGTTCTTCAATACAAAAGCTGAAACTGATATTATAGTCATTACAAACATAGTGATCTATTTCAAGTGTTTATTTCTTTTAATGTTGATGATTATGGCTTACAGCCAATGAAAACACAAAACTCATTATCTCAGTAAAGTAGAATAATTAACAAAAAACACCTGCAAAAGCTTCCTAAGCGTTTAAAAGGGTCCCTTAGTCTGTTTCAGTAGGCTCCACAATCATAGGGAAGACAGCTTACTTGACAGATGTCCAGAAGGCAGTCACTGACACAATCCACAAGGAGGATAAGCCACGAAAGGTCATTGCTAAAGAATCTGGCTGTTCAGAGTGCTGAATCCAAGCATATTAATGGAAAGTTGAGTGGAACGAAAGTGTGGTAGAAAAAGGTGCACAAGCAATCTGGATAACCGCAGCCTTGAAAGGCTTATTAACAAAAGGCCGTTCAAAAATTTTGGGGAGACTCACAAGGAGTGGACGGCTGCTGGAGTCATTGCTTCAAGAGCCACCACACACAGACGTATCCAGGACATGGGCTACAAGTGTCGCATTCCTTGTGTCAAGCCACTCATGACCAATAGACAACGCCAGAAGCGTCTTACCTGGGCCAAGGAGAAAAAGACCTGGATTGTAGCTCAGTGGTCCAAGGTGGTGTTTTCAGATGAAAGTAAATTTTGCATTTCATTTGGAAATCAAGGTCCCAGAGTCTGAAGGAAGAGTGGAGAGGCCACAATCCAAGCTGCTTGAGGTCTAGTGTGAAGTTTCCACAATCAGTGATGGTTTGGGGAGCCATGTCATCTGTTCGTGTAGGGCCACTGTCTTTTATCAAGACCAAGGTCAGCGCAGCCGTCTACCAGGAAACTTTATTGCACTTCATGCTTCCCTCTGCTAATAAGATTTTTGGAGATGGAAATTTCATTCTCCTGCAGGACTTGGTACTTCTGGCAGTGTGGACAGGTGCCAATACCTGGTTTACAAACAGTATCACTATGCTTGATTGGCCCGCAAACTCGCCTGACCTTAACCCCATAGATTCTCTATGGGGTATTGTCAAGAGGAAACATTTTTCAAGCTGTTATAAAGTATTCTAATTTACTGAGATAATGACTTTTGTGATTTCTTTGGCTGTAAGCCATAATCATCAACATTAACAGAAATCAACACTTGAAATAGATCACTGTTTGTAATGACTCTATATAATGAGTTTCACTTTTTGTATTGAAGAACTGAAATAAATACATTTTTTGATATTCTAATTCAGTGAGATGCACCTGTAAGTGGTATAACACTTACAACTCATTTTGTCTTTTTAAGGATCCTTTTAATGTCCTCAAGCCAAAATCCTATGCAGGAACCAAAGAGAATCCACACATTGTGCCACCAGTCAATAAGCAGAGACTTGTGGGCTGCATATGTAAGTTTCTTTGCTACACGTTTCATTTCAGTGTAAAACTTATAGAAAGGGTGATTAACCCCTGAAAGCTGTACAGATTTGTCATGAGCACATGTCACTTTGGGCTGTGTGCCAGATATGTACACCATGCCAATTAACCCATCAGATACCACAGTCAATCACAACAGCAGCATCTAAGTGGTTAAAAGGGAGAATACTCACTCTTTAACACTATCTGCTCATCGCGATTGTAATCGTGGGTGCCAATAGTTTGCATTGCACCCTGAGGTCATCAGATGACCTCGGGGTACAGTGGCCTGTTGGACCCTCTTTATGGCAGTGTCTAACAGACTGAGTCAGTGAAAATCTAACAGGTCTCATGCACTGTATTGTGAGTACTACGTGAGTACTGCAGTGTATGGGACCAGGAATTGGTGAGAAATGTTCATGTTCCACAGTGGTACTAGGTTAAAGTAAAAGGATTAAATAAAGTATAATTACTCTTAACTTTCCCACAATGAAAAATCCCCCACCTAGCTCTTGTGGTAAATAAGTTTCAGCTTCTAGAATATGGCGATGCAAAAACAAATTAATGTTTGTAAAATATTGTTTTTAGTGTGCAGAAGTAGCAAAGCATAAAGAGCTAAAACTGGTATCCTTATAATCATACTGAACCAAACAATAAATCATTCTTACTACTAATAGCTTTTACCACACAGTGAACCACATAAAAATATATAAAACCAATAACTGAATTGCTGTTCTTTGTTTTTTTGTTCATCCTGCATCTGTGTAAAAAATGATCAAAAGAATGTTCTGTATCCCAAAATGGTACTTAAAAAAGGATCAAACTCCTCCTGCAAAAATAAGCTCTCGTACAGCTCTTGGCCAGATAAGTTGTTGCTCTCAGAATGTAGACCAAAATTTTTTTTTTTATAAATCTGACATCGCTGTAAATGTATTGAACAGAATAATAAAGCAGTCTTATCACTTATACCACACGAAAATTGCGTAAAATTTAAAAACTATTTTACTGCTGTTTTTGTTCATTCTGATTCCCAATAATCTGAATAAGGCTCGGTTCACATTTATCCTGCGCTCTCCACTGAGCACTTGCGTCTGGGTTTCAGTGTAAATTCCCCAAAAAATGTGATTCAGATAGAACCCCCAACTGAACCACTCGCTATAATGAGGCAGGTGGTCACTTTGGACTCCATCTGGACTGTGTTCCACCAAAGTCCCATCAGTTTAGGTGTCTTTTTAGCGCACAAGTGTGGGTGACCACTGTTCTGTGCATGTCTCAAGATGGATACCACCGGAACAGATGCCAAACTGAGTCCAAAGTGTCTCCACCTGCCTCATTATGGAGAGCGGTTGCATTGGGGGGTTTCATCTAAATCACATTTTTGTAGGATTTACACGGAAACTCCAGCGTAAGTGCTTAGTGTAGAACACAATAATATGATCCCAGCCTTCTATTGAAAACAAGGGATGTCCCCCAAAATATTACCAATAAAACACTAACTTAGACCTGAGTGGAGTTTTGTGCAGGATATCTGTCACTGGAAACATAGGGGGTCCCACATTACTGGTAGAACAAAGACTCTTGAAAAGCGACGGATCCCAACCCATCAAATAAAATCCAGTGAAATCTGTGCTTCCAAATTCCCCTCCTTCTGAGCCCCCCTATGCCTAAACCACAGTAAGCGGCCACATGTTTGGCATTATTGTAGCTGGGAGAGTGCACTTAACAATTTACGGGGTGTATGTCTCCATAAGCTCAAGCTGGGCACAATATATGGGGCTACTACACTGTATGGGGGCACAATGTATGGGCATTTAAGTGGCAGATTTGCAATTCTCAAGGGGAAAAAAGCCTGGCGTGTATGTTGCAAAGCAAACTCCCGTGGGCCAAAATAGTTACTGCAGCTGTAGATGAATTCATTGAAAGGTGCAATTTCTAAAATGGGGTCATTTTGTGCGTTTTTCTATTGACACCTTCGGGGTTCCGCAAATGTCACCTGCAAAACTTGTGCACCAAATAGCGCTCCTTCCTTCTCAGCCCTGACGTGTGGCCTAACAGTAACTTCTGATGACATATGGGGCATTGCTGCATTTGGGAGAAATTGCTCAATAAATTATGGGGTCCAGTTTCACCTAATAACCCTTGTGTAAATGACAAACTTTCAGCTAATAAAAAATGTACAGTTCTACCACTAAAATGTTAGTTCCATGTCCCCATATCGCAAAATTCTGTGAGGCACCTGTGGGTTCAAAATACTCACTACACCCCTAGATGAATTCCTTAGGCAGTGGAGTTTCCAATATGGGGTCACCGGGGGGGTGTTCTGGCATTTCAGGGGCTTGGCTAATGGAGTCCACAATCTATTAAAACAAAGTCTGCGTTTTAAAAGCCAAGTAGCGCTCCTTCCCATCCGATCCCTCCGTGTGCTCAAATAGCAGTTTACACCCCCATATGGGGTACTACCACGTTTAGATATACTGGTCATACACACATCTAGAATAATGTACAAGACCATAAACTCACAGAAATCCGCTCAAAGGGATTGAATCTAGAAAACTGGTATAAAATACAAAAAAATATACTGTATAATTCCAATGGCCCTGCAATCACTCTTTACCTATTTATAGAAGTCCATATATTCCAGCCGCCTAAGCAATGCCTGTTCAGGTTCAGATAGTTGTGTATATTGTTGTTGAAAGTTCTAAGAGAAAATGCCATTATTTTTTAAAATGGTGGATATTGCAGCAGCATGATGAAGTCTGGCACCAATGTGAATTTTAAAGGACTCAGTTTGTAGTTGTACAATAAATTCAAGCACTGAAACATAACCTTTTATCATTTTCTTTCTTCCAGGTGAAGAAGATAATTCTCAAGTTATCTGGTTCTGGGCCCATGATGGGCAGGTAAATCGCTGCCCACAGTGTGGCTCTCACTACAAGGTTGTCCTTTATGAGCTTCCACACTGAAGAGGACTTGTATTACTATTGACAGCCATATGTTAAAAAGTTAAAAAATCTTTTATTAAATACTTGATATATTGTAATGTGTTTTATTTTCATTAGCATTGGTCGTGCATACAGAACAATACTTAAAAAAGCTAACGTTCTCCCATCCTTTGAATTGGAGTTGACAAAGGTCTGTAAGAATTTGGCAGTTTGGATGGGCAAGATGCGTTCTGTGGTCTGGATCTCCACTCTGGCTTCCACTAGTGGCTTCTGCAGGATAAATTATAGGAGTGGTTCGAAACTAATAAGGATTTTAATCCTAAATGTCTTTCTATTGTACTAATCTAATCGCTCTTCTAATTGACTTTAAGAAGTCACTGCTGTTCCCT
This sequence comes from Phyllobates terribilis, assembly GCF_046119375.1. Taxonomy (NCBI): domain Eukaryota; kingdom Metazoa; phylum Chordata; class Amphibia; order Anura; family Dendrobatidae; genus Phyllobates; species Phyllobates terribilis. The sequence goes on along the minus strand of NW_027362765.1, from coordinate 512,413,316 downwards.
CTTTAGTTTAACTTTTTTTTTTACCTACTTTGTTTTGATGACATTTTTTGAGAATCCCCAGAATCTCCTGGTTATCTGGGAGCCTTGGCTTGGTCACTGCCGCAGCCCCTGTCTCCACCCTGAAACACGGAGTCATCATTGACATCAGTTTCAGGGGTAGGGTTATTCCCTGCTGTACAGAGCATGTGACGGTTGTCCATTCTGACTCTGTATAAGCTTCCTTGTCACTGTGTAGTACTTTCAATGCACACAGTGTGCTCCCTCGCTAGCCCTAATGGGAAGAGACTAGCCGACAAGAGTGCACTTGGTGTGCATTGTAAGGTGAGGGGACATGCAGAGTACAGCAGGGACTGCCCACCCCCTGAAGTGGATGTCACTGACTCTTCATTTCAGGGTGGAGATAAACTGTTAAATTTTAAATAAAAACTCCCTTTTAGATAAGCTATTAGAATCTCACTACATAAAGATGACGCGCCCCTGGGCCTGCTGTGTCGCGCAGCGTCTCGCGCACGGGGGCTTACCCGGAACCGGATCAGATGAGGGTTGTAGTCTCCGAGTGGCGGGGACCCGGTCCGTGCCCAGGGAGTCAACTCAGTGTGTGGCAGTCTTGATAGATGTTATTTGAGTGTCGACTACGCCACCCGTTGATTTGCAGCTATGGAGCTGCCGCTGCAGGGCAGACCGCTGAGGCCGGTGTAGGATTGTGCAGCGTGATAGTATAACCCCCAACGGGAGGGGTATGGCCTCAGGGCAGCCGACGTGGAAGATGAGGGTAGCAGGAACCACTCAGAGACGGTGCGGTGTAATTCAGGGTCTTTACTGGTAACAACGATAGACCCTCCCGGAGTACTTGCTAGCGAACGGGGCCTGGTCAGTCCTTGAGCAGATGGGATCTCCCCTGGCCAGGCGGAGTTGTAGGCCTCCCAAACTGACTGTACTCTTCTGGCTACCTTGCTAGAAGCGGATATAAGTAGCCCACGTCCCTGAGTGTACCGTGTGGTGCTCACCCGTATGGCCGGTGACTCGGGGCCTTCTAATGGCTTCCGCTCCACGATGGCGGCGCTGGTCCCACGCGTGTGACCGTGCCTTCGGGTTTCTGGGCCTGAGGACCTGAAATCCCCTGCCGGTCGGCTTCTGCTGCTGGGTAAGAGTTAGTCCCCACAGCCTCGGACGCCGGGTCCGGTAAGAAAGCTTCTCAGTCAGGGCGAGCTCTGCAGCTGCCAGCCCCTGACTTGTAGTAGTATTGCTCCCACTGAGCTTCTGCTGTTTCTTCCTGTGACTGTTTCTTGTCTCTACTCTCCTTGACTGACTAACCCTGCTTCAGCCCCGGGTTTATATAGGGGAAGGTCTTCCCCTCCCAAGACTGGGCAGGAGGTGTGGCATGCACAGGATCCCTGACCAAAGGACCTCCCACCTGCTCTCAGACATAACATTACATTACTGTGGGAAACCAGACCCCTGGGGTGCCACATTCCCCCCTAGTGAAATTTAGTACTCCGGGACTAAACATATTTTAGAAAAACATAACAAGATATAACAACAATAATAGTACAATAAGAAGAAACACATAAAGGTGGTCACGGATATCCGTAACCGGGTGCAGTCTTTGAAGAAAGCAAGGTGTCCATTTCACCAAAACAGGGAGACGTAACCAGGTAGGGGTCTGTTCTGCCCCGAGTCCTTAACAGTCTTTAGTCCGTCCTGGGTTACGCTCCAACTATGTACACAGGATTCCCGGTAAATCCACCAAACACTCCTATAAACAACTAGAAACACATAATTATACACAAGCAATAAGAAAAACAGGTAACCACAAATAAAACAACTTATACATTTCAAATCCTCCAACGTGCGGGTAACTGGCCTCTAGTGGCCCTAGTGGACCTACGGAGCTGACTGTCTAGCCCTGAACTACAGGGTGTAGGAGCTGTCAAGGGTAAACTGGGCAGCTGTCTACCGGCTCTTTGGCTCACTAGGGATATGGCAGGCTCACTGCAAGCAGAGGGTTGATCCTCCTGGTCTGCGGGTGTGGGGTCTTCTGCCTCCTGGACCGGCTGTTCTTCCAGCTCTACCTGTTGCTCCGTAGGTGCTTGGGATGCTGGTTGGAGGAAGGTGAGTACGGGTACCACAACTGCACCATTGACTTGAATCCAAGACCGAGGGAAGTCCCCGAGCACAGTACTAACCATATCTTCCCTTTCCTCTACGGGTCGATGGTCTTCTTGTTCCTCTTCAGGGTTCCTCAGTTGTTCGGGACACTTCTTCAGGTGGTCCCGGGATACAATGGCTGTAGTTTCCCCTCCGTCTTTACTGATGGTACAAACCTTCGGGTTCTCGTGGCTTGAGGGCAGTACGGTGTACGGGTCCTTCTCCCACTGGTCGTCCAACTTGTGGAGCCGTCTCTTCCTCTTCAAGACCTGCTCTCCGGGTACCAGGGGAACAGCGGGAGCATACTGGTTGTAAGTTTTCTCTTGTCTTTCCCTAGCCTGACAGAGACTTCGCTCCACGCTCTCCTGTACTCTCCGGTACTGCTGCTGCCTCTCTGTGTCCCAGTCTGCTTCTGGTGAAGTGTCCTCGGGTGTCAGGACTCCCATTTCCAGGTCAACAGGTAACTTACCAGGTCTTGCCCTCATTAGGTAAGCCGGGGTACAGTTGGTGGAACCTACCGGGATGTGGTTGTATAGGTCCACCAGATCGGGCAGCTTCTCAGGCCACAGACTGCGTTCTTCCAGGGGCAACGTTTTCAGAAGATCCATTACCACCTGGTTCATTTTCGCACAAAGTCCATTAGTTTGCGGATGATAGGGTGTCGTCCTTATCTTCCGGCAGCCATACAGAGTGCAGAATTCTTGGAAGACCTCCGCTTCAAAGGCAGGTCCCTGGTCTGTCAACACTTGGTCCGGGTACCCGTGTGGACGGCAGAAATGCTGCTGGAAGGCTCTCGCTGCTGTTCGAGCTGTTAAGTCCTTGACGGGGACGACAACCAAGAACCGGGAGTAGTGATCCACGATGGTTAGTGCGTAGACGTAGCCACTTCTGCTTGGGGTCAGTTTTACATGATCCAAGGCTACCAGTTCCAACGGCTGCCGGGTGACGATGGACTGCAGGGGAGTCTTCTGGCTGGCACGATCCTTCCTTCTTAGGTTGCACGGGCCACAGTCTCTGCACCACTTCTCAATGGTTCCCCTCATGCCTACCCAGTGGAATCGCTCGCGCAGCAGGAACTCCAGCTTCTTCCACCCGAAGTGTCCAGCTCCGTCGTGGTATGCCTCCATCACCATGGCTGCGTCTCTTCGTGGCACCACTACTTGCCAGAGTAGTTCATGCGTCCGGGAGTTAACCATTCTGCGGCACAACTTCCCCTTGTAAAGGAACAGTCGACTCCTCTCTGCCCATAGTTGTTTGGCTTCCTCCGGAGCGTCTGGTTCAAGGCAAGCCTCCGGGCGAGTCAGCATCTCCTTCACCAGTCGGACGGCAGGGTCGCTGTCTTGCGTTTCCGCCCAGTTGTAGTGAGGTAAGGGGTTCAACGTAGCAGCCTGCTTACTCCTTACCCGGTGGGAGTACTGGATAGTCCCATGACGGTGGAACGCAGGGAGTTCAACTTCTTCCAGTCCCTCCGGATCTTCTCCTTCGTCCGGCAGGTTGGGCATCCTGGACAGGGCGTCCGCGTTGGTATTGGAGCGTCCGGCCCGGTATTTGATTGTGAACTCGTAGTTGGACAGACGGGCCATCCACCTCTGCTCCAGGGCACCGAGTCTTGCCGTGTCCAGGTGTGTCAACGGGTTGTTATCCGTGTACACGGTGAACCGGGAAGAAGCGAGGTAATGCTTAAAGCGCTCGGTGACTGCCCATACTACGGCCAGGAACTCTAGCTTAAATGAGCTGTAATTCTCGGGATTCCTTTCGGTGGGTCGCAGCTTTCGGCTGGCGTAGGCGATTACTCGTTCCTTCCCCTGCTGGATCTGGGACAGTACGGCTCCTAGCCCGATGTTACTGGCGTCGGTGTAGAGGATAAAGGGCTGGCTATAATCCGGGTACGCCAGGATTTCGTCCCCCGTGAGGGCCATCTTCAGCTGGCGGAAGGACTCTTCTTCCAGCTCCTCCCATTTGAAGGGCGGCTTCTGGTTCTTGGCCTTCCGGGACTGGCCTATCAGGAGGTCCTGCATAGGTGCTGCCTTTTTGGTGAAACCGGGAATAAACCTTCGGTAGTAGCCTACCAACCCGAGGAACTGCCGCACTTCTTTTACGCTGGAGGGGCTTGGCCATTCCTTAATTGCGGTGATCTTATCAGGGTCGGGAGCCACTCCGTCAGCGCTCACCACGTGTCCCAGGTACTACACCTTTGGTTTCAGGAGGTGACACTTGGAGGGTTTCACCTTTAGGCCGTAACTCGCCAGAGCTTCGAACACTTCCGCCAGGTGTTTCAGGTGGTCCTCATACGTCTTGGAATATACGATGACATCGTCCAGGTACAACAGGACCGTCTCGAAGTTTCTGTGGCCCAGACAACACTCCATTAGTCGTTGGAAGGTTCCTGGTGCGTTGCAGAGTCCCAACGGCATGCAGGTGAACTCGCTAAGTCCCATCGGGGTGGTGAATGCGGTCTTCTCCCGGTCCGCCTCTGCTACAGGAACCTGCCAGTACCCGCTAGTGAGATCCAAGGTAGAGAAGAAGTTAGCAGATCTTAAAGCAGCCAATGACTCCTCTATCCTTGGTAAGGGGTACGCATCCTTGTGTGTGATACGGTTGATTTTCCGGTAATCTACACACATCCTCATGGTGTTGTCTTTTTTTCTGACTAAGACTAGTGGAGCTGCCCAGGGGCTACAGCTATCCCTGATCACCCCAGCCTCCTTCATGTCTCTAAGCATCCCCTTGGCATGTTGGTAGTGTGCAGGGGGTACGGGTCGATACCTCTCTTTTATGGGAGCATGGTCTCCCGTGGGGATGTGGTGTTCTACCCCCTTGACTCGCCCGAAGTCTAACGGGTGTTTACTAAACACTCTCTCGTACTCTTGAACCACCCGATAGACTCCCTGTTTCTGATGTGAGGGAGTGGAGTCAGTACCCAAATGTAGTTGCTGACACCAGTCCTCCTTTGTTTTCTTAGAGCCGTTACCTTCCTCCGGGTGAGATGGAGGCAAGGGTTCCACAGATTGTATAGCATTTTGGTTAATGGTATATAATTTGGCTAGCGTGGCATACCGGGGCAGGTACACTTCCCTCTTCCCGATATTGATTATGCGAACGGGCACCCTCCCATGGCGTACATTAACCACCCCCCGTGCTGTCAAGATGGTGGGCCTACTGTCTGAGTAAACTGGTTCTACCATTGCCTGGTAATCTCTACCTCTCAGACCAATAGCTGCCCGGCACCAAATCATCATTTCACTTTTTGGGGGCATGGCAATAGGAAAAGGGTCACACATTCTTACGCTACCAATCTCACCGCCGGAGAGTTCCACCTGTTGCCGTCGCATCAGTGCCCGGATCTCTTTCTGGAGCACCCGCTGCTCGCCGGAGCTGACGTTCTTGGCAACCTGCTGTAAAAGGAAAATCACCTCTGCAAGACAATTTTCAATTACATTAGTTCCTAGAGTTATTTTTGGGTGACTCTCATGTTTGTCAATATCTACAATGATCAGTCCCTGTGCTGCCAGTTCGACTCTACCGATTTTGATGGTCACCTCTTTAAATCCGATCTGTGGCACGGGCTGGCCATTGCTGGCGATGATACTCAAGTCGTCGTCAGGGTAGCGGGTAATATCCGAGTCATTCCAGTACTGCTTAAAGAGCACGTACGGGATGGTGGTGACCTGTGACCCGGTGTCCAGTAGGGCACTCATGGGAATGCCATCCAGTACCACAGGCAAGACTGGACGTCCTCCCACATATCTGTCGCGCCAGTTCGATGGGCCTGGTGATCTAATTCCTGGGGGTTGGCCCTCTACCCCAGGTTGTGCCCGTTTAAAGAACAGTACCTTGCCATATGTCCGGGTTGATTGCAGCGGCGGCAGATGGGTCGTCCGTCTTCGCTGTATCGGTCACTGGGTCTTCCTCTGGCCGGTGGGGTCCTCCTTGGTCGACGCCACGGGATGTCCTCCGGTCCGGATGCCAGCTGGATCTTCCCTGGGGTGGAAACCTGTAAAGACTGCACAGTTCGGGTTAGCGCAGCAACGCTCTTAGCTAGCTCTTGGACCTGATGGTGTAGGTCTGGAGCCGGGTCATTGTCCAAAGCCTGCGCATCAGCTCCCACAGGCCCTGCCGACAAGGGCGCCACCTCCTGGTGGTAAGTGATAGCTGGGCGCCTGTGGGTCACAACGCCACCCGGTGCCGGTTCTCGGAGCACCCGGATGGCTCTGTCCTTGAACTGTGCAAAGCCCAGATGGGGATCCTGTAAGGCCATCGCCCGCAACTGGGTTCGGTGGGCATTACAATATAGTCCCTCTATAAATTGTTCGGTCAACAGCCTGTCCTCGTTTCCCACTCCATCAGGGTCAGTCTGCTTAATGGCCCTCAGGGCCTCTTGTAGGTTTAGTGCATAGTCCCTTATACTCTCATGCGCTCGCTGCTTGCACCCGTAGAATCTAAGCTTAATCTCGGCTGAGGTGCGGGTATCAAAGGTATCCTTCAGCCGGGTTAGTATCCCTGCGACAGTCTTCCTCCCAGGTGGCCAGGATTTTACTTCCCTTTTGGCTGCCCCGGTTAGTTGGGCCACCAGGATGCTCACTTTTTGCTCTTCTGTGAGGGGGTACACCTGGAAGAGGCTATCCAGCTTTTCTCTAAAGTCATGCAGGGTATGTGACTCCCCTGAGTACTGGGGTAGCCAAGCTGCTCCCGGGATATAGGGCATGGTGAAGGGCATAACTGCAGCAGCGGTGGCGCTGGCGGGGGTTGAGGCAATGAAGCTCTCCTCCGCATCCGACATCTTCCTCCCCCCAAGTGGACCGTGGCCTACCTTGCGATGATCCTGTTCCGTAGGCCGCGGCTCCGCAGTAGATCGTCAGGGTTGAGGACCTTCCGTCGCGCTCCGGTGACGTCGGCGTCTGCTGGGCTCCTTCCAGGACCTTACGCAACGTCCGGACGTGAGGCGGGGCTTCAGTTCTCGCGCGCTTTCGGAGTCCACGCCCCTCTTCTTCCCGCGCGGCGTCCTCAAGATGGCGTCCAACGGCGGGAAAACTCCACGGATGGCGGGAAGAAGGCTGAAGATGGTGCCGGATGGCGGGAATCTTCAGAGATGGCGGGAAGAAGGCTGAAAATGGCGCTGGATGGCGGGAATCTTCACCGATGGCGGGAAAACTTCACGGATAGTAAGTTTTAAAAGTCTCTTTTTCAGGCACGCAGTACCCGGTGGTTGCGGGCACGAGATCCTGCCGACTACGCCAAAGTTGACGCGCCCCTGGGCCTGCTGTGTCGCGCAGCGTCTCGCGCACGGGGGCTTACCCGGAACTGGATCAGATGAGGGTTGTAGTCTCCGAGTGGCGGGGACCCGGTCCGTGCCCAGGGAGTCAACTCAGTGTGTGGCAGTCTTGATAGATGTTATTTGAGTGTCGACTACGCCACCCGTTGATTTGCAGCTATGGAGCTGCCGCTGCAGGGCAGACCGCTGAGGCCGGTGTAGGATTGTGCAGCGTGATAGTATAACCCCCAACGGGAGGGGTATGGCCTCAGGGCAGCCGACGTGGAAGATGAGGGTAGCAGGAACCACTCAGAGACGGTGCGGTGTAATTCAGGGTCTTTACTGGTAACAACGATAGACCCTCCCGGAGTACTTGCTAGCGAACGGGGCCTGGTCAGTCCTTGAGCAGATGGGATCTCCCCTGGCCAGGCGGAGTTGTAGGCCTCCCAAACTGACTGTACTCTTCTGGCTACCTTGCTAGAAGCGGATATAAGTAGCCCACGTCCCTGAGTGTACCGTGTGGTGCTCACCCGTATGGCCGGTGACTCGGGGCCTTCTAATGGCTTCCGCTCCACGATGGCGGCGCTGGTCCCACGCGTGTGACCGTGCCTTCGGGTTTCTGGGCCTGAGGACCTGAAATCCCCTGCCGGTCGGCTTCTGCTGCTGGGTAAGAGTTAGTCCCCACAGCCTCGGACGCCGGGTCCGGTAAGAAAGCTTCTCAGTCAGGGCGAGCTCTGCAGCTGCCAGCCCCTGACTTGTAGTAGTATTGCTCCCACTGAGCTTCTGCTGTTTCTTCCTGTGACTGTTTCTTGTCTCTACTCTCCTTGACTGACTAACCCTGCTTCAGCCCCGGGTTTATATAGGGGAAGGTCTTCCCCTCCCAAGACTGGGCAGGAGGTGTGGCATGCACAGGATCCCTGACCAAAGGACCTCCCACCTGCTCTCAGACATAACATTACATTACTGTGGGAAACCAGACCCCTGGGGTGCCACAAAGATCTTAATGTTGAGGTGAGTCCGAGAAAAGAATCAGCTGACGGTGGAGTCATGTTGTAGATGATAAAAGGGAGTGTTTTCCTATTGAATTTTTAAACGGCTTAACCCTGTCAGCCATGCCAAGTCGTTGCCTTATCCTTAAAGGGATCGAGCCACCATAAAGAATACAGTTAACCAACCAGAAAAGGTGGAAATAATTTAGTTATTTAGTGATTCAAAATTATGCTTCATTCAAAAGATACCAAGCTTTTTTATTTTTTGAATTCTGCTTTCTGGCGCCCCCTGGCGTTGTTCCATTCCGTTTTGGTAGTGGGTGATCAGCTGGTCGCGTTTGCACAGTGCCTGTCATAAGAGCCCCCCCCCAAGTCCACACCCGCAGTGTGCACAATGTATTCTGTCACAAGTCTGACAGTCTGCTGTAAGCACAGTGTGTGATTCACCCCCTCCCCCTGCACTCACAGCTCCCCTCCCGGTGAGATGGTTCTGCTTCACAGCCTAAGCGCAGAAGGTGTGTCTCTGCTATTGTGCTTACAAGTCTGTGATGTGAGGAAGAACCATCTCACTGGGAGGGGAGCTGTGAGTGCAGGGGGAGGGGGTGAATCACAGACACTGTGCTTACAGCAGGCTGTCAGACTTGTGGCAGAATACATTGTGCACACTGCAGTTGGGGGGGCTCTTATGACAGGAACTGCGCAAACTCGACCAGCTGATCACCCACTACCAGGACATATTGGAATAAAGTCAGGGGGCGCCAGAGAGCAGAATTCAAAAAAATGAAAGCTTGGTATCTTTTGAATGGGGCATAATTTTGAATCACTATAAATTACAAAACAATTTATTTCTACCTTTTCTGGTTGGTTAACTGTATTCTTTATGGTGGCAGAACCCCTTTACCCCTGAGGGTGGTTTGCACGATAATGACTAGGCAAATTTTTACAATTCTGACCACTGTCACTTTATGAGGTAATTACTCAAACGCTTCAACGGATCCCCCTGATTCTGAGAATGTTTATTTTTTCGTGACATATTGTACTTCATCATAGTGGTAAAATTCCTTCGATATCACTTGCGTTTATTTGTGAAAAGCTCGGAAAATTTAGCAATTTTCAAAATTAATTTTTATGCCGTTACATCAGAGAGATGTCACACAAAATAGTTAATAAATAACATTGCCCACATGTCTACTTTACATCAGTACAATTTTGGAACCAACATTTTTTTTATTTTTTATTAGGGAGCTATAAGGGTTAAAAGTTGACCAGCGATTTCTAATTTTTAAAACAAAATTTGCAAAACCATTTTTTTTTTTAAGGGACCACATCACATTTGAAGCGACTATAAGGGGCTTTTATGACAGGAAAATACCCAAAAGTGACATAATTCTAAAAACTGCACCCCTCAAGATTCTCAAAACCACATTCAAGAAGTTTATTAACTCTTCAGGTGCTTCACAGGAATTTTTGGAATGGGGAAGAAAAAAATGAATATTTACCAGTACGTCCATCATAACAGCACGACATGAGTTAAGTCCTCTGTTCCTCTAGGGACAGGAAACGCATGAGAGGTTAAAAGCCCCACCCCCCCCATCACACCCTCAGTGTTTTTCCTGTCCCTAGCAGGAGAGGACACTATGGAGAGGTTCTCCGAAGATGGAAGTTACGTGAGAGCCAGGGGGATTGGGGGGGTCTGAGAACTCTCCCCTTCCTTCGGTCCAGAGGCTCCATGCTGATACCCCTTTGCGGGGTCCCTCAGCCAGAAGACCGCCGCTTGCCGCTGTATCCCCCGGACAAGCTGAGCGTTGCGCTATCCCACCGGCTGAAAGGCCGGCGTGCGCTCCACGGAGGAGCGCGGTGTATGGCTTCCGGCGGGAGGCGGAGTCATCAGGGCAAACATCCGCTTTGGAGCCGGCGTGCGTTCCAGGGTGGAGCGCACGCCGAGCGCGGTGCGAGACTTCTGGCCAGGAGGCGGAGTCAGAAGAGCGGACATCCGCTTTGGCCGGCGTGCGTTCCAGGGTGGAGCGCACGCCGGTTCTCCTTCCGGCATTGAGAAGAGGGGCTTCGGCACCCAGAACGCACAGGTGCCCGGAGGCAGTGGTGAGCCTCCAGGGCATTAAGAATAGCGATTATCATTGGGGGCGTGGCTACCACCTGGATCAGGTAAGACCCTATAAAAGGGTACACCTCAGCCACACACACACTGACACCATGGAAGCTAATCCTTCACGGTCAGAAGCCCCTTCAGAGTCCCTGGGCAGTGTGAGTACAGCCTTAGGCCCTTCTCTGGATAAATCAGAGTATTCTAGGACAGATTTTTATAGTAAATCTCCGGTGTCCTTTTATATTTTTTATGGATTAGGAGAGGGGAACCCAGAGGTCTGGATCTTCTTCCAAAAAATCAAGACGATGTGTAGACTGTAACACGAAGCTTCAGGACTCGTATAAAAAGTGGCTGTGAAAAAAATGTATAGCCGAGGTTCTAAAGGAAGAAAAAACTTCCTTTTTGACGGATATAAGATCTATGATACGTGAGGAGGTCCAGAGTACAGTCTCGAGCCTCATGCCTTCCCGTACACAGCCGTCACACCAAATAGTTCAACCCTCTCCTCGCCAGAAAAGACCTTGGTGGGAGGTGGAAGATGTGTCTGAGGAAGGAGAATATTCAGATTCCGCATCAGAGCAGTCTAGAAGAGGATGAGGATCGCTTCTCTCAGTTACCCTCACGAGCGAAAGAAATATGTCTTCTCTACGGAACATACGGATGAACTATTAAAGTCCGTCAGGCGTACTATGAACTTGGAGGACACTCAGGTCTCCCATTCCAAACACGATGAAATGTTCGCAGGTCTGAGAACTCAGAGAAATAGAGTATTCCCTGTAAATGAGCATTTAAAATCAATGATTATGGAGGAATGGGAAGAAGTGGAGAAAAGACTCATTGTGCCAAGAGACTTTAAATCCCGTCTTCCTTTCAATCCGGAGGACATCAAACTTTGGGAGGAAATCCCTAAAGTAGATGTCCCAATAGCGAAAGTGGCTAAGAAAACATCCATCCCCTTTGAGGATTCGTCTTGCCTCAAGGACGCAATGGATAGGAAGGCAGAGAGCATGCTCAAGAGGAGTTGGGAGGCCTCAGCAGCCATAATTAAGTCAAATATCGCTGCCACTTCAGTGGCAAGATCCATGTGCCTTTTGGTTGGACGAGCTGTCAGATCAAATTAGGTCGGACTCCCCTGTAGAGATGCTATCAGACTCTCTTCCCATGTTAAAGCTGGCAACGCAATTCATGGCTGATGCCTCGGCCGAATCGGTCAGATTCGCAGCTAGATGTAGCGTATTATCTAATACAGCTAGATGGGTGATATGGCTAAAGATGTGGTCGGGGGATAGCCACTCAAAGAATAAACTGTGCTCAATTCCCTTTTCGGGTGCTTGGGTCTTTGGTCCAGTGTTGGACGAGATCCTAGAAAGAGCATCAGACAAGAAAAAAGCATTTCCCGAGGATAGGGTTAAAAGATACCGGCCCTTTCGTGGACCCCGTCGATCCCCTAAACGTGATTACAGGGGTAAGGGTAAGACGGGGAGATGGTCTTACAGGAAGGGAGGAAAGGACAGAGCAGATCAGGTTGCCTCTGGAGCCCCAGCTAGACCATGACGCCATTGGAGTAGAGGGCAGGCTTCTTTTCTTTTAGGACAAGTGGGTGTCCATTACAAAAAATCAATGGATCCTACGTTCCTTAGGGGAAGGTTTCAAAATAGACTTCTCCCATGCCCTCCCTCGTCGTTTCCAAATCACTCGTCCTCGCTCCCCCGTAGATCTCAAAAGTCTATGGCAGGATATATTAGTCCTTCAATCCCTACACGTGGTGAAACAGGTCCCCCCTTCAGAGCAGGGTTTAGGCCATTATTCCTCCCTCTTCTCGGTATTAAAACCCTCGGGCAAACGCCGTACGGTTATAAACCTCAAGCCCTTAATCCAGTGGGTGGAATACAAAAGGTTCAAAATGGAAACTATAAAAACCAGCATTCCATTGATAGAGAAGGGATCGGTAATGTGCACCCTAGACCTCAAGGATGCATATTATCATGTTCCAATTCACTCAAATCACCAGCAATACCTAAGGTTTGCTCTAGAGCAGGAGGACACAGTACACCACTTTAAATTCACTTGCCTAACCTTCGGTCTGTCCTCGGCCCCCCGAATATTCACAAAGGTTATGACAGAAGTAGCGGCCTTCTTAAGAACACAAGGGGTTATAATCATCCCTTACCTGGACGATATATTGTTGGTGGCTGAGTCAGTCTCTTCTTCTCGGTCAACAAGAGCATACGATCAAAACCCTGAAATATTTGGGGTGGAACATCAATTGGGAAAAATCAAGCCTCCATCCAAGTACTACAAAAGTATTTCTAGGGGTACTCTTAGATTCCAGTCTTCAAAAGTCCTCCTTGCCCCAGGAGAAAAGAAAAAATAAAACTGGAAATTTACAACTTCGAGAAACTGAAGACCACCTCAATCAGATACGCCATGCGGATGTTGGGACTGATGACCTCAATCATTCAGAGCGTGAAATGGGCACAGGCCCATTCACGGCCGTTACAGAAGTCGATCCTGTCAGTTTGGAACAGACGACCATCGGGGTTGGACAAGAAAATGAGACTGTCAAGAGAGCTAAAAAACTCCCTTTCCTGGTGGACAGACCCTTCAAACTTAGAAAATGCAGTAGACTGGATCCTTCTTCCTTCAATCCAGATCCATACGGAGCAAGCATAGGAAACGGATATCTACAAGGGATGTGGCCCAAAGAGATACAACACAGGTCGTCAAATTTCAGGGAGCTAAAGGCGGTCTGGGAGACTCTTCAAAGATGTCAGCATTTGCTCAGAGGAAATCATGTAAAAAATTTCTCAGACAACAGCACCACCATCGCTTTTCTTCGTCGACAAGGAGGTCCAAGAGGGAAAAGGTTACAATCCTTGGCGTCAAGAATTTTCTACTGGGCGGAGAGAAATGTCCTTTCAATATCGGCTATTCATCTAAGGGGGTCCGAAAATGTGGTAGCAGACTTTCACAGCAGAGCAAAAGTTGGTCCCTCAGATTGGGAGCTGAATCCGGATGTGTTTCATCAAATCATTCAACGATGGGGCACCCCGTTCATAGACCTGTTCGCAACAAGAAAAAACAGGAAGCTGCAGCCCTTTTTTTCCTTGGACCCAGCCGACAGCCCAGAAGGAATAGATGCCCTTTCTCAATCATGGGGGACAAAACTGGTGTACGCCTTTCCTCCAGTCCCTCTCATCTCAAGAGTACTAAGGAAAATCCAACAGGAGAGGGGAGCTCTTATTCTGATAGCGCCCTACTGGCCCAAAAAGAGCTGGTTCCCTCTGCTACACCGGATGGCGGTGGATCTCCCATTCAGACTCCCAGCCAGGAGAGATCTTCTATTGCAGGGTCCCTTGTTACATCCGAACATCCAATTCCTCCAATTGACAGCTTGGAACCTGAGAGGCGGATCCTAGCCTCTAGGGGCCTTTCCCATCGGGTAATTACAACTCTACAAGCCTGTAGGAAACCAGTAACGTCAGCCATCTATACTAGGATTTGGAAACAGTTCTGTAGCTTTGCAGGTCAGTCTGTGGGAAATTCGTCTCACCCCAATATTCCAACGATATTGGATTTCCTCCAAGAGGGGTTTGATAAGGGTCTGAGGCCAAATACGTTAAAAGTTCATATCTCGGCCCTAAGTGCTTTTTTGGACTACTTCTTAATAGACGACCCATGGATATGAAGGTTCATAAAAGCAACTTCTCATTTAAAACCCACGATAAGGAGTCTAGTACTGCCGTGGGATCTGAACCTGGTGTTGAGGGCTTTATGTAAGTCTCCCTTTGAACCCCTAGAAGAAACATCAGTAGACCTGCTTTCTATGAAATCAGCCTTTCTTGTGGCAGTTACTACAGCGAAATGGGTAGGCGAGATCCAGGCCCTCTCAGTTCTGGACCCATACCTTAAGATTGTGGAGGACAGATTGGTTCTTAAACTGGATCCCTCCTTTCACCCTAAGGTGGTGTCCAGTTCAAACCTGAATCAAGAGATAATACTGCCGTCTTTCTGCCAGTCCTCCAAAAATAAAGGAAAAATCCTTCCATACCTTGGACGTCAGGAGGGCAATTGTTCGGTATATAGAAATCACAGCCCCCTGGAGGAGAGACTCAAACCTTTTTCTGCAATTTTCGGGTGTGAATAAGGGCAAGAAAGCTTCTAAGCCGACTCTAGCAAGGTGGTTGACAAGGACTATCGCCCTCGCATATGAATCTGAGGGGAAGGATCCACCAATTTCCCTTAAAGCTCATTCTACTCGGGCAATCTCCGCTTCTTGGGCAGAGAAAGCTGGAGCGTCAGTGGGCCAAATTTGCCAGGCAGCAACCTGGTCCAATATATCCACATTTAGTAAACATTATAAATTGGATGTATTGTCCAGTCAACAATTAGCCTATGGCCGTAAAGTCCTTCAGGCAGTAGTCCCGCCCTAAATGTTCCATTTCTTTTGATTTGGTATGTCTCCTGTCGTGCCGTTATGATGGACTCCTGGAAGCGTAATTAACGGTAGGAATAATTCCTATTTTTAACTTTTTTTCACAAAAATGTTACTTTAGACCCAATTTTTTTTTATATTTTTGCAGGGGTAACAGGAAAAAATGGCCCACAAAATTTGTTATGCAATTTCCCCTGAGCACGCAGATACCCCATACGTGGGGAAAAAAACACTGGGCGCACGGCAGGCTTCAGAAGGGAAGGAGCGCCATTTGACTTTTTGAATCTAAAATTTGCTTGAATAATTAGCGGACGCCATGTTGCGTTTACAGAGCCTCTGATGTGCCTAAACAAGGGACACCATTTTGGAAATTAGACCCCTCAGGGAACTTATCTAGATGTGTGGTGAGCACTTTGAACCCCCAGGTGCTTCACAGAAGTTTATAACCTGGAGCCGTGAAAATAAAATTTTTACATTTTTCCCACAAAAAATGTTTTCAGCCCCCAGTTTTGCATTTTCATAAGGGTAACAGGAGAAATTGCACCATGTAACTTGTTGTGAAATCTCTCCTGAGTAAGCTGATACCCCATATGTGGGGGAAAACCACTGCTTGGGCGTACGGCAGGCTTCAGAAGGGAAGAATAATTAGCGGATGTTCCACTGATGTGCTTGAACAGTGGAAAAACCCCACAAGTGACAACATTTTAGAAACTAGGTCCCTCAGAGAACTTATCTAGATGTGTGGTGAGCACCCTGAACCCCCAGGTGCTTCATAGAAATTTATAACATGGAGCCATAAAATTAAAAAAAATCAAACTTTTTCCACAGAAATGATCTTTTACGTCCAACTTTTTTATTTTCACAAGGGTAAGAGGAGAAAATTGAACCTAAGAACTGTTGTGCAATTTGTCCTGAGTATGCCAATACCCCATATGTGGGGAAAATACACTGTTTGGGCGCATGTCAGGGTTCAGAAGGGAAGGAGCACTGTGACTTTATGAATGCAAAATTGGCTGGAATCAAGAACGAATGCCATGTCGTATTTCGGGAGCCCCTGATGTGCCTAAATAGTGGAAAACCCCCACAATTGACTCCATTTTGGAAACTACACCCCTCAAGGATTTTATCAAGGGGTAAAGTGAACATTTTGAACCCAGAGGTACAACAGAATTTGATAACATTAGGCCATTCAATTGAATAAGTTGTCATTAGTCTTGAGCGCAAGTGCTCAGTACTTGAGTTTGCATTGGGTACTCAGGTATGCACCATGTATCGCGGGTGCTCGAGTGACATGCTCGAGTCCCCGCCCTGCATGTTTTACGGTTGTTAGACACCCCCCAAAAAAAAGATACGGGTATCGCTCGTGCATGGCAGGTGATCCCAGCAACATTTTTTTTTGGGCCGTGAAGCATATGGGGCAGAGACTCGAGCATGTCACTTGAGCACCCGTGATACTCAGTGCATAACCGAGCACCCAATGCAAATTCAAGTAGCGAGCACTTGTGCTCAACACTGGTCTCCATATCGTCATCATTTTTTTTTTTTTGCCCGACCCTAACCCTAAAGTTTATTTTTTACGCCATTCCTTGTGTGGTCTAAGCGATTAGATGACTTTATTCTTCGGGTTGGTGCGATTACAGTACAGCGATACCAGATACATAACAAGTTTTTATGATTGACAGCTGTCACACACTAAAAGACGCTTTTTTTGCAGAGACTATTTTTTGCATCGCCCTATTTTGAGAGCTATAATTTTTCCATATTTTGGCCGACAGTCATGTGACGGCTTGTTTTTTGTGGGACAAGTTGACCTTTTTATTGGTACCATTTTCGGGCACGTGACATTTTTTGATCGCTTTCTATTCTGATTTTTGGAAGGCACAATAAACAAACCAGCAAATCCGGAATTGATTTTTTGTTTCTTTTATGCTGTTCAGCGTGTGGTAAAATTGATAAGGTAGCTTTGTTCTTCGGGTCAGTGTGTTTACAGCGGTACCGAATTTATATATTTTTTTTTTATGTTTTGACGCTTTTACTCAACAAACTATTTTGTAGAAAAAATATTTTTTTTGCATCGCTTTATTCTGAGAGCTATAACTTTTTTTTTTTTTCCCGGATGATGGAGCTGTAAGGCGGCTTGTTTTTTGCGGGACAAGATGACTTTTTCAGCGGTACCATTTTTATTTACATTCGTCATTTTTATTGCGTGTTGTTCCATTTAAATTAGATAAAGCATTTGCTTGTTGTTTTTTTTTTTTTTTTTTTACAGTGTTCACTAAAGGGGTTAACTAGCCAGTTTTATAGGTGAGGTCGTTCCGGACGCGGCGATACCAAATGTGTGCATTTATTTATTTATTTTTTCTTTTTCATAATTATTGATGGGTACATTATATTGTTTTTTGTTTTTTATATTTTTACAATTTATTTTTTTTACTTTTACATTTTGTCCCACTATGGGACGTTCACTTTTTGTAGCCTGATCGGCTGTACAACATAGAGAGCAGGAGCAGCTCCCTGTGTTATGCAGCCTGTCAGCACTGCACAGGGAGAAGTTGTTTTTGTTATGCACTGCGCATGACCAAAGCAACATCCTGCCTCCTGGAGACCCGAATGTTGTCATGACTACATCAGGTCGTCATGACGACATCCGGGACTGGACTTGGACACTGGGAGAGGGGGTGAGTATCGGCGCTTAACTCCGCAATGCTGTGATCGACTTCGATCGCAGCATTGCGGGGGTTAATGTGCCGGGAGCGGTGCGGGTGCGATCGTATCACGCGTAATAGTACTGATTACAGTCTCAACCCCAGAAAACATGCTTTTAATTCTTGTTTCTGCTAAACTGTTTGTTTAGTTTTGAGTAAGGGGCTTATTGTTTTCATGCAATTTTATGGAAAGCAACTGAGACATGGCCTATTTCAGTACTACAGTTTGTATCTAATATCCAATACTCATTTTAAGCCATCACACAACAGATCTACCATATTCTTAGTGAGCTTGCAATTCATGTCTAGAAGAACATCCAGAAAGACAAAATGGTGTAAGTTTATGGCTCTTGCTCTCCTGTAAATTCACAGGGCAGGGTTAAATCTCCTGCTCATGCAATCTAGCAGGGCCGTGTTGGGTCTTCATCTGTCAGACTCTGCCTGGGATCCAGGGGAGAAGACGGGAGCAGTTTATTACTGCTTCAGTCTTCTATTTCACTGACTAAATCGCATTGTGTGATGGGATTGCTGATGCTTCTGTAGGACCCGGCAATCACATGATCATGAGGTGTCTCAAGCATAGCAAAGCTCCTGGATCCTAGCAGACTTTGATGGCTCTGCCAGTGACATTTGTCATTGTAGTGTGCTATTTTATCTTGTAAATGGGGCTCCTATAAATGCCCCAGTTACAATGTAAGAAAATCAATAGTAATAAAAAACTGAAGATATTTTTCATATCTTTAATTATTGTTTAGGGGAACAAATTGTCTAGTGTTTATGTACACTACTCAAAAAAATAAAGGGAACACTCAAATAACACATCCTAGATCTGAATGAATGAAATATTCTCATTGAATACTTTGTTCTGTACAAAGTTGAATGTGATGACAACAAAATCACACAAAAATCATCAATGTAAATCAAATTTATTAACCAATGGAGGCCTGGATTTGGAGTCACCCTCAAAATTAAAGTGGAAAAACACACTACAGGCTGATCCAACTTTGATGTAATGTCCTTAAAACAAGTCAAAATGAGGCTCAGTATTGTGTGCGGCCTCCACGTGCCTGTATGACCTCCCTACAACGCCTGGGCATGATCCTGATGAGGTTGCGGATGGTCTTCTGTGGGATCTCCTCCCAGACCTGGATTAACCCCTTCGCAACCTTGGGTTTGTCGTTTTTACTTTTTCGTTTTTTACTTCCCTTGTTCCCAGAGCCATAGCGTTTTTATTTTTTGGACAATATGGTCGTGTGAGGGCTTATTTTTTGCGGGACAAGTTGTACTTTTCAACGCCATTACTGGTTTTACCATATCTTGTACGGGAAAACGGGAAAAAAATTCCAAGTGCGGTAAAATTGCAAAAAAAGTGCAATACCACAGTTGTTCGTTCTTTTTTTTTTTTTTACCATGTTCACTTAATGCTAAAACTGACCTGCTATTCTTATTCTCCAGGTCATTACGAGTTCGTAGACACCAAACATGTATAGGTTATTTTATATTTAAGTGGTGAAAAAAAATTCCAAAATTTGGTAAAAAAAACTAAGAAAAAAAAATAGCGCCATTTTCCGAGACCTGTAGCGTCTCCATTTTTCGTGATCCGGGGTTGGGTGAGGGCTTATTTTTTGCACGCCGGGCTGACTTTTTTATTGATAACATTTTGGGGTAGATCCGATGTTTTGATCGCCCGTTATTGCATTTTATTGCAATTTTGCGGCGACCAAAAAACGTAATTCTGGCATTTAGAATTTTTTTCTCGTTACACCGTTTACCGATCGGATTAATTCTTTTTTTATATTGATACATGGGGCGATTCTGAACGCGGCAATACCAAATATGTGTATGTGGGTTTTTTTTTTTATATATTTTATTTTGAATGGGGCGAAAGGGAGGTGATTTAAACTTTTTTATATTTTTAAAAACATATTTTTTTTTCACTTACTGCATGCTTCAATAGTCTCCATAGGAGACTAGAAGCAGCAGTTGTCTGATAGGCTCTGCTACATACAGGGGACCAGCAGATCCCCTGCATATAGCAGAAATGGTCCTGTGCTATGAGCGCCGACCACTAGGTGGCGCTCATAGCGACGAGATCATGACAACCACAGGCGTCTGCTGCAGACCCTAGGTTGTCATGCCCACCCATCGGGGTCGCCGATGGGCGGGGCTTATGACGCGCAACCCGGAAGCACGCGTTAAATGCCGCTGTCGGAGATTGACAGCGGCATTTAACATGTTAACAGCTGCGGGTGGATCGCGATTCCACCCGCGGCTGTTGCGGGCACATGTCAGCTGTAAGAATCAGCTGACATGTGCTCGGTTCAGTGAGGGCTCAGTGCAGCAGCCCTCACTGAACCGGGGGTGCGCAAATGTGCGTACTAATACGGCAAGGGTTGGAAAGGGGTTAAAGCAACCACCAACTCCTGGACAGTCTGTGGTGCAACGTGTGACGTTGGTGGCTGGAGTGAGACATGATGTCCTAGATGTGCTCAATCGGACTCAGGTCTGGGGAACAGGCGGGCCAGTCCATAGCTTCAATGCCTTCATCTTGCAGGAACTGCTGACACACTCCAGCCACATGAGGTCTGGCATTGTCCTGCATTAGGAGGAACCCAGGGCCAACCACACCAGCATATGGTCTCCTAAGGGGTCTGAGGATGTCATCTTGGTACCTAATGGCAGTCAGGCTACCTCTGGCGAGCACATGGAGAGCTGTGCGGCCCTCCAAAGAAATGCCACCCCACACCATTACTGACCCACTGCCAAACTGATCATGCTGAAGGATGTTGCAGGCAGCAGATCGCTCTCCATGGCATCTCCAGACTCTGTCACGTCTGTCAAATGTGCTCAGTGTGAACCTGCTTTCATCTGTGAAGAGCACAGGGCGCCAATGGCGACTTTGCCAATCCTGGTGTTCTGTGGCAAATGCCAAGGGTCCTGCATGGTGTTGGGCTGTGAGCATAACCCCCATCTGTGGACGTTGGGCCCTCATACCACCCTCATGGAGTTGGTTTCTAACCGTTTGTGCAGACACATGCACATTTGTGGCCTGCTGGAGGTCATTTTGCAGGGCTCTGGCAGTGCTCCTCCTGTTCCTCCTTGAACAAAGGCAAAGGTAGCGGTCCTGCTGCTGGGTTGTTGCCCTCCTACGGCCCCCTC
This sequence comes from Phyllobates terribilis, assembly GCF_046119375.1. Classification (NCBI taxonomy): domain Eukaryota; kingdom Metazoa; phylum Chordata; class Amphibia; order Anura; family Dendrobatidae; genus Phyllobates; species Phyllobates terribilis. The sequence goes on along the minus strand of NW_027362765.1, from coordinate 512,392,525 downwards.
CACGTCTCCTGGTGTACTGGCCTGTCTCCTGGTAGCGTCTCCAGCCTCTGGACACTACACTGACAGACACCGCAAACCTTCTTGCCACAGCTCGCATTGATGTACCATCCTGGATGAGCAGCACTATCTGAGCAACTTCTGTGGGTTGTAGAGTCCGTCTCATGCTACCACGAGTGTGAAAGCACAACCAACATCCAAAACATAAGCCAGAAAGCATTGGTACTGAGATGTGCCCCCCCCCCCTGCAGAACCACTCCTTTCTTGAGGAAGTCTTGATAATTGCCAATAATTTCCATCTATTGTCTATTCCATTTGCACAACAGCATGTGAAATTGATTGTCAATCAGTGTTGCTTCCTAAGTGGACAGTTTGATTTCACAGAAGTTTGATTCACTTGGAGTTATATTCTGTTTGTGTTCCCTTTGTTTTTGAGCAGTATATATAACTTAACTATTTTTGTTAAATTTATTTTTGCACATGAAAGTACCAACTGCAGACAAATGAAAAAACTACTTTTCCCATTAAGACATTTTTATTACATACATGTAAAGAAAAAAACCCTACACATTACATATCTACATAACCTGGAATATTCTCAAGTGGCTCTTCGGTGTGAAATTTGAACAGTATAAAAAATATAGTAAACTGAAAATGGCTTGTTCTTAAAGATTTGCATCACAAAAAAATTAAATTGTCTAGCAGGTAACATTTCTCCAGGTGGAGAGTGGCAAGTTGCATAGGACATCATTGGTGCAACCTGTGCAGATGTAAGGGAGGGGGGCATTTCTACATCCAAACCAGGTGGAATTGTGCATTATGAGGAGCTACTGGAGTGCAAAGGGCTCATATACTTTTCTTGCACTGGGCCTCTTCTGTCTGTCACTGGCGACTTCTAGGCCATGCAATGCTCCAGAAGCTGTTAAGAGAAGAGGAACCCTAGTGTCACCTCTTGGAAGTAGTAATCTAGTAATCCTAAAGGTCAATTTCGTTCCTTATTAAAGAGTCTTGCAATGTGACTTTTTTTTCCTCCTTATGCTTGCTTGGCACTCTTCAGTGAGAAACTTTACCCCTTTTAGAGCCTCTGCTTTGCACTTATGAGGGGCAAACGCCGCAATTGTGTCTGCAGATGGAGTTTCTGGTTTGGCTTTTTATCTGAAGTCACGTGGCATGGCTCTTCAAAAGCTGTGTTTACATGTCTAGTAGTCATCTGTTAGAACAGATCCAGCAGCAATCCGGTGGCAAAAAAAGTTGTAAAGAGACAGCTTTTGTCGTGTTTTTTTTTTTTTAAAAAAAAACAAAACAAACTAATATCGGCTTGAGCTGTTTTTTTAACATTGACGTCTATGGACAATGGATCTGTTAATTAGCCATCTGTTATCTTCTATTTGACACTGGTCCTGTAAGTATAAAATGGATGGCTATTTAATGGATCCGTTGTTTATAGACTTCAATATTAAAGCTCCCCTCCAGCGTTTTTTTATTTTATTGCTGTAGTGGTGCTACTGGCGGTTTGGCGGTTTGTGACGGCTGCTCAAGTGTTTGCTGGAACGAGCCAAAGGTCACACTTCAATGCAAGTCTATGGGAGCCTCGTTTTTTGCAGGTTGTGATGTAACTTCTGATCCATCAGAAGTTCCCAGGCATTTAAAGCATCTTTTGATCTGTTTAATAGCAGCATGGGTATCTATGATGTAAATTTGGTTTGATAGATCCATGTTTGTCAGTTAATATATGATGATATTTAAAGTCTTTATTAGCATGGATTCACAGGTGTCCAAATTTTCTCACAAATACATTGACTTATATATTTTTTGAGAGAAAAGGGGTGGCTTAAAGAAGTTGTCCACTACTTTTATATTGATGCCCTATCCATAGCAATATTATTATTATAACAATATTTCCTTTTTGTAATGTGTACTGTAAATGTTTATATCTTAGTATTTCTTGTTCAATAAATCATTCAATCTATTTTGCTGTGCCTGTTAACATTAACCCTGGAACTGCCTTTTCTCACAAAAAACATGTGTTGACATGTTTTTTCTTACATACGGCGCTTACACTTTAACCTATAACATTGGGGGTGAAGGGTATGATCGTCTTCTAGCAATTCGGTTTACACAAAGCTAATGGGGAATGTGCCCAGCTTACACATTATCCTACAACCTTACAGAGAATCGAGCCGCTGTTAATAGGGAATGTGCCCAGCTTACACATTATCCTACAACCTTACAGAGACACTGTCGCCGAGCGCATGGTTAACTTTGTAAATATTAGCATTGAAATGTATTGTAACCTATAGATTTGCTTGTATAATGTTGTATTTTTAGATCTATTTACACCTTTTTCCATTTCTTGATTTGTGTATACCTCTAAGTGAATCTACAATAAATGTATATTTTTTTTAAACACTTTTATCACGTCATTATTATGAACACTACAGAATGCTACCATTAACCCTAGGGATCCTGGGGCTGCCTTTTCTCACAAAAACATGTCTTGACATGTTTTTCTTACATATGGCGCTTACACTTTAATCTACAACCTTGTGTGAAGGGCATGTGGGCTGTCATGGGGGACGTAACAGAGGCTGAACATGGGCTGCTTCCGGGGCAGGAACGGTACTGACGTAACAGATATTGACACACCTAGGGGCGGTAAGGGTTGGCTTCCGGGGGCGGGGACGGAACTGACGGAACAGGTATTGACACACACAGGGGCGGAGAATGGAGAGGGGAGGGGTTTAGACCAGAAGTGGAGGCGGAACAGATGCCAAAAAGGGGTGGGCACCTGTCAAAAACCAGAAGTGGGCGTGTTGACGAGAGGTGGGTGCTCTTACTACTCCTGTCAGGTATATATTATTGGAGGCAGCAGAATCTATGGGCTCCTGTCAGGTATATAGTATTGGAGGCAGCAGAATCTATGGGCTCCTGTCAGGTATATAGTATTGGAGGCAGGAGAATGTATGGGTTCATACCAGATACATATTATTGGAGGCAGGAGAATGTATGGGCTCCTGTGAGGTATATATTATTGGAGGCAGGAGAATGTATGGGCTCCTGTCAGGTATATAGTATTGGAGGCAGCAGAATGTATGGGCTCCTGTCAGGTATATATTATTGGAGGCAGGAGAATGTATGGGCTCCTGTCAGGTATATAGTATTGGAGGCAGGAGAATGTATGGGCTCCTGTCGGGTATATAGTATTGGAGGTTGCAGAATGTATGGGCTCCTGTGAGGTATATATTTGCTATTTATCATTTTTGGATGTGCTCTCCTGTGACCCCTGCTGCATATACATTGTTCATATATTGGGGCTATTTGGGTTCTCTGTCTTTTTAACCTCTTTTATTTTTTAATTACGTTCTGATTTTCTTCTTTTTTGTGATTTATTCTTAAAGGACCTTATTGGATTTCTTTCCTGATGTCCAGATATCAGATGCATCTGAACTCTTCTAACAACGATAAATTAAATATATATATCTCTTGGAGGAGTGATTTGCAACAATATATCTGTCTGTGCATCATGGTGTTTGTTATTTGTCTTTGTTTCATGTGTCTTATTTATGTGTATTTATTGTACCATTTTCTTTCTTTGCCCCCTCTTCACTTTTTTATTCCCCTTCTCGTATGTTTATATATATATATATATTTCTGCTATTATTATTTCTTATTTCTTGTCCCCAATTATCCTGCTGTACTCCTGTCTATATTCCCCTATATTTTTACACTGCATAACAGCCCCTATCAGTACGGAGCTGTATCTCTTTGCAGCGTCATATAGGGAACCGTCCTTGGAGTTCTACTGTGCTCATGCGCTGGGCGACTCGCTCCCCCTGCTCTCGCGTCGCCCATCTCCATGGCGCCGGCGCGTTAACCGGATGTCCTCCTGACACTTCCAGGTCGCGCCCGCGTCATGATGGGGGGGGCGGGACTCCGGGGGGCGCTGACTCTCCCAGTGTATGCGCCGCCTGTACCTCTCCGCTGATGGCCATCCTGAATCATCACATGACCCTACACGTGATGCCTATAGGGGGCGGAGCTATACATTTAAAAAGGTCCTTGTACCCTTGCCATTCACGCCTCTTGAAAAAGCACCCGCGAAACGCGCGTCGAGGCTGCCCTCTCTGACAGACACCGGCCCTCACTTGTCCCTAGCCACGTGTGATACTCTGGGGTGAGTTACCTATACCATGTACATGATATGCACTTAGCAATGGAGTTATTGTACAGGACTACGGTATATATGATATCCCCATATATTAAGTGTCACATTCTTTCTTACTCTGCTCTATTCTACTGTTATTTCCATTCTTTTTGATTATCTGGATTATTATTTTTTGGATCTGTTTGTCTGCATCTTACTGTTTTACCATCTATCTATGAATTTTTTAACATGAAATTATAATAAGCTTTTGTACGCCAAGATACTTGCCTTTTCTCCTGTTTTATTATATTTCGTTCAAGTTGGCTACATAATATGGGGTGTGAGTGGTTATTTATCCACACCACCCTATTTTGAATCTCTAAATGTGGGCTATTGTGTTTCTCATATATTATTGGAGGCAGGAGAATGTATGGGCTCCTGTCAGGTATATATTATTGGAGGCAGCAGAATCTATGGGCTCCTGTCAGGTATATATTATTGGAGGCAGCAGAATCTATGGGGTCCTGTCAGGTATATATTATTGGAGGCTGCAGAATGTATGGGCTCCTGTCAGGTATATAGTAATGGAGGCAGCAGAATGTATGGGCTCCTGTCAGGTATATATTATTGGAGGCAGCAGAATCTATGGGCTCCTGTCAGGTATATATTATTGGAGGCAGCAGAATCTATGGGGTCCTGTCAGGTATATATTATTGGAGGCTGCAGAATGTATGGGCTCCTGTGAGGTATATAGTAATGGAGGCAGCAGAATGTATGGGCTCCTGTCAGGTATATATTTTTGGAGCCAGCAGAATGTATGGGCTCCTGTCAGGTATATATTATTGGAGGCAGCAGAATCTATGGGCTCCTGTCAGGTATATAGTAATGGAGGCAGCAGAATGTATGGGCTCCAGTCAGGTATATAGTATTGGAGGCAGCAGAATCTATGGGCTCCTGTCAGGTATATAGTATTGGAGGCAGCAGAATCTATGGGCTCCTGTCAGGTATATAGTATTGGAGGCAGCAGAATGTATGGACTCCTGGCAGGTATATATTATTGGAGGCAGCACAATGTATGGGCTCCTGTCAGGTATATAGTATTGGAGGCAGCAGAATGTATGGGCTCCTGTCAGGTATATAGTATTGGAGGCAGCAAAATCTATGGGCTCCTGTCAGGTATATAGTATTGGAGGCAGCAGTATGTATGGGCTCCTGTCAGGTATATATTATTGGAGGCAGCAGAATCTATGAGCTACTGTCAGGTATATATTATTGGAGGCAGGAGAATGTATGGGCTCCTGTCAGGTATATACTATTGGAGGCAGCAGAATCTATGGGCTCCTGTCAGGTATATATTATTGGAGGCAGCAGAATCTATGGGCTCCTGTCAGGTATATAGTATTGGAGGCAGCAGAATGTATGGACTCCTGTCAGGTATATATTATTGGAGGCAGCAGAATGTATGGGCTCCTGTCAGGTATATATTATTGGAGGCAGCAGAATCTATGGGCTCCTGTCAGGTATATATTATTGGAGGCAGCAGAATCTATGGGCTCCTGTCAGGTATATATTATTGGAGGCAGCAAAATCTATGGGCTCCTGTCAGGTATACATTATTGGAGGCAGCAGAATGTATGGGATCCTGTCAGGTATATATTATTGGAGGCAGGAGAATGTATGGGCTCCTGTCAGGTATATAGTATTGGAGGCAGCAGAATCTATGGGCTCCTGTCAGGTATATATTATTGGAGCCAGCAGAATGTATGGGCTCCTGTCAGGTATATATTATTGGAGGCAGCAGAATCTATGGGCTCCTGTCAGGTATATAGTAATGGAGGCAGCAGAATGTATGGGCTCCAGTCAGGTATATAGTATTGGAGGCAGCAGAATCTATGGGCTCCTGTCAGGTATATATTATTGGAGGCAGCAGAATGTATGGGCTCCTGTCAGGTATATATTATTGGAGGCAGCAGAATCTATGGGCTCCTGTCAGGTATATAGTATTGGAGGCAGCAGAATGTATGGGCTCCTGTCAGGTATATAGTATTGGAGGCAGCAGAATCTATGGGCTCCTGTCAGGTATATATTACTGGAGGCAGCAGAATCTATGAGCTCCTGTCAGGTATATATTATTTGATAATCATGCCCATTGCCCAGCTCCCGCCATATGTCGATCGCCAGCCACATAAAACAAGGCAGCTGGGGGCTGGGATTTGCAGCATCTTAAGACCCAAGCGTTCTTGGCCCCCCAGGCTGAAAATCGCAGCCCACAGCCACCCATGAAAATGGCGCATTCATCATAGCACCATTTCCAGGTGCTTTACCCGGCTCTTCCAGCGGCCCTGGTGGTGAGTGGCACCCTGGGTAATAATAGGGTTAGTACTAGGCCAGCTTTGTATTATCAGCTGGTACTAAGCCCGAAATTTATGGTGTGACGCCAAATTAGTCATAGCCACCATGAATTTCTCGTAAATAGAAAAAAAAAAACACATTTAGGGACTCCATCTTTAACCCCTTAAGGACCAGAGCATTTTCCGTTTTTGCTTTTTCATTTTTTGCTCCCCTTGTTCCCAGAGCCATAGCGTTTTTATTTTTTGGGCAATATGGCCGTGTGAGGGCTTATTTTTTGCGGGACGAGTTGTACTTTTCAACGCAATTACTAGTTTTACCATATCGTGTACGGGAAAACGGGAAAAAATTCCAAGTGCGGTGAAATTGCAAAAAAAGTGCAATACCACAGTTGTTTTTTATAAATTTTTTTACCACGTTCACTGAATGCTAAAACTGACCTGCCAATCTTATTCTCCAGGTCATTTCGAGTTCGTAGACACCAAACATGTATAGGTTCTTTTATATTTAAGTGGTGAAAAAAAATTCCAAAATTTGGTAAAAAAAAATATATATATATATATAGCGCCATTTTCTAAGACCTGTAGCGTCTCTATTTTTCGTGATCTGTGGCTGGGTGAGGGCTTTTTCCTTTGTGCGCCGGGCTGACGTTTTTTATTTATAACATTTTGGGGTAGATCCGATGTTTTGATCGCCTGTTATTGCATTTTATTCCAATTTTTGCGGCAGCCAAAAAACGTAATTCTGGCGTTCAGAATTTTTTTCTCGTTACGCTGTTTACCGTTCGGATTAATTCTTTTTTTTATATTGATAGATCAGGCGATTCTGAACGCGGCGATACCAAATATGTGTATGTGGGTTTTTTTTTAAATATTTTATTTTGAATGGGGCGAAAGGGGGGGTGATTTAAACTTTTATATTTTTTTACATTTTTTTATATTTTTAAAAACGTTTTTGTTTCACTTTTTGCATGCTTCTATAGTCTCCATAGGAGACTAGAAGCTCAACTATCCGATCGCCTCTGCTACATACAGGGGATCAGTAGATCCCCAGCATATAGTAGAATTGGTCCTGTGCTATGAGCGCCGACCACTAGGTGGCGCTCATAGCGACCAGCTCATGACAAACACAGGGTTGTCATGCCCACCCATCGGTGACCCGCGATCACGTGAGGGGTAGCCGATGGGCGGGGCTTAGGACGCGCTTCCCGGAAGCGCGCGTTAAATGCTGCTGTCGGAGATTGACAACGGCATTTAACATGTTAACAGCCGCGGGTGGATCGCGATTCCACCTGCGGCTGTTGCGGGCACTTGTCAGCTGTAAGAATCAGCTGACATGTGCTCGGTTCAGTGCGGGCTCACCGCCGGAGCCCTCACTGAACCGGGGGAGGAGTCCTATGACGTACTAAGACGTCATGGGTTGCAATCCTCACTCCAACGTAATCCATAGGTCTTCTGTCTTCAGCTCGGCTACATCTTTGCCATGAGACAAATATGTCTGCTGACAGAGAAGATCAGACACAGAATGACACTGGAGCACTGTTACTGTGTAATGAGGCACTATGTTTCTTTTTTTGTCATGACATTTCATGTAGAAATCTTGTGAAAAGTGTGGATTGTGCTCTGGAAGTGATCAGTTATAGCTAACTTTGTTATTTTCTGCAGAGATAAGTCCTGCATAGAAGATGTGATGTATCGGTCTGCGGCAGATAAAGAACTTCACCTAGAGACATCACTGGTGAGTATGTGTATTACCTATACACATACACTGACACTATATACAGAGCTCCTGTGTATAATGTCACTGGTGATCACTGTATTACCTGTACACTGACACTATATACAGAGCTCCTGTGTATAATGTCTCCAGTGATCCCTGTATTACCTGTACACTGACACTATATACAGAGCTCTTGTGCATAAAGTCACTGGTGATCACTGTATTACCTGTACACTGACACTATATACAGAGCTCCTGTGCATAATGTCACTGGTGATCACTGTATTACCTGTACACTGACACTATATACAGAGCTCCTGTGTGTAATGTCACTGGTGATCACTGTATTACCCATACACTGACACTATATACAGAGCTCCTGTGCATAATGTCACTGGTGATCACTGTATTACCTGTACACTGACAATATATACAGAGCTCCTGTGCATAATATCACTGGTGATCACTGTATTACCTGTACACTGACACTATACACAGAGCTCCTGTGTGTAATGTCACTGGTGATCACTGTATTACCTGTACACTGACACTATATACAGAGATCCTGTGCATAATGTCACTGGTGATCACTGTATTACCTCTACACTTACACTATACACAGAGCTCCTGTGTATAATGTCACTGGTGATCACTGTATTACCTGTACACTGACACTATATACAGAGCTTCTGTGCATAGTGTCACTGGTGATCACTGTATTACCTGTATACTGACACTATATACAGAGCTCCTGTGCATGTCACTGGTGATCACTGTATTACCTGTACACTGACACTATATACAGAGCTCTTGTGCATAATGTCACTGGTGATCACTGTATTACCTGTACACTGACACTATACACAGAGCTCCTGTGCATAATGTCACTGATAATCTCTACATTATCTGTACACTGACTCTATATACAGAGCTTTTTAAAATTTTCATTATCAGTCACTATCTGGTGCCATTATGTGCCATGGTCATGGCGTGGCGGTATTTGTCCCTTGTATGTGGTATTATTCGGACAGTGACTATGTGGTGGTAATATGTGGTCTTCTCATGGTGTGGCAGTATATATACCTTGTACTTGATAGTATTTGATCACTATGTGGTGGTATGTGTTCTGGTCATGTTGTGGTGGTATTTCTCTCTTCTATATGGTATTATTAGTCTAGGTATAGTGGATTGTTGTCAGTCATTTGGTTTTTCGGATATTAAGAATGGGAACATTCTTTATTTGCAATACATATTAAATACTTGGATGTTTAACCTATCCCTGTGTTGTGACTACCACACAGCAGCAGAGATGCACGTCAGCTCAAGACGCAAACAATAAGCCGTCACACAGCCCCAGATCCAAAAAAATGAGAACACTACGGTGCGCAGAACATGGCGTGAAAAGTAGGATTTTTTTTCTTCAAACTTATGAATTTGTTTTCACTACTTAGATACCGGTAAAGGTATACAATTTGGTATCTACGAACTCGTACTGACCCGAGGCATCACACTGTCACGTCGGTTTTACCATATAGTGAACATGGTGACTAAAAAACCCAATAAACAAACGTGTAATTGCACTTTTTTTGCAATTTTACTGCACTTGGAATTTTTGTTGCCATTTCCCTGTACACAATATGGTAAAATAAATGATTGCATCTGAAAGTACAACTCGTCCCGCAAAAAAAATTGTCTTTCAGCAGCAGAAGGGAAGGAAGGGAGACACAGATTCTCTACTTCGTGGGTAGGCGGAGCCCCATAGGATAGTCACCTCAGATTGGAAAAAGACGACCGGCCCCTCCAGTATATAGGCTCCTCCTACTCCCATGTTCATCAGTCTTTTTATCTGAGGTCTCAGAGGATAGTCGCTGCTTCGGCAGCTCTTCAGAAGAGTTGTTATTTTCTATCCAGCGAGTCCTGGACCCCCCGTGGTCTAGAGGTCTCTGGGGGTCTCGGCGCTGCTGAGACCCCTGACCCTCCCCTGGCAGCTCTGTGTACCCCTTGAGGAGGTTCCCACTTATGCCTGCTGGCCCCGGGGGATACAGGGCGCTCCCTGGCGGAGGCGCACACCACACATCTGAGAGGGTCCCTGCGTGCTCCGCCATAGGGGGGAGCAAAGGGCCATGGCGCCACACATCCCTGAGGATCCCTGTGGCGTTCAGCCAGGTAAGTGCTCTTTGGTCTAAAGAGTATCTTTGACGGCTACGGCAAGTGTACTGCCTGTGTGTTTCTTGTCTATTTCAGACGCTGCCTTGACTGGGGAGCAGAGACGGAGGCCAGTAATTTTTATTTTTTATTTGCGCATGCTTTTTCGTTTTTGCTTCCTGCCTTCATTGAGGCAGGAAGCTCCCTGTATTGGCGCGCGTTTTCTTGCTTTTATTGACTTGCTTCCTGCCTTCATAGAGGTAGGAAGTTTTCTGCCCTCATTTTTGTTGTTTGAATAAGGCGGGGGCGTGGCCTAGCGGGGGCGTGGCTTAGCGTCTCCTGGCTTCCTGCCGTCATTACTTAGGCAGGAAGCGCTTGGTTGAGCGTGCGCTGGCGGTCCCTGCTTCTCCCTCCGGCGTCCAGCGGCGCCTCCTGCTCTCTGCTCCCCGTCCGTCCACACACTTAAGAGGAGCGGTCGCCGCAGTACCGGTGAGTCCCCTCTGCCTCTGGCAGGGGTTCTTTGTCAGTGCTGTCTCTCCAGGCTACCTATTAGGAGTCCTCGTGAGCACTGCCGCTTTCTCTCCTAAAGCTATTTACTTCACTGACCTTTTAGGCTGCGTAGTATTATAGTTGCTGTGATGTTAACCCCTTCTGAAAAAGTGGAACTTTAGGGGAAACACATGATGTTTAAGGGAGTTTCCCCCTATTGATTTTTTGCTTGGCATTTCTGGGGTAGCTCTTTTCTAAGGGTGAGCTTTAACCCTTCAGAGCCTGTCGCATATATATAAAAAAAATAAATACATAAAAAAATAAAAGTGAGTTTTGAAAACAGGCTGTGCAGCATTCACACTTTTTTGCCATCCTTGTTGTACATCCTGGCATCTGGTGTGGGTGGCATGTCGGATCAGGGGCCTGGGAGTGCTCATCGGTCTCCTGATCCTTTTCAGGTTCAGTCGCACGCCTCTGATACACTCAGGCCTTCTACTACATCAAGTTCAACGCTCAGTGATGTTAAGGTGGAGGCGCTCACTCGCTCCATTGATAGTCTCTCTAGTCTCCTGGGACAGTGGGTGTCAGCTAGATCACACCCAATACCACGAGGTAAAAAGCGCCGCAAGACTATGGTGGCGTTGTCTCCCTCGCAGAGCGCATCAGAGGCTTCGGATTCACCAACAGATTCGGTTGATGAAATTTCTGAGTCCGAAGAGGAGGATCAACAGGATCGCTCTGTTTCTCTTTCTGGTCGCATAGATGGGCTTATTAAGGACATGCGGGAAGTATTAGAGCTGTCTGAAGAGCCGACAAGACCGTCTAGGTCGGGCCGTCTGTATCAGAAGACGCGCCGTGTTCGTTCTACATTACCTGCGCATGAGGAACTTAACGAAGTGGTGGAGAAGGAGCGTCAGTGTCCGGATAAACGCTTCCGAGGAACGCGTTTTTTTGATGCCCTATATCCCTGTGCCAAGGAGATGGTTACTAATTGGGTTCCCTCTCCTGAGGTGGATATATCTCTGTCTCAGCTGACCAAGTCTTCCCTGCTTCCTGTTAAAGGGAGAGCCAATCTTCAGGATCCTTTGGACAGAAGATCGGAGTCAGCGGCGAAATCCATCTATGAAGCCGCGGGTCATGGTTTCCGAGCGGCCTTGGGGGCCATGTGGGCCAGTGAGGCTTCTCTGCGGTGGTTGGATCAGCTGCGTGCGGCGTGGCAGGATGGGACTTCGTGCTCAGAAGTGGAAAAGCTTTTTCAGCGAATGGAAGAAGCTATGTGTTATGGCAGAGATGCAGTACTGGACACTGCTTCAATTCTGTCCAGGGCTCAGGCTTCGGCAGTCACGATTAGAAGAGCTCTGTGGCTTAAACAGTGGACCGGGGATGCAGTATCCAAACAGGGATTGCTTAGTCTGGCATATAAGGGCGGTCAACTCTTTGGTTCAGATCTTTCGGAACTAATTGCCAAAGCTAAAGCTAAGGATGTTACTCTGCCTGGGAAAAAGGCAGTCGCATCCACAGCCAGCAGGACAGGGCCCGGCAGAGGTCTTCGGTCCTTTCGGGCCAGGGGACGATTCAGTCAGCCTTCTTGGAGATTGGGTCGTCCCTCATCCTCCAGCAGATCCGCCCAGAAATCTTGTACTCCTTGGAAGCAACGGTCCCGTCAGGACAGACGGGAGGTTGATAAAAAGTCCGCTAAGGCTGACTGACGCTAGGGATCCCCCCGAGGGCTCTCGGGTGGGAGGTCGTCTGCTACAATTCGGGTCGATCTGGGCATCCCACATAGCAGACGCCTGGGTGACACGGGTTATGTCGGCAGACTATTTCATAGAGTTTCATTCACTGCCTCCAGACAGGTTTCGTCTGACGGGCATTCCGTCCGTGCCAAGACTGGCTGCCGCACTGTTTCAGGAGGTCGACTCTCTCCTACAGCAGGGTGTGGTGGTTCAGGTTCCTCCGGAAGACCAGGGAAATGGTTTTTATTCCAACCTTTTTGTGGTCCCCAAAAAGGAGGACAAGTTTCGTCCAGTGCTGGATCTCAGGGATTTGAATATTTACGTCCGGACACGGAAGTTCCGCATGGAGTCTCTCCGATCGGTGATAGCGATCCTGTCGCAGTACGATTTCTTGGTGTCCATAGACATCCGCGACGCCTATTTCCATATCCCTATCGGCAGGGCTCACCAGCGTTTCTTGCGTTTCGCTATAGGTCAAACCCATTACCAGTTTGTGGCCCTGCCTTTCGGGTTGGCCTCAGCTCCCAGGGTTTTTACAAAAATTCTGGCTCCTCTCATGGCGCTTCTTCGAAGACAGGGGGTTACGATCCTCCCCTACCTGGACGACCTGTTCATAGTGTCTCCCACAGCGGAGGAGCCAATAGCGGCTCGCGATCTCTCCCTTCAGTACCTGATGGACTTCGGGTGGCTGATCAATTGGAAGAAATCGTCATTGGAGCCAGCACAGTCCATTCTTTTCCTGGGGATGCAGTTCGATACTGTTCGGGCAGTTGTGTCCCTGCCTCCTGTCAAACAGACGAACCTTCGTCTTCTGGTCCAGGCTATGAGGTCGGCGCTGTCAATGTCCCTTCGGGAATGCATGCGCCTTCTGGGTCAAATGGTGGCAACTATGGAAGCAGTACCATTTGCACAATTTCATTCCCGGGATCTCCAGAGCCTTATTCTGACCCATTGGGATCGATCGCTAACTTCTCTGGATCGCTCGGTCATTATCTCCCGCAGGGTGCGAGAATCTCTTGGATGGTGGTTGCGTCCGGAGACTCTATCCGTGGGGAAATCCTTCCTTCCTCCGAGATGGTCGGTGGTGACAACCGATGCCAGCCGGACAGGCTGGGGGGGGGAGTTTGGAACAACCTCTGGATTCAGGGAGTCTGGTCGCCAAAGGAGTCGTCTCTCCCGATCAACATTTTGGAGTTGAGAGCAATATTTCTCTGCCTCCAACATTGGACGGTCTTATTGAGCGGTCTACCGGTCCGGATCCAGTCGGACAACGCTACGGCTGTCGCGTACATCAACCACCAAGGCGGGACGAGGAGTTCCAGTCTCATGTCGGAGGTCTCTCGGATCCTGGTGTGGGCCGAGTCCAAAGTTCCAGCAATCTCTGCAATTCACATTCCAGGGGTGTTGAATATCTCGGCGGACTTCCTCAGTCGCGAGCAAGTGGACCCTGGGGAATGGAGTCTCCATCCAGAAGTGTTTTCTCTGCTGTGTTCCCGTTGGGGGACTCCTCAGGTGGACTTGATGGCATCCAGGCTGAACGCCAGGGTTCCGACGTTCATGTCCAGGTACAGGGACCCGGAGGCGGTGGCGGTGGATGCTCTAGTGGCCCCGTGGGGTCAGTTCAAGCTGATCTATGCGTTTCCGCCAATGTCCTTACTACCTCTGGTGATCCGACGGATCAAACTCGAAAGGGTATCAATAATTCTGATAGCACCAGACTGGCCGCGGAGGACATGGTATTCGACGCTGGTGTCTCTTCAGGCGGCACCTCCGTTTCCGCAGCCCCTTCGCCCGGACTTGCTCACTCAGGGGCCCATTCGTCATCCGGACCTGAGGTCCCTTCGTTTGACGGCGTGGCTCTTGAGACCGAGATCTTGACCCGTCGCGGTTTTTCGCCCGAGGTCATTGCTACCTTGCGGGCGGCCCGGAGTCCAGCTACGTCCAGGATTTATCATAGAACTTGGGAGTCTTTCTATTCATGGTGTTCTGGATCCTCAAGAAACCCGAGGGTTTTTTCCATCCCCAACTTCTTGGCCTTTCTGCAATCTAGTCTGGCCAGGGGTTTGGCAGTTAGTACGGTGCGGGGACAGGTATCTGCTCTTTCCGCACTTTTTAGGAAGGCTATTGCCTCTCGCAGGGATGTGCGCTCTTTTTTTCGCAGAGTCGCACGTCAGTTTCCGCCACGGAGGGCAGTTGTGGCTCCATGGCGGCTTAATCTAGTCCTGGAAGCCCTTCAGCATAGGCCTTTTGAGCCTATGGATTCTGCTAAACTTTCACTACTTTCTTGGAAGGTGGCCTTCTTGGTGGCAGTCGCCTCTTTGAGAAGGGTATCGGAATTAGCAGCACTTTCTTGCTCACCTCCTTTTCTGGAATTTTTTTCCGGATCGCGTGGTGCTTCGTACTCGTGAAGATTTTTTGCCTAAGGTAGTGTCACAATTCCACATTAATCAGGACATTGTGTTGCCTTCTCTTTGTCCAGGACCTAAGAATCCAAGGGAGCGGGCCTTGCACTCGTTGGACTTAGTGCGGGCATTGAAGTTCTATCTTACGATCACTCAAAGTTTTCGGAAGTCGGACTCTCTTTTTATAATTCCGGCAGGTCGTCGGCGTGGTCAACGTGCTTCCAAAGACACGATAGCTCGGTGGATCCGTTCAGCTATCCTGGAAGCGTACCGGCTCAAGGGCGAGCCTTGTCCGGTTAAAGTTAAAGCTCATTCCACGACAGCCATTGGCTCATCGTGGGCTTTTCGTCAGGGGGCCTCGGCAGCGCAGCTCTGCCGGGCGGCCACCTGGCGCTCCGTTCACACCTTTACTAAGTTTTATAAGGTGGACGTAAGTGCTTCAGCCGATGCGGCCCTGGGACGCAGGGTCCTGCAGGCGGCGGTAATTTAAGTTATCCCTTTACTTAGTTTTCCGTTATTTAGCGCGGTTTGCGCTCTTGCCTAAGTTTTGGGGTATGGAAGCTTCTGCCTCTATTTCCCACCCTTAAGTAGGTACTGCTTTAGGACGTCCCACGAAGTAGAGAATCTGTGTCTCCCTTCCTTCCCTTCTGCTGCTGAAAGCCGGATTTTGGTAAGAACTTACCTGTAAAATCCTTTTCAGCGAAGGAAGGAAGGGAGACACAGCACCCTCCCAGGGCAGAAGTGTTTTTTTGTGTTTCTAGATGCAGCGCGTCTCCTTCCTGATGTCGATCTTCTGGACTGGGTTTAGCGCTCTACGGCTCTCCTTCCAGTTTCGCCAGCTCTACACAATTGTCAGGTCCAATGGGGTATGCCTAAGACTGTGTGTTTCTATTACATAACCTGTTTTCTCTCATTTCTGAAATTTCAGAAGGGGATATGTTGTTCTGCTGGTTGGTCTGCTCTTCCTTAGCTTGTGTACGGACTGATGAACATGGGAGTAGGAGGAGCCTATATGCTGGAGGGGCCGGTCGTCTTTTTCCAATCTGAGGTGACTATCCTATGGGGCTCCGCCTACCCACGAAGTAGAGAATCTGTGTCTCCCTTCCTTCCTTCGCTGAAAAGGATTTTACAGGTAAGTTCTTACCAAAATCCGGCTTTCCTGCTGCTACAGACTTTTATATGACTACAATTTACATTCTGCTGCTTACGCAAACATTTTTGCAGTTTACAAGACACTTCTTACACTTGCTTGCACCCAGGTTTCATGTGAAAGAGTGTTCTCAAAGGTGAAAATTGTAAAAAAATCATCTGAGGTCTTCAATTGGACAGGAGCTTTTAGAGTCACTCCTTCTGTTGAACATTGAGTATGACATTTCAAGGAACTTAGACTATGATGACATTATTAATACGTATGCAATGTCATCTTCTGTTCTGAAAAAAATGCCCCCCTAGTGAACCTTGGCCTACCTCCTTTTACCTTGCTCCTGCTAGGCCGCAGTTCCGCCGGTGACGGTCTCCTTCAGGACCTGGCGTCGCACGCGTCTGACGTAAGCGCTCACTGGGGCTCCTTCCAGGAACCTGGCGCTGCGTTAGTGCGTGAGGCGGGGCTTGGGCTTTGCGCGCTTCCAGCGGTTACGCCCCTCTTCTTCCCGCGCGGCGACCCAGAAATGGCGGACAATGGCGGGAAACAGTGGCAATTGGCGCGAAACTTCACAGTATGCGACACAGTTCTTTAAGGCGCACAGTACCCGGTGACAACGTGCACGAAATCCTGCCGACTACGCCAAAGTTGACGCGCCCCCTGGGCCATGGGGTACCCGGTGCCGGGCCGGTCGATGCTGGGGGTTGTAGTTACAGTGGCGGTGACCCATTCCGTGACCCAGGGCGGTCAATCCAAGGGGTATTTATTTGTATAGGTGTTAATGTCCGACTACTCCACCTGGGGAATGCGGCCAATGGAGACCACCGCTGCGGAACAGTCCTCTGAAGCTGGTGGTTTTGCAGCCAGGGTGGTATAACTCCCCACAGGAAGAGTTAGCTTCAGGGCAGTGTGTGGATGATGGTAGTTGTGCAGGGTGTCAGTAATAACCAGAGAGTCAGTATAGTGCAGTCCCAGGGTCTTTACTGATGACAATTAGACAAGCCTGGACTGGAGTACTGGCTAGAAGTAAGAGTCCGGTCAGCCTGGAAGCAAACATAGAGTCCTCCTTGCCAGGTGGAGTTGTGGGCCTGCCCTTCTCACTATACTCTTTGGCTTTACTGATTGTAGCTGTGTTGTAGCCCACGTCCCTGAGTGTGACGTTCTGTGCTCACCCTTATGGCTGGCAGCCCGGGCTTTGTGCATGCGTCGCTCCTCCGTGGCGGTGCTGGTCCCTCTGTGCTGCTGAGCCTCCGGCGTCTGATGGGGCCAGGAGACCTGCAATCTCCTGCCCTACGGTATCTGCTGCTGGGCCTGCAGTGCCCCCACAGCCTCGGACTCCGGTGTCCGGTCCTCTGTGTATTTCATCTAGGACGAGCTTCCTCAGCTCCAGTCCCTAGCTCCTCTCTCCTCGAAGTCCTAAACTCCACTCCTCACACTAAGACTAACTAACCCCGCCCCCAGATCCCAGTTGCAAAGGGGAGGGGACTCCCCTTGCTGGTCTGGAGCCAGGAAAGTGTTGCATGCTTAGTATCCCTGACTAGGGGATCCCTGCTTGCTTCCAGGCATGGCATTACCTCTTTTGAGGGAGACAAAGCCACTATGGCAACCGGACCCCTAAGGTGCCACATAAGCTCTTGCAATATACAGTGGTGGGCAAAAGTATTGGCACCCCTGCAATTCTGTCAGATAATACTCAGTTTCTTCCTGAAAATGATTGCAATCACAAATTCTTTGGTATTATTATCTTCATTTAATTTGCTTGCAAGGAAAAAACACAAAAGAGAATGAAGCAAAAATCAAATCATTGATCATTTCACACAAAACTCCAAAAATGGGCCAGACAAAAGTATTGGCACCCTCAGCCTAATACTTGGTTGCACAACCTTTAGCCAAAATAACTGCAAACAACTGCTTCCGGTAACCATCAATGAGTTTCTTACAATGCTCTGCTGGAATTGTAGACCATTCTTCTTTGGCAAACTGCTCCAGTTCCCTGATATTTGAAGGGTGAACTCTCCAAACTGCCATTTTGAGATCTCTCCACAGGTGTTCTATGGGATTCAGGTCTGGACTCATTGCTGGCCACCTTATAAGTCTCCAGTGCTTTCTCTCAAACCATTTTATAGTGCTTTTGGAAGTGTATTTTGGGTCATTGTCCTGCTGGAAGACCCATGACCTCTGAGGGAGACCTAGCTTTCTCACACTGGGCCCTACATTATGCTGCAAAATTTGTTGGTAGTCTTCAGACTTCATAATGCCATGCACACAGTCAAGCAGTCCAGTGCCAGAGGCAGCAAAGCAACCCCAAAACATCAGGGAACCTCCGCCATGTTTGACTGTAGGGACCATGTTCTTTTCTTTGAATGCCTCTTTTTTTTCCTGTACAATCTATGTTGATGCTTTTTCCCAAAAAGCTCTACTTTTGTCTCATCTGACCTGAGAACATTCTTCCAAAACATTTTAGGCTTTCTCAGGTAAGTTTTGGCAAACTCCAGCCTGGCTTTTTTATGTCTCGGGGTAAGAATTGGGGTCTTCCTGGGTATCCTACCATACAGTCCCTTTTCATTCAGATGCCGACGGATAGTACGGGTTGACACTGTTGTACCCTCGGACTGCAGGGCAGCTTGAACTTGTTTGGATGTCAGTCGAGGTTCTTTATCTACCATCCGCATAATTTTGCGTTGAAATCTCTCGTCAATTTTTCTTTTCCGTCCACATCTAGGGAGGTTAGCCAGAGTGCCATGGGCTTTAAACTTCTTGATGACACTGCGCACGGAAGACACAGGAACATTCAGGTCTTTGGAGATGGACTTGTAGCCTTGAGATTGCTCATGCTTCCTCACAATTTGGTTTCTCAAGTCCTCAGACAGTTCTTTGGTCTTCTTTCTTTTCTCCATGCTCAATGTGGTACACACAAGGACACAGGACAGAGGTTGAGTCAACTTTAATCCATGTTAACTGGCTGCAAGTGTGATTTAGTTATTGTCAACACCTGTTAGGTGCCACAGGTAAGTTACAGGTGCTGTTAATTACACGAATTAGAGAAGCATCACATGATTTTTCAAACAGTGCCAATACTTTTGTCCACCCCCTTTTTTAGGTTTGGTGTGGAATTGTATCCAATTTGGCTTTAGGACAATTCTTTTTATGTTTTTTCATTGAAGACAAATTAAATGAAGATAATAATACCAAAGAATTTGTGATTGCAATCATTTTCAGGAAGAAACTGAGTATTATCTGACAGAATTGCAGGGGTGCCAATACTTTTGGCCACCACTGTATGAATGATTTAGAAAATATGTATAAAGGTTATTTACTAAGCCCATTTTGCTTCTGCAAATATTTTGGGGGAAAAAACAAGAACAGATCAGCTCTTTTCTAGTTCTGTTTTTTTACAAAAAAAAAGTAGTTGTAGAGCTACGTACAAGGATATTGTCAAGAGAAGAGGTTCATAGAGATGGTTATGTATATGTGACACCTAAACACATACAAGTAGAAGCACACGCACTTGATGGATATGATCAGCGAACCCTCATTATAAATGACACTATACAGTGTTTCTAAATAATGCTGCCACAATATTGTTGCCATACAACATCTTCTTGATCCTTTCATCTCTATAGTGTAGTGGTATTCTTCTCTCGCTAGGACCCAGCAGTGATCTCCACCTACTGCTGCTAATTGACACACCCTTGCTTGATATTTAAAAACCCTCAGTGTCTCCAGAAAGTTGCCGGTGATAGAACTATTTTCCCCTGCTCAGGCCTGGAGTACTAGCAGTCGGCTAGTTTCTTCTTGGAGTTTCTTGGTGGATTGTTGTCGTCTTCTCTGTGGTGTCTTCTCAAGCTAAGTGTATCCCCTTGGCTGTTTTCCTTGTTTGTCTTTAGTTGCAGTGGGGACTGACTAGTGCTCACTCCTTCCCCTCCCTGACTAGGGCCTAGCTCTAGGGACAGTTAAGGATTAGGTATCCTGCTCGGTGCTAGGCTATTTAGGGACGGTAGGGGAGTCAGGCTGTTGTAAGATCAGCCTCGGGGTCTCCACTCTCCCTTTTCCTAGTTGTTGGGCTTTCCCCCTTTTCCCATCATCGTACACTTGGTCCTCCCCTTACCTAGCGTGACATGGGGTCAGTAATGATAATGTCTGTAAAATGTTGTGGCATATGATGGCCATATATAAGTGAGCAAATAAATAAAATGAGGTGTGATACATATCACCCCAAGTTTTAACATATTCTGCCATTTACATAGGCCCAGGTGTAAAATTCATTTTTTTGACTATTGAAAGCCTTATGTAATACTCCTTTAGGGCTACAACGGTACACTAGGTGTTATGGGGGGTCTCACCTCTCTAGGGCGCAGTGCCTCCACCCGAATCTTGATTGGAGCTCTCTCTGGAACTGCAGAAGGACTGTTATCTTCTGCCAGGGACTGATTCGGGAAGCCCTTGCCACAGCTCAGTACACGCTCACAGGGAACAGGAGTAAAACCGTTTAACAGGTTTATTGCTATGCAGCAGAAATGAGGTGGATTTAAAGGAATAACATACAATACAAGTAACTGTGCTCTGTAAAAGTCATATACACATCACAATCTAATTCTACTCCGACCCTGCAAATATAACGTAGCAGGTTTCCCTTTTGTTTGAACTCAATCCAAAACATTGGGGCCCAGTTGCTGCAGATGCTGGCGCGCAAATTAGAACCGTTGATGCACATAGATGAATATTAATGTCAATAGCCTGGGTTGTAGTGTACTCACTGTAAATAGCGCTGGTAGAACCACAAGTCTCAGAAGGGCACTCACGGTGTGTCTCAAACGGTCGGATGGTTCTCTGGACACCAGCTGGGGGCGGCAGGATTCAGGTCTTTATACGGTGGGAGTGTCGGCAGAACTCTCCGAGTCCTTGATGTAACTTGCTTCAGAGGGTGACAAGGCCGCAATCTCTCCAGCAGCGCGGGTATATCAGAGGGGACGGCAACACTCTGCAGCGTAGAGGTATACAGATCCGCAGCGCTCCGTCCCTCACCACAAGTTGCCACACTCTTCTCCCTCTCAACTTTTGCTTTCACTTTCTGCCCAGCTCCCTCCCCCAAGTCCCTCCTCATCCAATCCATGCTCTCTCCTTCTATCCTTCCAGGCTGTGTCATCTGCCTGAAACAAGGGTCCCTGGGAATTGTAGTCCACTGCAGCTCAGGGGAAAAACTGTTAATGTCTGTAGGTCCCTGTTTAACAGCAGCTGCAAAGCTCTTCTTAGTGACTGTAAGCTCCAGTATACTAGTAGCTGCTCTGACAGTTCCCTGTGCATGTGTTACACTTAAAAAATGGTGAATCTAGTATATTTCCAGGTATTTCATTAGGTGAATTATTGAGTTAAGGTTTGGTTGCAGGTGTGAATGGAATGCACTTTATTGGTATGCAAAGTTCCCATTGTTTGCACCCTTTCTCACATTAAGAGGTCTTTGTTACCACAGGTCTCTGTTTAAGATGCTAAATAAGAGTGTGATGAATATGGAAATAAATGTATACATCAGGTGGGGTCTCAGCTGAAACAACTGGTTGATAAGGAAGTGGCACCACCATTTTGTTTGAATACTGTATGAAGAGGAGGCACAACCTGGTCATTAAAATCTTCTTTAATTAGTACTGTCAGACTTTATGTCACCAGGTAGGGGGAGCTCGGATAACTGTAGACACCAAGGTTTGTAGCTTTTATGGGCAATAGTGTGAAATACATTTAATCCTTTTTTTTTTTTACTTTAATCCCTTCCCATTCTTTGATGTCTTATGTCACAGGCAGGTGGAACTTAATAATACTAGTCAAACTGTTGCGACAGTCGCATTGTGCAGGCTCAGGAGCTGAACTTGTGCTTGAAGGAGTGGGTGTCAGCTGGTATATACAGCTGAGACCCCAAAGTAAATGCCGGGGTCCGTGCTAGTGTGGTGCCCCTGCGGGTTCAGTCACCACAGCGGTACTGCATCTCACCCAGAGGTGTGGTATCTCACTCTCAGGTAAGGATAGCGTGCTGCCCGGGACCCTAACACCTGCATCCAACACTACACTACTCCAGACCGGCAGCAGGAGCAAGATGCGTCGCTCTCCTGCTGAGCCCTGTCCCTGGCTGGAGTGCGGGGAACCAAATAAGGGGGAACCATGTAGTGGGTGTGGGTGGAGGAAGAAGTACAGAGGAGCACTTGTTAGGAAGATATAAAAGGGGGAGCCATCTTCAAAGAGTCCAGTCCAGTCAGAGAGGAGAGAGTGTGTGGAGCAGGAGCTCAGCAGGAGCTCTGCTCAGGAGGAGGGCCCAGTGAGAAAGGCCCAGGACAGACGGAAGAGAGAGAGGAGCAGGAGAAAGGCTCCAGGAAAGTAGAAAGGATCCTAGGGGCACGGGCAGTGCTGATGCCACCCGTGCGCCCGAGTCTTCAGAGGAGCAGAAGGATCAGGTCGCAGAGAGGGGACCGGCCCCTAAACTAGCAGAGTTCTTTAAGCCTCAACTAGATAACCGGAGGGTGCAGCATTTCAGGTGCTGCCGCCAACAGCCACATCTAACTCACCAAAAAGGTGGCCATAGAGGACCCAGGGGACAGAGAAGACGTCGCCCGACAAGGTCCGTGGTCACTGGCTTGGGACACTGGGTGTGAGGTGCAGGGAGACGGTCAGAAGGAACACACAGAAGGGGGTCCCGTTATGTACTCCGGAGGTACCTGAGGGTTTGCTGAACCCCTCCCTGAGTAAGCACAGGACGGCGTGGGAAGTTATCCTGGCCTGGTAACTTGGAGTCTAAAACTGAAGACTGCATCCCACTGTCTCTGCGAATTATTACTGTGCCATCATTCCCTGCACTACACTGCACAGCAACATCTAATAAAATCACCACTTCCTGCCCTGGAGCTAAGCTCTACCTGTGGAGAGCCAAACCAACTCTGCTGCATTATCAACAGCTCCAGAGGATTTGCTCTGCAGCGGCTGCTCCCTTCAGCCGCATACCACAGGTGGCGTCACGAGCATTATATAAAAACTATAAATCCCCTGCAAATATCCCCTTTTATTGACCGCCCTGGGTCATTGACCGGGTCACCACAACTATGACATCTCCCCTAGCAATGACCGGCCCGGCTACCAAGTACCCCATGGCCCAGGGGGCACGTCACTAGCACCTATATTGACACTTTAACCCCTTTACCCCCGAGGGTGGTTTGTGCGTTAATGACCAGGCCAATTTTTACAATTCTGACCACTGTCACTTTATGAGGTAATTATTCGGGAACGCTTCAACGGATCCCCCTGATTCTGAGACTGTTTTTTCGTGACATATTGTACTTCATGATTGTGGTAACATTTCTTCGATATCACTTGCGGTTATTTGTGAAAAAAACGGAAATTTGGCGAAAATTTAGCAATTTTCAAAATTTTAATTTTTATGCCCTTAAATCAGAGAGATACAGTACAGACCAAAAGTTTGGACACACCTTCTCTTTTAAAGGTTTTTCTGTATTTTCATGACTATTAAAATTGTACATTCACACTGAAGGCATCAAAACTATGAATTAACACATGTGGAATTATATACTTAACAAAAAAGTGTGAAACAACTGAAACTATGTCTTATATTCTAGGTTCTTCAAAGTAGCCACCTTTTGCTTTGATGACTGCTTTGCACACTCTTGGCATTCTCTTGATGAGCTTCAAGAGGTAGTCACCGGAAATGGTTTTCACTTCACAGGCGTGTCTTGTCAGGTTTAATAAGTGGGATTTCTTGCCTTATAAATGGGGTTGGGACCATCAGTTGTGTTGTGCAGAAGTCTGGTGGATACACAGCTGATAGTCCTACTGAATAGGCTGTTTGAATGTGTATTATGGCAAGAAAAAAGCAGCTAAGTAAAGAAAAATGAGTGGCCATCATTACTTTAAGAAATGAAGGTCAGTCAGTCTGAAAAATTGGGCAAACTTTGAAAGTGTCGCCAAGTGCAGTTGCAAAAACCATCAAGTGCTACAAAGAAACTGGCTCACATGAGGGCCGCCCCAGGAAAAAAAGAGTCACCTCTGCTTCTGAGGATAAGTTTATCCAAGTCACCAGCCTCAGAAATTGCAGGTTAACAGCAGCTCAGATTAGAGACCAGGTCAATGCCACACAGAGTTCTAGCAGCCGACACATCTCTACAACAACTGTTAAGAGGAGACTTTGTGCAGCAGACCTTCATGGTAAAATAGCTGCTAGGAAACCACTGCTAAGGACAGGCAAAAAGCAGAAGAGACTTGTTTGGGCTAAAGAACACAAGGAATGGACATTAGACCAGTGGAAATCTGTGCTTAGGTCTGATGAGTCCAAATTTCGAGATCTTTGGTTCCAACCACCGTGTCTTTGTGCGACGCAGAAAAGGTGAACGGATGGACTCTACATGCCTGGTTCCCACCGTGAAGCATGGAGGAAGAGGTGTGATGGTGTGGGGGTGCTTTGCTGGAGACACTGTTGGGGATTTATTCAAAATTGAAGGCATACTGAACCAGCATGGCTACCACAGCATCTTGCAGCGGCATGCTATTCCATCCGGTTTGCGTTTAGTTGGACCATCATTTATTTTTCAACAGGACAATGACCCCAAACACACCTCCAGGCTGTGTAAGGACTATTTGACCAAGCAGGAGAGTGATGGGGTGCTACGCCAGATGACCTGGCCTCCACAGTCACCAGACCTGAACCCAATCGAGATGGTTTGGGGTGAGCTGGACCGCAGAGTGAAGGCAAAAGGGCCAACAAGTGCTAAGCATCTCTGGGAACTCCTTCAAGATTGTTGGAAGACCATTTCCGGTGACTATCTCTTGAAGCTCATCAAGAGAATGCCAAGAGTGTGCAAAGCAGTCATCAAGGCAAAAGGTGGCTACTTTGAAGAACCTAGAATATAAGACATATTTTCAGTTGTTTCACACTTTTTTGTTAAGTATATAATTCCACATGTGTTAATTCATAGTTTTGATGCCTTCAGTGTGAATGGACAATTTTCATAGTTATGAAAACACAGAAAAATATTTAAATAAGAAGGTGTGTCCAAACTTTTGGTCTGTACTGTATGTCACACAAAGTAGTTAATAAATAACATTTCCCACATGTTTACTTTACATCAGCACAATTTTGGAACCAACATTTTTTTTTGTTAGGGAGCTATAAGGGTTAAAAGTTGACCAGCGATTTCTCATTTTTCCAACAAAATTTACAAAACCATTTTTTTAGGGACCACATCACATTTGAAGTCACTTTGAGAGGTCTTTATGACAGAAAATACCCAAAAGTGACACCATTCTAAAAACTGCACCTCTAAAGGTGCTCAAAACCACATTCAAGAACTTTATTAAACCTTCAGGTGCTTCACAGGAATTTTTGGAATGTGGAAGAAATCACATTCATCATCATCGATCGTCATCATCGATCGCTCCAATCCGAGCAGGCTGGGGCTTCTATTACATCACAGGGGGTCATGGGGAGATGACAGGCCTGTTACCGCGCGGTCCCGCTGTGATCGGTGCGATCGATTAGATCGGCGATCGCACTGATCCTAGCAGTTTGGGGAGAGGGCTGGGGTTACTAGGCAACAGCCTAGGATCGGTGCTCTTAGGAGCACCGATCCTAGGCTGCACATCACTGTTTCCGGCAATCTGATTGCCGGAAACAGTGAGAAATGCTGTGATTGGCTGTTCATAATTGAACAGCCAATCACAGCGATCGTGGGTGTGAAGGGTCGGTGACACCCCCTGAGATGCCGGCGCCATCTACCCTAAGGTAAGATGGCACCGGAATCTTAATGCTATCACCGCGACTTCGGTCGCGGTGCCGCATTAAAGATAGGGCGTATTAATACGTATCTGGTCCATAAGGCTCAGGGCACACATACGTATTAATACACCCTATGTCGTAAAGGGGTTAAAGTTGTATTCCTATCTTGTCCATTTCTGGCAAATACGCAGGACATAATTTTTTATAAGTGATTTTATTGCAAAAAAGTACTAAAATATAAATGAACTATACATGTTTTGTCTCACTGTGTCCATAAGAACCCAAAATACAAAATAAATAGGTTGTTTATTCTGTACAATGAGAACATGAAAAAACAAATCCAGAATTGCTGTTTTTTTGTTACCTTCTCTCACATAAAAGTGGAATAAAAATGCGATCAAAAAGGCACCTGTGACGATGAAGCGTAAATTCTTAATTATGCCAGACATACTTTCTGATGGCAAGAGAAGCATACCTTTATTTTTATGTTGACTCTTTAATCTGTGCTCTTCTTTAGTTGATTAACACAGACTATTATTTGTATAACCCTGAATGTTATATGTTCTTTGATTCTGAAACAATGATATGTATTTACAAGTGCCTCTGTGATACAAACTATGTAAATAGATTAGCTAGAACAAGGAATGTTTTCTAGATATGTTAAATACCATTGTAAGGTGTTTGCCAGTCAATCTTGGGGGATGTGCTGTGGATACTCAAGCCTTGTGAAATAATATCATCCCTAATTCTTAACCTGTGGATGTGTATTTAAGAAGCGACATGTGTTTCTGAGACAGAATAAGACTTGGGACAGAGAATCAAAGAACATCAGAAAGACCTTAGAAGGAAAATGAGAGACATCATTCAGGAAAGCAGATGGATTACGTGGCATCCAAAGAGACACAGATTTGTATTCTACATGATTCTAGTCTAAAGATATGGCCCTGACTGGAAAGATTTAGATCTCCTCAATTAACCATCAGAGAGACCATGGATACTTTTAGGGAGACAAGGAGAGGACGAAGAAGTCACCTGGCGCCATGGATAAGTTGTTTTGGGGTTGCTAGGAGGGGCTCACCGGTTGCTTAGAACCCATGGAGACATTGGGATTTGCCAGGAGGGACGCACTGGTCATCTGACCCCATGGAAACTCTCGGATAGGCCAGGTTGGGACCCTCGGGTCTCCTGACCTTGTACCTCGATGGACTGCTAGCTTCCTAAGCTTGCCGCTACCTTCTCTCTGAGGGCCCACCAGAAGCGGGGGGCCACTGGTTGAGGTAGTCGGCCCTGGAAGTCTCCAAAGTTACAGCTGTTCTATCCCAGGTGGGCGGAGAAGGAAGGGTGAGACTGTGTAATGTTGCACCATCTTGGGCATTTGCTGGGACTGTTCTTTGTGTTTATTGTCCGCTTTGTGGTTCAATAAAATATTGTCACGCTGTTTTACCCTCACCCTGCGTTGTCTGAGTAGCGTTACCCCCACGGAAGACCACGGGTCCTCACAGCACCTATACTCCAAAATAACAACAATAATAAAAAATACAACTCGTCCCGAAAAAAATAGGTTCAACTTCTCATACAAATTTGTTAACAGAAAAAATAAGTTATGGCTCTCCATATATGGCAATGTAAAATTGTTTTGTTTTTGAAAATGTATTATTTTCATGCAGACATCATAAAACATAAGTAAATGGTGATTTTATGTTAATTGTACTGACCCACAGAATAAAGTTAATATGTAATTTATATGAAATGGTCAATGCTGTAAAAAATAAACCTTAAGTGGGGAAAAATGTATATTTTCACCATTTGCCATGTGCCGCGTATTTATCTCTTGAACTTACTTTTAAGTTAAAAAAAAAAGATCACCGCATCCCTTGATAAATGTCGTGAGGGGTGGAGGGATATTGTGAAAAAGCACAATCATTATTAAAAATACATAAGATTAAAAGATCATTAAAATCATTAAAAATAAAAATACATAAGATTAAAAACCTGATGATAAATGAATCTATGCAGTAAAAAAAGGGTGGGACAGATAGAGTCCTTGTATGCGTAAAGCTGGGTATAAATAGAGATACAAATAGGATTAAATCATTACAAGAATAAACGATCTGTGTATAAATGTGTTTAAAAAATACTCGTTCTGTTAAATGTCTGGTTGACAACACAAAGAAAATAATGGGACCTATAGTGTCAAGTCATAATTATCAATGGCAGGCTCAGACTGAGGGCTCGTCCACAAGACCGCTTAACATGGCCGAGTGCTGTCCGATGTTTTATCAGATGGCACTGTCCCACAGTATAACATTGGTCAGAGTGCTAACTAGTGTTTTTTTTCTCATGCCGATTTTGCATACAAGTCTATGGACTTGTATGACATCAGTGTGAAACATTGAACTGCACTCGGATGTCATCTGAGTGCAGTCCAATTACCACGGACTCAGACAAGGGAGAAGATGGAGAAATTATGTACTCTGTCTACTCTGCACCTGTGATACAAATCTCGCATGAGACAGAATCGGATCGCACTAAGTTGACACTCAGGTCAATCTCTGACAGAGTTTGATCCAAGTGACATCTGGTTTTATGATTTTTTAAATCTAATATATTTTTAATGAAGTTTGCAATTTTTACATTATACTCATATCTCTTGGCCACTTTTGAAAACCATTCCAGCAAGATTGGCGCTCCTATCTTTCTGCGTCCAAAAAGTGGTATGTGACCACATATAAGATGTTGCCGTTCTTGGGAGAAATTGCATAATAAAATACAGTGTATTTCATTAATTTTCCTCTTTTAAAAATGAACAGTTTTGATCTAAATCTGCATAATTTAACTCTCACCTTCCTCATCATCAAGGATACCTCACGAGGTGAGATTTTGCATGATGCTCCAGATCAATGTCGATTGACAGTCATTTTCTATTTCTTCCATTTTCTTTACTCATTGCACCAACAATTGTCTCCTTCTCACCCAGCGTCTTACTTATGGTTTTGTAGCCCATTCCAGCTTTGTGAAGGTCTATGATCTTGTTCCTGACATCATTAGAAAGCTCTTTGGTCTTGCCCATGTTGTAGAGGTTAGAGTCTGACTGATTAATGGAGTCTGTGGACAGGAGTCTTTTCTACAGGTGACTATGTAAGACAGCTGTCTTTAATGCAGGTAACCAGTTGATTAGGAGCATCTAACTGGTCTGTAGGAGCCAGAACTCATAATGGTTTGTAGGGGATTAAATACTTATTTCTCACTGCAAAATGCAAATAAATTATGCAAATAAATTTATCTAATTTATACAATGGGATTTTTTCTTGATTTTTTTTGGATATTCTCTCAATGTTAAAATTAACCTACCCTTAAAATTATAGACTGTTCATGTCTTTGTCAGTGGACAAACTTACAAAAACAGCAAGGGATGGAATAATTCTTTCCTTCACTGTATTTAGATTTCCCTGCTCTGATATATTTCTTTTTCTCATTTTGTTTGATTTTTCAATTTAAAAGCATAAAACAGAAGAGCAGCGTATTCTTACCACAGGAGCAGCTATGTTATGAAGGGGTTGTCTCATCATAAATGGGTACAATTTTAAAGCACTTGAAAAAAGCAAAAGCAATTTTGCAATTTGCTTGTTATTAAAAATCCTCTCCAAGAATGGAGTCATTTTTAAGTATTATTGCTTACAGCTGAGGAGTAACTAATCTACTAGGCAAGGAGCAATTCTGAAGCTCGCTGGATTGCTGGATCAGGACAGGTTCAGGACCACCCAGCTCCTCCAATGCTGTAAGACAAGGATGACTTTGCTTGCAGAAACGAAGAGCACACAGTCCGACAACAACGCCACAACCTCCGCACAAAAGGAAGCTGGGCAGCAGGGAAACGGTGAGCTCCTGAGGTGAAGAAAACCTTTAAGGCCAGTGCACAAGAGCCAAGGAGGCCATATGGAGGGTCTGGGTATAAGCTTCATGCGTTTTGTCTACACCGTGAGCTGGCTCTTTGCTGGAAGGATTTTCCTAGATTCCAGTAGTGGTAACAAGTCCACCAGTAATTCACAAATAGTGGTATACCGTACTGCTTCCCATCATCACTAGAAGAGCACATCATTAGAGAAAAAAACGCATGACTCACTTTTCTAGTAACTGACAGCTGCAGCCAATCACTAGCTGCACTGGTTCTCTGACTTCGTAAAAAAGTAGGCATCACTTCAGGAGTCGTCACCGATCTCCGAAGTGGACTGCGCTTGATGTGCGAGGGCAGTGTAGGGAGAGTATGCCACCATTTTTTATTTTAAGCACATTCGTGCCTTATATTTTTATTACTGTAACAGCAACCTATTTAATATCAATTTAATTGAACCAGTGTTATGTAAAAATGAAGAGTTGTTCTATAACACTCCTAATATTTTCCTTTTGTATATATTTAGCCTACAGAAACAATGTGTCACATTTTAGACAGAGGTTAGTACCCAGCTTTTCCAGTCTGCATAATGCCAGATCTGCCCAGGTAGTCATTTATAAGTCATTAACTCTTCTTTTATAATAGTGTGACTAGTCTGGTTGCTATTGGTGACTAAGCCCCACCCCTTCCGAGACTTTCACGTTCAGCAGTGATGGAACACTCACATACATCTGCTGACATCACAGTGAGTGTGACATCACCGGCACAGTGACATCACATTCCACAAAGTTCCATAAACAACTGACTGCAGCCATTGAGCTTTAGTTGTAGTTGGCTTTGACTACAATATACGTGTGGATTGCATTTAGTAATTTTACATACGTTTTTTGGATAATTGCCCTGTTGTTGCCTGATGCAACATGGACTTTAAAGGGAAAAGAAAGAGAAAAAGGAAAGAAACACCAGATGGAGAAGACACTGGAAATAACCAGGAACCTCCACCAAAGATAAGGAAGATGGACTCCAAAAAATCTGGGCAGGATGGTCAAATATTACCTGACAATGAGGGAACCCAGAATATTTCCTTCCTAGACACTGTACGAAACAGATGTGACAAGTTTGTGGGATACATCACAAATCAAGCTGATACCAATCTACAAAAGCTGAGAACAAGAGAGAGGAAAAGAGAGACTGTGGGTCCAACCAGGATCATTAACACGAGAGGTAATGAAAGTGCAGCAGAAGAGAAGAGAACTGGGAGAAAAAGGAAACATCAGGAAGATCCAGCCACCAGTCAAGATGACATCTCAGGTGAATTTAGAGGCCCCAGTAGCAAAAAAATAAAGACCACTGTCCCTCTCACCAGGGATAAGTTTATCTGCCATGGCATACTTGGAGAAGGGAGTTATGGGAAGGTTGTACTGGCCACGGATAAGATACGGAAACAAAGTGTGGCCCTTAAAATCATAAAGAAGGAAAGCCTTATCTCCTTCCCTGAATGCCTTGTTGAGCACCATGTCCTGAAGCTTAGCCGCAACAGCAGATTCTTAACTCATTGCCATGCCGTGTTTCATACTGAAAACCATGCCTATTTTGTCACCGAGCTGGCCAGTGGAGGGGATCTGCATGACTATATATATAGTACCATTCCCCTGAAGGAACCTGTAACCTTTATAGCAGCAGAAATCGTCTGTGGCCTACAATTCCTGCACAGCAATGACATCATTCACCGGGACTTAAAACCGGATAACATCCTGCTGACTGGTGACGGCCACATAAAGATTACTGATTTTGGACTATCTCTTTATGAGTTTGATAAGAGATTTAATGCCAGAGATTTCAGTGGAACACCTGGGTATGGCGCCCCAGAAATGATCATGGGAGACGCTTATGATGAAGGTGTAGATTGGTTCGCCTTTGGAGTCATATTGTACAACATGATTTTCCAAGACTCACCATTTCCAGGAGACACCACTGAAGAGATTGAGAGAAATGTCATCTACTCTGAACCATCATATGAAAACCTCACTGACCACGATGCTGTGGACATTATGTCCAAACTACTCTGCAAAGACCATTATGTCCGGCTAGGGGTTAATGGAAAAATCAGAAAACACCCCTTATTTTCAAATCTAAACTGGACAGACATAGAAACAGGGAAAGCGCCATCTCCAGTTATTATAAGAAGGAACATGAATGTCAGCATGAGACAGCAGATCCCAGCACCACGCAGTGAAGACCTGAACGAGACAATTCCGGCTGAAGAACAGAGGATTTTTACGAGTTTCCCATTTGTGGCTTCAGAATGGAGCACAACTTACCACTAAGCGGAGAAACGGCATAATACCATCTAATCCTCCTGTATCTTGACTTAAGACTATCTACTTTGGGGTGTGTGGCACCTCATCCCGTATCCCGCATATTCTTAATATGTAACAATAAATTTTGCTTGTTTTAATTCATCCTTTGGTTCTTTGGAGCATTTTTCTATTTTTTTCCTGTGTATATACAGTGTATATATGTACAGGTCATGTGTATATATAAAAGTCATGTATATATAATGTGTAGGTCACGTGTATGTGTGACACCCCAGGGGTCTGGTTGCCACAGTGATAGAGATATTACGTCTGAGAGCAGGTGGGAGGTCCTTTGGTCAGGGATCCTGTGCATGCCACACCTCCTGCCCAGTCTTGGGAGGGGAAGGACTTCCCCTATATAAACCCGGGGCTGAGGCAGGGTGAGTGAAAAAAGAAGACAGTACAAGAGTAGAGAAGAGAAGCAGCATAGCAAGAAACATCAGGAGCTCTGTGGGGAGCAGTGTTACAACGAGTCAGGGGCTGGCAGCTGCAGAGCTCGCCCTGACTGAGAAGATTTCTAACCGGACCCGGAGTCCGAGGCTGTGGGGACTAACTCCTACCCAGCAGCAGAAACCGTCCGGCAGAGGATTTCAGGTCCTCTGGCCCAGAAGCCCGAAGGCACGGTCACACGCGTGGGACCAGCACCGCCATCGTGGAGCGGAAGCCATTAGAAGGCCCCGAGTCACCGGCCATACGGGTGAGCACCACACGGTACACTCAGGGACGTGGGCTACTTATTCCCGCCTCTAGCAAGGTAGCCAGAAGAGTACAGTTAGTTGGGAAGGCCTACAACTCCGCCTGGCCAGGGGAAATCCCATCTGCTCAAGGACTGACCAGGCCCCTATCACTAGCAAGTACTCCGGGAGGGTCTTTCTTTGTCACCAGTAAAGACCCTGAACTACACCGCACCGTCTCTGAGTGGTTCCTGCTACCCTCATCATCCACGGCGGCTGCCCTGAGGCCATACCCCTCCCGTTGGGGGTTATACCATCCACGCTGCACCATCCTTCCACCGGCCTCAGCGGTCTGCCCTGCAGCGGCAGCTCCATAGCTGCATTCAACGGGTGGCGTAGTCACCAACCATCTACTGCTAGTACATCGCCGCTCAGTTTGACTCCCTGGGCACGGACCGGGTCGCCGCCACGAGACTACAACCCTCAAGAGATCCGGCTCCGGGTAAGCTCCCGCGTGCGCAACGCAGCGCGACATAGGCCCAGGGGCGCGTCAACTTTGGCGTAGTCGGCAGGATTTCGTGCCCGCAACCACCGGGTACTGCGTGCCTGAAAAGCAAAGACTGTTCAAACTTACCAGTGGTGAAGATTCCCGCTATCCGTGGAGGTTTCCCGCCATCTGGCGCCATCTTCTACCTTCTTCCCGCCATCCGCGAAGTTTTCCCGCCATTGGACGCCATCTTCAGGACGCCGCGCGGGAAGAAGAGGGGCGTGGACTCCGAAAGCGCGCGAGAACTGAAGCCCCGCCTCACGTCCGGACGTTGCGTAAGGTCCTGGAAGGAGCCCAGCAGACGCCGACGTCACCGGAGCGCGACGGAAGGTCCTCAACCCTGACGATCCACTGCGGAGCCGCGGCCTACGGAACAGGATCATCGCAAGGTAGGCCACGGTCCACTAGGGGGGAGGAAGATGTCGGATACGGAGGAGAGCTTCACTGCCTCAACCCCCGCCAGCGCCACCGCTGCTGCAGTTATGCCCTTCACCATGCCCTATATCCCGGGAGCAGCTTGGCTACCCCAGTACTCAGGGGAGTCACATACCCTGCATGACTTTAGAGAAAAGCTGGATAGCCTCTTCCAGGTGTACCCCCTCACAGAAGAGCAAAAAGTGAGCATCCTGGTGGCCCAACTAACTGGGGCAGCCAAAAGGGAAGTAAAATCCTGGCCACCTGGGAGGAAGACTGTCGCAGGGATACTAACCCGGCTGAAGGACACCTTTGATACCCGCACCTCAGCCGAGATTAAGCTTAGATTCTACGGGTGCAAGCAGAGAGCGCATGAGAGTATAAGGGACTATGCACTAAACCTACAAGAGGCCCTGAGGGCCATAAAGCAGACCGACCCTGATGGGGTGGGAAACGAGGACAGGCTGTTGACTGAACAATTTATAGAGGGTTTATATTGCAATGCCCACCGAACCCAGTTGCGGGCAATGGCCTTACAGGATCCCCATCTGGACTTTGCACAGTTCAAGGACAGAGCCATCCGGGTGCTCCGAGAACCGGCACCGGGTGGCGTTGTGACCCACAGGCGCCCAGCTATCACTTACCACCAGGAGGCGGCGCCCTTGTCGGCAGGGCCTGTGGGAGCTGATGCGCAGGCTTTGGACAATGACCCGGCTCCAGACCTACGCCATCAGGTCCAAGAGCTAGCTAAGAGCGTTGCTGCGCTAACCCGAACTGTGCAGTCTTTACAGGTTTCCACCCCAGGGAAGATCCAGCTGGCATCCGGACCGGAGGACAGCCCGTGGCGTCGACCAAGGAGGACCCCACCGGCCAGAGGAAGACCCAGTGACCGATACAGCGAGGACGGACGACCCATCTGCCGCCGCTGCAATCAACCCGGACATATGGAAAGGTACTGTTCTTTAAACGGGCACAACCTGGGGTAGAGGGCCAACCCCCAGGAAAAAGATCACCAGGCCCATCGAACTGGCACGACAGATATGTGGGAGGACGTCCAGTCTTGCCTGTGGTACTGGATGGCATTCCCATGAGTGCCCTACTGGACACCGGGTCACAGGTCACCACCATCCCGTACGTGCTCTTTAAGCAGTACTGGCAGACTATTTCATAGAGTTTCATTCACTGCCTCCAGACAGGTTTCGTCTGACGGGCATTCCGTCCGTGCCAAGACTGGCTGCCGCACTGTTTCAGGAGGTCGACTCTCTCCTACAGCAGGGTGTGGTGGTTCAGGTTCCTCCGGAAGACCAGGGAAATGGTTTTTATTCCAACCTTTTTGTGGTCCCCAAAAAGGAGGACAAGTTTCGTCCAGTGCTGGATCTCAGGGATTTGAATATTTACGTCCGGACACGGAAGTTCCGCATGGAGTCTCTCCGATCGGTGATAGCGATCCTGTCGCAGTACGATTTCTTGGTGTCCATAGACATCCGCGACGCCTATTTCCATATCCCTATCGGCAGGGCTCACCAGCGTTTCTTGCGTTTCGCTATAGGTCAAACCCATTACCAGTTTGTGGCCCTGCCTTTCGGGTTGGCCTCAGCTCCCAGGGTTTTTACAAAAATTCTGGCTCCTCTCATGGCGCTTCTTCGAAGACAGGGGGTTACGATCCTCCCCTACCTGGACGACCTGTTCATAGTGTCTCCCACAGCGGAGGAGCCAATAGCGGCTCGCGATCTCTCCCTTCAGTACCTGATGGACTTCGGGTGGCTGATCAATTGGAAGAAATCGTCATTGGAGCCAGCACAGTCCATTCTTTTCCTGGGGATGCAGTTCGATACTGTTCGGGCAGTTGTGTCCCTGCCTCCTGTCAAACAGACGAACCTTCGTCTTCTGGTCCAGGCTATGAGGTCGGCGCTGTCAATGTCCCTTCGGGAATGCATGCGCCTTCTGGGTCAAATGGTGGCAACTATGGAAGCAGTACCATTTGCACAATTTCATTCCCGGGATCTCCAGAGCCTTATTCTGACCCATTGGGATCGATCGCTAACTTCTCTGGATCGCTCGGTCATTATCTCCCGCAGGGTGCGAGAATCTCTTGGATGGTGGTTGCGTCCGGAGACTCTATCCGTGGGGAAATCCTTCCTTCCTCCGAGATGGTCGGTGGTGACAACCGATGCCAGCCGGACAGGCTGGGGGGGAGTTTGGAACAACCTCTGGATTCAGGGAGTCTGGTCGCCAAAGGAGTCGTCTCTCCCGATCAACATTTTGGAGTTGAGAGCAATATTTCTCTGCCTCCAACATTGGACG